>NC_141320.1:10495000-11145000 GCF_037954235.1 Aulostomus chinensis | reverse complement strand
ATCAGGAGAGCAAAGAAACCAGAAGGAGCTTTGAGGAGCTGCTGACATGCAGCCAGGGAGCGTCTGCCTGAGATGGGAGGAGCTGCTCATCCACCCAGATGGAGAAGCAGCCATCTTGCTCTTCTGACGCCGACCGGCAGAAGGAACAGAGGAGGTGAGGGGCCTCACGTTGTCATGGCAACATGGAAACATTCCACTCTATCAGCGGTGCCTCCATCAGACGCACTTTGTCTTTGTGAAGATCAAAGTGAAAGGAAAAAATAAAATAAAACAGTGAAGGCTGCATGAACTGAGTGACACACTTGAGGATGACATCAGCTAAATGTGTGATGTCACACTGCTGAGTCGTGAGGTTCCAGAGAACTTCCCACCAGAGAACAAATGAGTGATGAGATGCTGATTATTGACTCTCTACTTTAAATGATCTCACTCTCTTCCAGCTTGAAGAAGTTGGAGGATGAATGAAGTCAAGAACTGGAAAAATGGAGAACGTTCACGTCATTACATGTTGTTCTCCACTGGGTCACTAGGGGGCAGCACCTACCTGCAACTCCTGGGAGCCCTCAGTCTCACCTCATTTTCAGGCTCCAACTAAAATGAAGCTTCAACTCTTCTGAACGTGTGTGTGTACATATGTTCATGTCTGTGTAGGTCCATGTGTGTATCGTTCAGCATGAGTGTCTATAAACTGATCTTTTGATTGAAAGGAAGGGTGATTTTGTTGAGAATGTGATCATTCAAAGTACACAGTGAAATGCTTTAATATATAAGAGCAGCAAATAAAATGGATTTTAAAAAATTAAAAATCTCTCTCTCTCTCTCTCACACCGTTGGTCAAGGCAGACACAAAGATCATGAGAATCTGGATCTTGTGTTTGGCTTCAGTGAAACCAAACCAGATGAACCAACAAGTGTTCATTCTGGTGGTTTTTCAAACTTTCCAAAGCTGCTTTTATTTTGGCTGTTGAAACTTAGGAACGGTGAGTTCTCTCTTCTTTTTATCTTTAGTTCTGAAACCGTCTGTTGTCACGGTCCAGCAGCGATGCCTCTCGGTTGCTATGGTTACTGAGCTCAGAGAGAAATGAGAGACCGAAGACGAGTTTCCTCCAAAAGTCTCCTCAGCAGAGTCGTGTGAGGACGAGCAGCAGAAGTTTCAGCCTTTCAGCCCTTTTAGAGCTGATCAGTCTCTCTCTGCAGGGTCCAGTCGTCCCTCCCTGCTGCTGCTGCTGGTTTTTCTTGAAGTTCATTGAAAATCCAAGCAGAAGCAAAGTTGATGTGAGTGACATCATCAGAGAGAAGCTGCTAATCTGATGAAGGACCACAATCAGGATGAAGAATTGGTGATGAAGATCACAACGTCATCAGCAGAAAATCTGAATCCTAGTTCTTCTAGTTCTAGTTCTTCTCATCAAGCCTGTGTGTGTGTGTGTGTGAGTGTGTGTGTGTGTGTGTGTGTGTGTGTGTGTGTGTGTGTGTGTGTGTGTGTGTCAGCAGCTCCCAGCTGCAGCAGTCAGTTCAGTTTCACTTCAGTGTGACTGAGGGAGGTTTTTGTACGATGGTTTTTCACAGTGTGAACACCCACTGACTGTTGATGCTGTGAACTCTGACAGTGAAAAACGGCTGCATCTTCAGCCTGAACTCCACTGATGGTCAGAGTGAAGCCAGAGTTTGATCCACTGCCTGAAAAACGAGCTGGAGTCCCTGATGCTCTCGAGGTGGCCCAGTAAATGAGAAGTTTAGGAGGTTCTCCTTCTCTCTGCTGGTACCAGGCTAAATAGTTCCCACTATAAACATCCTGACTGGTTGAACATGGGAGGGAGACGGAGGCTCCTGGAGCAGATCTCACTGCTGCAGGCTGAGTCACGGTGACCTGACCTCTGGACTCTGAGGAGACACACACACAACCATCAAGCAGCTTCATCACAGAGGACCCATGTTGTCTATCTGTTCAAGGACTCAATCTGCTACAAGTCCATTCTACCAGCAGCTGAATCAGGGAGATTGGAATGTGTGGGGTTTCTTTGTTCTTCATCTTCATGACTGAACAGAGAAGCTTTAGTTGATGGCAGTTGATGTGACGTTTTCCTCTGTAAACGTTGCCATCAGAATGTTTGCTGCTCCATTTTGATTGTTGCTCTCCAGCTTCAGCTCAATAAAAACCTCTTCATCACATCAGTCCCATGTGGAGCTGCGTTGTTCCAACAACACTGAGCTCTCAGCTCATAGCAGTTCTACAATAAAGGTTCCAACGCAACGTTCCATTGATCCATGAACAAAGCAGGCAGTGAGACCATGATGATGTCACATCTGTCCACTGTCCAGATGTCAGAGCTGAAAATGATAGGATGCCATGTTCCCTTCAACAACAGTCCAGCAGAAAGCCACCATGAAGACCTGAGGAGGAGCAAGGCAGCTCACCACAGTCAGGAACTCCCAGTCACCTCAACAAGATTTCTGTCCACTCACGTTCAACCAGACCAGCAGACCACCTGCATCCCCACTGCCTCACCACCAGAGGGCAGTAGAATATCAAATCTAGAGGTTTGGTCCATTGTGTCACGATGACATCAAAGACAAAATTCTGAAATCAAAGAGTAAAAAAATTCTGGGTTCAAAGAATTCTGAAGTCAAGTTTTGGAAGTCGATCATGAACATGAACCTCCAAGTCTGAAGTTTAAACTGGTAACTGTGGTTTGACTGGTTTGTTGTTTAAGTTACCAGGTTTGTAACAACTTTCCCATTCAAGGCCTTGAATTTCAGGGGAATCCTTGAACCAAGTCATGTCCAAATAAGGGCATTTCTGGTTCCTTGAAGCTGCCTTCGATGCTCAGCCACAGGTAAATCCCTCCTCCTAGTAACAGGACAAAGTAAACATTGTCCCCATGGTAACAGCCTCTCCTCACTGGTCACTACACAGTAGGAACATTCCTAAAACATGGCTGCAGCTGATTTATGCTCATTGTTCACGGGGAAAGGAAAGTTTGTTTGAAGGTGAAAAGAACATTTAGATTATTTTTGATGGTAAAACCAGATTTTACCAGGAGTTTCTCCATTAAAACAGAAATGTTTGAGTTTCAGCTGATTTGACTTCCTCAACAACATTGGATTCCATTCTTCTTTCACTCACAAACCAAAAGCTTGAGACCAAATGAGGGCTGGACTGTAAACTGACTGGTCTCTGGCTCGCGCTAAGGAAGTTAGCATGTTTGTGTTCACCACCCCTTCCTAATAAGATGTTTGGAGTGTGCAGTCAACGCTGGTCTGATCTGTTCAGATTAGCCACACCCTCATTGGGACTCAGTAAAGTGAGACAGGAAGGTTCCACTTCTAATGGAACATTTGAACGTTTGGAAGGAAGCAAGAGAGCAAACTGGCTTGCAGTGTGGTTCTGGTTCCAGTGACGTGTTCCTGGTCCTCCACCATCAATCCTCTCTAGTTCAGCTCCAACCCACCACAGAGCTCCAGGCCCCTGGAAGACTTCTCTACTTTCCTCTAGACCTCCAGCTGAAACCCAGTTTGCAGTGCTGTTTGTTCCATGCAACTTACCTGACACAAACATCAGCAACACTGCACTGTCATGTCAAAGGTTGGTTTCTATTTAATCACTGAGCAAACGGAGAGCAAACCAAACCCTCCAGGACGCTGCCTCCCAAAAACAATTCCCTGTGAATCATTCCATGACCTGGAAAACCACATCTGTCATGAACAGATTGGAATGTCCTGTGAGCAAAGAGTTCTGTGGAGGAAGAACCAGACGAGGCTTCCAAGACAGACGACGGAACACAAACATGAAGTCCACCCAGGCAACATGGACTCTGAGCAGTTGGTGCAGGGCTGCCACGTTTCATTCACTAGCAAACATTCTATGATACCCAGCAGACTACAAACTACTGGGGTGTCACCATTGACTCTACTTTAAACAACTGGACTCACATCCAGTTTGAAGGTTTCTGACTTGGATCAACTTCATATTTTTATGTAACGGCCTCAAGAACTGGAAAAATGTAGAACGTTCATGTCATTACATGTTGTTCTCCATTGGGTCACTAGGGGGCAGCACCTACCTGCAACTCCTGGGAGCCCTCAGTCTCACCTCATTTTCAGGCTCCAACTAAAATGAAGCTTCAACTCTTCTGAATCCTCTCCACCTGTCAGATCTGTTTGAAACTTCCAGGTTTGATCAACATCCCAGTCTGAACACATCTACAGGTCAGTAGTGACCACAGCGCCACCTACTGGCAACAGGAAATGACAGATTTGACACTGAGATGTCCTCATGTAGCCTGTTCATGGTGTCCTGCTCAGATGTGGTCAGACCCACCCTGAGAGTTTGGGGAGAACCCTTGAAGCCTGGGACTTCAGGTCAAACGCTGAGACCACGGCGTGATGGAGAGTTCTGATGATTCATCAGCACAATCAGACTCTGAGAACTCCTCCCTCCCTGGCTGATCTGAGTCAAAGTTCCCATGTCTGATCAACTTCCTGTCCTGATGACATCACTACTGCAGGTGAACAGTTAGCATTGCTCTGTTTGATGAAGCTGCATTCAGGGAATGAGGAAGTTTCCCTTTGTGTCACTGCTTCTCTACTAATCTGATCTCTGATCAGTTCACAAAGAAGAGTCTGGGGTCAGGGGCTTGATGAGTAGAGTTGTTTAGTCAGGAGGAGGCTGCTCTGATTGGTTCCTGACACTGAAACAAGACCTTCATATATTTATGATGACATCACCAATAGGAGCCTTCAGTCTGTCAGGGGGTAGAATTCAGTCAGCACCAATGACATCAGAGTCAGAGTTCAGACATCAAAGACAGACATTAAAGTCTCTCCTATAAAACAAGTAAATAGTGGAATATATTGGAAATGACTGCAATACAGTATATAAATATTCTAGTTCCATACATGGGAACCTGGTTCTTCTGCTCTTTAACATCCTCCAATAGGAATGGACCGTCTATGACAAAGTATCAATAAATCTATCAAGGAGGAAGAAGAATTCTGATCAAAGAATTGAAGTCAATCTGGAGATCAGTTGATCTCTGGAAGGAGGAGGAGGAGGCATCCTGTGCTTTTATCTCTCTGTTCATGTTTCCTGCTGTGTGTGTGAGTGTGTGTGTGTGTGTGTGTGTGTGTGTGTGTGTGTGTGTGTGTGTGTGTGTGTGTGTGTGTGTGTGTGTGTGTGTGTGTCCCAGCTGCAGCAGTCAGTTCAGGTTCCTTCAGTGTGACTGAGGGAGGTTTCTGTCCGATGGTTTCTCCCAGTGTGAACACAGCTTGACTGCTGATGCTGTGCCGACTCTGACAGTGGTTCAGTTTTTCTCAGTGGCTTTGTTGCTGCTCTCAGATCAGAATGAAAGTTCTCTCAACTCGGAGTTCAGCCTCCACAACATGGAGTCACTTGTTTCTCCTTCCTTTGATCAAATAGCGAACGCTTTTGGACGAGGAGGGAGGAAACCACGGCGTTTCACTGCTTTACATTTAGAATCTCACGCCAAGCCGGAGAAGGAGGTCCTGAATCAGTCACGTGGTCACTGCCGGCTGGCGAGGCTTCGGACGTCACTACATACGTCATCAATACGCGCTTCACAGAACGAGACGAAGACGCGGGACGTTTCAAACAACAAGGAAAGAAGGAGAAGTCCGTGAAGCCCCGGCCTCGGTCTTTGTCTCCTGAAGGCTGAGTGGCGCCGGTAGAACCTCAACATGTGCGCCGCGCAGCTGCTGCGGGTGTCGGTCCAGGAGCGGATCCTCGCCGCCGCTGAAGACTTCCTGCTGCAGCTGGGAGAAGGAGACTCAGCGGCTGGAGTACCGGTCTGGAGTATCGTGGCTCTGCTGGAGGAAACCGTGGCGGAGTACGAGCGGGAGAACCGCCGGCAGAGGTTGCTGCTCGATGCCGTGCTGAAGCTCCGAGTCAGGCTGGACAGAGCAGGTGAGTCCCCGCAGGGACCTGCTGGGCCCCGAATTCAGCCTGGAAGTGGAGCTGCAGAGGCCCTCAGAGAGCATTGTAGGGGATTTTAGGTGTAAAAAGCCATTTCCGGGTTGTGTGTGAACGTCTGAAAGGTAAAATGTAAAAATTCAAAGGTCAAAATCAAAGGGTAAACTAGTTTTTCTGTGGATTGTTGTCCAGCCTTCTTTTGTAGTTTTTACCCTGTCCTGTTCAGCAGCAGCATCCATGTTCCTGGTGCTTTGTTGGACTGAAGCAGTTCTACTCTGCTAAGGAGGAACCTGATAAACTCCTCCTATCACCATCTGTGTTGAACTTTATTAGGAATGGTGTTGGTTCATTGATGAAGCTACCGGACTGAGGCTCAGGAGAGGACAGGAAGAGAGAGCAGGGACAGGACAGGGAGGACAAGGGGGGGGGGCAACAATTGGAGAAAAACAAACAAACAAAAACAGTAGCAACAATAACAACAGAGATTTATCGAGAGTTCGATCTGAAATTCTACTGGTCACCAAGTGACGAAATATAAAAATAGACCAGAGAGAGAGAGAGAGAGTAGAGCCAGCAGGTATTTATTCTCAGAGTATTACAGTTCTACAACACAGAACAACAGAAGTTAGCGATGTAGAGAAAAAGCCCCCCCTCACATCTTACCAACCTGTCTTTGTAGCCAGAGAGGTATGTATTTTGAGACCAGGTGTGTGTGTGTGCGTGTGTGTGTGTGCGCGTGCTACGGTTTGTCTTGGATGAGGTGGGTAGCTGACTGTAGCTGATGTGGGGGACCAGAACATCACACCCCCAGTCCAGGACAGCAGGCAGGTCAGGACCAAGCCACCAGGGCACCCAGAAACCCCCTGAACACAGGGAGCCCCAGGAAGCCCCAGGAAGCCCCCCCCCCCCACCCCCCAGGCCACAGGCCCAACCCATGCCAGGACCCGCAGGAAAGCATAGGAGCAGCAACCCCCACCCGGAGGCAGCCCACAGAGAGATGGGGCAGAGAGATGACCCTGGGCCCACCAGGCACACCCCCCCCCCCCCCCCCACAGCAGGAGCTGAGTTCAGGGGGATGGAGCCCCGCCAGCATCGAGGCCCACCCACACCCCACGCCAAGACGGGGCAAACCACAGCCCACTACAACGACCAGGCCCACCGCCCCCAGACAGAGCTACCCCCCAACCTTCTGACCCCAATACCCTCCACCCGTCCCCTGTTCTCCCCTTTCCCCCGGAGCAGGTCAAGCTTCAGGCTATAAGGCAACACCAGCCAGCAACCCCCCCCCCCAAAAAAAAAGGAAAAAAGGACCCCCCACTCACCCAAGAGGCCTATGGCCACCTTCCAGGGTGAGCCGAAGGCACCCACATCCGGGACCGCCACCCCCAGCCAAAAAACAATCCTATCCTCATCTTCCTCCTACAGGGGCTGAGCACTCCATCGATGCAGACGCAGTCCAGGGCACCTCAGACCCTGTAAAACCGCCAGCAAGGGATCCACCACACAACAGCAAGGCCTGCGACCAACCCCAGCCCAACCACCATACTGGGAGGCACCCATCCCAAGAACACCAGTCAGACCCCCAGGCCCGCACTGGTGCAGTTAGCAAAAGGGGCAGCAATGGACTCACTCCCCGCCCCAGCTGCCCCCCCATCCCAACATGGGTGCAGGGTGTGTGTTGTGCGTGGGAGTGTAGATGTGATTGTGTGGATGACTAGAATGTAGTTAAAATTCAGGGAGGCACCCGGGGCATGGCAGCGCCGCCGGTTGCTTGTTTGTGTGCCATTTATTCTTTTTTATATATAAATATTAATATTAATATTGGTCCAGACGTTATGTGTGCCAGAGAGCTAAGTATTTCCTGTGTTGGTGTTTTTTTGTTGTTATTTTTTGATGGCGCCATGAGGATCATGAAGTGAAAGAAACAAAGACCTGACGCATCAGTGGATCTCAGGAATCGTCACTCCAGGGCTGGAACCTGAGGTGTGAGTCACTGTCAATGGTCAATGTTAAGAACACTCCCATTGACAGGCATCAGAAGCATGTTACCATTGAACTGAACCAAGACAAGACCAAGCTGAGGGGACATTCACACTGTGTTGCTAACTCCTGCTAACTGAGTCGTGTGTGACAGGCTGGCCCAGCATGCTGTGCATGTTGGTGTCCTTGTGTCGTTCTTCTGTAGGCTGCTACGGTGCTACCTTGTTAAAAGATGATCCTGTAGACTGGAAATTATATCAGCCCATTAAAAACAACCTTTTTTTCTCCACTGCCCAGTTGGCCTGGGCTGGACCGGCCATTAGGGAATCATTCCACTTCTCCCAGTGGCCAGCACCTCCCTGGCTGTGAGTGTAGGTGGGCTGACATGTTTAGCATCGGTACAGGTTCCCTCTGGTTCTAGGGACTGAACTCTCATTCTCCTACAGGGTCTCATTCTAGAAATGAACATTCTGACTAGCAGATGTGATCATGAATGGACAAAACCATTCAGCAGAGGGGACCTATGACCTTTGACCTGGGTGACACAACGTTGATCCAAGCATCTGAAGCCAGCGTTTCTATTCCCAGTTTGCTGACTGGTCCTCAGTAGCAGGACGTCTCTTTTCATTGAGTTTATTTCTGTTTCTGTCTGTTGCTCCGCTGTTTCAGAGTCAAATGAAGAGATTTCTGATGTTGCTGTTTGTGTCCTGCAGATGTGGAGCAGCTGCTGGTGATTAAAGAAGAGGTTCCCCCTGAGCTGCAGGACCCAGAGCCCCCCCACATTAAAGAGGAGAGGGAGGAGCTCTGGACCAGTGAGGAGGGAGGGCAGCTTCAAGGACAGGAGGAGGCTGATATCACCACGTTCCCCTTCACTCTGTTCCCTGTGAAGAGTGAAGGGGACGAAGAGAAACCTCAGTTCCCACAGCTTCATCAGAGTCTAACTGAGGAGAACTTGAAAGAAGAGTCTCTGAGCAGCAGCCCAATTCATCCTCTGAAAACAGAAGCTGATGGAGAAGAGTGTGGAGGACCAGAACCAGAACCAGCCAGCAAGGTAGATCCAGATCCACTTGAACAACCCCAGACTGAAGACCAGATGTCAGACTCTTCTGAAGCTGAGACTGAAGTGAGTAAGGATGATTGGGTCAGACCTGATAACACGGCCACCTCTAAGCACAAGGAACCCTTTGGCACAAGGAGGAATTTGCTTCAGAATTTGAGCCCAGGACAGGAAGTGACTCATTGCAGTTCAAAAGAACAAAAACTAAAGACTGAAAGAGAATCAGAGATCATCAGGAACGTGACCTTTGGTCCTTCTGAATCTCAGACAGAATTCAGTGAGGATGAGCGTCCCTTTAGGTGCTCAACATGCAGTAAAGATTTTAGATGCAGGAGTGGTTTGGATACACACATGAGAACACACAATGGGGAGAAACCATTCCCATGCTCAGTTTGTGGCAAAAGTTTTTCAGTAAAGGGAAGTCTGAACACACACTTGAGAACACACACTGGGGACAAACCATTCACCTGCTCAGTTTGTGACACAAGATTCTCAAATAAGGCAAATCTAGAATCACACATGAGAAGACACACTGGGGAGAAACCATTCCCCTGCTCAGTTTGTGGCAAAAAATTCTCAGCAAAGGTTTGTCTGAACACACACATGAGAACACACACTGGGGAGAAACCGTTTCCCTGCTCCGTTTGTGGCAAAAGGTTTTCAGAAAAGGGATGTCTGAAGAAACACATGAGAACACACACTGGGGAGAAACCATTCCCCTGCTTTGTTTGTGGCACAAGATTCTCACATAAGGCAAATCTAGAATCACACATGAGAAGACACACTGGGGAGAAACCATTCCCCTGCTCAGTTTGTGGCAAAAAATTCTCAGTTAAGGTTTGTCTGGACAGACACATGAGAACTCACACTGGGGAGAAACCGTTTCCCTGCTCAGTTTGTGGCAGAAGGTTTTCAGAAAAGGGAAGTCTGAAAAGACACATGAGAACACACACTGGGGACAAACCATTCCCCTGCTCAGTTTGTGACACAAGATTGTCAAATAAGGCAAATCTAGAATCACACATGAGAAGACACACTGGGGAGAAACCATTCCCCTGCTCAGTTTGTGGCAAAAAATTCTCAGTTAAGGTTTGTCTGGACAGACACATGAGAACGCACACTGGGGAGAAACCATTTCCTTGCTCAGTTTGCGGCAGAAGGTTTTCAGAAAAGGGAAGTCTGAAAAGACACATGAGAACACACACTGGGGAGAATCCATTCTCCTGCTCAGTTTGTGGCAAACAATTCTCAGTTAAGGGAAGTCTTGAAAGACACATGAGAACCCATACCGGGGAGAAAACACTTTGCCATGCTGTGGCTGTGAAGCATGACAAAAGAGCGAGGTGCAAGTAGGGCTGAATGAACAGCCCCCCACCCTCCAGATACCTGCTGCAACACAACTGCTTTCTCCAGGATTTTAGAGAGGAGGGGAGGTTAGCTATCAGTCCATAGTTGGCTAGAACCTCGGGGTCTAGAGGAGGCTTCTGAAGCTGTGGTTTAATGACAGCTACCTTCAAGGACTGTGGTTCATGTCCTGTTACTACAGACAGAGGAATCAGATTGAATAAAGAGGTGCTCACTGAGGGAAGACTTCCTTAGGCAGCCTAGTAGGAAACAATCTAAGAGACAGGATGAAGGTTTTGATGAGGCCATCATTGAATGAAGTTCTGGACTGTTAATTTGATAAAAGTGGTCTAAAGAAACATCTGGTTCAACAGCAGTTTCTGTGTTGACTGAGTTTACAGGTAAATTAGAATCTCTTGAGGACAGGAGCTGATTAATTTGATCCTAATAGTTCCTATGTTGTCATCAAAGAAGCTCCTAAAGTCGTCTCTGCTGAGAGCTGAAGGAGTCCAGGGTCTAAAGAGTCAGGACTCTGTCAGTTTAGCTCAGTGCTGGAAAGAAACCTGGACTGTTTTCTGTTCCTCTGTTAGTGATGAATAATAGGAGGCTCTTTCTGCCAGGCTAAATGTGATCCATCCTGCTGAGAGGAGCACCACATTCTTTCTGGTTGTTGTTCCTCTGGCTTTAGTTGCCAAGTGTTGAATTCTACCACAGAGCTGTTCTCTGTTGTCAATGTTCTTCTTTTTGAAGGACCGATGGAGCCGTTAGTGTGGTGGTGTTTATTGTACTGCTGTGTTGTGATGTCGAAGTCTACGTCAAGCATTGTGACAGCCGCCAGTCACGAGCTCCAATTCTCCAGTCTCCAGTATCTCCAATATCTTCAGTCTCAAGTCTCAAGCCTCCAGTTTCTGGTCTCAAGTCTCCAGTCTCCAGTCTCCAGTCTCTTTAACAAACCTCTTTTGTGCACCCTCCTTACCCTCCTCTTCATTTGGGTCTACTTCCATTCACCCTGCCTTCTGCCAAACAAAGGAAATGCGTCACCAAACAAAGGAAAAAGCAAGCTTCTGCAGCAGTGAGCCTGCAGTTTTATCCACCATGAGATCAACCTCCAAATGACTCAACTCAGAACAGGCATCTTTGTTGTTGTCATCCATCCAGTTACTTAACAGTGAACTTAAAGTTAACAGAAGAATAGAAAGTTTATTAAAAGACAAGTTTATGAGGACAGTTAATAAAAAGGTTTAAAGAGAGTATTTTTATAGGGAAAATGCTGGAGTTCCTTGTCCTTTGCTTGGATTTGTTTGCTTTTTTATTGAGTTTGACTTGCTGGAAGAAGACTTGTTGATCCAGGAATGAAGCTGGATTCTTCTGTGCAGAGCATTCATTGAGTTGAAGTGTGGATGTACATTCAATGATCAGTGTTAGGGTTTCCTGTCCTGTGTTCAGCTGTTGCTCATACACACACACACACACACACACACACACACACACACACTGCTGTGTCTGAACACTGAAGCTGAGGAGAGAGACTAATGTGCACCATCCTTCGGGGTTTCTATCTCTTTCCACACACAAATGCAGGCTGGCTCCTGAGTGGTTCACAGCTTTTATGAAGGCGTGTGCTTTGTTGCCATGGAGACCAGAGCTTCAACAGGGTGATGAGTTCTTGAAAGCAGAGTTGGAGTTTGTTTGTGGACTGAACAGTAAACTCCTTTCTTTTGTGGGACTTTTGAATAAAACATTGAAATGAAAATCACTCTCCTTATTGTTTTTGATGCTGCAGTTTTTATGTTTCTGTAGACGTTTGGATTCAAGGATTCAAGGATCTTGATTGTCAAACCACTCACATTTCCATGTTGGTGGTACGAAAATTGAACTCTGGTCCTGGGGTAGCAAGAGATAGCATAATAAAGAGTGGAGAACAGAAATAAGGATTTACAGACAGAAAAGATATTTAAAGAAGGATTTATACTATATCTATCTATCTATCTATCTATCTATCTATCTATCTATATATATATATATAAAGAATGTATATGTACAAGGCAAGAGAGTCTATGTCCAAGTATCAAGTTGAGGGACACTGCACTTAGAGGATGAGGGACCAGTTGTTGCTCTGTGGATGGGAGAGGGTGGAGACTACAGAGCAGGGCTCCAGTTCAGCAGTCTGACAGCTGCAGGGAAGAAACTGTTCCTGAGCCTGGTGGTCCGGCTCCGGATGCTCCTCAACCACCTTCCAGAGGGGAGAGGACGCAGCAGACTGTGGGCGGGATGGGTGGAGTCCTCCATGATGCGGAGGGCCCTCACTTTGCATCGTGAGGTGTAGAGGTCCCAGATGGAGGGAGGACTGCTCCCCACAGTTCTCTGTGCAGCCTTGACCCCCCTCTGCAGAGCCTATCTTTCAGCAGCCGTGTGGCTCCGTGCCACACGGTGATGCAGGTGCACAGGACGCTCTCCACCACACAGCGGTAGAAGTTCCTCAGGACGGAGCTCTCCAGTCCAGCTCTCCACAGCTCCCTGAGGAAGTAGAGACGCTGCTGGGCCTTCCTGACCAGATGGGAGGTGTTGGCACTCCAGGTGAGCTCACTGGATATGTGCACACCCAGGTACCTGGAGCTGGAGACCACTTCCACAGCTGTGCCACTGATGTGCAGGGGGGGAGGGTGCCTGACCCTCTGAAAGTCCACCTCCATCTCCTTAGTCTTCTGGACGCTGATGCAGAGGTTGTCTGCTCTGCTCCACTGCACCAGGTGTTCCACCTCCTCTCTGGATTCAGACTCATCCTTGTTGGTGATGCGTCCTACTAGAGGAGGACTCCAGTGGACTAAAGGGGACTAGAGTTGTTCTACATGTCGGACTTCATCATTGGATGGTTTCAGAGTCTGAAAAAGCACTGAAAAAAACTACAGCAATGTACTGACATCGGTACTTTGTACTTTTGAATACTGAAGTATTTTTGAAAAAAAAAGTTCCTGGTTACTTTAACTTGAGTAAAATTTTGGCCAAGCAACTTTTTGTTGTCGTTGAGTAAGATTTGACTCTGAGTATCAATACTTTGACTCAAGTACTGGAGTTGAGTACTTTTACCACCACTGTTTAAGGAGGACATCATGGGAACAAATATTCACCCTGATCCTTGTCTGAAAGGAGAACCCAGTTCATGGTCGACTTCCAAAACTTGACTTCAAAATACTTTGAATTCAGATGATTTTTTTTACTTTTTGATCTCAGAATTTGGTCTTTGATGTTGCAGTGACAGAATGGACCAAACCTGCTTATCGCCTACAGGAAGACCAAGCAGTCAAGAACTAGTTAAAATATGAAGCTCTGATAACTCAGAAATGTAAAAACCTCATAGCACCACAATGTTTTGAGTCATTAGAGCACTTTTGAATTTTAAGTGAGCAGCACTGAAGAACTTTAACTGAGGTTTATCAGTGTACTTCAATCTTTGAACTTGTCCCAATGCTAAAAGGACTGGAGAGTCAACAGGTTCAACTGTGAGCAGAGCTTTAAACAGACAGAAACAACAGTCATCAGGACAGAATGTGGTAGCACCAGCAGCAGTGGTGAGAGAGTCACATCAATCAAACACAACTGCTAAGTGTCAGCATGAACAAATCCATTCCCACAGGCAGTGGTGACAGCTGCACAGGATCAGTTTGATGGAAGGACCCACCTTGATTTCTACTGCTGCTCAGCTCTGGTTTCTCTTTCTTAAACTCTCCACCACCTGTGGTCTCAGTGCTACTTGTGCTTCAATCCCTCTGTGCTGTGCTACACTGAGGGGTGGTTCTCACTTCTTCTTCTCCCTCCCATCTTTAGCCTGTGGAGTCTCCACAACTGGAGGTTGATGACAGGCCACTTGGCAGCGTCTTGACGGCGAACTCCACTGATGCACAATGCCTCATCCTGACAGGTGACCCATCATCACGGAGGGCAGTGGCTGGTCAGCGGGCCCATGCCGTCTGAGGGAGACACTCAGGCTCGGAGTGGCCATCTGGAGGACCGGGAGTTTTCCTGAACGGCCGGTGCTCCCGGCGGCCGGATGGGCCGGTGTGAGCAGGCATTTAAAAATATATATTTCTGGTAAAAACGCAGAAACAGCGGTTTGTTTGTTTTTGTGTTAAAATGAGAAACAGACCCATCTAGTTGTAGTACCACCACTCAGCGGCCGCCTTGCAGTCAGAAGCCATGAAGAATGTTGCCCAGTAAGAGGAAGGAGAAAGGAGGAGCCAAAAAAGAGAGACTCCGGAAAAGAAAAGCAGCCAAATTTCCAAAACTCGACACGTTCTTCCCCAAGCGTGTCCAACAAGAGGGGACAGGTAAATAGTAAACTTATCCTGCGTTAACTTAGCTAAGCTAACGTTAATGTTAGCTCAGGCTGTACAAGCAGCTATAACCGTGCAGCCTGACAAACTTTGGCTATCTGTGACTGTGTTTGGCTACTGGCTAGTCTAGCCAGTAGCTGTTAAGTGCTAACGCTAATGTTACGCTGCACTGTTATTATATCATTTTTTTGGCAAACGTCAGCCACTCACTGACAGTCAAAAGTTGTCTCTTCTTAAAAGTTTGGCACTCATGTGAGAAACTTTTGTCTTAGCTTCACCGCAGATGGCTGCAGCCTCTCAGCAGGCCAGCAGTGCCAGTAAAGATTACGAAGACCCAGTTCCACATCATCGTTGTCCAGTTCCACACATGTCCCTGGAAAACGATGATGTTATTAACAAAGTTGTAGAGACCAGTGCACTGCTCAGGCTCATGTTAATGGTTTGATGAAGGAAAAAAAAAAGTACCAGTGTTGTAAAATGCTATTAGATAGCAAGCTCTGGTGAGTTTAGAGAGACCAGACCACTGCACTGCTCAGGTGTTTGTTTTTGTTCAATGTTTATTTATGTTGGTCCTCCCAACACTAGAGAAATATATCAGTGTGATTACTGTTTGCACTAAATGTGGTTAACTGTTAGAACTGTTATTGAGAGAAACATAACATGTTGGCTTTCGTGGTCATTCTGTATGTCCATGTTGTACACCATCGTGTACCACAGTGTTGGAATGGATACAGTCTGTGTGTTTGAAGTTGCTGCTTTATAAATCTACATTGTGAAACAATGTATTTGCACTGCATTGCATGTTAATATGAACCATATGTTGTGCGCTGAAGAGCGAATTGGTCAAAAACAATGATAATCGATAATTATGAATATAATTATCGATTATTAAATAAATTACTAATTAATATTAAATATTAATTATTCGGGGCACCACCCTGATGAGTTCAGGGAAACTAAAATATGACCGAAGTTGTAACAGTTATCAGTCTCTAACAGAGTTTATCTACTAATCAGTCAATATTCTGTAACATTAACTACCAAGGGACAGCTCTGATGTTGGAGCACTGGCTATTGCTGAGACACGTGACCACAAGTTCGTAGACAAAAGACACTACGACTCCTCTCATGTAATAAAAATACATTTATTATCACCGTGTACCAATCAATCAGCAACACGTTGGTACAACTGTTATCTAAACTAAAGATACAAGTGATAATATGTGTGTGTGTGTGTGTGTGTGTGTGTTTGTGTGTGTGTGTGTGTAAACGTGTGAGTGAGGGAGTAAGGAAGGGGAGGGGGGAGTCTGGTTGCCTAGCAACCACTGAGCGTCGCAGCAGGGCTAACAGCTAGGCTAACAGCTAGGCTAGTTAGCTGAGGCTAGCTAGCCGCTAGTTAGCACAGTGGAGGTAGAACTTACGGAATGTTAATAACTAAGCGGAGTGCTTAGCGAGAGAGAGCGAGAGAGAGAGAGAGGACAAAGGTAAACCCAAAAATGTGTGTGTTAACACACTTGTGCAGTATTAATAACAGGTAACACCTTCTTGAGATGTCACAGTTATTAATAACTAACATCAATAAATAATATATAATGCTATGTAATTTCTGCTAATTACAGGACTTCGTCACATAAACAGAGCATTCATAGACATTATACAACACACTAAGCTATTCCTCTGCTGAGTGAAAGGAATCCTTACTTGACCCGGTGGAGCGGTAAGGTATTCAGTTTCCATGTTTCGGAGCGCGGTTCGGCTCGATTTGGAGGGCAGCAGAGCGGTGGCGGGGCAGCCTGCAGGGTCTGCTGGAGTTACTGGTGGGAAGGTGAAGAAGCTGGGATGAGCTTTCTTTCACCAGGGACCAGTTCACGCGGATTGCGTGGCTCGACGGTGGCTTCTCTGGACGCTGTGACAGGAGGCAGAGAGGTGTCCTTGTGGAGTCTCTGTCATCGCTGCACTGCCCGCTCAAGGTCCGAAGTGGAGAACCGGAGAGGTTGAAGACCACTGGAGAGGTTGAACCTTCTGAAGATGCTGGAAACCACCAAAGAGAAGAAAACCACCAAAGAGAAGAAAACCACCAAAGAGAAGGAATCTTCTCCGCACTGAAATTTTTATGTGTGAGACAGATGATGTCACTTCCCGTGGGATGGTACTGGCTCTCAGCCAATAGCATTTTGACAGGCAAATGATGCTGACACTAATTTGTTGAAAGTTGCTACTTACCTAAAAATGATGCTAAAATAATGTAGTGAGAGTTGCTTAAAACTTCAAACTGATGCTAAAGTGATGTCATGAGAGTTGCTGCTATCCTCAAAATGATGCAACAGTGATGTCATAAGAATTGGTACTAACCTAAGAAATGATGCTCTAGTGATGTGGTGAGAGTTGCAACTTTGCTCAAAATGATGCTACAGTGATGTAGTGAAAGTTTCTCCGAATCTCAAAATGATGCTGAAGTGATGTGGTGAGAGTTGCTACAAACCTCAAACTGATGCAATAGTAATGTAGTGAGTTTCTACTAATCTCAAAATGATGCTGACAAAAATGGAGTGAGAGTTGCTAAAAACCTCAAAATGATGATGAAAGTAATGTAGTAAGAGTTGCTACTAACCTAAGAAATGATGCTACAGTGATGTCATGAGAGTTGCTACTAATCTCAAAATGATGCTAAAGTGATGTCATGAGAGTTGCTACTAACCTAAGTAATGATGCTACAGTGATGTGGTAAGAGTTGCTAAAAACCTCAAAATGATGCTAAAGTGATGTCATGAGAGTTGCGACTAACGTAAGAAATGATGCTTCAGTGATGTAGTGAGAGTTGCTACGGACCTAAAAATGATGCTACAATAATGAAGTGAGAGTTGCTAAAAACGTCAAAATGATGCGAACAGTAATGTAGTGAGAGTTACTACTAATCTCAAAATGATGCTACAGTGATGTCGTGAGAGTTGCTAATAACCTCAAAATAATGCTGACAGTAATGTAGTGAGAGTTGCTACTAACCTCAAAATGATGCTACAGTGATGTAGTGAGAGGTGCTACTGATGTCAAAATGATGCTAAAGTGATGTCATGAGAGTTGCGACTAACGCAAGAAACGATGCTTCAGTAATGTAGTGAGAGTTGCTTAATACCTCAAACTGATGCTCTAGTGATGTGGTGAGAGTTGCTAAAAACCTAAAACTGATGCCACAGTAATGTAGAGAAAGTTTCTCCGAATCTCAAAATGATGCTAAAGTGATGTAATGAGAGTTGCTACTAACCTAAGAAATGATGCTACAGTGATGTGGTGAGAGTTGCTAAAAACCTCAAAATGATGCTTCAGTCACGTAGTGAGAGTTGCTACGCACCTAAAAATGATTCTGACAGTGATGTAGTGAGAGTTGCTTCTAATCTCAAAATGATGCTACACTGATGGAGAGTTTCTACTAATCTCAAAATGATGCTCCAGTGATGTAATGACAGTTGCTACTTATCTAAGAAATGATGCTACTGTGATGTTGTGAGAGTTGCTAAAAACCTCAAAATGATGATGAAAGTAATGTAGTAAGAGTCACTACTAAACAAAGAAATGATGCTGACAGTGATGTTGTGAGAGTTGCTAAAAACCTCAAAATGATGCTACAGTCACATAGTGAGGGTTGCTACTATCCTCAAAATGATGCTACAGTGATGTAGTGAGAGTTGCGACTAACCTAAGAAATGATGCTACAGTAATGTAATGAGAGTTGCTAAAAACCTCAAAATGATGCTGACAGGAATGAACTGAGAGTTTCTGCTTAACTCAAAATAAGGCTACAGATAAGGCTCAAAATGATGCTAAAGTGATGTAATGAGAGTTGCTACTAATTTCAAAATGATGCTAAAGTGATATAATGAATGTCGCTACTAACCTAAGAAATGATGCTTACAGTGATGTCGTGAGAGTTGCTACGAACCTCAAAATGATGCTAAAGTGATGTAATGAGAGTTGCTTTAAACCTCAAACTGATGCTACAGTAATGTAGTGATAGTTTCTACTATCCTCAAAATGATGCTACAGTGATGTAGTGAGAGTTGCGACTAACCTAAGAAATGATGCTACAGTAATGTAATGAGAGTTGCTAAAAACCTCAAAATGATGCGAAAGTGATGTAGTGAGTTGCTTAAAACCTCAAACTGATGCTACAGTAATGTAGTGATAGTTTCTACTAATCTCAAAATGATGCTGACAGTGATGTAAGTGAGAGTTGCTACTATCCCCAAAACGATGCTACAGTGATGTAGTGAGAGTTGCTACGAACCTCAAAATGATGCTAGTCATGTAGTGAGAGTTGCTACTAACCTCAAAATGATGCTGACAGCAATGTACTGAGAGTTTCTGCTCACCTCAAAATAAGGCTACAGAGATGTAGTGAGAGTTGCTACTCAAATCAAAATGATGCTAAATTGATGTAATGAGAGTTGCTACTCATCTCAAAATTATGCTAAAGTGATGGAATGAGAGTTGCTACTAACCTCAAAATGATGCTAGTCATGTAGTGAGAGTTGCTACTAACCTCAAAATGATGCTGACAGGAATGAACTGAGAGTTTCTGCTTAACTCAAAATAAGGCTACAGAGATGTAGTGAGAGTTGCTACTCATCTCAAAATGATGCTAAAGTGATGTAATGAGAGTTGCTACGACCCTCAAAATGATGCTCCAGTGATGTTGTGAGAGTTGCTAAAAACCTCAAAATGATGCTACAGTGATGTAGTGAGACTTGCTACTAACCTAAGAAATGATGCTACAGTAATGTAGTGAGAGTTGCGACTAACCTAAAAATGATGCTTACAATGATGTCGTGAGAGTTGCTAAGAACATCAAAATGATGCTAAAGTGATGTAATGAGAGTTGCTACTAACCTAAGAAATGATGCTACAGTCATGTAGTGAGAGTTGCTACGTACCTCAAAATGATGCTACAGTGATGTAGTGAGACTTGCTACTAACCTAAGAAATGATGCTACAGTAATGTAGTGAGAGTTGCGACTAACCTAAAAATGATGCTTACAATGATGTCGTGAGAGTTGCTAAGAACATCAAAATGATGCTAAAGTGATGTAATGAGAGTTGCTACTAACCTAAAAATGATGCTACAGTCATGGAGTGAGAGTTGCTACTAACCTCAAAATGATGCTGACAGTAATGTACTGAGAGTTTCTGCTTACCTCAAAATAAGGCTACAGTGATGTAGTGAGAATTGCTACTCATCTCAAAATGATGCGAAAGTGATGTAATGAGAGTTGCTACTAATTTCAAAATGATGCTAAAGTGATATAATGAATGTCGCTACTAACCTAAGAAATGATGCTTACAGTGATGTCGTGAGAGTTGCTACGAACCTCAAAATGATGCTAAAGTGATGTAATGAGAGTTGCTACTAACCTAAGAAATGATGGTACAGTGATGTGGTAAGAGTTGCTACTATGCTAAAATGATGCTGACGGTCATGTAGTGAGAGTTATTAAAACCTAAAAATGATGCTACAGTCATGTAGTGAGAATTGCTACTAATTTCAAAATGATGCTAAAGTGATGTAATGAGAGTTGCTACTAATTTCAAAATGATGCCAAAGTGATGTAATGAATGTCGCTACTAACCTAAGAAATGATGCTACAGTAATGTAGTGAGAGTTATTAAAACCTAAAAAATGATGCTACAGTCATGTAGTGAGAGTTGATACGAACCTAAAAATGATTCTACAGTGATGTGGTGGGAGTTGCTACGAACCTCAAAATGATGCTGACAGTAATGTAGTGAGAGTTTCTGCTTAACTTAAAAAGAAGCTACAGTGATGTTGTAAGAGTTGCTACTAACCTAAAAATGATGCTACAGTGATGTACTGAGAGTTGCTACTCATCTCAAAATGATGTTAAAGTGATGTAATGAGAGTTGCTACTAATTTAAAAATGATGCTTAGTGATGTCATGAATGTCGCCACTAACCTAAGAAATGATGCTACAGTGATGTAGTGAGAGTTGCTACTAATCTCAAAATGATGTTAAAGTGATGTAATGAAAGTTTCTTCTCACCTAACAAATGATGCTACAGTGATGTGGTAAGAGTTGCTACTATGCTAAAATGATGCTGACGGTAATGTAGTGAGAGTTGCTACTAACCTCAAAATGATGCTTACAGTGATGCCGTGAGAGTTTCTACGAACCTCAAAATGATGGTAAAGTTATGTAATGAGAGTTGCTACTAACCTAAGAAATTATGCTCCAGTGATGTTGTGAGAGTTGCAAAAAACCTCAAAATGATGCCACAGTAATGTAGTGAGAGTTGCGACAAACCTCAAAATGATGCTTACAATGATGTCGTGAGACTTGCTACGGACCTCAAAAAGATGCTACAGTGATGTGGTGAGAGTTGCTACTAACCTCAAAATGATGCTGACAGTAATATAGTGACAGTTTCTGCTTACCTTAAAATGAAGCTACCATGATGTGGTAAGAGTTGCTACTATGCTAAAATGATGCTGACGGCAATGTAGTGAGAGTTATTAAAACCTAAAAATGATACTGCAGTCATGTAGTTAGAGTTGCTACGAACCTCAGAAATGATTCTCCAGTGATGTAGAGAGAGTTGCTTAAAACCTAAAAATAATGCTATAGTCATGTAGTGAGAGTTGCTACTATCCTCAAAATGATGCTGACAGTGATGTGCTGAGAGTTGCTACTAACCTAAGAAATGATGCTACAGCGATGTCGTGAGAGTTTCTACTACTTTCAAAATGATGCTGAAGTAATGTAATGTATGTCGCTACTAACCTAAGAAATGATGCTGCAGTGATGGAGTGAGACTTGCTACTAACCTTAAAATGATGCAGAAAGTAATGTAATGAGGGGAGTTCCGGTTTAGCTGATGGAGAGGTGAGACGCACGAGGAGTCGCTCTCCCAGACTTTTCGCAAATTACCCGCAAACTAACTCGAAAACTTAACACAAGCTGGAGGAAAAGATAGATGAGCGGGAGAAGGAAAATTAGAGGCCAAAAAACCAACGAAAATAAACTCGAAAGACCGGCTGGATGTGATGAGACGACTAAAGCTAACAATAATATAGCAGATCAAGCTAGCCCTGACGGCAGCCCTGGGACGAGCACGGAGTCCGCAGAAATCGTCAAGGCCATTAACGAGTTAAAAACTAAACTCAAGGGGGACAACGACTGCCTGAGACAAGAATTCAATCACTGGGGTCAGGAAATCAACGGCAAACTCGACAACCTTGTGGCCGAAATTCAGACTGTGTCTCACCGAGTCGGAGAAGCGGAGTCCCGTATTGAGCAGGTGGAGGGATGGGCGGAGGAGGCGACAGCGGCGCTGTGCTCCTGCCTGGACCAGCAAAGGGCTTTGCAGTCTAAACTAACTGATCTTGAGTCTCGATCCAGACGAAACAACATACGTATCTTTGGTGTGGCGGAAGGAGAAGAGGGAGAAAACTCAGTACCAGAGTTTATTGAGTCACTCCTGAGAAGCAAGCTGCCTATACCGGAGGAGCTGAACCTGAAAATACAACGCGCGCACCGGTCCCTGGCGCAGAAGCCCCCTCCCGATAAACTCCCGAGACCTATTATCATCAACTTCCAGGAATTCACAACTAAGGAGTTGGTGCTGAAAGAAGCATGGAAGAACAGTAAGACGGGAAAAATAGAGCTGAACAACAGGATCCTTTACTTCGACCACGACTACGCGGCAGAGATCGTCAAGAGGCGCAAAGAATATAACGGGATAAAGAAGGCACTAAAAGCGGGAGGGATCCGTTTTCAAACTCCATACACAAGTATGAAGATCCACGGGGATACGGGAGTCCGGACCTATAGCAGCGCACAGGAGGCTTGGCTGGAGTTGAAGAGACGCAGACTAGCAGCAGGGCTGCCGGAGCCGACCGAGGGAGACAGCCGACTGGGAGCACGGTTGCGCGAGAAGTTGGGATCCTGGCAAAAGGCGGTGGACCAGCGCAAGGGAGGATCAGATGTGGCCCAAAGAGCGCGAGACAAACTACAGAGTTTCCAAAGTGAGCGCACCGGTCAGAGAGGAGGTAACTAGAGGAGGAGAAGCCTCATGGAAAAGGAAAATATAAAGATACAATATAGACTGTTAGGATGACAGTGTTCAGAATGACTGATAGATTTGCATCTTTGCCTCATAACGTTCATTACTGAATGTCTGTGAGTAGCGGCTCCATATAAGAGAGGATACGTTGGACTTTTAGGATGGTGAGGTTAGTTAATTTAGACTGTCCAGCCACCCTATCCTTAGGGCCCTCTTTTAGTGAGAGGCTTTACCCTCGACTCGCCAACGGAGTCAGAGATGAGGAGGTAAGACATCCTCCTCGTAGCCTGGAGGTCTGTTCATATTTTTGTTCAACTGTTACTGTTCATGTTAAAGTTTTGTTTTGGGAGGTTGACACTACTAACAAACTCTGTGCTTGGAACATGTATGACAATGTCATATGACTTAAAATTTGCTTCTTTAAATGTGAATGGTTTGAGTAATCCGGTCAAGAGGAGTCGGGTGCTTGCGAAAATAAGAAGAGATAAGACACAAGTCGCATTTCTACAGGAGACACATATGACACAACAAGAACACGAAAAATTTAAAAAAATTTGGCTATCTAAATTCGCATTTTAGTTCATGTAGAAATAGTTGAAAGAGAGGGGTGGCCATATTAATTTCTAACTCACTTAATTTCAACCCGATCAACGAAAAAAGAGATAGAGAAGGTAGATACATAATAGTTAAAGGCAGGATAGATAATATTTTGGTCACATTTGTAAATGTGTACGCCCCACCGGAGAGCGATAGAAAATTCTTTAAATTACTGATTGAGACTATAATCTCAGAAAGCGAGGGAATCCTAGTTTGTGCCGGTGATTGGAACACAATTCAGAATTACTATTTAGACACAACTAGCACAAACAGGTGTAGAACTCAAAGATCAAAAGACCTGAGAATCCTGATAAAAGAGTCAGGCTTATTTGATGTCTGGAGAAATTTACATGCCCAAAATAAAGAGTACACTCATTATTCAGCTACTCATCAAGTGCACTCCAGATTGGACTTTTTTCTAATGAATATCATAGATAGGCATAGAGTAAAAGAGTGCTCAACAGGAACAGCCGATGTATCGGATCATCATATAGTTTACTTAAACATTCAATTAAGTAACAGGCCAAAAAACACACTTTGGAGACTAAATACATGAATTTTAAATAATAAAAACCTGGTAGATGAAATCAAGAAAGAAATTGGTCAATGTATAACTGATAAAAAGAATGGCCAGGTTGATCCAACTATCTTATGGGACACGGTCAAAGCGATAATGAGAGGGAAGCTAATCTCAAGAACAGCATTTTTAAAAAAACAGAGGGCAAAATATGACGAACTAGAGAAAGAACTGAGGAAACTGGAGAAACAACAACATAGAGACAAGAACAAGGACTCAACATCTCAAATCAAAGAGATTAAAAAACAAATAGAAGGTATTGTCACCGACGAACTAGAAAAGAAATTGAGATTTACTAAACAAACTTTCTATGAATCAGGCCCAAGGGCGACAAGATTGTTGGCAAGGCGTCTCAGGATACAACAAATTACAATTTCAATACACAAGATCAGAGACCCCTTAACAAACAATATAACATATGAACCAGAAGAAATTGATAAGATCTTCAAAGGTTACTATGAGACTCTCTACTCACAACCTGAGATGACCAATGAAGACACTATAGGACAATTCTTAGCATCACTGGACCTCCCCTCTATAGGGAGGGTTCAGAATGAGAACTTAATTGCACCAATCACAAAAGATGATTTAGATAAAGCCATAGGTAGGTTGAAGGCTAAAAAGAGTCCGGGGAGTGACGGCTTTCCGAGTGAGTGGTATAAGATGCTTAAAGAAGAACTAGCCCCAGTAATGTTAGAATCATTTAATTGGACACTTGAAAAAGCAGTGGCTCCACCATCATGGAGGGATGCCCTTATATCAGTTATTCCTAAAGAAGGTAAAAATAAAGAACATTGCGAATCCTTTCGTCCGATCTCTATTTTGAATGTGGACTATAAACTGTTCACATCTATCTTAACCAAAAGACTGGAATGTTTCCGACCTGACTTGATACACGAGGATCAGACAGGATTTATAAGGGGTCGACAAACACATGATAATATCAGACGAACGCTTCATATCATAGAACATGCCAACAAACATAATTTGAATGCTGCTCTTATCAGTCTTGACGCGGAGAAAGCATTTGACCGGGTCAATTGGCTTTTTCTATATAAAGTGCTAGAGAGAATGGGGTTTCATGTACAATTTATTAGGTGTTTACAGTCCCTGTATTGCAACCCGTCTGCCAGAATAAAGATTAATGGCCACCTGACAGACAGCTTTAAGCTGTTTAGAGGCACCCGCCAAGAATGTTGCGCTAGCCCCGCCCTCTTTGCAATTTTCATAGAGCCGCTTGCCCAAACCATTAGACAGGACGAAGAGCTCACAGGAATCTCCATATCAGGAGACGAACACAGGATAGGGCTTTTTGCGGATGACATTATCGCATACCTCCAAAACCCAAATACAACATTTCCCAAACTTCTAAAAATCATGGAGGACTATGGGCTAATGTCAGGGTATAAACTGAATATCACCAAGACACAGGTCCTCTCTTTAAATTACAAACCAAATAAAGCCATAAGAAAGCAGTATAAATTAGGATGGGACGCAAAATCAATAAAATATCTGGGAGTAATCATTACTCAGGAAGTCGATACTATTTATAATACTAACTACAAGGTAATGAATGATAAAATACAGAGGGACATGACAAAATGGTCTCCATTAATACTGGATTTCAGTTGTGTGATAATAAAAACATTTTTGGAAATGGTCCTTCAAAACGTGGAGGAAATCTTGGGCTATGGAATTCCTTGTGACCCCCGAGTTGTTTATCTGGGACTGATACCAGAGGGTATGGTAGGAAAAGAGGACATTTACTTGTTCAAAATTCTGACACTTGCGGCTAAAAAAGCCATCACAAAGAACTGGCTGAAAAGTGACCCTCCTGGGCAGTCACTATGGATGGATATTGTGTATCAATTATGTTCCATGGAAAGACTGACATATTGTCTGAGGACTAAAGAAGGGATCCATCAACAACGATTTAAAAAATGGTATTTAGTTAAGAAAAAGTAGTGTCCCCCCCACCTCCCCCTTTTGTTGTTCCCCTTTCTTTTTTTTGTTTTGTTCTTCTGAATGTTTTTTCTACTGTTATATGCAAAATGAAAAATAAAGTTTAAAAAAAATAAAAAAAAAACCTCAAAATGATGCTAACAGTCTTGTGAGCTTCATCAAGACACAGGCCACTATTTGTGGTCATGCATCATTGTGTCTGACCAATGGTCCAACTTCATCAGTCAGTCAGTCAGAGACATTAGCATTTGTCGGCCTGGCCTGCTGCCAAAGACTAACACTGCTTTAGTTGATTTACCTGTGCAGCCATGTCACGGTCCTCTCGGCCACCTCCACGGTCAGACGCCAGGTTAAACCAGCCAATGGCGTAAGAATCACTCTCAGAATCTGAAGCGCTCGTAGCTGCAGGGTTTTTCCACACAGCTTTTGTTGAGAGACAAAGTCCATCACTTGATTAACTCTCACCAACAGAAATGTGCAGTTTTCCACTCAGGACAGCTGCTGCATGCTGCTGTTTGTAAAAAGAAGGTCCAGTGGATCCGTTCAGTTCTACATTATTCAGCAGAGAGATGTCACCATTGAATAATGACCATATTTCCTAAAATTATAGCTCAACCACAGAGGGACCAGGCTACTAGAATGACCTCTGTTTACTAGAAGTGCTTCTCCTATGGTGGTGAACTCCTCAGCTGTCAGTGGAGTCAAATCTGTCTTAGAGAGGCCAGAGGTTCCCACACTGGTTCCCTCTCATCATGCAGCCCTGACAGCTGTGTGTGCTGTTCCAGCGTGTTGGCACCTCACTGATGAGTTTCAGGGTTGGCCCTCCCATCTGTTGCTGCACCTGAGCCAGCTTCTCCTTGGCTGTAGTGCTGATCTGAAGGATGTGACAGTGTTCCTGGCTTTGTGTCTGATGATGGAAGTGGGGATCTGATCACAGGATTTTCTGACTCCTAGATTCAGACGATGTGCAGTGCAGACTGAGTGGTGAATTTGGAGCTGTCTAGTGGATGCTGTCATGTTTGGTGCTGCGTCGCTCACAAGACACTTCACTTTGTTGGTGATGGCCCAGTCCTCCATCATGCCTCTTTGGACTGGGGCCAAACTGTCAGCAGGGTGACTTTGTGGAAAGTCTTGCACTCCCAACACAATCATTCTCACGAATGCAGTGACAGGTCAGAGCCAAGGGAGCCTCCATGTCCACAGATGTCCACATGGCAGCTGGACTTCCTTTTTCACTCCTTCCCGTTCCTCCTGGTACTTTTTGGTCACCGTTTGTTTGATGGTCTGAAAATGACACCCAGAGTAAATCAATACATTGAAATTAGAGATGAAATAAACTGGAGATATCAACTACTGCTTTAGATCATTTCCACACAAACCTTTCTGGTTGGCAAACATATGAGGCTCAAGGACCTGAACCAGTTTCCTGAACCCTTCCCTCTCAACAGTGCTGAGGGGCTGGCAGTCCTTCAGGATGAAATTCAGCAGAGCCTCATCCAGCATCTGCTTCCTGGAAGCTGGATGGTTAAAGATGAAGGAGAGAAGAAATGAATAGGAATTAATGATCAATGAAGCAACTGTGAGTCAGTTGGAGAGTGGCTGTATACCTGAGTTCATCCTGGTGGATCTGGGACTTCATTCTCATGCCTGGCCCCATCATGCCTCAGCACTGAAGAGGTGCTTTTGTTGAGATGAGACGCTTCTGTCCAACAAATGCGACATTCAACCTGCAGAAAAGAACATGAGTACTCAGCTAAAAGTTCCTTTCTTCATGGTGACTGGTGTTTCTTAGTCTTAGACCACCAGGTTTCCAATGAGGTGTATCGGATACGTTGTTGTGTGCCGCTGAAATCCGTCCAATTCCGGCGTTGTTTCCTCATGAAATGTGTTTGCCTTAAAGCTCATTAAAGTGTTGAACCACAATATCGTTCACCATAACTTAGTCAACTTCAAGATAACCTACTTCTACATTCCAGTCCCGGCTGCTCCTGTTCTGCTGCAGTCCAGAAAACAACAACCCGATACAATTGGCGCTCCTTCCCACAGCTCCGGCCCGGATCCGCATGGTTCCGCTGACTGACTGTGAGACGCGCTCCCTCCAGAGTGGCACAGCCCGATGGGGGTCCTTATCTGGCACGGGGGCGTAAAACAGGTGCGACTGGAAAGCCTGGTTTATTCTGCGTTGAGGGAACGCGTTGCTCTGCAATTCACTGCCAAGCCGCTAGGGGGTGTGGCTTTGTCTTTGTGTTGTTTACGGGGCTCTTGTCGGATTCCTTGGTTTTCTTCCGGTCACAGACAACAATTGTTGGCCATTTGTCAGTCTTTGTAGTGCCGCGAATAATCCTTTCTTCAGCTTGGTCCATTTTTTCTTGAAGCTTTCACCACAGAAACTTTGAAAATGGCGGTGTTGTTGTGCTGCGACTGAACCGGAAATGACGTTTTGAGCGGACTAATCACAGTCCTCGACGTTAACGTCACCACACGTCGATGCGACACGGAGGCAGGATTTTGTTGGGGTTTGCGTCGACGCGACGCAGAAGCATAAATCAGGCTTTAGTGGTTTCGAATCTCACGCCAAGCCAGAGAACCAGGTCTTGAATCAGTCACGTGGTCACTGCCGGTTGGCGAGGCTTTGGACGTCACTAAATACGTCATCAATACGCGTTTTTCAAAACGAAATCCTGGATCACTCCACTCATCACTACCGCTGCTACCAGGTTAGCGAGTCTGGAGTGGCACAGAGAACAGAGCTTGGACTCTGCTCGTTTTGAAGAAGAAGAAGAAGAAAAGAAGCGGAAGGCCTCGGTCTTCGTCTCCTGAAGGCTGAGTGGCGCCGGTAGAACCTCAACATGTGCACCGCACAGCTGCTGCGGGTGTCGGTCCAGGAGCGGATCCTCGCCGCCGCTGAAGACTTCCTGCTGCAGCTGGGAGAAGGAGACTCAGCGGCTGGAGTCCCGGTGCTGAGAGCGCTAGGTTCTAGAGGAGGCTTCTGAAGCAGTGGTTTAATGACAGCTACCTTCAAGGACTGTGGTTCATATCCTGTTACTACAGACAGAGGAATCAGATTGAATAAAGAGGTGCTCACTGAGGGAAGACTTCCTTAGGCAGCCTAGTAGGAAACAATCTAAGAGACAGGATGAAGGTTTTGATGAGGTCATCATTGAATGAAGTTCTGGACTGTTAATTTGATGAAAGTGGTCTCAAGAAATATCTGGTTTAGCAGCAGTTTCTGTGTTTACTGAAGCGGCTCTGGCTTTACTGAGGACCTTCTTATGCATTTTAAGACGATTCTGCCTCTTTCTTTAGTTGCCAAGTGTTGAATTCTACCACAGAGTTGTTCTCTGTTGTTGAATGATCTTTTTGAAGGACCGATGGAGTCGTTAGTGTGGTGGTGTTTATTGTACTGCTGTGTTGGGATGTCGAAGTCTACGTCAAGCATTGTGACAGCCGCCAGTCACGAGCTCCAAGTCTCCAGTCACGAGCTGCTAGTCTCTAGCCTCCAGGTTTTCCTGGTCTCTCACCTCCAGTCTCTCATCTTCAGCCAAGTCTCCAGTCTCCAGTCTCTTTAACAAACCTCTTTTGTTCACCCTCCTTACCCTCCTCTTCATTTGGGTCTACTTCCCTTCACCCTGCCTCCTGCCAAACAAAGGAAATGCGTCACCAAACAAAGGAAAAAGCAAGTTTCTGCAGCAGTGAGCCTGCAGTTTTATCTACCATGAGATCAACCTCCAAATGACTCAACTCAGAAACAGGCATCTCTGTTGTTGTCATCCATCCAGTTACTTAACAGTGAACTTAAAGTTAACAGAAGAATAGAAAGTTTATTAAAAGACAAGTTTATGAGGACAGTTAATAAAAAGGTTGAAAGAGAGTATTTTTCTTAACTCGCTGTACAGTTTGAAAGCTGTCAGTGCTGTAGGGGAGAGTCTGCTTGCTCTTCTCTGGCTGGACGTAGGGGAGAGTCTGCTTGCTCTCCTCTGGCTGGACGTAGGGGAGAGTCTGTTTGCTCTTCTCTGGCTGGACGTAGGGGAGAGTCTGCTTGCTCTCCTCTGGCTGGACGTAGGGGAGAGTCTGCTTGCTCTTCTCTGGCTGGACGTAGGGGGGAGTCTGTTTGCTCTTCTCTGGCTGGACGTAGGGGAGAGTCTGCTTGCTCTCGTCTGGCTGGACGTATGGGAGAGTCTGTTTGCTCTTCTCTGGCTGGACGTAGGGGAGAGTCTGTTTGCTCTTCTCTAGCTGGACGTAGGGGAGAGTCTGCTTGCTCTTCTCTAGCTGGACGTAGGGGAGAGTCTGTTTGCTCTTCTCTAGCTGGACGTAGGGGAGAGTCTGCTTGCTCTTCTCTAGCTGGACGTAGGGGAGAGTCTGTTTGCTCTTCTCTGGCTGGACGTAGGGGAGAGTCTGCTTGCTCTCCTCTGGCTGGACGTAGGGGAGAGTCTGTTTGCTCTTCTCTGGCTGGACATATGAGAGCGTCTGCTTGCTCTTCTCTGACTGGACGTAGGGGAGAGTCTGCTTGCTCTTCTCTAGCTGGACGTAGGGGAGAGTCTGTTTGCTCTTCTCTGGCTGGACGTAGGGGAGAGTCTGCTTGCTCTCCTCTGGCTGGACGTAGGGGAGAGTCTGTTTGCTCTTCTCTGGCTGGACATATGAGAGCGTCTGCTTGCTCTTCTCTGACTGGACGTAGGGGAGAGTCTGCTTGCTCTTCTCTGGCTGGACGTAGGGGAGAGTCTGTTTGCTCTTCTCTGGCTGGACGTAGGGGAGAGTCTGCTTGCTCTTCTCTGGCTGGACATAGGGGAGAGTCTGCTTGCTCTTCTCTGGCTGGACGTAGGGGAGGGTCTGCTTGCTTTTCAGAAGTTTGCTGGACCTTCACTTGAAGGTCATGATTTTCCTCTTTCAAACAGCTTTTTAAATCATGAAGATTTCCCAGGATTTCCCACTGAGCACTGCTCCTTTTCTTCTTTTGTGTTCTCACTGCACATAGAAGACTCTGAACTTCACCGTTCAGACTGCCAGTCTTTGTGGGGTCCTGGTCCTTCCTTGATTCGAGGTGGGCCAACTCTGCAGTGAAGGTCTCTGTCGCCTGAGATGCAGTAGAAACTCGTCTCCTCAAACATCCATTTTCTGCCTGTCTCTCCTCACTCTGGGATCTCAGCTGTTCAAGAGTCGTCTTCTTCTCAGTGAGTTCTTCTCTCATATTGTTCTTCTCTGCCTGGATGGAGTTGAGCTCACACTTGAGGTCACACTTCTCCTTGTAAACCATCTTCACCTCAAGCTGAAGATTGTGGACTTGTGTGTTCAGAGCTGGAACCTTCCTCTTGTGTCAGCTTCCTGTTCCCATCTCTATGGTAACAGTCGGTTTTGACCCACGTCTTCAATCAGCTGTCAAATAAACTAAAACAATTTTCTATCCTCCAAGTTGTTTCCATCTCTTGGTGAACTTGTTAGGCTTCCTTATCCATGGAAATATTGATTGATTGATTGATTGTGTGTGTTTAGATTCATGTGTGACACTTCTGTGTGTTCTCTGCAGAGATGTTTCCTGCAGTTGAAGCACAATCCATTTGTCCTGCTGTCCTGACTGCTTGGGCAGTCCTGACACCTTTTTCTTCTGGAACCAGATCCTGAGTGGGGTTGTGGCTGTGGCTGTTCTGGTTGGTGTTGAGGCAGGGCTGCTGAGGAGGACGCTGTTGCACTCTTGGTGGATGTGGGTCCACAACACAAATGCATTCTATGCAGACACATCAAGGATGGTCTTTGTTGTGTTGTTGTGCAGGTCGATGGGAGAACGAGGCTGATGAGAGTCCCTGAAGCTCCCATGACTGGGAGAGGAGCTGCTGGCAGTGTTGCTGACAGTGCACTTCTGACTTCAGGTTTGGCTCTGATTGTTGCTTTATCATCTTATTTTGATAACTGGGTCTAAACCAATCCTTATGATTTTATAATTCAGTGAAAAACATTTTTTCTTTTATTTTTTTGAACTAGAGGTTCCTGACAAAGTCAAAAATCCTTGATACAATAAACAAATTGATGTGGTTCTTTGATGCATTTAAATCCTAAAACAGGTCACACAGGAGGAAGGTTAAATCATGTGACCATCATCATAACAGCTGCTGACCTTGTTTTAACTATTTGATGGTGCTTAATATTGCCAGCTTGCTAACATTAACTAGCTAACGTTGCTAGCTAGCTAATATTATTTTCTAACTTCAGGCCTAAATTTGGGATTGACTGTTAAAATTGTTCACCTCACCTTTGTAACACCAGGTTTTGTCTTGATGATGTCATTGTAACTGCCTTTCTGATTCTAAAATATAAATGCATCCAAGAATAAAAATGTAAAACTGCCCCTCCATGGAAACAACAAATTTAATATATTGACTTTAATGTCTGTCTTTGATCTCTAAACTCTGACTCTGATGTCATTGGTGGTGACTGAATTCTACCACCTGACAGACTGGGAAGGCTCATATTGGTGATGTCATCATAAATATATGAAGGTCTTGTTTCAAAGTAACTTGTTATTTTGTTCTCGTTGTCATGGTGACTCATGGTATCAGGGCTACATTGATGTCATTTTGTCGTGGTTGTGCACTTGTGACACTCAAAGTGAACACACTCAGTTGATGGAAGCAACTCAGCTCAGCTGTTCTGAACCTGATACTCAGAGTTTCCATCTCAGTGTCAACTCAGGAGTGACTGAGGAGAAGAGTTTCAGAACAGCCACAGTTGGGGGACTTCCGTCCAGCAGCCATTTTCTATCCCTGTAAGGGAGTGAAGGGATCTGGAGCTGCTGGGTTCAGGTGGATACAGAGCACAAGATGGAGGTCAGTCAGGACCCCAGAAGGAGACCAGCATCTGGAAGGTGGAGATGCTTTAATCTGACACCGTTGTGTCAACAGTTCTGAAATCAGAACAAAAATAAACAGTAGTATTTCCACCTGCTACTCCTGCATGTATTCAAGTGAACAGGAACACAGATTCATGCTCAACTTCTCCTGTGTGTTCATCCACAGTCACCAAACAACAACCAGACTGAAGAACTCCTTCATCCCCCGAGCCATTAAACTGTTAAACTCCTCACTGGAGGGGGGGAGGGCCAACAGAGGGACTGTAGGAGAGGGCTGAGCACCATTAGCTTGCCCCGATAACAACCGGACACTCGTGCAATATAAGAGACTGTACATTATTATTATGATGATGATGATTATTATTATTATATAATTATTGTTACCACTGCTATTATTATTATTATTATAACTATTATATTTTTTATTATATTATATCATCATCACCATTATTATATTATAACATCATCATTATTAGTGTGATAATTATTATTATTGTTATAATAACAATTAAGAACAATTAATATTATGATTATTCCTGTCACTATGCACATATACATAACCATCCAGGTACACACAGGCACACGCACATGTATATATGTATATATATATATATATATATATATATATATAGTCTTTGTTTTCTCTTCTTTGCTATTTTTAGTCTAATCTATGGTAACAGTGCTGTGAATGTATGTTGAGGAGAGTGCAATTTCCCTCGCAGAACGTCCAAAAGGGATTAATAAAGTAGTCTGTCTGTCTGTCTGTCTGTCCAAACCAGACAAAAGGGGGTTTGCTAGCATGGCTGCTGAGGTAGAAAGGCTCTGTTTAAATTGAGTCCTTTTTCCATTTCTTTCCCGGCTTCTTCAAGCGGTGCTGTCGTCACTTCCTGTGACCACGGGAGGGAAGGGGTCACCTTTCAGAATAAGTTTGAAATCATTGTTACTTCCTGTTAAACATGCCTTTAGCAGACCAACTCACTGACCTGTTCAGTGAGGTAGTGTGGCTGAGTGGTCTAAGGTGCTGGATTAAGGCTCCAGTCTCTGAGGAGGTGTGGGTTCAAATCCCACCACTGCCATCATGTCCCAGGTCTCTGGAGAGGTGTGGCAGGTCTCTCCTCTCTGTGCTAGAGGTGTTGGCTGCTTTTATCACTCTGGGAAGAAAATGTCCTGAACTTGAGGTGTTCTCCTCATCTTGAACTCTCCAAAACACCAATGTGCAGTAACGCTGAGCTGCCTTCAAGCCAACAACATGGGCACAGTGTACCCAGAGCCACAGGCTCCTCCCAGTATATGCAGCACTGCCAGTGACCTCTGCTCCAGTGTAACGGAGACTCTCCAAACGGAAGCTGATCCAGGACCAGCTCAGGAGGAGCCATGGAGCAGACAGGCTCTCTGATTTAATGCTGCTGTCTGTTGAGAGGAACATCCCAGTTGACTCCAAAAAGGCTGCTGATGTCTTCAAACCCAGGACCAGAAGAAGAACCCTCCTCTGAGTCCACAGACCTGAGCACCGCTGCTCTGACTACCAGGTTACCTCCTGGTTATCAGGGTGAAGTCATGGTGAGGTCGTCAGTTGTTCCTTTGTTTTTATTCCAGAGGCCTGGGAGTTAAACACTAAATTAAATAATTTTAATTCTTTACTTGAAGTTTCCTGCTGTTTAGCTGGAAATGTTTGACAACTTCCTCCATGCTGGTGCCCCATCACACACAACAGGTGCACTTGTCCTCTTTTCACCTCTGACCCTCAAACATTCCACCAGTGAACGTCCAGAAATTGAAGCATCAACAGTTCAGCAACAATGAATTCTTCAAATCACCTCTGAAATAAGAGATGAATCTTTACCTGCTGAGGCTTCAGAGCCAAATTATGAACCTTCAACACTCACATTCGTGTTCTTGTCTCAGTCCTGCTCTCCTAAATCAAGACCTGTTCAATAAATGGTAGAGCAGAGTGGTGCAGAGGAAGAGAGCTGGGCCAGAACCCAGAGGTTGATGGATCAAAACCATCCTCTGCTAAAAGAAAGGAGCAAAATAAACCTGTTAGTTTAGAAATGTGGATCTGTTAAAAAGAGGTGGAAATCAGAATTCAAACCATTGAGAGAGTTAATAACATTCTACTTTACCACTGAAGCAAAAGTAGACTTCAGAAGGTTTTAGTGATTCAACATAGCAGCTAAGTTTCCATTTCTATACTGATTGTCTGCAATGGTTCGTGGGGGTGGAGCCTATCACAGCTGACATCAGGTGAGGAGGGGGTTCACCCTTGATGGGTCGCCAGTCCATCCCAGGACCAACACAGACAGACAGACAACCATTCACACTCACAGTCATTCAGAGTGTCCAGGTAACCACTACCTTCTTGATGTCTTTGGACTGTGGGAGGAAGCTGGAGAACCAGAGAGAACCCTCACAGAGACGGGGAGAACCTGCAGGAGGGGTGGAGATCGATGAGTCCTGGAGACGTTCAATAATGTCCACAACTTTGGCACCAGGAAGACAGCAGGTGATGGCACCTGGGAGTTCAACAGACCTGATGATTGAACCACCAATCACAAGGATTTCAGCCTCCATTGTAAACAGAGAGTTTAGATGAGAGAGAACCTGCTGTCACCCTCACCAGTCAGGGCAGTGGCAGAGGCAGCAGAGTTGAATGAAGCAGGATCACCTGGCAGGTCTCAGCTGGAGGTGATGACATCACTGGCCTCAGTCCTCACCAGTGCTCTGCCTAGCAACAGGGACGATGGGGAGAAACCAGTAGAAGCACTCTGAGAGTTGGAGACAGCAGGAGAGAGACCACGACAGAGTCACCCATGGGAAACTGTTGGATCCACTCAGGACCGGCTGCTCCAGAGAGGTCCAGGCACCTGGAGCCACTGGATCAGTTTGATCTTTGAGCAGAGCAAAGTAGTTTGACACAGGAAGAAGGTCGTCTGGAGAGAAGAGAGGAAGAGAAATCAGTCTCCCTTCTCCTCAACGGACGAACACAGGAGAGGACTGACATCAGATGGACAGAGAGCAACACTGCTGGACTCTCAGAGCTGTTAAGGCGTCCAGCTGCAGCCAGGAGACAAACAGGGACGCTGTGAGGACATCATCCAGGAGGCTCTCCATGGTGTGGAGCTGGGGTCTCAGACTGGAAGCTCTGGCTGCTGAGTTGTCCAACCAGCCGTCACATCACCTCCTGAGCTCTCAGCCTCCTCTTGACCAGGTTCTGGATGCTGACTCAGCAGGAGACAGGAAAGTAATCAATGTTGAAGGAATTCTAAAGCGTCCATCAACCTGCAGGACAAACTCCTTCACTGTGTGGGAGGTTCAGAGTCCCTGGTTTGATTGCAGCTTTGACCTGAGCAGGTGTTCATCCTCATCTCAGTAACAGGGGACACTTTATCACAGCAGTGGACAAACATCAGCATTCATCACCCAGCAGCTCCTCTGATCAACAGAACAAGCTGAAGTATTCTGAAAAGGAGGGCATGGATCCCTCTACCTCTCACATGCTAAGCTAGCACTCTACCTTTGGAGCTAAGTCCCCTTTTGAGCTTCCATTTGAGTTTTCTGTTCCCATCTCTATGGTAACGGTCAGTTTTGACCCACATCTTCAATCAGCTGTAAAATTCACTAAAAACAATTTTCTATCATCCAAGTTGTTTCCATCTCTTGGTTTCCTTGTTAGGCTTCCTTATCCATGGAAATATTGGTTTGAATATTTTGTTGTGGGCCTCTGGACCTTTTTTTAGTCAGTAAACCCTCGATTTCAATTAAAAAATGATAAAATGAACCTTTGGGTTTGGCATAAAAGTCTTTTTTTCAGCAACAGAACTTTAATATAAACACTAAATGAAAAGCAGAACAGGCCAGAACACAAACTCTGCTCTGCCGTCCTTCCTGGTTACTGGGCATGGACTGCTGGAAGGGGCATTTTCCTCAGAAAGTGACAAGACGTTCATCCACTCTCACCTCTGGCCCTGGGTTGAATGTTGGTGCAAGGAGCTGCACCCATCTTTCCCAGACATCCCCAATGGGGGCAAGCTTGTCAGTTCTTGCTCCGGTGTCTCTGTCGTCAAATCTGAGGACTCTTGATGTTTGTTGAAAGTTCTGAAGTGGCCTTGTGGCCCAGAAAATATTTCTGCCTGTCGATGCGTCCCAGAGACGATCAGTGGCCTCACTGCAGGATCTGAACACTCCAGGAAGAAGAAGAACACCAATAGAAGCATCCAGGTGTCCCTCATCAATGTCTTTCCACTTGTCACCATGGACTTTTTTTCCTTTGAGGTTTGTCACAGCAATGCTGACTCTTTTTAGTGACAGTGGCATGAACAGAACCATCAACCATAAACAGCTCCAAACATGTCTTGATGTCAGTGCCTCTCGTCACAGCAAACCTTGTGATTCCAGGGCTCATTTTGATGACATCAGCAGCAGCTGCCCTGCCATGTACATCAGGAGACACTGAGCTCCAGCCAATGTTCCCTCTAGTTTTTCATGTGTCTGGTTATCCTCACAAGCTCCCTGAGCTCACTGAGGACCACTGTGAGCACCGTCTGAGGTAGGACCTGCATGGAGGGCAGAGAGAGAGAAGAATCAGGGACAAGGATCTGTCGGTTTGCTGCTTTATGAAAATATTGTAAATGATTATTATTCTTCATAATATTGTTTTAGTAACCTGCTTAGGAGTTGTGAATGATGCAGAGTCCATGGGAAACAGCTAATGCTGTGGTACCCCCCCCCCCAAGTTACTGTACAAACCTCAGAAACCTTTTGCCATAATAAGACAAGATGTTGTTATAGAGATGTAAAGATAAACCTATAGGGATGTACATGTATATAGATGTAGACAAGTCAAGTCAGTTTTATTTGTATTGAACCAAATCACAACAAAAGTTCTCTCATGACTCTTTACTAGTAGAGCAGGTCTCGAACCAAACTCCTTCAATGAACCTCCACCCAACAGTTCTCCACCAGCAGCACATCCTTCAACAGTGGTGACAAAAACCTTCCTTTTAACAGGCAGGAACATCGAGCAGATCCAGGATCAGTGGGGATGGCCTTCTGCTTTGACCGGTTGGGGGGAAAGAGAGCAGGAGAGCGGGGCAGAGACAAAGACAGAGAATGGAGGAAGACCGATATACAGAAGGAAAGAGAGGGACAGAGATAAAGAGAGAGAGAAGGGAAGAGACTGATGGACAGACGATGAGCAGGTGGAGCTACGGGTGGCAGCTTGAGCCTCTTCAGGTCTGCAGCCTCCTCCAGCAGCACCGACATCTGGGATGAAGGGAGAGGGAGTTAGTGACACATCTGAGTATGATTTATAAATGACAAATAAAGGAGGACAGAGAGGAGTAGAGAGAAGCCCAGTGCACCATGGGAGATCCCCCAGCAGCCTAAGCCTATAGCAGCATATCTAAGGGCCACCCTAAGCAGCCCAACTATAAGCCTGATCAAAAAGGAAGGTCTTTAGTCCGCTCTTAAAGGTCGAGAGGGTGTCTGCATCCTGGACTGAAACTGGGAGACGGTTCCACTGGAGGGGAGCCTGATAGCTGAAGGCTCTGGCTCCCAGTCTACTTTTAGAACTCTAGGAACCACCAGTAACCCTGCATCTTGGGAGCGAAGGGTTCTAGCTGGATAATAGGGGACTAGGAGCTCTGTCAGGTAGGAAGGAGCCTGATTGTTGAGGACTTTGTATGTTAGAAGGAGAATTTAGAATTCTATTCTAAATTTGACAGGTAGCCATGCAGAGAAGCCAGTACAGGAGTACTGTCTACTAGTTCTAGTCAACACACGGGCCGCAGCATTCTGGACCAGCTGGAGAGTTTTCAGGACCTACTTCTTCTTTTGGTCACAGGTTTGAAGATACCTGTGGAAGTGAAAGGAAAGGCTGTGAGAGCCACACCTCTCCAGTGACCTGGGACATGATGGCAGTGGTGGGATTTGAACCCACGCCTCCTTAGAGACTGGAGCCTTAATCCAGCGCCTTAGACCGCTCGGCCACACTACCTCACTGTGCTGCTCTCTGAGTTGGTCTGCTAAAGGCATGTTGAAGAGGAAGTAACAATGATATCAAACTTATTCTGAAGGGGGACCCCTTCCCTCCACGGTCACAGGAAGTGACGACAGCGCTGCTAGAAGCAGGAAAGAAATGGTAAAAGGACTCAGTTTGTACAGAGCCTTTCTACCTCAGCAGCACTCAAGGAGCTGAACAATGTCCTCTCATTCACACACTCACACACTGATGCTGAAGGCTGCCATGCAAGGAGCCAACCTACTCATCAGAAGTATTGAGGGGTTCAGTATCTTACTCAAGGACACTTTGACATGGTCACTGGAGAAAGTGAGGATCAAACCAGCCACCCTTTGGTTGCCAGACGGCCACGCTACTCCTGAGTCATGTGACCTGGATAAGATGGTGAACTACAGCTGATCGCCACGCTAGCAAACCTCTTTTGTTTGGTTTGTTGTTGTTTAGTGACTGTGGATGAATACACAGGAGAAGTTGAGCATAAATTTGTGTTCCCTGTTCACTTGAATATATGTAGGAGTGTGAGGTGGAAATAATACTTGGAGGAGAATGAGAGTTCAGTCTCAGCGCTATGACCTGTGCTGACACTAAAACATGTCAGCCCACAGAACAAAGATGGCAGTCCTCTGGGAGAGCAGGTACACCACACATACATGAAGAAACCCTACAGGAAGCAAATATGTTGCCAGAGACTTTTACTCTGTTTTTGTTGTTTACCCAAGTACAGGATTGGAGGGAGACTGATGGTCGCTGTTTGGGTTTTTGGAAAACAAGGAGGCTGTGGGTTCAAGCTGGATTCTCAGAGATTTCCCCAACCTCTACATTTGCATCTACACTGTCATCTAGTCATGTGACTGAAGTCATCCAGTCACGTGACTGAAGTCATCCAGTCATGTCAGTGATGTCACTTGGCAGGACTGTCATTGCCGTCTCATTCTAGAAAAGAATCCAGACTCCACCTGTGGCTCCATGATAACTGATGGACCTCTGGTTGGAGGCTGGACGATGATGTTTGGACTGGAAGGAAAACTCCTTGTCCAAATTCCATTGTGTTCAAGTTTAAAGTCCCACAATCAGAAGTAGCTGAAGCTGACAGGTGGAGGTTTGGAACTACAAGATGGTGATGTTTTCTTGACTTGATGCTCTGACTGTCAGGGTGGATGACAGCTTCTTCTGCTGCTGCATCTGAGTGGCTAGGATTGGAGGTTTTACCTCCCAAGGTTGTCTGGTTCCAGGGGAAATTTTAAAATTCCAGTCCCCAACCTTGGCTGTTCTGAAACTCTTCTCCTGAATCACTCCTGAGCTGCAGCAAGAACAAATACCAGTGCCAACCAGATCAACTTAATGGCTGCTAACAGCCTCAGACACTTGATTTCCATCAATCTGGAGCCAAGAAGGCACTCACCTGTGGTTCTCCTCCAGGAGGGTCCAGGTTCTGCCATTGGGGCTCCTGGTGCCACTGCCAGAGAGCCTCAGCTGCACACTGCAACATTTCAACAGGAGATTGACATTCCTTCAAATGTCCTGACATCTTATTCCAATGGTTCTGTTCCATATTTATATTTCAAAATAAATCATACAATGAGGGGTGCACGGTGGTGCAGTGGTGCAGTGGTCAGCACTGTGGCCTCACAGCAAAAAGGTTCCGGGTTTGAGTCCCAGCTCTGGCACAGTATCTTTCTGTGTGAGTCTCCATGTTCTCCCTGTTCCTGTGTGGGTTCTCTCTGGTACTCCAGCTTCCTCCACAGTCCAAAGACATCAAGAGAGGACGAGGCTGATTGATTCTCTAAATTGACTGTAGGTATGAATGTGAGTGCGAATGGTTGTTTGTCTCTGTGTGTTGGCCCTGCGATGGACTGGCGACCTGTCCAGGGTGAACCCCACCTCTTGCCCGTAGATGCTGGTATAGGCTCCACACCCCGCGACCCTTACTAGTAAGGAATAAGTGGAAGATGACGACAACGATCACACAATGAAAGCTGCCACAGCTGGTTTCAGAGAGCGAACAAGCTAAGAGATCTGAAACCAGTAAAAAATGCTTTTCTGTGTGCAAACTAGTGAGGGGCATGGAAGGATATTTTACCACCAATACAGAACCCAGACTTTAGTCATGTGATGAGATGGCGACTCTGATTATGAAGTTCATGGACAAAATGTGAATTGAAAGAAAATACATTAAAAAATACGAACTAAACTAAATAAATAAATAAAGAAGCAGCACAAATAACGTTTTCTTCTGCACAAATTTACTGGAATTAGACTGTATTTTTGGTTAATGAGTAGATGAAAGAGTGTCACATATATATTATATACATGTGATACATGAACGTGGCTTTGGACAAAAGCTCAGTGAAACTGTAGGATTGTAGAATTATTTAAACGTACTAAGTGGACTGTTTCAGGTTTCTTGAAGACGCTTCAGCTCTCATCCAAGAGGTGTCTTCAGTTTTCTTCACTGATGGGAGGATTTTTGCTCTCAGGGGGCGGGACCTTCTCCAGAGGTGATTGACACATGCGAGCTCTGGATTTCAGAGTTGTTTTGGTCAGGTTATGTAAGGGAAGTTGACTCAACTGGTATCTGTGTCAGTTAAAAGCCTCACAGTAATTCCATAATCTAGGAGCAGAAACTAGAGACACTCGCGACGAGGATGGGATTCGAACCCACGCGTGCAGAGCACAATGGATTAGCAGTCCATCACCTTAACCACTCGGCCACCTCGTCTGCCGACAGCAACCCTGACCTCTGAAACAGCTGAACTCTTTGGAGCCCATTTGTCAGACATGGACCCAGCAGGAGCCACTGAACACAACTCTGACATCATCAGGCTTCTTCCCAGCAGCTTGGTGCTCCAGAAGGAAGAATCCAGACCATCGCTACATCATCAGAGTGAACACCAGCTGATGTTGACCAGTTTAACAAGCCTTTGACTGCTAAATGACATCCAAGCTCAGATTCTCTTGTCCTGGTAGAACAAGTCAATGTTGAAGAAGACGAGAGCACCAGTCTCTTTCATCCAATGCTGGAACAGCGTTAGACTGAAGGTCTGAAGGTCCCTGGTCTGGTCCAGGTTTCAACAGGGGACCAGCATCAGCCAGCATTTAAATGTGGACAACAGTGGAGGTGAAGCCCACATCAAGGAAACAAGCCTCCTATCACTGTCCTGTGCTGAGTTTCTTTAAAAAAAAGTGAGACAACCTCAAGATTTTCTGTTTCCTCTTGTAGGATTTTGCCACAGAGAATCAGAGCCAATCAAAAGCTTGTTGGACTTTAACGTTGGAGGACTGAACAAGTCATGACATCATCAGTTTTACCTTCACAGGTGCTCAATTTACTTTACTTTCAATTTTACAGAGGTAGAACCTGAAATCGAAGCTGTCTGTCCAAAGAAGTGAGAGCTTCCCAGGTTGTGATGTTCTTGTCTACAGACTCTGTCTTGTATGGAGCTTCAGTCTTTAATGAAAAGACTCCTCCATTAATAACATCACTGTGCCTCTGCAGTGAATCAGTCACTCCATCCATTTTCTGTACCACTGATTTGTTAAAGGTTATGGGGGGGGTGACATTTGGTGAGAGGCAGGGTTCACCCTGAACAGGTCACCAGTCCTCAGGTCCACTGAACAGGTCCCCCATGTGAGATGATGGCGTTGAAGGCAGAGGAGAAGTCCAGGAAGAGAAGGCGGACATAGGAGTTCCTGCTCTCCAGATGGGTGAGGGCTCTGTGGACCACTGGTGAAATGGCGTCATCAGTGGAGCGGTGTTGCCTGTAGGCGTACTGGTGGGGGTCCACAGAGACATTGATGGAGACCTCTATGTGGGCCTTGACCAGCCTCTCAAAGTACTTCATGACTACTGGGGTGAGTGCAATGGGTCGGTAGTCATTTTGGCCTGTCACTGTGGAGCACTTGGGGACAGGGACAATAGTGGCAGTCTTTAGGCAGGTGGGGACAGATGGCAGCGCCCGTGAGGTGTTGAAGATGTCCGCCAGCACCTTGGACAGCTGTTGTGCACAGTCCTTCAGTCCTCACCCTGGGATGTTGTCTGGGCCTGCAGCTTTGCGAGGGTTGATTCCCTGAAAGGTCTTCCTCACGTCTGCTGTGGTCACACTGAGGGGCGTGTCGTCAGGTGGTGGTGTGAGTCTGGTGCTGGGGGGGGGGGTGTCAGGGTCCTCGAAGCGGAGAAGAAACTGATTGAAGGAGTGAGGCGCTGGACCTGCTCTACTTGTGAAGTGTCATGAGATAACATTTGTTGTGATTTGGCGCTGTACAAATAAAACTTACTACTTAAATGGAAACTGTCTGGGGGGGGGGGGGTGTAGCCTCCATCAGGGATGTGTTTGATGTCTGAATTCTGTCTTTGATGTCTGAATTCTGTCTTTGATGTCTGAATTTTGTTCATTGATCTCCTGCTTCAGTCTTTGATCTCTGAGTGATCCTAAACTCATCAAAGTATCACATCACCTTCACAATCTGTAAAGAACCTGGGTGTCATTTTGGACTCTGAGCTGAATTTCATTCCAGACGTCAAGAACATAACTAAGAGAGGTTTTTATCATCTTAAGAACAGAGCCAGAGTCGCCCGTTCCTCTCAGGCCAACACGGAGGTGCTGATGCATGCTTTTATTTCCAGTCGTTCAGATTCTTGTGGTACCCTGCTGCTCTCTGGTCTCCCCAAAACAACCATCTACAATCTGCAATGACTCCAGAATTCTGCAGCACGTGTGCTGACGAGGACCAGAGGGCGGGAGCTCATTACACCAGTTTTAAAGTCGCTGCATCGGCTCCCCGTGTGTTTCAGGATCAATTTTAAGGTTCTTTTAGTAGTTTTTAAGTGTCTTAATGGTCTTGGCCCACCTTATTTATCTGAACTGCTTTTGTCATATCAACCTTCGCGGACCCTGAGGTCCTCTGGCACCAGCCTTTTAGTCATTCCAAGAGTCAGAACTAAAACCCACGGGGAGGCTGCATCCAGCCATTATGGCCCAAAGTTCTGGAACAGCCAGCCAGAGAACATCAGGACAGCAGAGACTGTTGATGTTTTTAAAAGGAGGCTCAAGACTCCCCTTTTTAGCTTAGCTTTTAACTGACTTAGTCTCTCTTATCCTTTGGTAAGAGAGCTCTTAAAACTTTTAGATTTTATATATATTTTATGTCATTCTGATACTTTAATATGATTGTAATTTCTGTTCTTTCCTATTCTACCTTCTTTTAGTATTTTAGTTTTTAGCTCCAGTGTTTCCTGGTAGGGGCCCTCCACACTGGGAGGTGTGTCTGGTCCGCCTGCGGGGGCGTCGTCCTTGGGATCGTCCAGGCCCGGAGAGCTGGGGGGCTCTGCATTATATGTGGAGTGTACCCGGTCTGTCCGGGTCGGGGGGTCTGGGTGGCGGCGCTCCCTGTGGTTGTGGGCTGTGGCACCTCCTGGTGAGGATGGCTCCCATAGGTGGTCTTTCCTCACTAGGATTTTCAGTGCCCTGCCATGTTCCTACTGACAGTCAGTGTGTGGTTGTGTGTATGCGTGTGTGTGTGTGGGGGGTAGTGTGTGCATGTATGTGGTCATGTGGGTTGGGAAGGCCGGGTTCTTAACATGTATTTATTGTATTGTTTTATATTTTATTGAATGTTGCCTGTTTTCTCTCAGTTCTGTGAAGCACTTTGTGTTGCAGTCTCTGGATGAAAAGTGCTGTACAAATATAAATAAAGTAAACTAAAGCAGACGGACGACTCGAGAATGAGAGAGGAAAGAGTAAACAAAGCAGACTCTTTTGAGGTCTTCTCCTTGGTTCCTTCATTTTTTGAGAAGACACTGGACTCAACTGCTGTCCATGATTCTGGATTGTGTTGATTGCGTTGTGAACAAGGATTTGGCCAGGTTTTGTAGGCGGGATCACTGGTGTGCGAACACACCTGACGCTGTGGAGAAAAGATGGCGAGCCACCCACAGGAGAGAGACAGTCGGAGTGGAAAATGGCGCTGCAAACCTCACCCACCCAGGTGACACTGACCCTGACGGTGGGATTGTGGTAGGACAGAACTGACAGGTTTCACAGAGACACCTTGAATTTCTTTTGGACTGATAACGGACTGAACGAAAAGACTGGTGATGAACGGGAGAGACTCTGATCATTGATTTGTGAGATTGAGTTGTAAATTGAAATACTTTGGCCCTGAGTTTTATTTTTATAACTTTGTTTTGTTCACGTTTCCTGATTGTGTGCCAAATCGGTGTTCCATGAGTGGGTTTTTGAAAGGGAGTTCAAGCTTGGATAGAGCCGGTGAAACAACCCAACAGGAAGAGGGAACGTAGAACTAAAACTCATAAATAGGCTGAACCAAGATCAAATGAGAACCTAGACTGAGGAAACTCAAATAGACACCGTGAAGTAAACAAACAATCATAGAAATCCAGCCACCAAATTAAACCTCAACTCAAATAAGTTGGGTTAACTTCAAATAAGACTCAAAAGAGGTCAATAACCTGATTCTCCTGAGGTTTGGTTTCTGTCTGTTGGTTGGAGGGAGACTCCTTTATTGAATGTGTGTGGATGTAAAGGGTTTGGAACCAATAGTTTTTGTTTTTCTGACATTTTCTGTCTATAAAGAAGTCGGCAGTTTTATTCACTGACTAGTCTGTGGTCTGTTATTCTTACATTAGAATCAACCACTCACATGAGCCTAAAATCTCTGGTCCTCCACCTGAAGTGAGCCACATGGGAACTTTGACCCTCATCAACCATGCAGAGAGGAGTTCTCAGAGTCTGATTGTGCTGATGAATCATCAGAACTCTCCATCACGCCGTGACGAGGACATCTCAGTGTCAAATCTGTTATTTCCTGCTGCCAGTAGGTGGCGCTGTGGTCACTGCTGACCTGTAGATGTGTTCAGACTGGGATGTTGATCAAACCTGGAAGTTTCAAACAGATCTGACAGGTGGAGAGGATTCAGAAGAGTTGAAGCTTCATTTTAGTTGGAGCCTGAAAATGAGGTGAGACTGAGGGCTCACAGGAGTTGCAGGTAGGTGCTGCCCCCTAGTGACCCAGTGGAGAACAACATGTAATGACATGAACGTTCTACATTTTTCCAGTTCTTGACTTCATTCATCCTCCAACTTCTTCAAGCTGGAAGAGAGTGAGATCATTTAAAGTAGAGAGTCAATAATCAGCATCTCATCACTCATTTGTTCTCTGGTGGTGACCTCACGACTCAGCAGTGTGACATCACACATTTCACTGATGTCATCCTCAAGTGTGTCACTCAGTTCATGCAGCCTTCATTGTTTTATTTTATTATTTCCTTTCACTTTGATCTTCACAAAGACAAAGTGCGTCTGATGGAGGCAACACTGATAGAGTGGAATGTTTCAATGTTGCCATGACAACGTGAGGCCCCTCACCTCCTCTGTTCCTTCTGCCGGTCGGCGTCAGAAGAGCAAGATGGCTGCTTCTCCATCTGGGTGGATGAGCAGCTCCTCCCATCTCAGGCAGACGCTCCCTGGCTGCATGTCAGCAGCTCCTCAAAGCTCCTTCTGGTTTCTTTGCTCTCCTGATGCTGCGCTGGTGGATTTGTCCACCTCTCATTCTCCAGGGTTCTCAGCCTCATGTTCTCTCCCTCCTGTTCCAGCTCCTCCAAGTTTCCAGTGGAAGTTTGGCTTTTGTTTGCTACTTTGTCTTTTCTCCTCTGTTGGTGCTTTGAGTTCCTTTGTTGTTCTTTGTCTTTTCATCATTCAAGCCTCCTTTTGTTGAACGCTCCTCTCCCCCGTCTGTATTCGGGTCCTGTTCTCCTCCACTTTGGCCGAGAAGGCGGCCCAACAAGAGTCACCAGTGATGTCACAGCTCCTGGATGCCCCGCCCCTTCATCTGGTGCAGGTCGTGTGATGTCACTGAATCCCACTCAGACCAAACCAGTCAGAGATCAGTGTGTTTGTGTCAGTGATGTCATCGCTGCTGACATCACAGCCCTCCATCCACACACGCCAGACTGAGGTGGAGGAGGTGATGTTGGGGTTTTCAAGGTCTTCGTCATGAGTGGGAGGGGCTGAGCTGGTGAATGATCAGCTGACCAGGTCTGGGCTCAGTTCAGATGTTGAGCCACTGCTGACTGCCATTTGCCTGAGGAAGACCCAACGTTCCCCTCAAGAAATGGAGGGCAGTTTTTAGTGCAGCCTTCATTCTGGTTGGAGTTTTCCTTTCCTTTGCCCTGCACCTCTCTGGTGGGGAGGTGCTCCCTGTTGACAAGGACTCAGTGGAGAAGACTGGACCAGGACCTTCACTGGTTCAAGGAGCACCGAGGCAGAGGGAGGCCCAGACCAGCAGCCAGGTTGACCAGTTTGAAAAGCTGTTCCTCTTCCATGCTGACTTGTTGGTGTCTCCTCTTTTATTCCTGAGTGATTTTAATCTCAGCTCTCTGAACCTGAATGGAGCAGAACCAGGAAATCATTGCAGGAAATCATGGAGGAGAAATGAATGAATGAGACTTCCAGTCAAACTGAGACAAACGTCCAGGTTTGGTCATCAAAGATATCTGACATTCATCAGTAGACTGACAAAGATGCTCATTATTATTGCAGCAGATTAAACTAGAGAATAAAGAGGGTCTCACTTTGGAAAAAATATTGCAGGATATTTTTGTTTTATCAGAGAGGCTTTAATGTCTGTCTTTGATGTCTGAACTCTGACTCTGATGTCATTGGTGGTGACTGAATTCTACCCCCTGACAGACTGAAGGCTCATATTGGCGATACAGGTAGGTGCTGCCCCCTAGTGACCCAATGGAGAACGACATGTAATGACATGAAGATTCTACATTTTTCCACTTGTGAGATAAAAATACCTCACAGCAAGAAGGTTCAGGGTTCCAGTCCCGGCTGGAGCACAGGATCTTTCTGTGTGAGTCTCCATGTTCTCCCTGTTCCTGTGTGGGTTCTCTCTGGTACTCCAGCTTCCTCCCACAGTCCAAAGACATCAAGAGGGGACGAGGCTGATTGATACTCTAAATTGACTGTAGTTGTGACTGTGAGTGTGAATGGTTGTCTGTCTCTATGTGTTGGTCCTGTGATGGACTGGTGACCTGTCCAGGGTGAACCCCGCCTCTCGCCTGTAGATGCTGGGATAGGCTCCACCCCCATGACCCTTATCAGGAATAAGAGGAAGAGAATGGATGGATGGATATTGGAAACGACTACAATACAGTATATAAATATTCTAGTTCCATACATGGGAACCTGGTTCTTCTGCTCTTTAACATCCTCCAATAGGAATGGACCGTCTATGACAAAGCATCAATAAATCTATCAAGGAGGAAGAAGAATTCTGATCAAAGAACTGAAGTCAATCTGGAGATCAGTTGATCTCTGGAAGGAGGAGGAGGAGGCATCCTGTGCTTTTATCTCTCTGTTCATGTTTCCTGCTGAGTGTGTGTGTGTGTGTGTGTGTGTGTGTGTGTGTGTGTGTGTGTGTGTGTGTGTCCCAGCTGCAGCAGTCAGTTCAGGTTCCTTCAGTGTGACTGAGGGAGGTTTCTGTCCGATGGTTTCTCCCAGTGTGAACACAGCCTGACTGCTGATGCTGTGCCGACTCTGACAGTGGTTCAGTTTTTCTCAGTGGCTTTGTTGCTGCTCTCAGATCAGAATGAAAGTTCTCTCAACTCTGAGTTCAGCCTCCACAACATGGAGTCACTTGTTTCTCCTTCCTTTGATCAAATAGCGAACGCTTTTGGACGAGGAGGGAGGAAACCACGGCGTTTCACTGCTTTACATTTAGAATCTCACGCCAAGCCGGAGAAGCAGGTCCTGAATCAGTCACGTGGTCACTGCCGGATGGAGAGGCTTTGGACGTCACCACATACGTCATCAAAATGCGCTTCGAAAGAAGAAGAAGCGGAAGGTTTTCGTTTTCAAACAACAAGGAAAGAAGGAGAAGTCCGTGAACCCCCGGCCTCGGTCTTTGTCTCCTGAAGGCTGAGTGGCGCACGCACACACGCACACACACACATAAACACACACACACACACACACACACACACACACACACACACACACAGCCTGTCTTCAGTATAAAATGGTCTTTCACGTTCTCTCACGTTGGAAGATTTCTCTGACTCCATTGTGAATACAGAGATTCTTCATCTGCCACCTGAGTCTTGATCCACTGATTCCTCTGATCCACCTCTTTCTGCTCCAACAAGGCTGACATGGATCAGGTGGGTCCATGTCAGCCAATCAGGAGGTTTCTCCTCTCAGTTAATTTTCTTCATCCCAGTTTAGATTGATTCTTCTCAGCCTGATGAAGGAGCATCTGATCAGGTGTTTGACTGCTTGTTGGTTGTAATTCCATAGATTTTAATCTCAGATGTTATAGAATTAATAAGAACATCATAAAGACCTTTGTCCAACACTTGAAACTCACCTGTCTGTGGAGGCCCAACTGGCCTTTGGTAGTGAGGTGGTGGATGCATGTGAATGAAATGAGGCTGGTGTTGCTGTGAGGAGCCACTAGAGGGAGACACCTGTCGTTCCTCCCAGCTGACAACGAGGCTTCACAGCTGCATTGGAAGCTGTCCTTTATTGGTCCCAACTGTCTTGAGCTCAGGAGCCAAACTCACCAACAACACTTCCTCCTGGTCATGTGGTCTGTTTGTCAGGAGATTCCCAATCCAAAGTTGTTGACACACAAGAGAAGAAAACACGTCAAAGTTTGTTCATTTTTATGAATCAAACTGAAAATGAACAGAAGAGTGACGATGAAAATGGATTCAAAAATAATAAATAATCATGAATAATGAATAAATACTCAGAATTTACTGGCATTTGACTGCATTTTGTGGTTAATCAGTCGATGAAAGAGGAACATATATGTTATATACATGTGATGTACGTACGTGGCTGTGGACAAAAGCGTCTGCTCAATGAAATTGTAGGATTGTAGACTTCTATAAATGTAGAATATAATTGTAGAAATGCTCTCTCTCACCACCCCCAACGTCTGTGCCAGGGTCTCTGGCCAGTGGTCAATGGCTCCTATCACCTGCCCAGGATGGATCCAGCTTGCTTGTCTTTGTAATTCTGCACTTATTAGAGACCTGGAAACAAAGGAATGCTGAAAAAGAGAAAATAGGACCTCACACAAATGGGCTTGTGACAGAAATTAAGATCATTTTGTGAATTTCCATCCTCTTCAAATGTGTGTGTGAATGTGGTCGTTGTGGCTGAGTGGTGAAGGCGATGGACTAGAAATCCATTAGGGTCTCCCTGCTCAGGTTGGAGTCCTGCCAGCAACGTTAAGCTGTTGATGTTCCATGTCAGGGTGAACGTCCTACCTGTGCCTGATTCAGTGTGGTGGCTCACACCTGAATTTATCCAAACTAGCTAACTTCTTAACGCCAATCTACACAGTTTGAATCATCAAAACCTCAAACTGCAGTAAGAATTTTCAATTCTCTCATCCACAACAATCCTCATCAATAAAATCTGGAAGAAGGAACCGCAGAAAGTCTGCAGGAGAACGTAGACGAGTGCTGCCACCGACCCGTCATGGGGAGGACCGGTAACGTGGCGACCCCACTTCCCAAAAGAAGCCGACCGTCCAGCGCACCCTCATCACCCAATAAGGACCTCGGGGACATCCTGGACTCAGTTGACAGGAAACTAACAAGTTCCGATGCTTGACTCTCTCGTGGAAATCCTCCACAAAGAGCCTCCATGAGTCTCTGGGACTCAGCCAGCAAAAGGTGGCTTCACTGGCCGCTAGAAATCAAGCCCTTCAAGCCTCCAGCCTCCCATCACTGTTTCCTCCCTCTCAAATATGTATCCTGAAATATGGATTTGAGTCTTTAGATGCTGTAACGTCCAAAGATCATATTCTTATTGACCCTCCCCCTTCTTTGTTCCACCATGGAAAGAGGAGAACTTTATTCTAGTTTAGTGGATGAACATAGAGGGACTACACCTGGATCTCTGTGTTTAACAAACAATTGAGTTAAACATCAGGAGTCATGAGTTTGCTCAAAACTAATGACTTGGACTGACTTCAATGAGTTCATAGCCAACAATTCTCCATCAGCCAGCACATCCTGCAAAAGCAATGATGACAATTTTCCTTTTAAAAAGCAGGAACGTTGCGCAGATCCAGGATCAGTGGGAACGGCTGTTTGCTTTAAACGGTTGGGGGGAAAGAGTCGATTTATTGTCGAGTCAATGTTATTTATATTGTGCCACATCACAACAAAAGTTCTCTCAAGACACTTGACAGGTAGAGCAGGTCCAGAACCACACTCCTTCAATGAATTCACGTATGTGAAGATATTCAACTGATGTGACAAATTCTCATGACAATGAGTCCAGAGAGCCTGTCAGCATTGACATTCCCCTGGTGTCAGGGAAGTCATGTCAACGGACCTGGAGCCTGTAGTTGGTGTCCATCCTTGATATCCTCACAAACAGGTCATCAAACTTGGCCCTCGTCAGCTTGAAGGACAGCTGGAAACGGCCTTCGTCCAGGCACAGTTCTTGGAGAAAGTGAGTTAAGAAGTTTAGAGTTCCAAGAAGCTTCTTCAGTTCGTTCAGTTTGGTCCTGGAGAACTGTTCAATGTGTCAGGACTTCAGAAGCTCCAATCCTCTCTAAGGTCCAGAAGCGTGGAAGAGATTATAAATGAGAGAAGCAGGGCCCTCCCTCAGAACTGAACCAGCTCAGTTGGGAGAGCCTTAGACTGAAGATCTAAAGGTCCCTGGTCCGATCCCAGGTTTCAGCAGAGCAGCATTGACTTTACTTTCCAGTGGAGGAACTGCAGACATGAAGGAAACTAACATCTTGTCCTGTGCATTCTTGTGACATTCAGGACATTTTTGGAGCCTCTTGTTGGATTTTGCCACAGAGAATCAGAGCCAATCAAAAGCCTGGTGGACTTCAACATGGAGGATTGAACAAGTCAAGAAAGCATCAGTTTGACCTTCACAGGTGTTTCTGTTCCTGTCTCAATGCTGTAGAAAGAGCCTGAGGAGCTCAGACGGTAGAGCATCAGACTTTTAATGTGAGGGTCCAGGGTTCAAGTCCCTGTTCAGGTGCTGTGGAGGTTCCACTGTTTGACAACATGGTACTGGATGAAGTTTAGTGTTGAACAAACTGTCATCATCAAAAGTAGAAGTGTTCTTGTCTTGACGCTGTGAGACTGTTGCTAGAAAAGTGACCAACAATAATTTCATGTGGCATGCAATTAACAAAAGACCACAAATGACACTGGTCAAGTTAATTTTATTTGTATTGCACCAAATCACAACAAAGTTCTCTCGTGACTCTTTACGAGTAGAGCAGGTCCAGCACCAAACTCCTTCAATGAACCTCCACCCAACAATTCTCCATCAGCAGCACATCCTGCAACAGTGGTGATGAAAACCTTCCTATTAACAGGCAGGAACGTCGAGCAGATCCAGGATCAGTGGGGACGAGGTTACAAACAAAGGTACCTCAAAACCTCAAAATAATGCTACAGTGATGTCGGAAGAATTGCTCATGATCTCAAAATGATGCTACAGTAATGGAAGAAGAGTTGCTAATAACCTCAAAATAATGCTACAATGATGTTGTAAAAATTGCTATTGAACTCAAAATGATGCTAACAGTAATGTAGTGAAAGTTTCGAATAACCTCAAAGTGATGCTGACAGTCATGTAGTAAGAGTTGCTACTAACCTCAAAATAATGCTACAGTAATGTAGTAAAAGTTGCTACGAACCTCAAAATATTGCTACAGTGATGTCGGAAGAATTCCTAATGATCTCAAAATGATGCGATAGTGATGTCATAAGAATTGCTAATGAACTCAAAATGATGCTAACAGTAATGTAGTGATAGTTGCTAATAAACTCAAAGTGATGCTGACACTAATATAGTAAGAGTAGCTACCAACCTCAAAATGATGCGACAGTGATTTAGTATGAATTGCTAATGAACTAAAAAAGATGCTAAATGTAATGTAGAAAGTGTTTCGAACAACCTCAAAGTGATGCTGACAGTCATGTAGTAAGAGTTGCTACTAAACACAAAATAATGATACAGTGATGTCGGAAGAATTGCTAATGAACTCAAAGTGATGCTAACAGTAATGTAGTGAAAGTTTCGAATAACCTCAAAGTAATGCTGACAGTGATGTAGTAAGAGTTGCTTCGAACCTCAGAATGATGCGACAGTGATGGAGTAAGAATTGCTAATAAATTCAAAATGATGCTAACAGTAATGTAGTGATAGTTGCTATAAACTCAGTGATTCTTTCAGCAATGAAGTGAAAGTTTCGAACAACCTCAAAGTGATGCTGACAGTCATGTAGTAAGAGTTGCTACGAACCTCCAAAAAATGCGACAGTAATGTAGTAAGAGTTACTACGAACCTCAAAATATTGCGACAGTGATGTCAGAAGAATTGCTAATGATCTCAAAATGATGCGACAGTGATGTAGTAAGAATTGCTAATGAACTCAAAATGATGCTAACAGTAATGGAGTGAAACTTTCGAATAACCTCAAAGTGATGCTGACAGTCATGTAGTAAGTGTTGCTACGAACCTCAAAATATTGCGACGGTGATGTCGGAAGAATTGCTAATGAACTCAAGATGATGCTAACAGTAATGTAGTGGTAGTTGCTAATCAAGTCAGTGATGCTTACAGTAATGTAGTAAGAGTTGCTACGAACCTCAAAATAATGCGACAGTGATGTCAGAAGAATTGCTAAAGATCTTAAAATGATGCGACAGTGATGTAGTAAGAATTGCTCATGAACTTAAAATGATGCTAACAGTAATGTAGTGATAGTTGCTAATCAAGTCAGTGATGCTTACAGTAATGTAGTAAGAGTTTCTACGAACCTCAAAATAATGCGACAGTAATATAGTAAAAGTTGCTACGAACCTCAAAATATTGCGACAGTGATGTCGGAAGAAATGCAAATGAACTTAAAATGATGCTAACAGTAATGTCGTGATAGTTGCTAATCAACTCAGTGATGCTTATAGTAATGTAGTAAGTGTTTCGAATAACCTCAAAGTGATGGTGACAGTCATGTAGGAAGAGTTGCTACGAACCTCAAAATATTGCGACAGTGATGTTGGAAGAATTGCTGATGAACTCAAAATGATGCGAACAGTAATGTAGTGATAGTTGCTAAGAAACTCAGTCATGCTTACAGTAATGTAGTAAGAGTTTTGAATAACCTCAAAGTGATGCTGACAGTCATGTAGTAAGAGTTGCTACGAACCTCAAAATAATGCGAAAGTAATGTAGTAAAAGTTGCTACGAACCTCAAAATATTGCGACAGTGATGTCAGAAGAATTGCTAAAGATCTTAAAATGATGCGACAGTGATGTAGTCAGAATTGCTCATGAACTTAAAATGATGCTAACAGTAATGTAGTGATAGTTGCTAATAAACTCAAAGTGATGCTGACAGTAATGTAGTAGGACTTGCTACGAACCTTAAAATAATGCAACAGTAATGTACTAAGAGTTGCTACGAACCTCAAAATATTGCGACAGTGATGTAGGAAGAATTGCTAATGAACTTAAAATGATGCTAACAGTAATGTAGTGATAGTTGCTAATCAACTCAGTGATGCTTACAGTAATGTAGTAAGTGTTTTGAATAACCTCAAAGTGATGGTGACAGTCATTAGGAAGAGTTGCTAAGAACCTCAAAATAATGTGACAGTGATGTCAGAAGAATTGCTAATGATCTCAAAATGATGCTACAGTGATTTAGTAAGAATTGCTAATGAACTCAAAATGATGCTAACAGTAATGGAGTGAACGTTTCGAATAACCTCAAAGTGATGCTGACAGTCATGTACTAAGAGTTGCTACGAACCTCAAAATAATGCGACAGTAATGTAGTTAAAGTTGCTACGAACATAAAATATTGCGACAGTAATGTCGGAAGAAGTGCTCATGAACTCAAGATGATGCTAACAGTCATGTAGTGATAGTTGCTCAGAAACTCAGTGATGCTTACAGTCATGTAGTAAGAGTTTCGAAGAACCTCAAAGTGATGCTGACAGTCATTTAGTAAGAGTTGCTAATGAACTCAATTCAATGCTACAGTGATGTCGTGAGAATTGCTGATAAACTCAAAATGATGCTAACAGTAATGTAGTGATAGTTGCGAATAAACTCAAAGTGATGCTGACAGTAATGTAGTGATAGTTGCTAATGAAGTCAGTGATGCTTACAGTAATGTACTAAGTGTTTCGAACAACCTCAAAGTGATGCTGACAGTAATGTAGTAAGAGTTGCTACGAACCTTAAAATAATGCAACAGTAATGTAGTAAGAATTGCGAATGAACTCAAAATGATGCTAACAGTAATGGAGTGAAACTTTCGAATAACCTCAAACTGATGCTGACAGTCATGTAGTAAGTGTTACTACGAACCTCAAAATAATGCAACAGTAATGTAGTAAACGTTGCTACGAACCTCAAAATATTGCGACAGTGATGTCGGAAGAATTGCTAATGAACTCAAAATGATGCTAACAGTAATGTAGTGATACTTGCTAACCACCTCAGTGATGCTTACAGTAATGTAGTTAGTGTTTCGAATAACCTCAAAGTGATGCTGACAGTCATGTAGTAAGAGTTGCTACGAACATCAAAATGTTGCGACAGTGATGTAGGAAGAATTGCTCATGAACTTAAAATGATGCTAACAGTAATGTAGTGATAGTTGCTAATCAACTCAGTGATGCTTACAGTAATGTAGTAAGTGTTTTGAATAACCTCAAAGTGATGCTGACAGTCTTGTACTAAGAGTTGCTACGAACCTCAAAATAATGCGACAGTGATGTCAGAAGAATTGCTCAAGATCTCAAAATGATGCGACAGTGAATTAGTAAGAATTGTCATGAACTCAAAATGATGCTAACAGTAATGGAGTGAACGTTTCGAATAACCTCAAAGTGATGCTGACAGTCATGTACTAATAGTTGCTACGTACCTCAAAATAATGCCACAGTAATGTAGTAAAAGTTGCTACGAACCTCAAAATATTGCGACAGTGATGTCGGAAGAATTGCTAATGAACTCAAGATGATGCTAAAAGTAATGGAGTGATAGTTGCTAAGAAACTCAGTGATGCTTACAGTAATGTAGTAAGAGTTTCGAACAACCTCAAAGTGATGCTGACAGTAATGTAGTGAGTGTTGCTAGGAACCTTAAAATAATGCAACAATAATGTAGTAAGAGTTGCTACGAACCTCAAAATAATGCGACAGTGATGTCAGAAGAATTGCTAAAGATCTCAAAATGATGCGACAGTGAATTAGTAAGAATTGTCATGAACTCAAAATGATGCTAACAGTAATGGAGTGAACGTTTCGAATAACCTCAAAATGATGCTGACAGTCATGTACTAAGAGTTGCTACGAACCTCAAAATATTGCGACAGTGATGTCGGAAGAATTGCTAATGAACTCAAGATGATGCTAACCGTAATGTAGTGATAGTTGCTAATCAAGTCAGTGATGCTTACAGTAATGTAGTAAGTGTTTCGAATAACCTCTAAGTGATGCTGACAGTCATGTAGTAAGAGTTGCTACTAACCTCAAAATAATGCGACAGTGATGTCGTGAGAATTGCTCAACAACTCAAAATGATGCAAACAGTAATGTAGTGATAGTTGCTCATAAACTCAAAGTGATGCTGACAGTAATGTAGTAAGAGTTGCTACGAACCTTAAAATAATGCAACAATAATGTAGTAAGAGTTGCTACGAACCTCAAAATAATGCGACGGTAATGTAGTAAAAGTTGCTACGAACCTCAAAATATTGCGACAGTGATTTCGCAAGAAATGCTAATGAACTCAAAATGATGCTAACAGTAATGTAGTGATAGTTGCTAATCAAGTCAGTGATGCTTACAGTAATGCAGTAAGAGTTTCGAACAACCTCAAAGTGATGCTGACAGTCATTTAGTAAGAGTTGCTAATGAACTCAATTGAATGCTACAGTGATGTCGTGAGAATTGCTCAACAACTCAAAATGATGCTAACAGTAATGTAGTGATAGTTGCTAAAAAACTCAAAGTGATGCTGACAGTAATGTAGTAAGAGTTGCTCGGAACCTTAAAATAATGCAACAATAATGTAGTAAGAGTTGCTACGAACCTCAAAATATTGCGACAGTGATGTCGGAAGAATTGCTCATGAACTCAAGATGATGCTAACACTAATGGAGTGAAACTTTCGAATAACCTCAAAGTGATGCTGACAGTCATGTAGAAAGAGTTGCTACGAACCTCAAAATAATGCGACAGTAATGTAGTAAAAGTTACTACGAACCTCAAAATATTGCGACAGTGATGTCAGAAGAATTGCTAAAGATCTAAAAATGATGCGACAGTGATTCAGAAAGAATTGCTCATGAACTCAAAATGATGCTAACAGTAATGGAGTGAACGTTTCGAATAACCTCAAAGTGATGCTGACAGTCTTGTACTAAGAGTTGCTACGAACATCAAAATAATGCGACAGTGATGTCAGAAGAATTGCAAATGATCTCAAAATGATGCGACAGTGATGTAGTAAGAATTGCTAATGAACTCAAAATGATGCTAACAGTAATGGAGTGAAACTTTCGAATAACCTCAAAGTGATGCTTACAGTCATGTAGTAAGTGTTATTACGAACCTCAAAATAATGCGACAGTAATGTAGTAAAAGTTGCTACGAACCTCAAAATATTGCGACAGTGATGTCGGAAGAATTGCTCATGAACTCAAGATGATGCTCACAGTAATGGTGTGAAACTTTCGAATAACCTCAAAGTGATGCTGACAGTCATGGAGTAAGTGTTGCGACGAACCTCAAAATAATGCGACAGTTATGTAGTAAAAGTTGCTACGAACCTCAAAAAAATGCGACAGTAATGTAGTGATAGTTGCTAATCAACTCAGTGATGCTTACAGTAATGTAGTAAGTGTTTCGAATAACCTCAAAGTGATGCTGACAGTCATTTAGTAAGAGTTGCTAATGAACTCAATTCAATGCTACAGTGATGTCGTGAGAATGGCTCAAGATCTCAAAATGATGCGTTGCTAATAAACTCAAAGTGATGCTGACAGTAATGTAGTAAGTGTTGCTACGAACCTTAAAATAATGCAACAATAATGTAGTAAGAGTTGCTACAACCTCAAAATATTGCGACAGTGATGTCGGAAGAACTGCTAATGATCTCAAAATGATGCTAACATTAATGTAGTAAGAATTGCTAATGAACTTAAAATGATGCGAACAGTGATGTCGTGAGAATTGCTCATAAACTCAAAATGATGCTAAAAGTAATGTAGTGATAGTTGCTAATAAACTCAAAGTGATGATGACAGTAATGTAGTAAGAGTTGCTACGAACCTTAAAATAATGCAACAATAATGTAGTAAGAGTTGCTACGAACCTCAAAATAATGCGACAGTGATGTCAGAAGAATTGCTAATGATCTCAAAATGATGCAACAGTTATTTAGTAAGAATTGCTAATGAACTCAAAATGATGCTAACAGTCATGTAGTAAGTGTTTCGAACAACCTCAAAGTGATGCTGACAGGCATGTACTAAGAGTTGCTACGAACCTCAAAATAATGCGACAGTAATGTAGTAAAAGTTGGTACGAACCTCAAAATATTGCGACAGTGATGTCGGAAGAATTGCAAATGATCTCAAAATGATGCGACAGTGATGTAGTAAGAATTGCTAATGAACCCAAAATGATGCTAACAGTAATGGAGTGAAACTTTCAAATAACCTCAAACTGATGCTTACAGTCATGTAGTAAGTGTTGCTACGAACCTCAAAATAATGCGACAGTAATGTAGTAAAAGTTGCTACGAACCTCAAAATATTGCGACAGTGATGTCGGAAGAATTGCTAATGAACTCAAGATGATGCTAACAGTAATGTAGTGATAGTTGCTAATAAACTCAGTGATGCTTACAGTAATGTAGTAAGTGTTTCGAATAACCTCAAAGTGATGCTGACAGTCATGTAGTAACAGTTGCTACGAACCTCAAAATAATGCGAAAGTAATGTAGTAAAAGTTGCGACGAACCTCAAAATATTGCGACAGTGATGTCGGAAGAATTGCTACTGAACTCAAAATGATGCTAAAAGTAATGGAGTGAAAGTTTCGAATAACCTCAAAGTGATGCTGACAGTCATGTAGTAAGTGTTTCGAACAACCTCAAAGTGATGCTGACAGGCATGTCATAAGAGTTGCTACTAACCTCAAAATGATGCTAACAGTAATGTCGTGATAGTTGCTCATGAACTCAAAGTGATGCTGACAGTAATGTAGTAAGTGTTTCGAACAACCTCAAAGTGATTATGACAGTCATGTAGTAAGGGTTGCTACGAACCTTAAAATAATGCAACAGTAAAGTAGTAAGAGTTGCTATGAACATCAAAATAATGCGACAGTGATGTCAGAAGAATTGCTAATGATCTCAAAATGATGCGACAGTGATGTAGTAAGAATTGCTAATGAACTCAAAATGATGCTAACAGTAATGGAGTGAAAGTTTCGAATAACCTCAAAGTGATGCTGACAGTCATGTACTAAGAGTTGCTACGAACCTCAAAATAATGCGACAGTAATGTAGTAAAAGTTGCTACGAACCTCAAAATATCGCGACAGTGATGTCAGAAGAATTGCTAATGAACTCAAAATGATGCTAACAGTAATGTAGTGATAGTTGCAAATAAACTCAGTGATGCTTACAGTAATGTAGTAAGTGTTTCGAAAAACCTCAAAGTGATTCCGACAGTCATGTAGTAAGAGTTGCCACTAACCTCAAAATAATGCGACAGTGATGTCAGAAGAATTGCGAAAGATCTCAAAATGATGCGACAGTGATTTAGAAAGAATTGCTAATGAACTCAAAATGATGCTAACAGTAATGGAGTGAACGTTTCGAATAACCTAAAAGTGATGCTGACAGTCATGTAGTAAGTGTTGCTACTTACCTCAATTTAATGGTACAGTGATGTCTATGAATTGCTAATAAACTCAAAATGATGCGAACTGTAATGTAGTGATAGTTTCTAATAAACTCAAAGTGATGCTGACAGTAATGTAGTAAGAGTTGCTACGAACCTTTTAATAATGCAACGGTAATGTAGTAAAAGGCAAGGCAATTTATTTAAAAGTTGCTACGAACCTCAATTTAATGCGACAGTGATGTGGTGAGAGTTGATAGTAATTTCAAAATCACGCTAAAGTGATGTAATGAGAGTTGCTTCATACCTAAGAAATGATGCTAAAGTGATGTGGTGAGAGTTGCTACTTACCTAATAAATGATGCTACAGTGATGTGGTGAGAGTTGCTACGATCCTCAAAATGATGCTAAAGTGATGTAATGAGAGTTGCGACAAACCTAAGAAGTGATGCTACAGTGATGTCGTGAGAGTTGCTACATACCTAAGAAATGATGCTACAGTAATGTCGTGAGAGTTGCGACTATCCTCAAAATTATGCTACAGTGATGTAATGAGAGTTGCTACAAATGTCCAAATGATGCTCGAGTGATGTAATGAGAGTTGCTAAAAAACCTAAGAAATGATGCTGCAGTGATGTCATGAGAGTTACTACAAACCTAAGAAATGATGCTACAGTGATGTGGTGAGAGTTGCTACGAATCTCAAAATGATGCGACAGTAATGTCGTGAGAGTTGCTACGAATCTCAAAATGATGCTTCAGTAATGTCGTGAGAGTTGCGACTATCCTCAAAATGATGCGACAATGATGTAGTGAGAGTTGCTACTAACCTAAGAAATTATGCTGACAGTGTTGTGGTGACAGTTGATAGTAATTTCAAAATCATGCTAAAGTGATGTCATGAGAGTTGCTTCTAACCAAACAAATGATGCGATAGTGATGTGGTGAGATTTGCTACGAACCTCAAACTGATACTTCCAGAAATGTCGTGAGAGTTGCTACAAACCTCAAAATGATGCTGCAGTGATGTCATGGGAGTTGCTACTAACCTAAGAAATGATGCTCCAGTGATATAATGAGAGTTGCTACAAATGTCAAAATGATGCAACAGTGATGTAGTGAGAGTTACTACGATCCTCAAAATGATGCTACAGTGATGTGGTGAGAGTTGATAGTAATTTCAAAATCACGCTAAAGTGATGTCGTGAGAGTTGCGAATAACCTAAGAAGTGATGCTACAGTGATGTGGTGAGAGTTGATACTAATTTCAAAATAATGCTAAAGTGGTGTAGTGAGAGTTGCTACGAACCGCAAAATGATGCTACAGTGATGTAATGAGAGTTGCTACAAACCTAAGAAGTGATGCTACAGTGATGTGGTGAGAGTTGATAGTAATTTCAAAATGATGCTAAAGCGGTGTAATGAGAGTTGCTACTTCCCGAAGAAATGATGCTACAGTGATGTCGTGAGGTTTGCTACGAACCGCAAAATGATGCTACAGTGATGTAATGAGAGTTGCTACGAATCTCAAAATGATGCTAGAGTGATGTAGTGAGAGTTGCTACAAACCTCAAAATGATGCTACAGTGATGTAATGAGAGTTGCTACAAACCTAAGAAGTGATGCTACAGTGATGTGGTGAGAGTTGATAGTAATTTCAAAATGATGCTAAAGCGGTGTAATGAGAGTTGCTACTTCCCTAAGAAATGATGCTACAGTGATGTCGTGAGGTTTGCTACGAACCGCAAAATGATGCTACAGTGATGTAATGAGAGTTGCTACGAATCTCAAAATGATGCTAGAGTGATGTAGTGAGAGTTGCTACAAACCTCAAAATGATGCTACAGTGATGTCATGGGAGTTGCTACTAACCTAAGAAATGATGCTACAGTGATGAAATGAGAGTTGCTACGAATGTCAAAATGATGCTTCCAGTAATGTAGTGAGAGTTGCTACAAACCTCAAAATGATGCTACAGTGATGTCATGGGAGTTGCTACTAACCTAAGAAATGATGCTACAGTGATGAAATGAGAGTTGCTACGAATGTCAAAATGATGCTTCCAGTAATGTCGTGAGAGTTGCTACTTACCTCAAAATGATGCTACAGTGATGTTATGACAGTTGCTACTAACCTAAGAAATTATACTGACAGTGTTGTGGTGAGAGTTGATAGTAATTTCAAAATCATGCTAAAGTGATGTAATGAGAGTTACGACTTACCTAAGAAATGATGCTACAGTGATGTAGGCAGAGTTGCTACTGACCTAAGAAATGATGCTACAGTGATGAATTGAGAGTTGCTACGAACCTCAAAATGTTGCAACAGTGATGTAATGAGAGTTGCTTAAAACCTCAAAATGATGCTACAGTCATTTCGTGAGAGTTGCGACAAACCTCAAAATGATGTTGAAAGTGATGTAGTGAGAGTTGCTAAAAACCTCAAAACGATGCAGGGTGACTTTGTGGAAAGTCTTGCACTCCCAACACATTCATTCTCACGAATGCAGTGACAGGTCAGAGCCAAGGGAGCCTCCATGTCCACAGATGTCCACATGGCAGCTGGACTTCCTTTTTCACTCCTTCCCGTTCCTCCTGGTACTTTTTGGCCACCGTTTGTTTGATGGTCTGAAAATGACACCCAGAGTAAATCAATACATTGAAATTAGAGATGAAATAAACTGGAGATATCAACGACTGCTTTAGATCATTTCCACACAAACCTTTCTGGTTGGCAAACATATGAGGCTCAAGGACCTGAACCAGTTCCCTGAACCCTTCCCTCTCAACAGTGCTGAGGGGCTGGCAGTCCTTCAGGATGAAATTCAGCAGAGCCTCATCCAGCATCTGCTTCCTGGAAGCTGGATGGTTCAAGATGAAGGAGAGAAGAAATGAATAGGAATTAATGATCAATGAAGCAACTGTGAGTCAGTTGGAGAGTGGCTGTATACCTGAGTTCATCCTGGTGGATCTGGGACTTCATTCTCATGCCTGGCCCCATCATGCCTCAGCACTGAAGAGGTGCTTTTGTTGAGATGAGACGCTTCTGTCCAACAAATGCCACATTCAACCTGCAGAAAAGAACATGAGTACTCAGCTAAAAGTTCCTTTCTTCATGGTGACTGGTGTTTCTTAGTCTTAGACCACCAGGTTTCCAATGAGGTGTATCGGATACGTTGTTGTGTGCCGCTGAAATCCGTCCAATTCCGGCGTTGTTTCCTCATGAAATATGTTTGCCTTAAAGCTCATTAAAGTGTTGAACCACAATATCGTTCACCATAACTTAGTCAACTTCAAGATAACCTACTTCTACATTCCAGTCCCGGCTGCTCCTGTTCTGCTGCAGTCCAGAAAACAACAACCCGATACAATTGGCGCTCCTTCCCACAGCTCCGGCCCGGATCCGCATGGTTCCGCTGACTGACTGTGAGACGCGCTCCCTCCAGAGTGGCACAGCCCGATGGGGGTCCTTATCTGGCACGGGGGCGTCAGACAGCTGCGACTGGAAAGCCTGGTTTATTCTGCGTCGTTGCTCTGCAATTCACATCCAAGCCGCTAGGGGGTGTGGCTTTGTCTTTGTATTGTTTACGGGGCTCTTGTCGGATTCCTTGGTTTTCTTCCGGTCACAGACAACAATTGTTGGCCATTTGTCAGTCTTTGTAGTGCCGCGAAGAGGCGTTGTAGAGGTGGTCGTACTTGAGCACCTCCTCGATAATCCTTTCTTCAGCTTGGTCCATTTTTTCTTGGAGCCTTCACCACAGAAACTTTGAAAATGGCGGTGTTGCTGTGCTGCGACTGAACCGGAAATAACGTTCTGAGCGGACCAATCACAGTCCTCGACGTTGACGTCACCACGCGTCGACGCGATGCGTAAGTAGGATTTTTTGGAGGCGCGTTTCAGGCTACGGCGTACGGTCTGCGACGACGGCGTAGGTACGAATACTACTCGACACAGAAGCATAAATCAGGCTTAAATCAGGCTTCATAGTCCAACAGGAAGTTAGCATGTCAGGGATGAGACACCCTCATAGTCCAAAAGGAAGTTAGCATGTCAGGGATGAGACACCCTCATAGTCCAACAGGAAGTTAGCATGTCAGGGATGAGACATACTTATTGTCCAACAGGAAGTTTGCATGTCAGGGATGAGACACGCTTATCGTCCAACAGGAAGTTAGCATGTGAGGGATGAGACACGCTTATCGTCCAACAGGAAGTTAGCATGTGAGGGATGAGACACGCTTATCGTCCAACAGGAAGTTAGCATGTCAGGGATGAGACACGCTTATCGTCCAACAGGAAGTTAGCATGTCAGGGATGAGACACGCTTATCGTCCAACAGGAAGTTAGCATGTCAGGGATGAGACACCCTGATAGTCCAACAGGAAGTTAGCATCTCCATGGTTCCCTTGACCAGAAGCCAGTGGGATCGTTCCATTCTGACATCTTGATTGACATTTGTCCTTCTCTTAGCTAAATAGCTGGCAATCATTTGAAAAAAACCTTGATTTACTTTTTGTATTTTGATCTTCAGCTCATTTGCATACTTTTGTTAAAATTCTCCCCTTTTTGTCTTTTTTTTCTGCTGTTTTTAGCACAAAGTCCGCATCATACATCTGCATCTGTTGAAGTCCTCAGTCTCCATGCAGGTGGTGTTGTTCCAGATAAAAGGTCTCAATAACAGCATCACTCCAGGTGAAACCATTCCAAAGAAGGCTAAGTGGAGCTGGCATATCAGCCCCCAATGGAAGCCTGCTGCTGCTGCCAAGCTCTCCATGTCATCATGGAAAAGTTGATTGTTCAACTCAATGTTTTTCCCATTGGGAGGAGATTTGTTGTTCCACCATGAAGTCTTTTCTGGTGATGAGTTTGTGTGTTGTAGTAGCATGAAGATATCTTGTTATCATGATCAACTCCTCTGGCCTGGTGGAAGAACGCTGCTGTGTTTGGATTCAGAAGAGTCAAATCTGAACCAGGGACTTGGAGTTTTATCCTCGGTCTCCGGACTCATAAAATGGAGACCGGCCCAGTTTGACACTTTTGAACTCCTCCATGATGTTCAAATCTCATGACTGAGATTCGTGATTGGAAACATCGGCGGTTCAGGAAAGAAAACATGTACCATTGAACATCGCTCTCATCCTTCTACTCAGAACGCTGCGGTGGACTCCACCGTGTCCAGGCTTTGGGCAGATACGTCTTCATCCTCCACCACCACCAGCCGCTCCACCCCACCCACCCTGTGCAGGTCTACATTACCAGGGTCGGATCTGGCAGGGTGGAGGATCTTTGATTCATCTTAGCTTTCCTGCTCCGGCTGTTTGAGAAACATTCAAATGGAGATGGTTGTTTGTGTCTTTCAGGCCACGCCAACGCCTCCTTCTGTCCCCACGCTTACGGCTGCCGAAACGTGCCGGTGTCTGAAAACCAGATCATTCTGGATGTGCCGGACCACCAGGTCCTCCTCACCTGCAGGTTCCTGCAGGCAGAGCCCTGTGGTGGTAGGTTTCCTGCTCCTCTGCTGGACTGATACCCTCTCCCTTTCCCCACACGTATCTGCTGTTTCTACTCTGTGCCTCCTTCTCCTCTGTCAGGCCTGGACTTCTTCCTTCTGTCTCTCCAGGATTACGTCCTGGTGGTGCCTGAGAGCAGCTCCAGCTCCAGCTCCCTGAACCAAGAACCACTGGAGAAATCTGACCACTTCATCAGCAACTGTGGCCTCAACAGCTTTCATGTCAAGTCGGTGTCTCTCAGGCTGAGTTGGTCCCTGTTCTGTATCCCCGAATGTTCTAGAGGAACTAAACTGGGCCTGACTGGGACGCTTCTGTCTGCTCAGATTTGGGTTGTGAATGCATTCAGATGTCATTTACAAGCATTGGAACTAAAGACCTGAGCCTCAAGAATATTTAGTTCTTGATTTACTTTCTCTTGCAGGGTTTCATTTTGTGCTAATTTTCTTTTTAAGATCTTTTTTGTTGTCCTGCCATTTAGCAAGTTTGGCTAATAACCTTTTCCCCACGAAACTAATTTTCCTAAAATGTCTCGCTAACGTTTCCTTTTTCTCTGTCGTCCCTCCTGTCCTTCGTCTCCATTCTGTCTCAGCTATGCTGTGTCTCTTGGGCTCTCTTCACCAACAGCGCCCTGCCTTGTGCCTGCCATGAGGTTGGAGCTGAGAGTGACACCTGCGAGTCATTTGGTGGTCGGTGCCGCTGCAGGCCCCACGTGATTGGCCGAGACTGCTCCATGTGTGCCGCGGGCTGCTGGGGATTCCCCACTGCAGACGTGAGTGTCAGATTGGATGAAGGATGAGTAATAAGGGCTTTTAATGATGAGTGAGAGGACGGACCAAACCAACCTGTCCAACCATCAGAGGACAGTTTGTTGTTCTAGTTTTAACACTTACTACATTACTGTAAGCATCACTGAGTTGATTAGCAACTATCACTACATTACTGTGAGCATCATTTTGAGTTCATTAGCAATTCTTCCGACATCACTGTCACGTCATTTTGACATCATTAGCAATTCTTCCTAAATCACTGTAGCATTATTTTGAGGTTATTAGCAACTCTTACTACATGACTGTCAGCATCACTTTGAGGTTATTCCAAACTTTCACTCCATTACTGTTAGCATCATTTTGAGTTCATTAGCAATTATTACAACATCACTGTCGCATCATTTTGAGATCATTAGCAATTCTTCCGACATCACTGTCGCATTATTTGGAGGTTCGTAGCAACTCTTACTACATTATTGTTGCATTTTTTAAGGTTCGTAGCAACTCTTACTACATTACTGTTGCATTATTTTGAGGTTCGTAGCAACTCTTACTACATGACTGTCAGCATCACTTTGAGGTTATTATAAACTTTCACTACATTACTGTTAGCATCATTTTGAGTTCATTAGCAATTCTTCCGACATCACTGTCAGCATCATTTTTAGGTTACTCGCAACTCAAACCACATGACTGTCAGCATCACTTTGAGGTTATTCAAAACTTTCACTACATTACTTTTCACATCATTTTGAGTTTATTTGCAATTCTTCCGACATCACTGTAGCATTATTTTGAGGTTATCAGCAACTATCACTACATCACTGTGCCATCATTTCAGATCATAAGCAATTCTTACTACATCACTGTCACATCATTTTGAAGTTCGTAGTAACTCTTACTACATTACTGTTGCATTATTTTAAGGTTTGTAGCAACTCTTCCTACATGACTGTCAGTACATTTTGAGTTTATTGGCAACTTTCACTACATTACTGTTAGCATTATTTTGAGTTCATTAGCAATTCTTACTCCATCACTGTCGCATCATTTTGGGGTTCGTTGCAACTCTTACAACATGACTGTCAGCATCACTTTGAGGTTGTTCGAAACTTTCACTTCATTACTGTTAGCATCATTTTGAGTTCATTAGCAATTCTTACTCAATCACTGTCGCATCATTTTGAGGCTCGTAGCAACTCTTACTCCATTACTGTCAGCATCAATTTTAGGTTACGCGCAACTCTGACCACATGACTGTCAGCATCACTTTGAGGTTGTTCAAAACACTGACTACATTACTGTAAGCATCACTGAGTTTATTAGGAACTATCTCTACATTACTGTTAGCATCATTTTGAATTTAATTGCAATTCTTACGACATAACTGTAGCATCATTTTGAGGTTAGTTTCAACTCTTCCTCCATTACCGTCAGCATCATTTAGAGTTTATTAGCAATTCTTACGAAATAACTGGCGCATTATTTTGAGGTTCGTAGCAACTCTTAGTACATGACTGTCAGCATCACTTTGAGGTTGTTCGAAACTCTTACTACATTACTGTAAGCATCACTGTGTTTCTGAGCAACTTTCACAACATTACTGTTGGCATCATCTTGAGTTCATTAGCGATTCTTCCGACATCACTGTCGCAATATTTTGAGGTTCGTAGCAACTTTTACTACATTACTTTCGCATTATTTTGACGTTTGTAGCAACACTTACTACATGACTGTCAGCATCACTTTGACGTTTTTCGAAAGTTTCACTCCATTACTGTTAGCATCATTTTGAGTTTATTAGCAATTCATAGACATCACTGTCGCAATATTTTGAGGTTCGTAGCAACTTTTACTACATTACTGTAGCATTATTTTAAGGTTCGTAGCAACTCTTAGTACATGACTGTCAGCATCACTTTGAGGTTATTCGAAACGTTCACTCCATTACTTTTAGCATCATTTTGATTTCATTAGCAATTCTTACTAAATCACTGTCGCATCATTTTGAGATCATTAGCAATTCTTCTGACATCACCGTCACATTATTTTGAGGTTCGTAGCAACTCTTACTACATTATTGTTGCATTATTTTAAGGTTCATAGCAACTCTTACTACATTACTGTCAGCATCACTTTGAGTTCATTAGCAACTATCACTACATTACTTTTAGCATCATGTTGAGGTTAGAAGCAACTCTTACTACATGACTGTCGGCGTCACTTTGAGGTTGTTCGAAACACTTACTACATTACTGTAAGCATCACTGAGTTTCTTAGCAACTTTCACAACATTACTGTTAGCATCATCTTGAGTTCATTAGCGATTCTTCCGACATCACTGTCGCAATATTTTGAGGTTCGTTGCAACTCTTACTACATTATTGTTGCATTATTTTAAGGTTCGTAGCAACTCTTACTACATTACTGTCAGCATCACTTTGAGTTTATTAGCAACTATCACTACTTTACTTTTAGCATCTTTTTGAGATCTTTAGCAATTCTACTGACATCACTGTCGCATTATTTTGAGGTTCGTAGCAACTCTTACTACATGACTGTCAGCATCACTTTGAGGTTATTTTAAACACTTACTACATTACTGTAAGCATCACTGAGTTGATTAGCAACTATCACTCCATTACTGTTAGCATCATTTTGAGTTCATTAGCAATTCTTACTAAATCACTGTCGCATCATTTTGAGTTCATTAGCAATTCTTCTGACATCACTGTCACATTATTTTGAGGTTCGTAGCAACACTTACTACATTACTGTTGCATTATTTTGAGGTTCGTAGCAACTCTTACTACATTACTGTCAGCATCACTTTGAGTTTATTAGCAACTATCACTACATTACTGTTAGCATCATTTTGAGTTTATGAGCAATTCTCACGACATCACTGTAGCATTGAATTGAGTTCATTAGCAACTCTTACCAAATGACTTTCAGCATCACTTTGAGGTTGTTCGAAACTCTTACTACATTACTGTAAGCATCACTGAGTTTCCTAGCAACTATCACTACATTACTGTTAGCATCATCTTGAGTTCATTAGCAATTCTTCCGACATCACTGTCGCAATATTTTGAGGTTCCGAGCAACTTTTACTACATTACTTTTGCATTATTTTGAGGTTCGTAGCAACACTTACTACATGACTGTAAGCATCACTTTGAGGTTATTCGAAACGTTCACTCCATTACTGTTAGCATCATTTTGAGTTCATTAGCGATTCTTACTAAATCACTGTCGCATCATTTTGAGATCATTAGCAATTCTTCTGACATCACTGTCACATTATTTTGAGGTTCGTAGCAACTCTTACTACATAATTGTTGCATTATTTTAAGGTTCGTAGCAACTCTTACTACATTACTGTCAGCATCACTTTGAGTTTATTAGCAACTATCACTACATTACTGTTAGCATCATTTTGAGTTCATGAGCAATTCTCACGACATCACTTTAGCATTGAATTGAATTCATTAGCAACTCTTTCTAAATGACTGTCAGCATCACTTTGAGGTTGTTCGAAACTCTGACTACATTACTGTAAGCATCACTGAGTTTCTTAGCAACTATCACTACATTACTGTTAGCATCATCTTGAGTTCATTAGCAATTCTTCCGACATCACTGTCGCAATATTTTGAGGTTCGTAGCAACTTTTACTACATTACTGTCGCATTATTTTGAGGTTCGTAGCAACTCTTACGACATGAGTGTCAGCATCACTTTGAGGTTATTCGAAAGTTTCACTCCATTACTGTTAGCATCATTTTGAGTTCATTAGCAATTCTTACTACAACACTATCGCATCATTTTGAGATCATTAGCAATTCTTTCGACATCACTGTCGCAATATTTTGAGGTTCGTAGCAACTCTTATTACATTACTGTTGCATTATTTTAAGGTTCGTAGCAACTCTTACTACATTACTGTCAGCATCACTTTGAGTTTATTAGCAACTATCACTACATTACTGTTAGCATCATTTTGAGTTTTTGAGCAATTCTCACGACATCACTGTAGCATTAAATTGAGTTCATTAGCAACTCTTACTAAATGACTGTCAGCATCACTTTGAGGTTATTCGAAAGCTTCACTCCATTACTGTTAGCATCATTTTGAGTTCATTAGCAATTCTTACTACATCACTGTCGCATCATTTTGAGATCATTAGCTAGTCTTCCGACATCACTGTCGCATTATTTTGAGGTTCGTAGCAACTCTTAGTACAAGACTGTCAGCATCACTTTGAGGTTATTCGAAACGTTCACTCCATTGCTGTTAGCATCATTTTGAGATCATTAGCAATTCTTCTGACTTCACTGTCGCATTTTTGAGATCTTTAGCAATTCTTCCGACATCACTGTCGCATTATTTTGAGGTTCGTAGCAACTCTTACTACATTATTGTTGCATTATTTTGAGGTTCGTAGCAACTCTTAGTACATGACTGTCAGCATCACTTTGAGGTTATTCGAAACACTTACTACATTAGTGTAAGCATCACTGAGTTGATTAGCAACTATCACTACATTACTGTTAGCATCATTTTAAGTTCATTAGCAATTCTTCCGACATCACTATCGCAATATTTTGAGGTTCGTAGCGACTTTTACTACATTACTGTCGCATTATATTGAGGTCCGTAGCAACTCTTACTACATGACTGTCAGCATCACTTTGAGGTTATTTTAAACACTTACTACATTACTGTAAGCATCACTGAGTTGATTAGCAACTATCACTCCATTACTGTTAGCATCATTTTAAGTTCATTAGCAATTCTTACTGAATCACTGTCGCATCATTTATAGATCATTAGCAATTCTTCTGACATCACTGTCACATTATTTTGAGGTTCGTAGCAACACTTACTACATTACTGTTGCATTATTTTGAGGTTCGTAGCAACTCTTACTACATGACTGTCAGCATCACTTTGAGGTTATTCGAAACGTTCACTCCATTACTGTTAGCATCATTTTGAGTTCATTAGCAACTCTTACTAAATGACTTTCAGCATCACTTTGAGGTTGTTCGAAACTCTTACTACATTACTGTAAGCATCACTGAGTTTCCTAGCAACTATCACTACATTACTGTTAGCATCATCTTGAGTTCATTAGCAATTCTTCCGACATCACTGTCGCAATATTTTGAGGTTCCGAGCAACTTTTACTACATTACTTTTGCATTATTTTGAGGTTCGTAGCAACACTTACTACATGACTGTAAGCATCACTTTGAGGTTATTCGAAACGTTCACTCCATTACTGTTAGCATCATTTTGAGTTCATTAGCGATTCTTACTAAATCACTGTCGCATCATTTTGAGATCATTAGCAATTCTTCTGACATCACTGTCACATTATTTTGAGGTTCGTAGCAACTCTTACTACATAATTGTTGCATTATTTTAAGGTTCGTAGCAACTCTTACTACATTACTGTCAGCATCACTTTGAGTTTATTAGCAACTATCACTACATTACTGTTAGCATCATTTTGAGTTCATGAGCAATTCTCACGACATCACTTTAGCATTGAATTGAATTCATTAGCAACTCTTTCTAAATGACTGTCAGCATCACTTTGAGGTTGTTCGAAACTCTTACTACATTACTGTAAGCATCACTGAGTTTCTTAGCAACTATCACTACATTACTGTTAGCATCATCTTGAGTTCATTAGCAATTCTTCCGACATCACTGTCGCAATATTTTGAGGTTCGTAGCAACTTTTACTACATTACTGTCGCATTATTTTGAGGTTCGTAGCAACTCTTACGACATGAGTGTCAGCATCACTTTGAGGTTATTCGAAAGTTTCACTCCATTACTGTTAGCATCATTTTGAGTTCATTAGCAATTCTTACTACAACACTATCGCATCATTTTGAGATCATTAGCAATTCTTTCGACATCACTGTCGCAATATTTTGAGGTTCGTAACCAACTCTTATTACATTACTGTTGCATTATTTTAAGGTTCGTAGCAACTATCACTACATTACTGTTAGCATCATTTTGAGTTTTTGAGCAATTCTCACGACATCACTGTAGCATTAAATTGAGTTCATTAGCAACTCTTACTAAATGACTGTCAGCATCACTTTGAGGTTATTCGAAAGCTTCACTCCATTACTGTTAGCATCATTTTGAGTTCATTAGCAATTCTTACTACATCACTGTCGCATCATTTTGAGATCATTAGCTAGTCTTCCGACATCACTGTCGCATTATTTTGAGGTTCGTAGCAACTCTTAGTACAAGACTGTCAGCATCACTTTGAGGTTATTCGAAACGTTCACTCCATTACTGTTAGCATCATTTTGAGTTCATGAGCAATTCTTTCGAAATCACTGTTGCATCATTTTGAGATCTTTAGCAATTCTTCTGACATCACTGTCGCATTAATTTAAGGTTCGTAGCAACTCTTCCTACATGACTTTCACCATCACTTTGAGGTTATTCGAAACATTCACTCCATTACTGTTAGCATCATTTTGACATTTTTAGCAACTCTCATTTCATCACTGTAGCATCATTTCTTAGGTTAGTAGCAACTCCCATGACATCACTGTCGCATTATTTTGAGGTTCGTAGCAACTTTTATGACATTACTGTCGCATTATTTTGAGGTTCGTAGCAACTCTTAGTACATGACTGTCAGCATTACTTTGAGGTTATTCGAAACACTTACTACATTACTGTAAGCATCACTGAGTTGATTAGGAAGTATCACTACATTACTGTTAGCATCATTTTGAGTTCATTAGCAATTCTTACTACATCACTGTCGCATCATTTTGAGATCATAAGCAATTCTTCCGACATCACTGTCGCAATATTTTGAGGTTCGTTGCAACTCTTACTACATTATTGTTGCATTATTTTAAGGTTCGTAGCAACTCTTACTACATTACTGTCAGCATCACTTTGAGTTTATTAGCAACTATCACTACATTACTGTTAGCATCTTTTTGAGATCTTTAGCAATTCTACTGACATCACTGTCACATTATTTTGAGGTCCGTAGCAACTCTTACTACATTACTGTCAGCATCACTTTGAGGTTGTTTTAAACACTTTCTACATTACTGTAAGCATCACTGAGTTTATTAGCAACTATCACGACATTACTGTTAGCATCATTTTGAGTTCATTAGCAATTCTTCCAACATCACTGTCGCAATATTTTGAGGTTCGTAGCAACTTTTACTACATTACTGTCGCATTATTTTGAGGTTCGTAGCAACTCTTACTACATGACTGTAAGCATCATTTTGAGGTTATTCGAAAGTTTCACTCCATTACTGTTAGCATCATTTTGAGATCATTAGCAATTCTTCTGACATCACTGTCGCATTTTTGAGATCTTTAGCAATTCTTCCGACATCACTGTCGCATTATTTTGAGGTTCGTAGCAACTTTTACTACATTACTGTCGCATTATATTGAGGTCCGTAGCAACTCTTACTACATGACTGTCAGCATCACTTTGAGGTTATTCGAAACACTTACTACATTAGTGTAAGCATCACTGAGTTGATTAGCAACTATCACTACATTACTGTTAGCATCATTTTAAGTTCATTAGCAATTCTTCCGACATCACTATCGCAATATTTTGAGGTTCGTAGCGACTTTTACTACATTACTGTCGCATTATATTGAGGTCCGTAGCAACTCTTACTACATGACTGTCAGCATCACTTTGAGGTTATCTTAAACACTTACTACATTACTGTAAGCATCACTGAGTTGATTAGCAACTATCACTCCATTACTGTTAGCATCATTTTAAGTTCATTAGCAATTCTTACTGAATCACTGTCGCATCATTTATAGATCATTAGCAATTCTTCTGACATCACTGTCACATTATTTTGAGGTTCGTAGCAACACTTACTACATTACTGTTGCATTATTTTGAGGTTCGTAGCAACTCTTACTACATTATTTTTTCATTATTTTGAGGTTTGTAGCAACTCTTACTACATTACTGTCAGCATCACTTTGAGTTTATTAGCAACTATCACTACATTACTGTTAGCATCATTTTGAGTTCATGAGAAATTCTTTCTAAATCACTGTCGCATCATTTTGAGATCTTTAGCAATTCTTCTGACATCACTGTCGCATTAATTTAAGGTTCGTAGCAACTCTTCCTACATGACTTTCACCATCACTTTGAGGTTATTCGAAACACTTACTACATTACTGTGAGCATCACTGAGTTGACTAGCAACTATCACTACATTACTGTTAGCATCATTTTAAGTTCATTAGCAATTCTTCCGACATCACTGTCGCAATATTTTGAGGTTCGTAGCGACTTTTACTACATTACTGTCGCATTATATTGAGGTTCGTAGCAACTCTTACTACATGACTGTCAGCATCACTTTGAGGTTATTCGAAACACTTACTACATGACTGTAAGCATCACTGACTTGATTAGCAACTATCACTACATTATTGTTAGCATCATTTTGAGTTCATTAGCAATTCTTCCGACATCACTGTCGCAATATCTTGAGGTTCGTAGCAACTTTTACTACATTACTGTCCCATCACTTTGAGGTTCGTAGCAATACTTACTGCATGACTGTAAGCATCACTTTGAGGTTAATTGAAAGTTTCACGCCATTACTGTTAGCATCATTTTGAGTTCATTAGAAATTCTTACGACATCACTGTCGCATCATTTTGAGATCATTAGCAATTCTTCCGACATCACTGTCGCAATATTTTGAGGTTCGTAGCAACTCTTACTACATTACTGTCAGCATCACTTTGAGTTTATTAGCAACTATCTCTACATTACTGTTAGCATCATTTTGAGTTGTTGAGCAATTCTCACGACATCACTGTAGCATTAAATTGAGTTCATTAGCAACTCTTACTAAATGACTGTCAGCATCACTTTGGGGTTGTTCGAAACTCTTACTACATGACTGTAAGCATCACTGAGTTTCTTAGCAACTATCACTACATTACTGTTAGCATCATCTTGAGTTCATTAGCAATTCTTCCGACATCACTGTCGCAATATTTTGAGGTTCGTAGCAACTTTTACTACATTACTGTCGCATTATTTTGAGGTTCGTAGCAACTCTTACTACATGACAGTCAGCATCGCTTTGAGGTTATTCGAAAGTTTCACTCCATTACTGTTAGCATCATCTTGAGTTCATTAGCAATTCTTCTGACATCATTGTCACGTTATTTTGAGGTTCGTAGCAACTCTTACTAAATTATTGTTGCATTATTTTAAGGTTCCTAACAACTCTTACTACATTACTGTCAGCATCACTTTGAGTTTATTGGCAACTATCACTACATTACATTTAGCATCATTTTGAGTTCATGAGCAATTCTCACGACATCACTGTAGCATTGAATTGAGTTCATTAGCAAATCTTACTAAATGACTGTCAACATCACTTTGAGGTTGTTCGAAACTCTGACTACATTACTGTAAGCATCACTGAGTTTCTTAGCAACTATCACTACATTACTGTTAGCATCATCTTTAGTTCATTAGCAATCCTTTCGACATCACTGTCGCAATATTTTGAGGTTCGTAGCAACTTTTACTACATTAGTTTCGCATTATTTTGAGGTTTGTCGCAACATTTACTACATGACTGACAGCATCACTTTTAGGTTATTTGAAAGTTTCACTCCATTACTGTTAGCATCATTTTGAGTTCATTAGCAATTCTTCTGACATCACTGTCGCAATATTTTGAGGTTCGTAGCAACTTTTACTATATTACTGTCGCATTATTTTGAGATTCGTAGCAAGTCTTAGTACATGACTGTCAGCATCACTTTGAGGTTATTGGAAACGTTCACTCCATTACTGTTAGCATCATTTTGAGATCATTACCAATTCTTCTGACATCACTGTCGCATCATTTTGAGATCTTTAGCAATTCTTCCTACATCACTGTCGCATTATTTTGAGGTTCGTAGCAACTCTTACTACATGACTGTCAGCATCACTTTGAGGTTGTTCGAAACAGTTACTACATTACTGTAAGCATCACTGACTTGATTAGCCACTACAACTACATTACTGTTAGCATCATTTTAAGTTCATTAGCAATTCTTCCGACATCACTGTCGCATTATTTTGAAGTTCGTAGCAACTCTTACTACATGACTGTCACCATCACTTTGAGGTTATTCGAAACGTTCACTCCATTACTGTTAGCATCATTTTGAGTTCATGAGCAATTCTTAGTAAATCACTGTCGCATCATTTTGAGATCTTTAGCAATTCTTCTCACATCACTGTTGTATTATTTTGAGGTTCGTATCAACTCTTCCTAATGACTGTCACCATCACTTCGAGGTTATTCGAAACACTTACTACATTAGTGTAAGCATCACTGAGTTGATTAGCAACTATCACTACATTACTGTTAGCATCATTTTAAGTTCATTAGCAATTCTTCCGACATTACTGTCGCAATATTTTGAGGTTCGTAGCGACTTTTACTACATTACTGTCGCATTATATTGATGTTCGTAGCAACTCTTCCTACATGACTGTCAGCATCACTTTGAGGTTATTCGAAACACTTACTACATTACTGTAAGCATCTGTGAGTTGATTAGCAACTATCACTACATTACTGTTAGCATCATTTTAAGTTCATTAGCAATTCTTCCGACATCACTGTCGCAATATTTTGAGGTTCGTCGCGACTTTTACTACATAACTGTCGCATTATATTGAGGTTCGTAGCAACTCTTACTACATGACTGTCAGCATCACTTTGAGGTTATTCGAAACACTTACTACATTACTGTTAGCATCACTGACTTGATTAGCAACTATCACTACATTATTGTTAGCATCATTTTGAGTTCATTAGCAATTCTTCCGACATCACTGTCGCAATATTTTGAGGTTCGTAGCAACTTTTACTACATTACTGTCCCATCACTTTGAGGTTCGTAGCAACACTTACTACATGACTGTAAGCATCACTTTGAGGTTAATTGAAAGGTTCACGCCATTACTGTTAGCATCATTTTGAGTTCATTAGAAATTCTTACTACATCACTGTCGCATCATTTTGAGATCATTAGCAATTCTTCCGACATCACTGACGCAATATTTTGAGGTTCGTAGCAACTCTTACTACATTACTGTCAGCATCACTTTGAGTTTATTAGCAACTATCTCTACATTACTGTTAGCATCATTTTGAGTTGTTGAGCAATTCTCACGACATCACTGTAGCATTAAATTGAGTTCATTAGCAACTCTTACTAAATGACTGTCAGCATCACTTTGGGGTTGTTCGAAACTCTTACTACATTACTGTAAGCATCACTGAGTTTCTTAGCAACTTTCACTACATTACTGTTAGCATCATCTTGAGTTCATTAGCAATTCTTCCGACATCACTGTCGCAATATTTTGAGGTTCGTAGCAACTTTTACTACATTACTGTCGCATTATTTTGAGGTTCGTAGCAACTCTTACTACATGACAGTCAGCATCGCTTTGAGGTTATTCGAAAGTTTCACTCCATTACTGTTAGCATCATCTTGAGTTCATTAGCAATTCTTCTGACATCATTGTCACGTTATTTTGAGGTTCGTAGCAACTCTTACTAAATTATTGTTGCATTATTTTAAGGTTCCTAACAACTCTTACTACATTACTGTCAGCATCACTTTGAGTTTATTGGCAACTATCACTACATTACATTTAGCATCATTTTGAGTTCATGAGCAATTCTCACGACATCACTGTAGCATTGAATTGAGTTCATTAGCAAATCTTACTAAATGACTGTCAACATCACTTTGAGGTTGTTCGAAACTCTGACTACATTACTGTAAGCATCACTGAGTTTCTTAGCAACTATCACTACATTACTGTTAGCATCATCTTTAGTTCATTAGCAATCCTTTCGACATCACTGTCGCAATATTTTGAGGTTCGTAGCAACTTTTACTACATTAGTTTCGCATTATTTTGAGGTTTGTCGCAACATTTACTACATGACTGACAGCATCACTTTTAGGTTATTTGAAAGTTTCACTCCATTACTGTTAGCATCATTTTGAGTTCATTAGCAATTCTTCTGACATCACTGTCGCAATATTTTGAGGTTCGTAGCAACTTTTACTATATTACTGTCGCATTATTTTGAGATTCGTAGCAAGTCTTAGTACATGACTGTCAGCATCACTTTGAGGTTATTGGAAACGTTCACTCCATTACTGTTAGCATCATTTTGAGATCATTACCAATTCTTCTGACATCACTGTCGCATCATTTTGAGATCTTTAGCAATTCTTCCTACATCACTGTCGCATTATTTTGAGGTTCGTAGCAACTCTTACTACATGACTGTCAGCATCACTTTGAGGTTGTTCGAAACAGTTACTACATTACTGTAAGCATCACTGACTTGATTAGCCACTACAACTACATTACTGTTAGCATCATTTTAAGTTCATTAGCAATTCTTCCGACATCACTGTCGCATTATTTTGAAGTTCGTAGCAACTCTTACTACATGACTGTCACCATCACTTTGAGGTTATTCGAAACGTTCACTCCATTACTGTTAGCATCATTTTGAGTTCATGAGCAATTCTTAGTAAATCACTGTCGCATCATTTTGAGATCTTTAGCAATTCTTCTCACATCACTGTTGTATTATTTTGAGGTTCGTATCAACTCTTCCTAATGACTGTCACCATCACTTCGAGGTTATTCGAAACACTTACTACATTAGTGTAAGCATCACTGAGTTGATTAGCAACTATCACTACATTACTGTTAGCATCATTTTAAGTTCATTAGCAATTCTTCCGACATTACTGTCGCAATATTTTGAGGTTCGTAGCGACTTTTACTACATTACTGTCGCATTATATTGATGTTCGTAGCAACTCTTCCTACATGACTGTCAGCATCACTTTGAGGTTATTCGAAACACTTACTACATTACTGTAAGCATCTGTGAGTTGATTAGCAACTATCACTACATTACTGTTAGCATCATTTTAAGTTCATTAGCAATTCTTCCGACATCACTGTCGCAATATTTTGAGGTTCGTCGCGACTTTTACTACATAACTGTCGCATTATATTGAGGTTCGTAGCAACTCTTACTACATGACTGTCAGCATCACTTTGAGGTTATTCGAAACACTTACTACATTACTGTTAGCATCACTGACTTGATTAGCAACTATCACTACATTATTGTTAGCATCATTTTGAGTTCATTAGCAATTCTTCCGACACCACTGTCGCAATATTTTGAGGTTCGTAGCAACTTTTACTACATTACTGTCCCATCACTTTGAGGTTCGTAGCAACACTTACTACATGACTGTAAGCATCACTTTGAGGTTAATTGAAAGGTTCACGCCATTACTGTTAGCATCATTTTGAGTTCATTAGAAATTCTTACTACATCACTGTCGCATCATTTTGAGATCATTAGCAATTCTTCCGACATCACTGACGCAATATTTTGAGGTTCGTAGCAACTCTTACTACATTACTGTCAGCATCACTTTGAGTTTATTAGCAACTATCTCTACATTACTGTTAGCATCATTTTGAGTTGTTGAGCAATTCTCACGACATCACTGTAGCATTAAATTGAGTTCATTAGCAACTCTTACTAAATGACTGTCAGCATCACTTTGGGGTTGTTCGAAACTCTTACTACATTACTGTAAGCATCACTGAGTTTCTTAGCAACTTTCACTACATTACTGTTAGCATCATCTTGAGTTCATTAGCAATTCTTCCGACATCACTGTCGCAATATTTTGAGGTTCGTAGCAACTCTTGACATCACTGTACTCGACATCACTGTAGCATTACATTGAGTTCATTGGCAACTCTTACTAAATGACTGTCAGCATCACTTTGAGGTTGTTCGAAACTCTTACTACATTCCTTTTAGCATCACTGAGTTTCTTAGCAACTATCACTACATTACTGTTAGCATCATCTTGAGTTCATTAGCAATTCTTCCGACATCACTGTCGCAATATTTTGAGGTTCGTAGCAACTTTTACTACATTACTGTCGCATTATTTTGAGGTTCGTAGCAACTCTTAGTACATGACTGTCAGCATCAATTTGAGGTTATTCGAAACGTTCCCTCCATTACTGTTAGCATCATTTTGAGATCATGACCAATTCTTCTGACATCACTGTCGCATCATTTTGAGATCTTAAGCAATTCTCACGACATCACTGTCGCATTATTTTGAGGTTCGTAGCAACTCTTACTACATGACTGTCAGCATCACTTTGAGGTTGTTCGAAACACTTACTACATTACTGTAAGCATCACTGACTTGATTAGCAACCACCACTACATTACTGTTAGCATTATTTTAAGTTCATTAGCAATTCTTCCGACATCACTGTCGCAATATTTTGAGGTTTGTAGCAACTTTTACTACATTACTGTCGCATTATTTTTAGGTTCGTAGCAACTCTTAGTACATGACTGTCAGCATCACTTTGATGTTTTTTAAACACTGACTACATTACTGTAAGCATCACTGAGTTGATTTGCAACTATCACTACATTACTGTTTGCATCATTTTAAGTTCATTAGCAAGTCTTCCGACATCACTGTCGCAATATTTTGAGGTTCGTAGCGACTTTTACTCCATTACTGTCGCATTATATTGAGGTCCGTTGCAACTTTTACTACATTACTGTCACATTATTTTGAGGTTCGTAGCAACTCTTACTACATGACTGTCAGCATCACTTTGAGGTTATTCGAAAGTTTCACTCCGTTACTGTTAGCATCATTTTGAGTTGTTGAGCAATTCTCACGACATCACTGTAGCATTAAATTGAGTTCATTAGCAACTCTTACTAAATGACTGTCAGCATCACTTTGAGGTTATTCGAAAGTTTCACTCCATTACAGTTAGCATCATTTTGAGTTCATTAGCAATTCTTACTAAATCACTGTCGCATCATTTTGACATCATTAGCAATTCTTCTGACATCACTGTCACATTATTTTGAGGTTCGGAGCAACTCTTACTACATTATTGTTGCATTATTTTTAGGTTCCTAGCAACTCTTACTAAATGACTGTCAGCATCACTTTGAGGTTGTTCGAAACTCTTACTACATTACTGTAAGCATCACTGAGTTTCTTAGCAACTATCACTACATTACTGTTAGCATCATCTTGAGTTCATTCGCAATTCTTCCGACATCACTTTCTCAATATTTTGAGGTTCGTAGCAACACTTACTACATGACTGTTAGCATCACTTTGAGGTTATTCGAAAGTTTCACTCCATTACTGTTAGAATCATTTTGAGTTCATTCGCAATTCTTACTACATCACTGTCGCATCATTTTGAGATCATTAGCAATTCTTCCGACATCACACTCACATTATTTTGAGGTTCGTAGCAACTCTTACTACATTATTGTTGCATTATTTTTAGGTTCCTAGCAACTCTTACTACATTACTGTCAGCATCACTTTGAGTTTATTAGCAACTATCACTTCATTACTGTTAGCATCATTTTGAGTTGTTGAGCAATTCTCACAAAATCACTGTAGCACTGAACTGAGTTCATTAGCAACTCTTACTAAATTACTGTCAGCATCACTTTGAGGTTTTTCGAAATTCTTACTACATTACTGGAAGCATCACTGAGTTTCTTAGCAACTATCACTACATTACTGTTAGCATCATCTTGAGTTCATTAGCAATTCTTCCGACATCACTGTTGCAATATTTTGAGGTTCGTAGCAACACTTACTACATGACTGTAAGCATCACTTTAAGGTTATTCGAAACACTTACTACATTACTGTTAGCATCACTGAGTTGATTAGCAACTATCACTACATTACTGTTAGCATCATTTTGAGTTCATTAGCATTTCTTCCGACATCACTGTCGCAATATTTTGAGGTTCGTAGCAACTTTTACTACATTACTGTCGCATTATTTTGAGGTTCGTTGCAACTTTTACTCCATTACTGTCACATTATTTTGAGGTTCGTAGCAACTCTTACTACATGACTGTCACCATCACTTTGAGGTTATTCGAAACGTTCACTCCATTACTGTTAGCATCATTTTGAGTTCATGAGCAATTCTTACTAAATCACTGTCGCATCATTTTGAGATCTTTAGCAATTCTTCTCACATCACTGTCGTATTATTTTGAGGTTCGTAGCAACTCTTCCTAATGACTGTCACCATCACTTTGAGGTTATTCGAAACACTTACTACATTAGTGTAAGCATCACTGAGTTGATTAGCAACTATCACTACATTACTGTTAGCATCATTTTAAGTTCATTAGCAATTCTTCCGACATTACTGTCGCAATATTTTGAGGTTCGTAGCGACTTTTACTACATTACTGTCGCATTATATTGAGGTTCGTAGCAACTCTTCCTACATGACTGTCAGCATCACTTTGAGGTTATTCGAAACACTTACCTCATTACTGTAATCATCAGTGAGTTGATTCGCAACTATCACTACATTACTGTTAGCATCATTTTAAGTTCATTAGCAATTCTTCCGACATCACTGTCGCAATATTTTGAGGTTCGTAGCGACTTTTACTACATTACTGTCGCATTATATTGAGGTTCGTAGCAACTCTTACTACATGACTTTCAGCATCACTTTGAGATTATTCGAAACACTTACTACATTACTGTTAGCATCACTGACTTGATTAGCAACTATCACTACATTATTGTTAGCATCATTTTGAGTTCATTAGCAATTCTTCCGACATCACTGTCGCAATATTTTGAGGTTCGTAGCAACTGTTACTACATTACTGTCGCATTATTTTTAGGTTCGTAGCAACTCTTAGGACATGACTGTCAGCATCAATTTGAGGTTCTTCGAAACGTTCACTCCATTACTGTTAGCATCATTTTGAGATCATGACCAATTCTTCTGACATCACTGTCGCATCATTTTGAGATCTTAAGCAATTCTTCCGACATCACTGTCGCATTATTTTGAGGTTCGTAGCAACTCTTACTACATGACTGTCAGCATCACTTTAAGGTTATTCTAAACACTTACTACATTACTGTAAGCATCACTGACTTGATTAGCAACTACCACTACATTACTGTTAGAATCATTTTAAGTTCATTAGCAATTCTTCCGACATCACTGTCGCAATATTTTGAGGTTTGTAGCAACTTTTACTACATTACTGTCGCATTATTTTGAGGTTCGTAGCAACTCTTAGTACATGACTGTCAGCATCACTTTGAGGTTGTTCGAAACTCTTCCTACATTACTGTAAGCATCACTGAGTTTCTTAGCAACTATCACTACATTACTGTTAGCATCATCTTGAGTTCATTAGCAATTCTTCCGACATCACTGTCGCAATATTTTGAGGTTCGTAGCAACTTTTACTACATCACTGTCGCATCATTTTGACATCATTAGCAATTCTTCCGACATCACTTTCGCAATATTTTGAGGTTCGTAGCAACTCTTACTACATTATTGTTGCATTATTTTAAAGTTCGTAGCAAATCTTACTACATTACTGTAAGCATCACTGTGTTTCTTAGCAACTATCACTACATGACTGTTAGCATCATTTTAAGTTCATTAGCAATTCTTACTACATCACTGTCACATCATTTTGAGATCATTAGCAGTTCTTCCGACATCACTGTCGCAATATTTTGAGGTTCGTAGCAACTTTTACTACATTACTGTCGCAATATTTTGAGGTTCGTAGCAACTCTTACTACATTACTGTCAGCATCACTTTGAGTTTATTTGCAAATACAAATAGAACAAATACCAGTGCCAACCAGATCAACTTAATGGCAGTTTTTGTAGTGATTTGATGCCTCATGAGGAGATGATGATGCTAAATGATGCTAAAGTGATGTAATGAGGGTTGCTTAAAACCTCAAAATGATGCTACAGTGATGTAGTGAGAGTTGCTAGAAACCTCTAAATGATGCTACAGTGATGTAGTGAGAGTTGCTACTAATCTAAAAATGATGCTTCAGTGATGTCATGAGAGTTGCTACATTTTTCGAAATGATGCTAAAATGATGTAATGACAGTTGCTAAAAACCGAAGAAATTATGCTACAGTGATGTAGTGAGAGTTGCTACTATGCTAAAAATGATGCTGACAGTGATGTAGTGAGAGTTGCTACGAACCTCAAAATGATGCTCCAGTGATGCAGTAAGAGTTGCTTAAAATCTCAAAATGATGCGACAGTGATGTGGTGAGAGTTTCTTAAAAAACTCAAAATGATGCGACAGTGATGTGGTGAGAGTTGCCACTATCCTCCAAATGATGCTACAGTGATGGAGTGAGAGTTGCTACGGACCTCAAAATGATGCTCCAGTGATGTAGTGAGAGTTGCTAAAAACCTCAAAATGATGCTGACAGTAACGTAGTGAGAGTTGTGAAGAACCTCAAAATGATGCTACAGTGATGTAGTAAGAGTTGCTAAAAACATCAAAATGATGCTGACAGTAATGTAGTGAGAGTTGCTACGAATCACAAAATGATGCTGCAGTGATGTAATGAGAGTTGCTACTAATCTAAGAAATGATGCTCCAGTGATGTAATAAGAATTGCTACGTACCTAAGAAATGATGCTACAGTATTGTAGTGAGAGTTTCTACGAACCTCAAAATGAAGCTACAGTAATAGAGTAGGAGTTGCTAAAAATGTCAAAGTGATGCTAAAGTGATGTGGTGAGAGTTGCTACGATCCTCAAAATGATGCTACAGTAATTTATTAGGTTTCTAAAAACCTCAAAATGATGCAACAGTGATGAAGTGAGAGTTGCTACGAACCTAAAAATGATGCTGACAGTCATGAAGTGAGATTTGCTACTATCCTCAAAATGATGCTACAGTAATGTAGTAAAAGTTGCTAAAAATCTCAAAATGATGCTGACAGTTATGTAGTGAGAGTTGCTACGATCCTCAATATGATGCTACAGTGATGTATTAAGTTGCTAAAAACCTAAAAATGATGCTACAGTGATGTAGTAAGAGGTGCAAAAAACCTCAAAATGATGCTCCAGTGATGTAGTGAGAGTTGCTACGAACCTCAAAATGATGCTACAGTAATGAAGTAGGAGTTGCTACGAACCTTAAAATAATGCAACAATAATGTAGTAAGAGTTGCTACGAACCTCAAAAAAATGTGACAGTGATGTCAGAAGAATTGCTAATGATCTCAAAATGATGCGACAGTGATTTAGTAAGAATTGCTAATGAACTCAAAATGATGCTAACAGTAATGGAGTGAACGTTTCGAATAACCTCAAAGTGATGCTGACAGTCATGTAGTAAGAGTTGCTACGGACCTCAATATAATGCGACAGTATTGTAGTAAAAGTCGCTACGAACCTCAAAATATTGCGACAGTGATGTCGGAAGAATTGCTAATGAACTTAAAATGTTGCTAACAGTAATGTAGTGATAGTTGCTAATCAACTCAGTGATGCTTACAGTAATGTAGAAAGTGTTTCGAATAACCTCAAAGTGATGGTGACAGTCATGTAGGAAGAGTTGCTACGAAACTCAAAATAATGCGACAGTGATGTCAGAAGAATTGCTAAAGATCTCAAAATGATGCTAACAGTAATGGAGTGAACGTTTCGAATAACCTCAAAGTGATGCTGACAGATTTGTACTAAGAGTTGCTACGAACCTCAAAATAATGCGACAGTGATGTGGTGAGAGTTTCTTAAAAAACTCAAAATGATGCGACAGTGATGTGGTGAGAGTTGCCACTATCCTCCAAATGATGCTACAGTGATGGAGTGAGAGTTGCTACGGACCTCAAAATGATGCTCCAGTGATGTAGTGAGAGTTGCTAAAAACCTCAAAATGATGCTGACAGTAACGTAGTGAGAGTTGTGAAGAACCTCAAAATGATGCTACAGTGATGTAGTAAGAGTTGCTAAAAACATCAAAATGATGCTGACAGTAATGTAGTGAGAGTTGCTACGAATCACAAAATGATGCTGCAGTGATGTAATGAGAGTTGCTACTAATCTAAGAAATGATGCTCCAGTGATGTAATAAGAATTGCTACGTACCTAAGAAATGATGCTACAGTATTGTAGTGAGAGTTTCTACGAACCTCAAAATGAAGCTACAGTAATAGAGTAGGAGTTGCTAAAAATGTCAAAATGATGCTAAAGTGATGTGGTGAGAGTTGCTACGATCCTCAAAATGATGCTACAGTAATTTATTAGGTTTCTAAAAACCTCAAAATGATGCAACAGTGATGAAGTGAGAGTTGCTACGAACCTAAAAATGATGCTGACAGTCATGAAGTGAGATTTGCTACTATCCTCAAAATGATGCTACAGTAATGTAGTAAAAGTTGCTAAAAATCTCAAAATGATGCTGACAGTTATGTAGTGAGAGTTGCTACGATCCTCAATATGATGCTACAGTGATGTATTAAGTTGCTAAAAACCTAAAAATGATGCTACAGTGATGTAGTAAGAGGTGCAAAAAACCTCAAAATGATGCTCCAGTGATGTAGTGAGAGTTGCTACGAACCTCAAAATGATGCTACAGTAATGAAGTAGGAGTTGCTACGAACCTTAAAATAATGCAACAATAATGTAGTAAGAGTTGCTACGAACCTCAAAAAAATGTGACAGTGATGTCAGAAGAATTGCTAATGATCTCAAAATGATGCGACAGTGATTTAGTAAGAATTGCTAATGAACTCAAAATGATGCTAACAGTAATGGAGTGAACGTTTCGAATAACCTCAAAGTGATGCTGACAGTCATGTAGTAAGAGTTGCTACGGACCTCAATATAATGCGACAGTAATGTAGTAAAAGTCGCTACGAACCTCAAAATATTGCGACAGTGATGTCGGAAGAATTGCTAATGAACTTAAAATGTTGCTAACAGTAATGTAGTGATAGTTGCTAATCAACTCAGTGATGCTTACAGTAATGTAGAAAGTGTTTCGAATAACCTCAAAGTGATGGTGACAGTCATGTAGGAAGAGTTGCTACGAAACTCAAAATAATGCGACAGTGATGTCAGAAGAATTGCTAAAGATCTCAAAATGATGCTAACAGTAATGGAGTGAACGTTTCGAATAACCTCAAAGTGATGCTGACAGATTTGTACTAAGAGTTGCTACGAACCTCAAAATAATGCGACAGTGATGTCGGAAGAAATGCTAATGATGTCAAAATGATGCGACAGTGATGTAGGAAGAATTGCTAATGAACTCAAAATGATGCGAACAGTAATGGAGTGAACGTTTCGAATAACCTCAAAGTGATGCTGACAGTCATGTCGTAAGTGTTGCTACAAACCTCAAAATAATGCGAAAGTAATGTAGTAAAAGTTGCTACGAAACTCAAAATATTGCGACAGTGATGTCGGAAGAATTGCTAATGAACTCAAGATGATGCAAACAGTAATGTAGTGATAGTTGCTAATCAACTCAGTGATGCTAACAGTCATGTAGTAGGTGTTTCGAATAACCTCAAAGTGATGGTGACAGTCATTAGGAAGAGTTGCTACGAACCTCAAAATGATGCGACAGTGATGTCGGAAGAATTGCTAAAGATCTCAAAATGATGCGACAGTGATGTCGAAAGAATTGCGAACAAACGCAAAATGATGCTAACAGTAATGTAGTGAAAGTTGCGAGTAACCTAAAAATGAGGCTGACAGTAATGTATTAAGAGTTGCTAATAACCTCAAAATGATGCGACAGTGATGTCGGAAGAATTGCTAATGAACTCAAAATGATGCTAACAGTAATGGTGTGAAAGTTTCAATAACCTCAAAGTGATGCTGACAGTCGTGGTTAGAGTTGCAAGTAACCTAAAAATGATGCTGACAGTAATGTAGTAAGAGTTGCTAATAACCTCAAAATGATGCTAAAAGTAACGTAGTGGTAGTTGCTAATAAACTCAGTGATGCTTACAGTAATGTAGTAAGAGTTGCTACTAACCTCAAAATAATGCGACAGTGATGTCGGAAGAATTGCTAATGATCTCAAAATGATGCGACAGTGATGTAGTAAGAATTGCTAATGAACTCAAAATGATGCTAACAGTAATGGAGTGAAAGTTTCAAATAACCTCAAAGTGATGCTGACAGTCATGTTGTAAGAGTTGCTACGAACCTTAAAATAATGCAACAGTAATGCAGAGAAAGTTGCTACGAACCTCAAAATAATGCGACAGTGATGTCGGAAGAATTGCTAATGATGTCAAAATGATGCGACAGTGATGGAGAAAGAATTGCTAATGAACTCAAAATGATGCTAACAGTAATGTAGTGAAAGTTTCAATAAACTCAAAGTGATGCTGACAGTCATGTCGTAAGAGTTAATACGAACCTCAAAATAATGCGACAGTGATGTAGTAAAACTTGCTAAAAACCTCAAAATAATGCTACAGTGATGTCGGAAGAATTGCTAATCATCTCAAAATGATGTGACAGTGATGGAGTAAGAATTGCTAATGAACTCAAAATGATGCTAACAGTAATGGAGTGAAAGTTTCAAAAAACCTCAAAGTATTGCTGACAGTCATGTGGTTATTGTTGCTACGAACCTTTAAATAATGCAACAGTAATGCAATGAAAGTTGCTACGAACCTCAAAATAATGCGACAGTGATGTCAGAAGAATTGCTAATGATCTCAAAATTATGCTAACAGTAATGTAGTGAAAGTTTCGAATAACCTCAAAGTGATGCTGACAGTCATGTCGTAAGTGTTTCTTCGAACCTCAAAATATTGCAACAGTGATGTCGGAGGAATTGCTAATGATCTCAAAATGATGTGACAGTGATGTCAGAAGAATTGCTAATGAACTCAAAATGATGCTAACAGTAATGTAGTGATAGTTGCTAATAACCTCAAAGTGATGCTGACAGTCATGTACTAAGAGTTGCTACGAACGTCAAAATAATGTGACAGTAATGTAGTAAAAGTTGCTACGAACCTCAAAATATTGCGACAGTGATGTCGGAAGAATTGCTAATGAACTTAAAATGATGCTAACTGTAATGTAGTGGTAGTTGCTAATCAAGTCAGTGATGCTTACAGTGATGTAGTAAGTGTTTCGAACAACCTCAAAGTGATTGTGACAGTCATGTAGTAAGAGTTGCTACGAACCTCAAAATAATGCGACAGTGATGTCGGAAGAATTGCTAAAGATCTCAAAATGATGCGACAGTGATGTCAGAAGAATTGGTAATGATCTCAAAATGATGCTAACAGTAATGGAGTGAATGTTTCAAATAACCTCAAAGTGATGCTGACAGTCATGTACTAAGAGTTGCTACGAATCTCAAAATAATGCAACAGTAATGTAGTAAAAGTTGCAACGAAACTCAAAATATTGCGACAGTGATGTCGGAAGAATTGCTAATGAACTCAAGATGATGCGAACAGTAATGGAGTGAAACTTTCAAATAACCTCAAAGTGATGCTTACAGTCATGTAGTAAGAGTTGCTAATGAACTCAATTGAATGCAACAGTGATGTGAGAATTGCTCAAAAACTCAAAATGATGCTAACAGTAATGTAGTGATAGTTGCTAATAAACTCAAAGTGATGCTGACAGTAATGTAGTAAGAGTTAATACGAACCTTAAAATAATGCAACAGTAATGTAGTAAGAGTTGCTACGAACCTCAAAATATTGCGACAGTGATGTCGGAAGAATTGCAAATGATCTCAAAATGATGCGACAGTGATGTAGTAAGAATTGCTAATGAACTCAAAATGATGCGAACAGTAATGGAGTGAAAGTTGCGAGTAACCTAAAAATGAGGCTGACAGTAAAGTATTAAGAGTTGCTAATAACCTCAAAATGATGCGACAGTGATGTCGGAAGAATTGCTAATGAACTCAAAATGATGCTAACAGTAATGTAGTGAAAGTTTCAATAACCTCAAAGTGATGCTGACAGTCATGTGGTTAGAGTTGCAAGTAACCTAAAAATGATGCTGACAGTATTGTAGTAAGAGTTGCTAATACCCTCAAAATGATGCTAACAGTAACGTGGTGGTAGTTGCTAATAAACTCAATGATGCTTACAGTAATGTAGTAAGAGTTGCTACTAACCTCAAAATGATGCGACAGTGATGTCGGAAGAACTGCTCATGAACTCAAAACGATGCTAAAAGTAATGGAGTGAAAGTTTCAAATAACCTCAAAGTGATGATCACAGTCAAGTAGTAAGAGTTGCTACGAACCTCAAAATAATGCGACAGTGATGTCGGAAGAATTGCTAATGAACTAAAAATGATGCGACAGTGATGTAGTAAGAATTGCTAATGAACTCAAAATGATGCTAAAAGTAATGGAGTGAAAGTTTCAAATAACCTCAAAGTGATGATCACAGTCAAGTAGTAAGAGTTGCTACGAACCTCAAAATAATGTGACAGTGATGTCAGAAGAATTGCGAATGATCTCAAAATGATGCTATCAGTAATGTAGTGATAGTTGCTAATAACCTCAAAGTGATGCTGACAGTCATGTCGTAAGTGTTGCTACGAATGTCAAAATAATGCGACAGTAATGTAGTAAAAGTTGCTACGAACCTCAAAATATTGCGACAGTGATGTCGGAAGAATTGCTAATGAACTTAAAATGATGCTAACTGTAATGTAGTGGTAGTTGCTAATCAAGTCAGTGATGCTTACAGTGATGTAGTAAGTGTTTCGAACAACCTCAAAGTGATGCTGACAGTCATGTAGTAAGAGTTGCAAATGAACTCAATTTAATGCTACAGTGATGTCGTGAGAATTGCTCAAAAACTCAAAATGATGCTAACAGTAATGTAGTGATAGTTGCAAAAAAGTCAAAGTGATGCTGACAGTAATGTAGTAAGAGTTGCTACGAACCTTAAAATAATTCAACAGTAATGTAGTAAGAGTTGCTACGAACCTCAAAATATTGCGACAGTGATGTCGGAAGAATTGCAAATGATCTCAAAATGATGCGACAGTGATGTAGTAAGAATTGCTAATGAACTCAAAATGATGCTAACAGTAATGGAGTGAACGTTTCGAATAACCTCAAAGTGATGCTGAATGTCATTTAGGAAGAGTTGCTACAAACCTCAAAATAATGCGACAGTGATGTCGGAACAATTGCTAATGATCTCAAAATGATGCGACAGTGATGTTGGAAGAATTGCTAATGAACTCAAAATGATGCTAACAGTAATGGAGTGAAACTTTTGAATAACCTCAAAGTGATGCTGACAGACATGTAGTAAGTGTTGCTACAAACCTCAAAATAATGCGAAAGTAATGTAGTAAAAGTTGCTACGAACCTCAAAATATTGCGACAGTGATGTCGGAAGAATTGCTAATGAACTCAAGATGATGCTAACAGTAATGTAGTGATAGTTGCTAATCAACTCAGTGATGCTTACAGTAATGTAGAAGGTGTTTCGAATAACCTCAAATTGATGGTGACAGTCATTAGGAAGAGTTGTTACGAACCTCAAAATAATACGACAGTGATGTCAGAAGAATTGCTAAAGATCTCAAAATGATGCGACAGTGATTTAGTAAGAATTGCTCATGAACTCAAAATGATGCTAAAAGTAATGGAGTGAACGTTTCGAATAAATTCAAAGTGATGCTGACAGTCATGTAGTAAAAGTTGCTATGAACCTTAAAATAATGCAACAATAATATAGTAAGAGTTGCTACGAACCTCAAAATATTGCGACAGTGATGTCGTAAGAATTGCTAATGATCTCAAAATGATGCGACAGTGATGTAGTAAGAATTGCTAATGAACTCAAAATGATGCTAACAGTAATGGAGTGAAACTTTCGAATAACCTCAACGTGATGCTTACAGTCATGTAGTAAGAGTTGCTACGAATCTCAAAATAATGCGACAGTAATGTAGTAAAAGTTGCAACGAACCTCAAAATATTGCGACAGTGATGTCGGAAGAATTGCTAATGAACTCAAGATGATGCTAACAGTAATGGAGTGAAACTTTCGAATAACCTCAAAGTGATGCTTACAGTCATGTAGTCAGTGTTGCTACGAACCTCAAAATAATGCGACAGTAATGTAGTAAAAGTTGCTACGAACCTCAAAATATTGCGACAGTGATGTCGGAAGAATTGCTAATGAACTGAAAATGATGCTAACAGTAATGTAGTGATAGTTGCTAATCAACTCAGTGATGCTAACAGTCATGTAGTAGGTGTTTCGAATAACCTCAAAGTGATGGTGACAGTCATTAGGAAGAGTTGCTACGAACCTCAAAATGATGCGACAGTGATGTCGGAAGAATTGCGAACAAACGCAAAATGATGCTAACAGTAATGTAGTGAAAGTTGCGAGTAACCTAAAAATGAGGCTGACAGTAATGTATTAAGAGTTGCTAATAACCTCAAAATGATGCGACAGTGATGTCGGAAGAATTGCTAATGAACTCAAGATGATGCTAACAGTAATGGAGTGAAACTTTCGAATAACCTCAAAGTGATGCTGACAGTCATGTCGTAAGTGTTGCTACAAACCTCAAAATAATGCAACAATAATATAGTAAGAGTTGCTACGAACCTCAAAATATTGCGACAGTGATGTCGTAAGAATTGCTAATGATCTCAAAATGATGCGACAGTGATGTAGTAAGAATTGCTAATGAACTCAAAATGATGCTAACAGTAATGGAGTGAAACTTTCGAATAACCTCAACGTGATGCTTACAGTCATGTAGTAAGAGTTGCTACGAATCTCAAAATAATGCGACAGTAATGTAGTAAAAGTTGCAACGAACCTCAAAATATTGCGACAGTGATGTCGGAAGAATTGCTAATGAACTCAAGATGATGCTAACAGTAATGGAGTGAAACTTTCGAATAACCTCAAAGTGATGCTTACAGTCATGTAGTCAGTGTTGCTACGAACCTCAAAATAATGCGACAGTAATGTAGTAAAAGTTGCTACGAAACTCAAAATATTGCGACAGTGATGTCGGAAGAATTGCTAATGAACTGAAAATGATGCTAACAGTAATGTAGTGATAGTTGCTAATCAACTCAGTGATGCTAACAGTCATGTAGTAGGTGTTTCGAATAACCTCAAAGTGATGGTGACAGTCAATAGGAAGAGTTGCTACGAACCTCAAAATGATGCGACAGTGATGTCGGAAGAATTGCTAAAGATCTCAAAATGATGCGACAGTGATGTCGAAAGAATTGCGAACAAACGCAAAATGATGCTAACAGTAATGTAGTGAAAGTTGCGAGTAACCTAAAAATGAGGCTGACAGTAATGTATTAAGAGTTGCTAATAACCTCAAAATGATGCGACAGTGATGTCGGAAGAATTGCTAATGAACTCAAGATGATGCTAACAGTAATGGAGTGAAACTTTCGAATAACCTCAAAGTGATGCTGACAGTCATGTCGTAAGTGTTGCTACAAACCTCAAAATAATGCGAAAGTAATGTAGTAAAAGTTGCTACAAAACTCAAAATATTGCGACAGTGATGTCGGAAGAATTGCTAATGAACTCAAGATGATGCTAACAGTAATGGAGTGAAACTTTCGAATAACCTCAAAGTGATGCTGACAGTCATGTCGTAAGTGTTGCTACAAACCTCAAAATAATGCGAAAGTAATGTAGTAAAAGTTGCTACGAAACTCAAAATATTGCGACAGTGATGTCGGAAGAATTGCTAATGAACTCAAGATGATGCAAACAGTAATGTAGTGATAGTTGCTAATCAACTCAGTGATGCTAACAGTCATGTAGTAGGTGTTTCGAATAACCTCAAAGTGATGGTGACAGTCATTAGGAAGAGTTGCTACGAACCTCAAAATGATGCGACAGTGATGTCGGAAGAATTGCTAAAGATCTCAAAATGATGCGACAGTGATGTCGAAAGAATTGCGAACAAACGCAAAATGATGCTAACAGTAATGTCGTGAAAGTTGCGAGTAACCTAAAAATGAGGCTGACAGTAATGTATTAAGAGTTGCTAATAACCTCAAAATGATGCGACAGTGATGTCGGAAGAATTGCTAATGAACTCAAAATGATGCTAACAGTAATGGTGTGAAAGTTTCAATAACCTCAAAGTGATGCTGACAGTCGTGGTTAGAGTTGCAAGTAACCTAAAAATGATGCTGACAGTAATGTAGTAAGAGTTGCTAATAACCTCAAAATGATGCTAAAAGTAACGTAGTGGTAGTTGCTAATAAACTCAGTGATGCTTACAGTTATGTAGTAAGAGTTGCTACTAACCTCAAAATAATGCGACAGTGATGTCGGAAGAATTGCTAATGATCTCAAAATGATGCGACAGTGATGTAGTAAGAATTGCTAATGAACTCAAAATGATGCTAACAGTAATGGAGTGAAAGTTTCAAATAACCTCAAAGTGATGCTGACAGTCATGTTGTAAGAGTTGCTACGAACCTTAAAATAATGCAACAGTAATGCAGAGAAAGTTGCTACGAACCTCAAAATAATGCGACAGTGATGTCGGAAGAATTGCTAATGATGTCAAAATGATGCGACAGTGATGGAGAAAGAATTGCTAATGAACTCAAAATGATGCTAAAAGTAATGTAGTGAAAGTTTCAATAAACTCAAAGTGATGCTGACAGTCATGTCGTAAGAGTTAATACGAACCTCAAAATAATGCGACAGTGATGTAGTAAAACTTGCTAAAAACCTCAAAATAATGCTACAGTGATGTCGGAAGAATTGCTAATCATCTCAAAATGATGTGACAGTGATGGAGTAAGAATTGCTAATGAACTCAAAATGATGCTAACAGTAATGGAGTGAAAGTTTCAAAAAACCTCAAAGTATTGCTGACAGTCATGTGGTTATTGTTGCTACGAACCTTTAAATAATGCAACAGTAATGCAATGAAAGTTGCTACGAACCTCAAAATAATGCGACAGTGATGTCAGAAGAATTGCTAATGATCTCAAAATTATGCTAACAGTAATGTAGTGAAAGTTTCGAATAACCTCAAAGTGATGCTGACAGTCATGTCGTAAGTGTTTCTACGAACCTCAAAATATTGCAACAGTGATGTCGGAGGAATTGCTAATGATCTCAAAATGATGTGACAGTGATGTCAGAAGAATTGCTAATGAACTCAAAATGATGCTAACAGTAATGTAGTGATAGTTGCTAATAACCTCAAAGTGATGCTGACAGTCATGTACTAAGAGTTGCTACGAACGTCATTATAATGTGACAGTAATGTAGTAAAAGTTGCTACGAACCTCAAAATATTGCGACAGTGATGTCGGAAGAATTGCTAATGAACTTAAAATGATGCTAACTGTAATGTAGTGGTAGTTGCTAATCAAGTCAGTGATGCTTACAGTGATGTAGTAAGTGTTTCGAACAACCTCAAAGTGATTGTGACAGTCATGTAGTAAGAGTTGCTACGAACCTCAAAATAATGCGACAGTGATGTCGGAAGAATTGCTAAAGATCTCAAAATGATGCGACAGTGATGTCAGAAGAATTGGTAATGATCTCAAAATGATGCTAACAGTAATGGAGTGAATGTTTCAAATAACCTCAAAGTGATGCTGACAGTCATGTACTAAGAGTTGCTACGAATCTCAAAATAATGCAACAGTAATGTAGTAAAAGTTGCAACGAAACTCAAAATATTGCGACAGTGATGTCGGAAGAATTGCTAATGAACTCAAGATGATGCGAACAGTAATGGAGTGAAACTTTCAAATAACCTCAAAGTGATGCTTACAGTCATGTAGTAAGAGTTGCTAATGAACTCAATTGAATGCAACAGTGATGTGAGAATTGCTCAAAAACTCAAAATGATGCTAACAGTAATGTAGTGATAGTTGCTAATAAACTCAAAGTGATGCTGACAGTAATGTAGTAAGAGTTAATACGAACCTTAAAATAATGCAACAGTAATGTAGTAAGAGTTGCTACGAACCTCAAAATATTGCGACAGTGATGTCGGAAGAATTGCAAATGATCTCAAAATGATGCGACAGTGATGTAGTAAGAATTGCTAATGAACTCAAAATGATGCGAACAGTAATGGAGTGAAAGTTGCGAGTAACCTAAAAATGAGGCTGACAGTAAAGTATTAAGAGTTGCTAATAACCTCAAAATGATGCGACAGTGATGTCGGAAGAATTGCTAATGAACTCAAAATGATGCTAACAGTAATGTAGTGAAAGTTTCAATAACCTCAAAGTGATGCTGACAGTCATGTGGTTAGAGTTGCAAGTAACCTAAAAATGATGCTGACAGTATTGTAGTAAGAGTTGCTAATACCCTCAAAATGATGCTAACAGTAACGTGGTGGTAGTTGCTAATAAACTCAATGATGCTTACAGTAATGTAGTAAGAGTTGCTACTAACCTCAAAATGATGCGACAGTGATGTCGGAAGAACTGCTCATGAACTCAAAACGATGCTAAAAGTAATGGAGTGAAAGTTTCAAATAACCTCAAAGTGATGATCACAGTCAAGTAGTAAGAGTTGCTACGAACCTCAAAATAATGCGACAGTGATGTCGGAAGAATTGCTAATGAACTAAAAATGATGCGACAGTGATGTAGTAAGAATTGCTAATGAACTCAAAATGATGCTAAAAGTAATGGAGTGAAAGTTTCAAATAACCTCAAAGTGATGATCACAGTCAAGTAGTAAGAGTTGCTACGAACCTTAAAATAATGCAACAGTAATGCAGAGAAAGTTGCTACGAACCTCAAAATAATGCGACAGTGATGTCGGAAGAATTGCTATTAAACTCAAAATGATGCTTACAGTAATGTCGTGAAGGTTTCAAATAACCTCAAAGTGATGCTGACAGTCATGTAGTAAGAGTTGCTCCGACCCTCAAAATAATGCGACAGTGAGGTCGGAAAAATTGCTAATGATGTCAAAATGATGCGACAGTGATGGAGTAAGAATTGCTAATGAACTCAAAATGATGCGAACAGTAATGTAGTGAAAGTTTCAATAAACTCAAAGTGATGCTGACAGTCATGTAGTAAGAGTTAATACGAACCTCAAAATAATGCGACAGTCATGTAGTAAAAGTTGCTAAAAACCTCAAAATAATGCTACAGTGATGTCGGAAGAATTGCTAATCATCTCAAAATGATGTGACAGTGATGTAGTAAGAATTGCTAATGAACTCAAAATGATGCTAACAGTAATGGAGTGAAAGTTTCAAAAAACCTCAAAGTATTGCTGACAGTCATGTGGTTATTGTTGCTACGAACCTTTAAATAATGCAACAGTAATGCAATGAAAGTTGCTACGAACCTCAAAATAATGCGACAGTGATGTCAGAAGAATTGCTAATGATCTCAAAATGATGCTATCAGTAATGTAGTGATAGTTGCTAATAACCTCAAAGTGATGCTGACAGTCATGTCGTAAGTGTTGCTACGAATGTCAAAATAATGCGACAGTAATGTAGTAAAAGTTGCTACGAACCTCAAAATATTGCGACAGTGATGTCGGAAGAATTGCTAATGAACTTAAAATGATGCTAACTGTAATGTAGTGGTAGTTGCTAATCAAGTCAGTGATGCTTACAGTGATGCAGTAAGTGTTTCGAACAACCTCAAAGTGATGCTGACAGTCATGTAGTAAGAGTTGCTAATGAACTCAATTTAATGCTACAGTGATGTCGTGAGAATTGCTCAAAAACTCAAAATGATGCTAACAGTAATGTAGTGATAGTTGCAAAAAAGTCAAAGTGATGCTGACAGTAATGTAGTAAGAGTTGCTACGAACCTTAAAATAATTCAACAGTAATGTAGTAAGAGTTGCTACGAACCTCAAAATATTGCGACAGTGATGTCGGAAGAATTGCAAATGATCTCAAAATGATGCGACAGTGATGTAGTAAGAATTGCTAATGAACTCAAAATGATGCTAACAGTAATGGAGTGAACGTTTCGAATAACCTCAAAGTGATGCTGAATGTCATTTAGGAAGAGTTGCTACAAACCTCAAAATAATGCGACAGTGATGTCGGAACAATTGCTAATGATCTCAAAATGATGCGACAGTGATGTTGGAAGAATTGCTAATGAACTCAAAATGATGCTAACAGTAATGGAGTGAAACTTTTGAATAACCTCAAAGTGATGCTGACAGACATGTAGTAAGTGTTGCTACAAACCTCAAAATAATGCGAAAGTAATGTAGTAAAAGTTGCTACGAACCTCAAAATATTGCGACAGTGATGTCGGAAGAATTGCTAATGAACTCAAGATGATGCTAACAGTAATGTAGTGATAGTTGCTAATCAACTCAGTGATGCTTACAGTAATGTAGAAGGTGTTTCGAATAACCTCAAATTGATGGTGACAGTCATTAGGAAGAGTTGCTACGAACCTCAAAATAATACGACAGTGATGTCAGAAGAATTGCTAAAGATCTCAAAATGATGCGACAGTGATTTAGTAAGAATTGCTCATGAACTCAAAATGATGCTAAAAGTAATGGAGTGAACGTTTCGAATAAATTCAAAGTGATGCTGACAGTCATGTAGTAAAAGTTGCTATGAACCTTAAAATAATGCAACAATAATATAGTAAGTGTTGCTACAAACCTCAAAATAATGCGACAGTAATGTAGTAAAAGTTGCAACGAACCTCAAAATATTGCGACAGTGATGTCGGAAGAATTGCTAATGAACTCAAGATGATGCTAACAGTAATGGAGTGAAACTTTCGAATAACCTCAAAGTGATGCTTACAGTCATGTAGTCAGTGTTGCTACGAACCTCAAAATAATGCGACAGTAATGTAGTAAAAGTTGCTACGAACCTCAAAATATTGCGACAGTGATGTCGGAAGAATTGCTAATGAACTGAAAATGATGCTAACAGTAATGTAGTGATAGTTGCTAATAGACTCAGTGATGCTTACAGTAATGTAGGAAGAGTTTCGAACAACCTCAAAGTGATTCTGACAGTCATGTAGTAAGAGTTGCTACGAACCTCAAAATAATACGACAGTGATGTCAGAAGAATTGCTAAAGATCTCAAAATGATGCATCAGTGATGTAGTAAGAATTGCTCATGAACTCAAAATGATGCTAACAGTAATGGAGTGAACGTTTCGAATAACCTCAAAGTGATGCTGACAGTCATGTAGTAAAAGTTGCTACGAACCTCAAAATATTGCGACAGTGATGTCGGAAGACTTGCTAATGAACTTAAAATGATGCTAACAGTAATGTAGTGGTAGTTGCTAATCAAGTCAGTGATGCTTACAGTATTGTAGTAAGTGTTTCGAAAAACCTCAAAGTGATGCTGACTGTCATGTAGTAAGAGTTGCTACGAACCTGAAAATAATGCGACAGTGATGTCGGAAGAATTGCTAAAGATCTCAAAATGATGCGACAGTGATGTCAGAAGAATTGGGAATGATCTCAAAATGATGCTAACAGTAATGGAGTGAACGTTTCGAATAACCTCAAAGTGATGCTGACAGTCATGTACCAAGAGTTGCTACGAATCTCAAAAAAAAATGCGACAGTAATGTAGTAAAAGTTGCTACGAACCTCAAAATATTGCGACAGTGATGTCGGAAGAATTGCTAATGAACTCAAAATGATGCTAACAGTAATGTAGTGATAGTTGCTAAGAAACTCAGTGATGCTTACAGTAATGTAGTAAGTGTTTCGAATAACCTCAAAGTGATGCTGACAGTCATGTAGTAAGAGTTGCTACGAACCTAAAAATAATGCAACAATAATGTAGTAAGAGTTGCTACGAACCGCAAAATAATGCGACAGTGATGTCAGAAGAATTGCTAATTATCTCAAAATGATGCGACAGTGATTTAGTAAGAATTGCTAATGAACTCAAAATGATGCTAACAGTAATGTAGTGATAGTTGCTAATCAACTCAGTGATGCTTACAGTAATGTAGTAAGTGTTTCGAATAACCTCAAAGTGACGCTGACAGTCATGTAGTAAGAGTTGCTACGGACCTCAATATAATGCGACAGTAATGTAGTAAAAGTCGCTACGAACCTCAAAATATTTCGACAGTGATGTCGGAAGAATTGCTAATGAACTAAAAATGATGCTAACAGTAATGTAGTGATAGTTGCTAATCAACTCAGTGATGCTTACAGTAATGTAGTAGGTGTTTCGAATAACCTCAAAGTGATGCTGACAGTCATGAAGGAAGAGTTGCTACGAATCTCAAAAAAAAATGCGACAGTAATGTAGTAAAAGTTGCTACGAACCTCAAAATATTGCGACAGTGATGTCGGAAGAATTGCTAATGAACTCAAAATGATGCTAACAGTCATGTAGTAAGAGTTGCTACGGACCTCAATATAATGCGACAGTAATGTAGTAAAAGTCGCTACGAACCTCAAAATATTTCGACAGTGATGTCGGAAGAATTGCTAATGAACTAAAAATGATGCTAACAGTAACGTAGTGATAGTTGCTAATCAACTCAGTGATGCTTACAGTAATGTAGTAAGTGTTTCGAATAACCTCAAAGTGATGGTGACAGTCATTAGGAAGAGTTGCTACGAACCTCAAAATAATACGACAGTGATGTCAGAAGAATTGCTAAAGATCTCAAAATGATGCGACAGTGATTTAGTAAGAATTGCTCATGAACTCAAAATGATGCTAACAGTAATGGAGTGAACGTTTCGAATAACCTCAAAGTGATGCTGACAGTCATGTCGTAAAAGTTGCTACGAACCTCAAAGTATTGCGACAGTGATGTCGGAAGAATTGCTAATGAACTTAAAATGATGCTAACAGTTATGTAGTTGTAGTCGCTAATCAAGTCAGTGATGCTTGCAGTAATGTAGTAAGTGTTTCGAAATAACTCAAAGTGATGCTGACAGTCATGTAGTAAGAGTTGCTGCGAACTTTAAAATATTGCGACAGTGATGTTGGAAGAATTTCTAAAGATCTCAAAATGATGCGACAGTAATGTAGTAAAAGTTGCTACGAACCTCAAAATATTGCGACAGTGATGTCGGAAGAATTGCTAATGAACTCAAGATGATGCTAACAGTAATGTAGTGATAGTTGCTAAGAAACTCAGTGATGCTTACAGTAATGTAGTAAGAGTTTCTAACAACCTCAAAGTGATGCTGACAGTCATTTAGTAAGAGTTGCTTATGAACTCAATTCAATGCTACAGTGATGTCGTGAGAATTGCTCATGAACTAAAATGATGCTAACAGTAATGTAGTGACAGTTGCTAATAAACTCAAAGTGATGCTGACAGTAATGTAGTAAGAGTTGCTACGAACCTCAAAATAATGTTACAGTGATGTCAGAAGAATTGCTAATGATCTCAAAATGATGCGACAGTGATTTAGTAAGAATTGCTAATGAACTCAAAATGATGCTAACAGTAATGGAGTGAACGTTTCGAATAACCTCAAAGTGATGCTGACAGTCATGTAGTAAGAGTTGCTACGAACCTCAAAATAATGCGACAGTGATGTCAGAAGAATTGCTAAAGATCTCAAAATGATGCGACAGTGATGTCAGAAGAATTTGTAATGATCTCAAAATGATGCTAACAGTAATGGAGTGAACGTTTCGAATAACCTCAAAGTGATGCTGACAGTCATGTACTAAGAGTTGCTACGAATCTCAAAATAATGCAACAGTAATGTAGTAAAAGTTGCTACGAACCTCAAAATATTGCGACAGTGATGTCGGAAGAATTGCTAATGAACTCAAAATGATGCTAACAGTAATGTAGTGACAGTTGCTAATCAACTCAGTGATGCTTACAGTAATATAGTAAGTGTTTCCAATAACCTCAAAGTGATGCTGACAGTCATGTAGTAAGAATTGCTACGAACCTCAAAATATTGCGACAGTGATGTCGGAAGAATTGCTAATGAACTCAAGATGATGATAACAGTAATGGAGTGAAACTTTCGAATAACCTCAAAGTGATGCTGACAGTCATGTAGTAAGAGTTGCTACGGACCTCAATATAATGCGACAGTAATGTAGTAAAAGTCGCTACGAACCTCAAAATATTTCGACAGTGATGTCGGAAGAATTGCTAATGAACTAAAAATGATGCTAACAGTAATGGAGTGAACGTTTCGAATAACCTCAAAGTGATGCTGACAGTCATGTCGTAAAAGTTGCTACGAACCTCAAAATATTGCGACAGTGATGTCGGAAGAATTGCTAATGAACTTAAAATGATGCTAACAGTTATGTAGTTGTAGTCGCTAATCAAGTCAGTGATGCTTGCAGTAATGTAGTAAGTGTTTCGAAATAACTCAAAGTGATGCTGACAGTCATGTAGTAAGAGTTGCTGCGAACTTTAAAATATTGCGACAGTGATGTTGGAAGAATTTCTAAAGATCTCAAAATGATGCGACAGTAATGTAGTAAAAGTTGCTACGAACCTCAAAATATTGCGACAGTGATGTCGGAAGAATTGCTAATGAACTCAAGATGATGCTAACAGTAATGTAGTGATAGTTGCTAAGAAACTCAGTGATGCTTACAGTAATGTAGTAAGAGTTTCGAACAACCTCAAAGTGATGCTGACAGTCATTTAGTAAGAGTTGCTTATGAACTCAATTCAATGCTACAGTGATGTCGTGAGAATTGCTCATGAACTAAAATGATGCTAACAGTAATGTAGTGACAGTTGCTAATAAACTCAAAGTGATGCTGACAGTAATGTAGTAAGAGTTGCTACGAACCTCAAAATAATGTTACAGTGATGTCAGAAGAATTGCTAATGATCTCAAAATGATGCGACAGTGATTTAGTAAGAATTGCTAATGAACTCAAAATGATGCTAACAGTAATGGAGTGAACGTTTCGAATAACCTCAAAGTGATGCTGACAGTCATGTAGTAAGAGTTGCTACGAACCTCAAAATAATGCGACAGTGATGTCAGAAGAATTGCTAAAGATCTCAAAATGATGCGACAGTGATGTCAGAAGAATTTGTAATGATCTCAAAATGATGCTAACAGTAATGGAGTGAACGTTTCGAATAACCTCAAAGTGATGCTGACAGTCATGTACTAAGAGTTGCTACGAATCTCAAAATAATGCAACAGTAATGTAGTAAAAGTTGCTACGAACCTCAAAATATTGCGACAGTGATGTCGGAAGAATTGCTAATGAACTCAAAATGATGCTAACAGTAATGTAGTGACAGTTGCTAATCAACTCAGTGATGCTTACAGTAATATAGTAAGTGTTTCCAATAACCTCAAAGTGATGCTGACAGTCATGTAGTAAGAATTGCTACGAACCTCAAAATATTGCGACAGTGATGTCGGAAGAATTGCTAATGAACTCAAGATGATGATAACAGTAATGGAGTGAAACTTTCGAATAACCTCAAAGTGATGCTGACAGTCATGTAGTAAGAGTTGCTACGGACCTCAATATAATGCGACAGTAATGTAGTAAAAGTCGCTACGAACCTCAAAATATTTCGACAGTGATGTCGGAAGAATTGCTAATGAACTAAAAATGATGCTAACAGTAATGGAGTGAACGTTTCGAATAACCTCAAAGTGATGCTGACAGTCATGTCGTAAAAGTTGCTACGAACCTCAAAATATTGCGACAGTGATGTCGGAAGAATTGCTAATGAACTTAAAATGATGCTAACAGTTATGTAGTTGTAGTCGCTAATCAAGTCAGTGATGCTTGCAGTAATGTAGTAAGTGTTTCGAAATAACTCAAAGTGATGCTGACAGTCATGTAGTAAGAGTTGCTGCGAACTTTAAAATATTGCGACAGTGATGTTGGAAGAATTTCTAAAGATCTCAAAATGATGCGACAGTAATGTAGTAAAAGTTGCTACGAACCTCAAAATATTGCGACAGTGATGTCGGAAGAATTGCTAATGAACTCAAGATGATGCTAACAGTAATGTAGTGATAGTTGCTAAGAAACTCAGTGATGCTTACAGTAATGTAGTAAGAGTTTCGAACAACCTCAAAGTGATGCTGACAGTCATTTAGTAAGAGTTGCTTATGAACTCAATTCAATGCTACAGTGATGTCGTGAGAATTGCTCATGAACTAAAATGATGCTAACAGTAATGTAGTGACAGTTGCTAATAAACTCAAAGTGATGCTGACAGTAATGTAGTAAGAGTTGCTACGAACCTCAAAATAATGTTACAGTGATGTCAGAAGAATTGCTAATGATCTCAAAATGATGCGACAGTGATTTAGTAAGAATTGCTAATGAACTCAAAATGATGCTAACAGTAATGGAGTGAACGTTTCGAATAACCTCAAAGTGATGCTGACAGTCATGTAGTAAGAGTTGCTACGAACCTAAAAATGATGCGACAGTAATGTAGTAAAAGTTGCTACGAACCTCAAAATATTGCGACAGTGATGTCGGAAGAATTGCTAATAAACTCAAAATGATGCTAACAGTCATGTAGTGATAGTTGCTAATCAAGTCAGTGATGCTTACAGTAATGTAGTAAGTGTTTCGAATAACCTAAAAGTGATGCTGACAGTCATGTAGTAAGTGTTGCTACGAACCTCAATATAATGCGACAGTGATGTCAGAAGAATTGCTCATGATCTCAAAATGATGCGACAGTGATTTAGTAAGAATTGCTAATGAACTCAAAATGATGCTAACAGGAATGGAGTGAACGTTTCGAATAACCTCAAAGTGATGCTGACAGTCATGTACTAAGAGTTGCTACGAACCTCAAAATAATGCGACAGTAATGTAGTAAAAGTTGCTACGAACCTAAAAATAATGTGACAGTTACGTAAGAAGAATTGCTAATGATCTCAAAATGATGCGACAGTGATGTAGTAAGAATTGCTAATGAAATCAAAAAGTGAAAGTTTCGAATAACCTCAAAGTGATGCTGACAGTCATGGAGGAAGAGTTGCTACGAACCTCAAAATAATGTGACAGTGATGTCAGAAGAATTGCTAATGATCTCAAAATGATGCGACAGTGATTTAGTAAGAATTGCTAATGAACTCAAAATGATGCAAACAGTAAAGGAGTGATAGTTGCTAATCAACTCAGTGATACGTACAGTAATGTGGTAAGTGTTTCGAATAACCTCAAAGTGATGCTGACAGTCATGTAGTAAGAGTTGCTGCGAACTTTAAAATAATGCGACAGTGATGTTGGAAGAATTGCTAAAGATCTCAAAATGATGCGACAGTGATGTCAGAAGAATTGGAAATGATCTCAAAATGATGCTAACAGTAATGGAGTGAACGTTTCCAATAACCTCAAAGTGATGCTGACAGTCATGTACTAAGAGTTGCTACGAATCTCAAAATAATGCAACAGTAATGTAGAAAAAGTTGCGACGAACCTCAAAATATTGCGACAGTGATGTCGGAAGAATTGCTAATGAACTCAAGATGATGCCAACAGTAATGGAGTGAAACTTTCGAATAACCTCAAAGTGATGCTGACAGTCATGTTGTAAGTGTTGCTACGAACCTCAAAATAATGCGACAGTAATGTAGTAAAAGTTGCTACGAACCTCAAAATATTGTGACAGTGATGTCGGAAGAATTGCTAATGAACTCAAAATGATGCTAACAGTAATGTAGTGATAGTTGCTAATCAACTCAGTGATGCTTACAGTAATGTAGTAAGTTTTTCGAATAACCTCAAAGTGATGGTGACAGTCATTAGGAAGAGTTGCTACGAACCTCAAAATAATACGACAGTGATGTCAGAAGAATTGCTCAAGATCTCAAAATGATGCGACAGTGATTTAGTAAGAATTGCTCATGAACTCAAAATGATGCTAACAGTAATGGAGTGAACGTTTCGAATAACCTCAAAGTGATGCTGACAGTCATGTAGTAAAAGTTGCTACGAACCTCAAAATATTGCGACAGTGATGTCGGAAGAATTGCTAATGAACTTAAAATGATGCTCACAGTTATGTAGTTGTAGTCGCTAATCAAGTCAGTGATGCTTACAGTAATGTAGTAAGTGTTTCGAAATAACTCAAAGTGATGCTGACAGTCATGTAGTAAGAGTTGCTGCGAACTTTAAAATAATGCGACAGTGATGTTGGAAGAATTTCTAAAGATCTCAAAATGATGCGACAGTAATGTAGAAAAGTTGCTACGAACCTCAAAATATTGCGACAGTGATGTCGGAAGAATTGCTAATGAACTCAAGATGATGCTAACAGTAATGTAGTGATAGTTGCTAAGAAACTCAGTGATGCTTACAGTAATGTAGTAAGAGTTTCGAACAACCTCAAAGTGATGCTGACAGTCATTTAGTAAGAGTTGCTAATGAACTCAATTCAATGCTACAATGATGTCGTGAGAATTGCTCATGAACTAAAATGATGCTAACAGTAATGTAGTGACAGTTGCTAATAAACTCAAAGTGATGCTGACAGTAATGTAGTAAGAGTTGCTACGAACCTCAAAATAATGTTACAGTGATGTCAGAAGAATTGCTAATGATCTCAAAATGATGCGACAGTGATTTAGTAAGAATTGCTAATGAACTCAAAATGATGCTAACAGTAATGGAGTGAACGTTTCGAATAACCTCAAAGTGATGCTGACAGTCATGTAGTAAGAGTTGCTACGAACCTAAAAATAATGCGACAGTAATGTAGTAAAAGTTGCTACGAACCTCAAAATATTGCGACAGTGATGTCGGAAGAATTGCTAATGAACTCAAAATGATGCTAACAGTCATGTAGTGATAGTTGCTAATCAAGTCAGTGATGCTTACAGTAATGTAGTAAGTGTTTCGAACAACCTAAAAGTGATGCTGACAGTCATGTAGTAAGTGTTGCTACAAACCTCAATATAATGCGACAGTGATGTCAGAAGAATTGCTCATGATCTCAAAATGATGCGACAGTGATTTAGTAAGAATTGCTAATGAACTCAAAATGATGCTAACAGGAATGGAGTGAACGTTTCGAATAACCTCAAAGTGATGCTGACAGTCATGTACTAAGAGTTGCTACGAACCTCAAAATAATGCGACAGTAATGTAGTAAAAGTTGCTACGAACCTAAAAATAATGTGACAGTTACGTAAGAAGAATTGCTAATGATCTCAAAATGATGCGACAGTGATGTAGTAAGAATTGCTAATGAAATCAAAATGATGCTAACAGTAATGGAGTGAAAGTTTCGAATAACCTCAAAGTGATGCTGACAGTCATGTAGGAAGAGTTGCTACGAACCTCAAAATAATGTGACAGTGATGTCAGAAGAATTGCGAATGATCTCAAAATGATGCGACAGTGATTTAGTAAGAATTGCTAATGAACTCAAAATGATGCAAACAGTAAAGGAGTGATAGTTGCTAATCAACTCAGTGATGCGTACAGTAATGTGGTAAGTGTTTCGAATAACCTCAAAGTGATGCTGACAGTCATGTAGTAAGAGTTGCTGCGAACTTTAAAATAATGCGACAGTGATGTTGGAAGAATTGCTAAAGATCTCAAAATGATGCGACAGTGATGTCAGAAGAATTGGAAATGATCTCAAAATGATGCTAACAGTAATGGAGTGAACGTTTCCAATAACCTCAAAGTGATGCTGACAGTCATGTACTAAGAGTTGCTACGAATCTCAAAATAATGCAACAGAAATGTAGAAAAAGTTGCTACGAACCTCAAAATATTGCGACAGTGATGTCGGAAGAATTGCTAATGAACTCAAGATGATGCTAACAGTAATGGAGTGAAACTTTCGAATAACCTCAAAGTGATGCTGACAGTCATGTTGTAAGTGTTGCTATGAACCTCAAAATAATGCGACAGTAATGTCGTAAAAGTTGCTACGAACCTCAAAATATTGCGACAGTGATGTCGGAAGAATTGCTAATGAACTCAAAATGATGCTAACAGTAATGTAGTGATAGTTGCTAATCAACTTAGTGATGCTTACAGTAATATAGTAAGTGTTTCGAATAACCTCAAAGTGATGCTGACAGTCATTAGGAAGAGTTGCTACGAACCTCAAAATAATACGACAGTGATGTCAGAAGAATTGCTAAAGATCTCAAAATGATGCGACAGTGATTTAGTAAGAATTGCTCATGAACTCAAAATGATGCTAACAGTAATGGAGTGAACGTTTCGAATAACCTCAAAGTGATGCTGACAGTCATGTAGTAAAAGTTGCTACGAACCTCAAAATATTGCGACAGTGATGTCGGAAGAATTGCTAATGAACTTAAAATGATGCTAACAGTTATGTAGTTGTAGTCGCTAATCAAGTCAGTGATGCTGACAGTAATGTAGTAAGTGTTTCGAAATACCTCAAAGCGATGCTGACAGTCATGTAGTAAAAGTTGCTGCGAACCTTAAAATAATGCGACAGTGATGTTGGAAGAATTGCTAAAGATCTCAAAATGATGCGACAGTGATGTCAGAAGAATTGGTAATGATCTCAAAGTGATGCTAACAGTAATGTAGTGATAGTTGCTAAGAAACTCAGTGATGCTTACAGTAATGTAGTAAGAGTTTCGAACAACCTCAAAGTGATGCTGACAGTCATTTAGTAAGAGTTGCGAATGAACTCAATTCAATGCTACAGTGATGTCGTGAGAATTGCTCATGAACTCAAAATGATGCTAACAGTAATGTAGTGACAGTTGCTAATAAACTCAAAGTGATGCTGACAGTAATGTAGTAAGAGTTGCTACGAACCTTAAAATAATGCAACAATAATGTAGAAAGAGTCGCTACGAACCTCAAAATAATGTTACAGTGATGTCAGAAGAATTGCTAATGATCTCAAAATGATGCGACAGTGATTTAGTAAGAATTGCTAATGAACTCAAAATGATGCTAACAGTAATGGAGTGAACGTTTCGAATAACCTCAAAGTGATGCTGACAGTCATGTACTCAGAGTTGCTACGAACCTCAATATAATGCGACAGTTATGTCAGAAGAATTGCTATTGATCTCAAAATGATGCGACAGTGATTTAGTAAGAATTGCTAATGAACTCAAAATGATGCTAACAGGAATGGAGTGAACGTTTCGAATAACCTCAAAGTGATGCTGACAGTGATGTACTAAGAGTTGCTACGAACCTCAAAATAATGCGACAGTAATGTAGTAAAAGTTGCTACGAACCTCAAAATAATGTGACAGTTACATAAGAAGAATTGCTAATGATCTCAAAATGATGCGACAGTGATGTAGTAAGAATTGCGAATGAAATCAAAATGATGCTAACAGTAATGGAGTGAAAGTTTTGAATAACCTCAAAGTGATGCTGACAGTCATGTAGGAAGAGTTGCTACGAACCTCAAAATAATGCGACAGTGATGTCAGAAGAATTGCTAATGATCTCAAAATGATGCGACAGTGATTTAGTAAGAATTGCTAATGAACTCAAAATGATGCTAACAGTAATGGAGTGATAGTTGCTAATCAACTCAGTGATGCTTACAGTAATGTGGTAAGAGTTTCGAATAACCTCAAAGTGATGCTGACAGTCATGTAGTAAGAGTTGCTACGGACCTCAATATAATGCGACAGTAATGTAGTAAAAGTCGCTACGAACCTCAAAATATTTCGCCAGTGATGTCGGAAGAATTGCTAATCAACTAAAAATGATGCTAACAGTAATGTAGTGATTGTTGCTAATCAACTCAGTGATGCTTACAGTAATGTAGTAGGTGTTTCGAATAACCTCAAAGTGATGGTGACAATCATTAGGAAGAGTTGCTACGAACCTCAAAATAATACGACAGTGATGTCAGAAGAATTGCTCAAGATCTAAAAATGATGCGACAGTGATGTAGTAAGAATTGCTCATGAACTCAAAATGATGCTAACAGTAATGGAGTTGTAGTTGCTAATCAAGTCAGTGATGCTTACAGTAATGTAGTAAGTGTTTCGAACAACCTCAAAGTGATGCTGACAGTCATGTAGTAAGAGTTGCTACGAACCTCAAAATAATGCGACAGTAATGTAGTAAAAGTTGCTACGAACCTCAAAATATTGCGACAGTGATGTCGGAAGAATTGCTAATGAACTCAAAATGATGCTAACAGTCATGTAGTGATAGTTGCTAATCAAGTCAGTGATGCTTACAGTAATGTAGTAAGTTTTTCGAATAACCTCAAAGTGATGCTGACAGTCATGTAGTCAGAGTTGCAACGAACCTCAAAATGATGCGACAGTGATTGAGTAAGAATTGCTAATGAACTCAAAATGATGCTAACAGTAATGAAGTGAAAGTTTCGAACAACCTCCAAGTGATGCTGACAGTCATGTAGTCAGAGTTGCAACGAACCTCAAAATGATGCGACAGTGATGGAGTAAGAATTGCTAATGAACTCAAAATAATGCTCACAGTAATGTAGTGAAAGTTGCCAATAAACTCAAAATGTACTGACAGTCATGTCGGAAGAGTTGCTACAAACCTCAAAATAATGCTACAGTGATGTCAGAAGAATTGCTAATGATCTCAAAATGATGCGACAGTGATGTAGTAAGAATTGCTTGTGATATGAAATGATGGGACAGTGATGTAGTAAGAATTGCAAATGAACTCAAAATGATGCTAACAGTAATGTAGTGAAAGTTTCGAATTACCTCAAAGTGATGCTGACAGTCATGTACTCAGAGTTGCAACGAACCTCAAAATGATGCGACAGTGATTGAGTAAGAATTGCTAATGAACTCGAAACGATGCTAACAGTAATGTCTTGAAAGTTGCGAGTAACCTAAAAATGATGCTGACAGTCATGTAGTAAGAGCTGCTGATAACCTCAAAATAATGCTACAGTGATGTCGGAAGAATTGCTAATGATCTCAAAATGATGCAACAGTGTTGTAGTAAGAATTGCTAATGATCTCAAAATGATGCGACAGTGATGTAGTAAGAATTACTTATGAACTCAAAATGATGCTGACAGTAATGTAGTGAAAGTTTTGAATAACCTCAAAGTGATGCTGACAGTCATTTAGTTAGAGTTGCTACAAACCTCAAAATAATGCGAAACTGATGTCGGAAGAATTGCTAATGATCTCAAAATGATGCGACAGTGATGTAGTAAGAATTGCTAATGATCTCAAAATGATGCAACAGTGATGTAGTAAGAATTACTTATGAACTCAAAATGATGCTGACAGTAATGTAGTAAGAGTTGCTACGAACCTTAAAATAATGCGACAGTTATGTCGGAAGAATTTCTAATGATCCCAAAAAAATGTGACAATGATGTCGTAAGAATTGCTAATGAACTCGAAATGATGCTAAAAATAATTGAGTGAAAGTTTCAAATGACCTCAAAGTGATGCTGACAGTCATGTAGTAAGAGTTGCTACGAACCTTAAAATAATGCGACAGTGATGTCGGAAGAATTTCTAACGATCTCAAAATGATGCGACAGTGATGTAGTGAAAGTTGCGAATAACCTAAAAATGATGCTGAGAGTCATGTAGTAAGAGTTGAAACTAGAACAACAAACTGTCCTCTGATGGTTGGACAGGTTGCTTTGGTCCGTCCTCTCACTCATCATTAAAAGCCCTTATTACTAATCATTCATCCAATCTGACACTCACGTCTGCAGTGGGGAATCCCCAGCAACCCGCGGCCCACATGGAGCAGTCTCGGCCAATCACGTGGGGCCTGCAGCGGCACCGACCACCAAATGACTCGCAGGTGTCACTCTCAGCTCCAACCTCATGGCAGGCACAAGGCAGGGCGCCGTTGTTGAAGAGAGCCCAAGAGACACAGCTGAGCTGAGACAGAATGGAGACGAAGGACAGGAGGGACGACAGAGAAAAAGGAAATGTTAGCGAGACATTTTAGGAAAATTAGTTTAGTGGGGAAACGGTTCTTAGCCAAACTTGCTAAATGGAAGGACAACAAAAAAAACAAGATCTTAACAAGAAAATTAGCACAAAATGAAACCCTGCAAGAGAAAGTAAATCAAGAACTAAATATTCTTGAGGCTCAGGTCTTTAGTTCCAATGCTTGTAAATGACATCTGAATGCATTCACAACCCAAATCTGAGCAGACAGAAGCGTCCCAGTCAGGCCCAGTTTAGTTCCTCTAGAACATTCAGGGATACAGAACATGGACCAACTCAGGCTGAGAGACACCGACTTGACATGAAAGCTGTTGAGGCCACAGTTGCTGATGAAGTGGTCAGATTTCTCCAGTGGTTCTTGGTTCAGGGAGCTGGAGCTGGAGCTGCTCTCAGGCACCACCAGGACGTAATCCTGGAGAGACAGAAGGAAGAAGTCCAGGCCTGACAGAGGAGAAGGAGGCACAGAGTAGAAACAGCAGATACGTGTGGGGAAAGGGAGAGGGTATCAGTCCAGCAGAGGAGCAGGAAACCTACCACCACAGGGCTCTGCCTGCAGGAACCTGCAGGTGAGGAGGACCTGGTGGTCCGGCACATCCAGAATGATCTGGTTTTCAGACACCGGCACGTTTCGGCAGCCGTAAGCGTGGGGACAGAAGGAGGCGTTGGCGTGGCCTGAAAGACACAAACAACCATCTCCATTTGAATGTTTCTCAAACAGCCGGAGCAGGAAAGCTAAGATGAATCAAAGATCCTCCACCCTGCCAGATCCGACCCTGGTAATGTAGACCTGCACAGGGTGGGTGGGGTGGAGCGGCTGGTGGTGGTGGAGGATGAAGACGTATCTGCCCAAAGCCTGGACACGGTGGAGTCCACCGCAGCGTTCTGAGTAGAAGGATGAGAGCGATGTTCAATGGTACATGTTTTCTTTCCTGAACCGCCGATGTTTCCAATCACGAATCGAGGGGACACAGGAGGAGCTACAGGGGGAGGGAAGGTGGATCAGAACCCTTCTAACAAGAGCGCTGAGGGGACACAGGAGGAGCTACAGGGGGAGGGAAGGTGGATCAGAACCGTTCTAACAAGAGCCTGAGGGGACACAGGAGGAGCTACAGGGGGAGGGAAGGTGGATCAGAACCGTTCTAACAAGAGCGCTGAGGGGTCACAGGAGGAGCTACAGGGGGAGGGAAGGTGGATCAGAACCCTTCTAACAAGAGCCTGAGGGGACACAGGAGGAGCTACAGGGGGAGGGAAGGTGGATCAGAACCCTTCTAACAAGAGCGCTGTCCCACTAATGTTCCTCACCAGAATCCTCCTGTCAGGGGGGAACCGTCCATGGGTGCTGATGCAGCGGACTGAAGGTTCAACGTAGTCCATGCTGAACTGGTCTTTAGGCACCAGGTGGACTTTGTGCTAAAAACAGCAGAAAAAAAAGACAAAAAGGGGAGAATTTTAACAAAAGTATGCAAATGAGCTGAAGATCAAAATACAAAAAGTAAATCAAGTTTTTCTTCAAATGATTGCCAGCTATTTAGCTAAGAGAAGGACAAATGTCAATCAAGATGTCAGAATGGAACGATCCCACTGGTTTCTGGTCAAGGGAACCATGGAGATGCTAACTTCCTGTTGGACGATAAGGGTGTCTCATCCCTGACATGCTAACTTCCTGTTGGACTATCAGGGTGTCTCATCCCTGACATGCTAACTTCCTGTTGGACGATCAGGGTGTCTCATCCCTGACATGCTAACTTCCTGTTGGACGATAAGCGTGTCTCATCCCTGACATGCTAACTTCCTGTTGGACGAGAAGCGTGTCTCATCCCTGACATGCTAACTTCCTGTTGGACGATAAGCGTGTCTCATCCCTGACATGCTAACTTCCTGTTGGACGATAAGCGTGTCTCATCCCTGACATGCTAACTACCTGTTGGACAATCAGGGTGTCTCATCCCTGACATGCTAACTACCTTTTCGACTTTCAAGCCTAATTTCAGCCTGATTTATGCTTCTGCGTCGCGTAGTATTCGTACCTCCGCCGTCGACGCAGACCCCTAAAGACGCTGTAGCCTGACACGCGCCTCCAAAAAATCCTGCTTACGCATCGCGTCGACGCGTGGTGACGTCAACGTCGAGGACTGTGATTGGTCCGCTCAGAACGTCATTTCTGGTTCAGTCGCAGCACAACACCGCCATTTTCAAAGTTTCTGTGGTGAAGGCTCCAAGAAAAAATGGACCAAGCTGAAGAAAGGATTATCGAGGAGGTGCTCAAGTACGACCACCTCTACAACGCCTCTTCGCGGCACTACAAAGACTGACAAATGGCCAACAATTGTTGTCTGTGACCGGAAGAAAACCAAGGAATCCGACAAGAGCCCGTAAACAATACAAAGACAAAGCCACACCCCCTAGCGGCTTGGCGGTGTATTGCAGAGCAACGCGTTCCCTCGACGCAGAATAAACCAGGCTTTCCAGTCGCACCTGTTTTACGCCCCCGTGCCAGATAAGGACCCCCATCGGGCTGTGCCACTCTGGAGGGAGCGCGTCTCACAGTCAGTCAGCGGAACCATGCGGATCCGGGCCGGAGCTGTGGGAAGGAGCGCCAATTGTATCGGGTTGTTGTTTTCTGGACTGCAGCAGAACAGGAGCAGCCGGGACTGGAATGTAGAAGTAGGTTATCTTGAAGTTGACTAAGTTATGGTGAACGATATTGTGGTTCAACACTTTAATGAGCTTTAAGGCAAACATATTTCATGAGGAAACAACGCCGGAATTGGACGGATTTCAGCGGCACACAACAACGTATCCGATACACCTCATTGGAAACCTGGTGGTCTAAGACTAAGAAACACCAGTCACCATGAAGAAAGGAACTTTTAGCTGAGTACTCATGTTCTTTTCTGCAGGTTGAATGTGGCATTTGTTGGACAGAAGCGTCTCATCTCAACAAAAGCACCTCTTCAGTGCTGAGGCATGATGGGGCCAGGCATGAGAATGAAGTCCCAGATCCACCAGGATGAACTCAGGTATACAGCCACTCTCCAACTGACTCACAGTTGCTTCATGGAGAATTAATTCCTATTCATTTCTTCTCTCCTTCATCTTTAACCATCCAGCTTCCAGGAAGCAGATGCTGGATGAGGCTCTGCTGAATTTCATCCTGAAGGACTGCCAGCCCCTCAGCACTGTTGAGAGGGAAGGGTTCAGGGAACTGGTTCAGGTCCTTGAGCCTCATATGTTTGCCAACCAGAAAGGTTTGTGTGGAAATGATCTAAAGCAGTAGTTGATATCTCCAGTTTATTTCATCTCTAATTTCAATGTATTGATTTACTCTGGGTGTCATTTTCAGACCATCAAACAAACGGTGGCCAAAAAGTACCAGGAGGAACGGGAAGGAGTGAAAAAGGAAGTCCAGCTGCCATGTGGACATCTGTGGACATGGAGGCTCCCTTGGCTCTGACCTGTCACTGCATTCGTGAGAATGATTGTGTTGGGAGTGCAAGTCTTTCCACAAAGTCACCCTGCATCATTTTGAGGTTTTAAGCAACTCTTAATACATCACTGTAGTTTCATTTTGAGCTTCATCGCAATTATCGCATCACTGTAGCATCATTTTGAGGATCGTAGCAACTCTCACGACATTACTGTAGCATCATTTTGAGATTCGTAGCAAGTCTCACCACATCACTGTAGCATCATTTTGAGGATAGTCGCAACTCTCACGACATCACTGTAGCATCGTTTTGAGATTCGTAGCAACTCTCATTACATCACTGTAGCATCATTTCTTAGGTAAGTAGCAACTCCCATGACATTACTGTAGCATCATTTTGAGATTCGTAGCAACTCCCACTACATCACTGTAGCATCATTTTGAGATTCGTAGCAACTCTCACTACATCACTGTCACCTCATTTTGAGGATAGTAGCAACTCTCACCACATCACTTTAGCATCATTTTGAGGATCGTAGCAACTCTCATTACATCACTGTCGCATCATTTTGAGGATAGTCGCAACTCTCACCACATCACTGCAGCATCATTTTGAGATTCGTAGCAACTCTCATTACATCACTGTAGCATAATTTTGAGGATAGTCGCAACTCTCACCACATCACTGTAGCATCATTTCTTAGATAAGTAGCAACTCTCATTACATCACTTTAGCGTGATTTTTAAATTACTATCAACTCTCACCACATCACTGTCAGCATCATTTTGAGATTAGTATCAACTCTCACTACATCACTGCCACCTCATTTTGAGGATCGTAGCAGCTCTCATTACATCACTGTCGCATCATTTTCAGGTAATTAACAACTCTCACCACATCACTGGAGCATCATTTCTTTGGTTAGTAGCAATTCTTAAGACATCACTATAGCATCGTTTTTGAGGTTTTTAGCCACTCTCACTACATCACTTTCAACATCATTTCTGAGGTTAGTAGCAACTCTCACTACATCACTGTAATTTCATTATGAGCTTCATCGTAATTACCACATCACTGTCGCATCATTTTTAGGATAGTAGCAACTCTCACGTCATTACTGTAGCATCATTTTGAGATTCGTAGCAACTCTCACTACATCACTGTAGCATCATTTCTTCGGTTAGTAGCAACTCTCATTACATCACTGTTGAATCATTTTGAGGTTCGTAGCAACTCTCACCACATCACTGTAGCATCATTTCTTAGGTATGTAGCAACTTTCATTACATCACTTTAGCATGATTTTGAAATTACTATCAACTCTCACCACATCACTGTAGCATCATTTCTTAGGTTTGTAGCAACTTTCATTACATCACTTTAGCATGATTTTGAAATTACTATCAACTCTCACCACATGAATGTAGCATCATTTTGAGGATCGTAGCAACTCTCACTACATCAGTCGCATCATTTTGACATTTGTAGCAACTCTCAATTCATCACTGTAGCATCATTTCTTAGGTCAGTAGCAACTCCCATGACATCACTGTAGCATCATTTCTTAGGTAAGTAGCAACTCTCATTACATCACTTTAGCATGATTTTGAAATTACTATCAACTCTCACCACATCACTGTAGCATCATTTCTTAGGTTTGTAGCAAATCTCATTACATCACTCTAGCATCATTTTGAGATTAGTAGCAACTCTCATTACATCACTGTAGCATCATTTCTTAGGGAAGTAGCAACTCTCATTACACCGCTTTAGCGTTATTTTGAAATTACTATCAACTCTCACCACATCACTGTCGCATTACTTCTTAGATTTGTAGCAACTCTCATTACATCACTTTAGCATCATTTTGAGATTAGTATCAACTCTCACTACATCACTGTCAGCATCATTTTGAGATTTGTTTCAACTCTCACTACATCATTGCCACCTCATTTTGAGGATCGTAGCAACTCTCACTACATCACTGTCGCATCATTTTGAGGATAGTCGCAACTCTCGCAACATTACTGCAGCATCATTTTGAGATTCGTAGGAACTCCCATTACATCACTGTCGCATCATTTTGAGGATAGTCGCAACTCTCACGACATTACTGTAGCATCATTTTAGGATTCGTGGCAACTCTCACCACATCACTGCAGCATCATTTCTGAGGTAAGTAGCAACTCTCAATACATCACTCTAGAATCATTTTGAGATTCGGAGCAACTCTCATTACATCACTTTAGCATCATTTTGAAGTTCCTAGCAACTCTCACCACATCACTGTAACATCATTTCTTAGGTAAGTAGCAACTCTCATTACATCACTTTAGCATCATTTTGAGGATCGTTGCAACTCTCAAGACATCACTTTAGCGTGATTTTGAAATTACTATCAACTCTCACCACATCGCTGGAGCATCATTTTGAGGATCGTAGCAACTCTCACGACATCACTTTAGCGTGATTTTGAAATTACTATCAACTCTCACTACATCACTGTTGCATCATTTTGACATTTGTAGCAACTCTCATTATATAACTGTAGCATCATTTCTTAGGTTAGTAGCAACTCCCATGACATCACTGCAGCATCATTTTGAGGTTTGTAGCAACTCTCACGACATTACTGGAAGTATCAGTTTGAGGTTCGTAGCAACTCTCACCACATCACTGTAGCATCATTTGTTTGGTTAGAAGCAACTCTCATGACATCGCTTTAGCATGATTTTGAAATTACTATCAACTGTCACCACAACACTGTCAGCATAATTTCTTAGGTTAGTAGCAACTGTCATAACATCACTGTAGAATCATTTTGAGGATCGTAGCAACTCTCACGACATTACTGTAGCATCATTTCTTAGTTAAATAGCAACCCTCATTACATCACTTCAGCGTGATTTTGAAATTACTATCAACTCTCACCACATCACTGTAGCATCATTTCTTAGGTTTGTAGCAACTCTCATTACATCACTCTAGCATCATTTGGACATTTGTAGCAACTCTCATTACATCACTGTAGCATAATTTTGAGGATAGTCGCAACTCTCACGACATTACTGGAGCATCATTTTGAGATTCCTAGCAACTCTCATTACATCACTGTCGCATCATTTTTAGGTTCGTAGCAACTCTCACCACATCACTGTAGCATCATTTCTGAGGTAAGTTGCAACTCTCACGACATCACTGTAGCATCACTTCTTCGGTTTGTCGCAACTCTCATTACATCACTTTAGCATCATTTTGAGGATCGTCGCAACTCTCACGACATTACTGTAGCATCATTTTGAGGTTCGTAGCAACTCTCACCACATCACTGTAGCATCATTTATTAGGTAAGTAGCAACTCTCACCACATCACTTTAGCATCATTTCTTAGGTATGTAGCAACTCTCATTACATCACTTTAGCGTGATTTTGAAATTACTATCAACTCTCACACATCACTGCAGCATTAAATTGAGGTTAGTAGCAACTCTAACTACATGACTGTCAGCATCACTTTGAGGTTATTCGAAACTTTCACTCCTTTGTTGTTAGCATCATTTTGAGTTCATTAGCAATTCTTACTACATCAGTGTCGCATCATTTTGAGATCATTAGCAATTCTTCCGACATCACTTTCGCATTATTTTGATGTTCGTAGCAACTCTTACTACATTATTTTTGCATTATTTAAAGGTTCGTAGCAACTCTCACTACATTACTGTTAGCATCATTTTGAGTTTATTAGCAATTCTTCCTAAATCACTGTCGCATCATTTTGAGATCTTTAGCAATTCTTCTGACATCACTGTCTCAATATTTTTAGGTTCGTAGCAACTTTTACTACATTACTGTCGCATTATTTTGAGGTTCATAGCAACTCTTACTACATTATTGTTGCATTATTTAAAGGTTCGTAGCAACTCTTACTACATTACTGTCAGCATCACTTTGAGTTTATTAGCAACTATCACTACATTACTGTTAGCATCATTTTGAGTTTTTTAGCAATTCTTACGACATCACTGTCGCATTATTTTGAGGTTAGTAGGAACTCTTTCTACATGACTGTCAGCATCACTTTGAGGTTGTTCAAAACACTTACTACATTACTGTAAGCATCACTGAGTTTATTAGTAACTATCATTACGTTACTGTTAGCATCGTTTTGAGGTCAAAAGCAATTCGTACGACATCACTGTCAGGATCATTTTTAATTTACTCGCAACTCAAACCACATGACTGTCAGCATCACTTTGAGGTTTTTCGAAACTTTCACTCCATTACTGTTAGCATCATTTTGAGTTCATTAGCAATTCTTACTACATCACTGTCACATCATTTTGAGATCATTAGCAATTCTTCCGACATCACTGTCGCATTATTTTGAGGTTCGTAGCAACTCTTACGACATGACTTTCAGCATCACTTTGAGGTTATTCGAAACGTTCACACCATTACTGTTAGCATCACTGAGTTGAATAGCAATTATCAGTACATTACTGTTAGCATCATTTTGAGTTCATTAGCAATTCTTACTACATCACTGTCGCATCATTTTGAGATCATTAGCAATTCTTCCGACATCACTGTCGCAATATTTTGAGGTTCGTAGCAACTCTTACTACATTATTTTTGCATTATGTTAAAGTTCGTAGCAACTCTTACTACATTACTGTCAGCATCACTTTGAGTTTATTAGCAACTATCACTACATTACTGTTCGCATCATTTTGAGTTTTTTAGCAATTCTTACGACATCACTGTAGCATTAAATTGAGTTCATTAGCAACTCTTACTAAATGACTGTCAGCATCACTTTGAGGTTGTTCGAAACTCTTACTACATTACTGAAAGCATCACTGAGTTTCTTAGCAACTGTCACTACATTACTGTTAGCATAATCTTGAGTTAATTAGCAATTCTTCCGACATCACTGTCACATTATTTTGAGGTTCGTAGCAACTCTTAGTACAAGACTGTCAGCATCACTTTGAGGTTATTCGAAACCTTCACTCCATTACTGTTAGCATCATTTTGAGTTCATGAGCAATTCTTACAAAATCACAGTCGCATCATTTTGAGATCTTTAGCAATTCTTCTGACATCACTGTCGCATTATTTTGAGGTTCGTAGCGACTTTTACTACATTACTGTCGCATTATATTGAGGTTTGTAGCAACACTTACTACATGACTGTCAGCATCACTGACTTGATTAGCAACTATCACTACATTACTGTTAGCATCATTTTGAGTTCATTAGCAATTCTTCCGACATCACTGTCGCAATATTTTGAGGTTCCTTCCAACTTTTACTACATTACTGTCGCATTATTTCGAGGTTCGAAGCAACACTTACTACATGACTGTAAGCATAACTTTGAGGTTATTCGAAAGTTTCACTCCATTACTGTTAGCATCATCTTGAGTTCATTAGCAATTCTTCTGACATCACTGTAACATTATTTTGAGGTTCGTAAACAACACACACTCCTCACCGAGCAGATCGGCTGCGGGCCGTGCGGGGCTCCGTTTCAGACTGAGACCAGTGGCGAGCACGCGTACGCTCCTGAAGACTACCTCCCACTACCTTACAAAATATCATCTTACTACATTATTGTTGCATTATTTTAAGGTTCGTAGCAACTCTTACAACATTACTGTCAGCATCACTTTGAGTTTATTAGCAACTGTCACTACATCACTGTCGCATCATTTTGAGTTCATTAGCAATTCTTACTCAATCACTGTCGCATCATTTTGAGGTTCGTTGCAACTCTGACTACATGACTGTCAGCATCACTTTGAGGTTATTCGAAACTTTCACTCCATTACTGTTAGCATCATTTTGAGTTCATTTGCAATTCTCACTACATCACTGTCCCATCATTTCATATCATAAGCAATTCTTACTACATCACTGTCACATCATTTTGAAGTTCGTAGTAACTCTTACTACATTACTGTTGCATTATTTAGAGGTTAGTAGCAACTCTTACTACATGACTGTCAGCATCACTTTGAGGTTATTCGAAACTTTCACTACATCGCCGTTAGCATCATTTTGAGTTCATTACAATTCTTACTACGTCACTGTCGCATCATTTTGAGTTCATTAGCAATTCTGACTACATCACTGTCGCATCATTTTGAGATCATTAGCAATTCTTCCAAAAATCAGTGTCGCATTATTTTGAGGTTCGTAGCAACTCTTACTACATTAGTCAGCATCACTTTGAGTTCATTGGCAACTTTCACTCCATTACTGTTAGCATCATTTTGAGTTCATTAGCAATTCTTACGACATCACTGTCGCATCATTTTTAGATGATTAGCAATTCTTACGACATCACTGTAGCATTATTTTGAGGTTCTCTCTGACCACATGACTGTCAGCATCACTTTGAAGTTGTTCAAAACACAACACTTACTACATTACTGTAAGCATCACTGAGTTTATAGCAACTATCACTACGTTAGTGTTAGCATCATCTTGAGTTCATTAGCAATTCTTCCGACATCACTGTCGCAATATTTTGAGGTTCGTAGCAATTTTTACTACATTACTGTCGCATTATTTTGAGGTTTTTAGCAACACTTACTACTGACCCTGGTCGGAGAGTCTCTGACCAGCTCTCCTGCTCTCTTTCCTCCTACCAGTCAAAGCAGACATCTTCACCTACTGATCTTGGATCTGCTGCCCGTTCCTGCCTGGTAAAAGAAGGAACCAGCACCTGGTTCTCCAGGCTGAATGAACTCCAGGACGTTGGCCGGCCGTGTCAGTTGGAACCTTTTTTGTCCAAATAGAGAAAAAATAAGTCTGATTGTTGATGAAAGATGTCATCATGGCTTTGAAACTGTGGTTGGGGACCAGCCAACATGAGCACATTCATGGAAGAATAGCAGTAAAAACAGGAAGTGTCAGTTAGCAAGTACTCACCAGTCTGTCACTATCATACTTGATTCTAGTGGAACAAAATGGCTGCTGCTGACTGTGCTGCCTGGTGGAGGATCACTCTTCACCATCCTCTCAGGCCTTGATGGAACCAAAAAGGCCAGTTCCTGGAGAAGATCTTCTAGGGGTCCAGGTTAAAGCGGTGCCCCAGCTGGCACCAGGCGCTGACCCAGGTCCTGCATGGGAGATACTGTCAGTTCTGTTCTGCCCTGCTCACAACCACAGGCTGGTGTTGAGGCCTGCAGCAACCAGGGCCCCAGTCACCAAGAGTATAAAGGCTGGTCATTGTGGCAGTGGGAGGAGTCAAAATGAAGACAGACCAATGTGAGCAGGACGTTCCTGGAGAAGTCAGAAGAACTTGACCATGTTTCCTACAGTACCCAGGAGGCCTGGTAGTTGTTGAAGGAAGCTCCAAAAGCAAAGAGCAGACAGCAGGACATCAAAAGAAAAGATCCAAATATTAAAACTACAAGTAGAAAGAAGAAGAAATACTAAAAGCTTTGGAAAGATACTACAAGGTTGGATATACATTATTATATACACTACTATTCTCATTGACTCCTAAAGAGGGACAGGAAACATTAGAATGTGGATCAGATCAGCTGATTTCAGTGTTGAGTCCATCCCTCCATCCACTTTCTGTTCTTATCCTTTAAGGGTCATGGGGGGGGGGGGGGGCGATCCCAGGTGACATTGTTCAAGAGGCAGGGTTCACCCCGGACAGGTCACCAGTCCATCAGGAGAAATGAGGTGGTCGGTTTCATGCAACCTAAACTAAAACATTAGTCGGATCAAATTCAGATTAAAGCAAGAGTCTCCAGATCAAAGTCAGAATTCCTGATGATGTCATCAGGGCTTTGACAGTAACTAGAATTCTGTGTTTGATCTCAGGAGGACATGAAAGAAACACAATTTAGAAAAGTATATGAGACCACGGCAGCATGATGGTGCAGTGGTGAGCACTGTGGCCTCACAGCAAGAAGGTTCTGGATTTGAGTCCAGGCTCGGGTGCAGAATCTGCATGTTCTCCCCGTGCATGCGTGGGTTCTCTCTGGGTACTCCGGCTTCTTCCCACCGTCCAAAGACATGTAATTTGGGATGAGGCTGATTGGACACTCTAAATTAACTGTAGATGTGAGTGTGAATGGTTTTGGCGACCTGTCCAGGGTGAACCCCGCCTCTGGCCCGTAGATGCTGGGATAGGCTCCAGACCCCTCGACCATCAACGTGGGTGTTTTGTTAATTGCATGCCACATGAAATTATTAGTGGTCACTTTTCTAGCGACTGTCTCACAGTAGCAAGACAAGAACACTTCTACTTTTGATGATGACAGTTTGTTCAACACTGAACTTCATCCAGTACCATGTTGTCAAACACTGGAACCTCCACAGCACCTGAACAGGGACTTGAACCCTGGACCCTCACATTAAAAGTCTGATGCTCTACCATCTGAGCTACTCAGGCTCTTTCTACAGCATTGAGACAGGAAAAGAAACACCTGTGAAGGTCAAACTGATGCTTTCTTGACTTGTTCAGTCCTCCATGTTAAAGTCCTCCATGCTTTTGATTGGCTCTGATTCTCTGTGGAAAAATCCAACAAGAGGCTCCAAAAATGTCCTGAATGTCACAAGAATGCACAGGACAAGATGTTAGTTTCCTTCATGTCTGCAGTTCCTCCACTGGAAAGTAAAGTCAATGCTGTTCCTCTGCTGAAACCTGGGATCGGACCAGGGACCTTTAGATCTTCAGTCTAAGGCTCTCCCAACTGAGCTGGTTCAGTTCTGAGGGAGGGCCCTGCTTCTCTCATTTATAATCTCTTCCACTCTCACTAGAACTAAGAGAGGATTGGAGCTTCTGAAGTCCTGACACAAATCAAACCAGGGACTTTGAACTACACAGTGAAGGAGTTGGTCATCAAGGTCGATGGCAGCTTATTAAGTTCTAGCTTTGATCAAATATAAGAAATGTAAATGAATTCAACATTGATTGCATTTCCCTCCTTTCTTTGGTGCAAGGAACCGAGGACTGGAGCTCTAAGTTTTCCAGTTCCTACATCAGTGAATGGACTTTCTGTGCTGCAAGGAACCAAAGCTACGAAGGAGGATTACAGTTTGTCCTTGCAGGAGTCAGTGACTTAATAGGGTCTAACAAAGGGTTGAACCTGAATGAGACAGTCACCCTTCAACATGGGGCCATGGCAGAGTGAACCAAGAACACTACAATGGGGGTGAGAGTGGAGCCATGATGGATTCACAGTTCATCACCTCCACCATCATGTGGACCACCTGATCACCTCTCCCTCAACCTCTAAATAACTCATTCCCTGACCGGGAATCGAACCCGGGCCGCGGCGGTGAAAGCGCCAAATCCTAGCCACTAGACCATCAGGGACCACACCGAGCTGTCCAACAACAGAGACTATAGACAATGACTCAAGAACACAGGACTCTGTGGTCTCAGCTTGAGATACAGAGGGTCCACCAAGACCACCAGACACCTCAGCCCCCTAAAGACAGTCCACCCCCAGGATCAGCTTCTATCACTCAGTGGTCCAGGACCATGATGAAGCCTGATCAGGAATGTGAGCAAAGCTCTTGGAACAGGCCTGCTGCCACCACAACTAAGATCCTGCAGGTCACTAGAACTCCAGTGTCCAGCTGACAAGTGGACTTTCCTCTGATCTGTGGTGGTGCTGAGTTTAGCAAACACCTCCAACAAGAAGATGAAGGAGGCCATCAACTCCTCCAAGCTCAACATCTATACTGGCTTTACTGGGAGGTCAGGAGGTCAAAGCAGACCTTCCACCTCAGATGGTTTCTACTCACAGAGATGAGGGACCAGTTCAAACCAGCTCCCTGGAGCTCCCGTAAGCCATTGTTCCCCTCAGCAAACATCTGGATCTGGACCTGCACCGGTGCTGACTTGTGTCTTGAGTCCCCAGAGTTTGTTGAACCAGAGAAGCTTCAACTGGTGGCGGTCGTACAACCAAGCGTGAAGGTGAGCCTGCATTGTCTGATCTGGAGCTAACAGGAATTAGCAAGTTAGCAACGGTTCTAGAGTTGCTGCTGAGTTGAATTTGAATTTATTTGTTGAAATGTTCCAGTTTCTATGAGGTCAGGGAAGATTGGTGTGGATCTAAAGGTCCCTGGTTGGATTCCCACCTCCCAGCCATTGGTTTGGCTCATTGGAACATTTTCAGATTTTACATGAATTTGATCATGACTTTAGACACATGTTCTGTTTATTAATTAAATAATCGCTTCAGTTATGAATTTAGTGAGTCAACCAGACTTGGTCAATGATAAAAGTTAGTCTGGTTATTATTCAGTTTCCAGTCAGTAGGGACACACACACACACACACACAAACACACACACACACACACACACACACACACACACACACACACAGCCTGTCTTTGGTATAAAATGGTCTGTCAGGTTCTCTCACGTTGGAAGATTTCTCTGACTCCATTGTGAATAAAGAGATTCTTCATCTGCCACCTGAGTCTTGATCCACTGATTCCTCTGATCCACCTCTTTCTGCTCCAACAAGTCTGACATGGATCAGGTGGGTCCATGTCAGCCAACCAGGAGGTTTCTCCTCTCAGTTAATTTTCTTCATCCCAGTTTAGATTGATTCTCCTCAGCCTGATGAAGGAGCATCTGATCAGGTGTTTGACTGCTTGTTGGTTGTAATTCCATAGATTTTAATCTCAGATGTTACAGAATTAATAATGCAATGGCAGTCCTGCCAAGTGACATCACTGACATGACAGGATGGCCCAGTCATGTGACTGAAGGAGCTGAGAGCTAAACATCATTGTTGATGGTGTCTTCCACTGTAGTCAGCAGCCACAACTCCTCTATCAACACCTGTCAGAGACCTGCTGGAGGCCCCACTGAGGTTTGAACTGGGATCACTGGATTCAGAGTCCAGAGTGCTTACCATTCCACCATGGAACCATCAAAGATGAAAGGTGTGAGACAAACTATGGCACTAATCATGTATGAGGGACTGCAGTGGTTTTCTGGATCTAATTTCCACAAACAAATGATGATTTGGGGAAAGGTCTGACAAAGTCTGACAAACATACCCTGATTTTTTCACAAACAAATGATGATTTTTAGACAGTGACACAGGGCTCTTATTTTGGAGGGCCATCAGGATGTGAAATATCCCAGACCTCTGAGATCAGAGCGCTCACTTTGATCTCAGGGTCCTGAATTTGGAGGTTCCTTCTTTGGTCTCCAAGTTCTAACTCCCATCTGACTGAATCCTTTTTTTAATGAGCTCCTCAGACCCTGATGATGTCAGGAAGAAATCCAGACATTCAGTTCTCATCTCAGCTGTTCTGACTGAGACATCAAGCAGTCAGGAAAAAAGTGTTACGACCCAAAGTGGGACCTTTACAGGAGCTAACAAAGTGTCTTTTTTCCTAAACTACTTGAGGAACTGGTTAAACCAGTAAAATATGCATTTCTGTGTGCAGACCAGTGAGGAGCCTGGGTGAGTGGAAGGATGTTTACCACCAACACAGAACCCAGACTTTAGTCATGTGATGAGATGGTGACTCTGATGATGAAGTTAATGGACAAAATGTGAATTGAAGGATGAACACAAATGGGTTTTTGAACCAAACACATTCCTTCAGTAGACTTTGATCCAACATTGAAGTTAGAGTTTGGTGGCTGCTCCATGTTGGAGGAAACCAGGCGATGTTAGGACGTCACAGGGAAGCTCCTTTGCCTCCTCTGCTGCCAGTTCAACCACTCACTCCCATCAGTGGAGAGCAGCTTCAACTGGGTTTGGAATTTACCACTGTGGATGCATAGGAATGTGGAGAAAATGTCTTTTGTCAGAAGTGGGATTTGAACCCACGCCTCCAGGAGAGACTGCAACCTGACCGCAGCGCCTTAGACTGCTCGGCCATCCTGAAAGACACTGACAGTTGCAGACTGAATTAATTCACTGACAAAGTAGAATTTTTGTTAACATTAAACACACAGTCTGCGTTCATGGCAGGAAGAAATGAATGTGTGTGTGTGTGTGTGTGTGTGTGTGTGTGTGTGTGTGTGTGTGTGTCAAGTCACAACAAAAGTTCTCTCATGACTCTTTACGAGTAGAGCAGGTCCAGCACCAAACTCCTTCAATGAATCTACATCAACAATTCTCCATCAGCAGCACATCCTGCAACAGTGGTGATGAAAACCTTCCTTTTAACAGGCAGGAACGTGGAGCAGATCCAGGATCAGTGGGGACGGCCTTCTGCTTTGACCGGTTGGGGGGAAAGAGAGCAGGAGAGCAGGGCAGAGACAAACACAGAGAATGCTCTCCTAAAACAAGGACTGTTCGGTCAATGGTAGAGCAGAGTGGAGCAGAGGAAGCGTGCTGGGCCCAGAACCCAGAGGTCGATGGATCGAAACCATCCTCTGCTAGAAGAAGAAAAATAAAATGAACCAGTGTCTTTAGAAATGTGTGTCTGTTAAAAAGAGGTTCATAAGGATTTTGTCTTCCTCCACAATCACCAACCATTGTGAGAGTTAACAACAGTCCACTTTCTGACTGAAGCAAAAGTAGACTTCAAAAGGTTTTTCTGATTCAACATAGCAGCTAAATTTCCATTTCCTGAACAGGAACGTTCAGCAACACAGAAAAAGGAGTTGAGGTCACACGCTTCCTGCAACCAAGGTCTAAAATCCAGGACGGACGAATGGCAGGACAACAAAGACAAAGACACAAGAAACAGAGATAATAACCATAAACTCCATAACAACCATAACAAATATAACCATACAGAACATATATAACAAATATAACAAGAAAAGCATTAAAAGATATGTCACCTCTGGTCAGATACCCTGATTTGCATTTGTGTCTGTCAGCATTTTCATTTTCATGTTAAAGCCTCCAGAATGAGGGGAGGGGTCAGGGGCAGTTTTCTGTGTTGTCTGCAAACTGAATTACAGGAAACCTGAACTTCCACTGTCAATGTATCCAATTGATGAATAATTGTTTGATTTATACATAGATAACTTGTAGTTATTGCCCACACACACACACACACACAGACACACACACACACACACACATACACACACACACACACACACATTTTGTGAAACAACTCAGGAGTCATCAGGTGTTTTACTCAGAGGGATTCATTCATGATAAATGAGCATGGAGGAGACCCAGTAATCATCAACACAAGCGTCACATGAGCAGGTCACCACCCACTTTTATTGATTGGTTCTTGTAAGAATCACTCCTAACGCCATCAGGGTGTCATTTTTTGTCCTGCCCTGTCTCAACTGTTGGAGCACAACTACAGCCTGAACTCTGCCACTACCTTATCCCTCCCTAACAACCTCATACAGACCCACTATCTGGACTAGCCTGACCCCCCTGACCCTCATCAGTCACTCGTAGTGCCTCACACTGGAGGGAATAGGAGCATCTGTGAGCTCTGACTGTTGGGATGCACATCCATGTGATGAAGAGCTGTTTTAAACAGGGAATCATTTGACCTCTTGACCTGTGTGGGCAGGTACAGAGGGACGATTCCATCATGAAAAATAATATTACTAAACAAATGGGTCTTTAGCTTCTTTCTGAAGGCGTCCTCAGCGTCCTCATGTCCAGTGGGAGAGCGTTCCAGAGTCTCGGAGCTGCAACCTGGAAGGTTCCCTCTCCTTCAGTGAGGCTGAATCCCTGTGGTCAGGGAGGATAAGGGACCCCACAGGTATCACTAAAGTGCTTTAGACTGCAAAGCACTCAGCTAATCAAGCTGGGATCAACTGCTGTGGTGATCAAGGTATCATCATATATAACAAACAAAGAAAACAAAGTTGAGGAAAAGCACACAAAGAAAAAACGATGAACATAAACAGAGCATCTTCTACACCAGATGTCACACGGCTCAGTAGACTTCTGGTTTGACCCGCAGCAGGTCCAGTCTCCAGGGTGCCCCCATCATTCTGCTTTTCAGTTGCAGGACATGCAGCAGAATCCCATCGCTCCTCTGCAGAAGAACATATGAGAGCGTCTGCTTGCTCTTCTCTGGCTGGACGTAGGGGAGAGTCTGCTTGCTCTTCTCTGGCTGGACGTCGGGGAGAGTCTGTTTGCTCTTCTCTGGCTGGACGTAGGGGAGAGTCTGTTTGCTCTTCTCTGGCTGGACGTAGGGGAGAGTCTGCTTGCTCTTCTCTGGCTGGACGTAGGGGAGAGTCTGTTTGCTCTTCTCTGGCTGGACGTAGGGGAGAGTCTGCTTGCTCTTCTCTGGCTGGACGTAGGGGAGAGTCTGTTTGCTCTTCTCTGGCTGGACGTAGGGGAGAGTCTGTTTGCTCTTCTCTGGCTGGACGTAGGGGAGAGTCTGTTTGCTCTCCTCTGGCTGGACGTAGGGGAGAGTCCGCTTGCTCTTCTCTGGCTGGACGTAGGGGAGAGTCTGCTTGCTCTTCTCTAGCTGGACGTAGGGGAGAGTCTGCTTGCTCTTCTCTGGCTGGACGTAGGGGAGAGTCTGTTTGCTCTTCTCTGGCTGGACGTAGGGGAGAGTCTGTTTGCTCTTCCCTGGCTGGACGTAGGGGAGAGTCTGCTTGCTCTTCAGAAGTTTGCTGGACCTTCACTTGAAGGTCATGATTTTCCTCTTTCAAACAGCTTTTTAAATCATGAAGATTTCCCAGGATTTCCCACTGAGCACTGCTCCTTTTCTTCTTTTGTGTTCTCACTGCATATAGAAGACTCTGAACTTCACCGTTCAGACTGTCACTCTTTGTGGGGTCCTGGTCCTTCCTTGATTCAAGGTGGGCCAACTCAGCAGTGAAGGTCTCTGTCTCCTGAGATGCAGTAGAAACTCGTCTCCTCAAACATCCATTTTCTGCCTCTCTGTCCTCACTCTGGGATCTCAGCTGTTCAAGAGTCGTCTTCTTCTCAGTGAGTTCTTCTCTCATTTTGTTCTTCTCTGCCTGGATGGAGTTGAGCTCACACTTGAGGTCACACTTCTCCTTGTAAACCATCTTCACCTCAAGCTGAAGATTGTGGACTTGTGTGTTCAGGTCTCTGATCTGAGTCTGGTTCTCCTCCCTCACAGATTCAAGGTTGCCCACCATGGCAGACATGTTCTCTACCAGCTGATATGCAATGATCTTCTCTTGTCCAAGACTAGAAACCTGTCCCCACAAATTCTGGTTTTCTGTCCATCTCTTGTCACACAGAGACTGAAGCTGATCAAGTGCACTTTTCTTCTCAGTCAGGTCTTCCTCAAGACATTTCATCTCCACCAGTTCTCTCTCCCTCAGAGACTGAACCTGGGTCAGCTCTTTTCTGAGCACATTGTTCTCTCCATCAACCTTCCTCCCCTCACACTGAAGACTGTGGACTGTTACGTTCAGATCTTCTATCTGAGTCTGGTTCTTGTCCTGGACCGTTTGGAGGTTGGCCACCACAGCAGTGAGGTTCTGTAGCTCCTGGATTGCTCTTTTATTCTCACGTTCAAGAGTAGAAACTGGTTTTCTGGCCTGTGTGTTGTCACTCAGAGACTGAAGCTGCTCAAGGGCAGCTTTCTTCTCAGTCAGGTCCTCCTGCTCTGTCAGCCTGAGAGATGGAGGAGCAGGATCACATTGACCAGGATCATTCAGTGGATAAATACAGCTCCTACTGAGATCCACCAGATCTCTGAATGCTCCAACTACACAATCCAATGGAGTCATAGCCTTCTGTCCTGGGTTGATCTGAAGATCTTGAGCCAGACTAAATCTCCTGGAACTGTCAAGTGTTTAAAGACCAAAACTGCCCCATAAATGTGGAGTCTGGATTCTTTTCTATAATGTGATGGCAGTGACAGTCCTGCAGAGTGACATCACTGACATGACTGATGACTTCAGTCACATGACTGGATGACTTCAGTCACATGACTGGATGACAGTGTGGATGCCAATGTAGAGGTTGGGGAAATAGTCTCTGAGAATCCAGCTTGAACCCACGCCCTCCTTGTTCTTCAAAAACCCAAACAGCGACCATTAGTCTCCCTCCAATCCTGTACTTGGTTCAATGTTGCTGTTCCATTTTGCAGCAGCAGGTGTCGCTGTGATACCAGGTTCAGTTCAAGAGTCCCAACTCCAGCTCATGTTGGTGACCTCAGTGGCAGGTAAAATGGTGCTTCAGTGGATCATGTGATCAACTCATGTCTGTCCTCACTGCTCCACAGGTCTGTCAAATGTTCTGTAAAATAGTTGGACCCAGCAGAGCTGCTAGATTAGGAGTTGATGGAGTCGTTGCAGATACCAGGGTCCAAAGTCCAGCTTGAACCTGGTTTGTGCAGTTCTTTGTCAAGCTAACAGCCATTCTTTTCACTGCCAAGCTAAAGTGACTTCTGTCAACAAAGGTCAACATACAAAAGGATATTTCTACTGGCAGTTCAAGATTTTGATCAAACTCCTTTTTCAGAGCTGGAACCTTCCTCTTGTGTCAGCTTCCTGTTCCCATCTCCATGGTAACGGTCAGTTTTGACCCACGTCTTCAATCAGCTGTCAAATAAAATAAAACAATTTTCTATCCTCCAAGTTGTTTCCATCTCTTGGTGACCTTGTCAGGCTTCCTTATCCATGGAAATATTGGTTTGAATATTTAGTTGTGGGCCTCTGGACCTTTTTTTAGTCACTAAATCTTCAATTTCAGTTAAAAAAAATGGCAAAATGAACCTCAAGAAAATCCTAGAAATAAACCAAAGGTTGTTGTGTTTGCTGACCGTTACTGAGGGTGTTAGAACACATCTCTGACATGGACTGGTTTGATTTAGTATTCATTTTAATATCATTAACTATTGGAACATCCATGGTGTTACGGGTCAGTTTAGACCCTCATATATTTACTTCAAGAAAAAGGCAAAAAAGTCTCTTTTTCAGCAACAGAACTTTAATACAAACACAAAATGAAAAGCAGAACAAGCCAGAACCCAAAATATGGATTTTCAAGGTCAACAAACAACAACCAGTCAAGCAAACCAAACCAACAGAAACCAGTTACTGGTTCAAAACCAGGAAAAAACAAAAACAGAGTAAGAGTCGTTTAAAGTTCAGATGCTTGTGTGTCACTTCTGTGTGTTCTTTCCAGAGATGTTCCTGCAGTTGAAGCACCATCCGTCCGTCCTGCTGTCTTGACTGCTTGGGCAGTCCTGACCCTCTTTCGTCTTGAACCAGGTCCTGAGGGGGTTGTGGCTGTGGCTGTTCTGGTTGGTGTTGAGGCAGGGCTGCTGAGGAGGACGCTGGTGTGGATGCTCTCTGTGTTGCTGATGGCATGGATGGAGTGCTGCTGAGCTCTGCAGCTGTCTGAGCAAGGCTGCAGCGTCTGGGTCTCGGGGCGTCCGTTCCCTTCCCTCAGTGTGTGGCTTGACCAGGGAACTTCCCGGCTCCTCCAGAAACATTCCCCTCTTGCTCTTCTTGGTTGAGCTCCACTCCTGGTGGATGTGGGTCCACAACACCAATGTTTCTATGCAGACTCATCAAGGATGCTGCAAAACACAAGAATCCACCCCAAGACTTTCTCTTCAACTGTGTTGAGGTCTTCATGGCTGGGATGATGCAGGTTCTCTTTCTTATTTTCTTCTTAAAAAAGTCAGTAGTTTCATGTTAAATAATTAATGTTTATTAAAAAAGTTGATCATCTTTTATTAATTACTGTATTCTGTTTTGATGTTCCAGTGTTAATTTGATGATCTAAACCTGATATTTAGACAATCAGAGAGTGAAAGTGTGGGCTGGCTGGGAGCAACTGCCTGCTTCAGAGTGGGAGGAGCCTCAGGACTTTCCAGTGAGAGCTGCAAACTTCCACCAGCGCCCAGTGCCAGCAGGTCTTCATGATGAAGCTGAGAAGAACACAACAACACCAGAGCACTGGAGAGGAGCACAACACTTCTTTGCTTCCTGGCCACTCTCATGTCTGTCTGTCCATCTGGAGCTGGGGGGAGGAGCTTCACATGTTTGTTTTCTTGTTTTGTTTTCCAAAAGGGAATGACATGACTTCCTCTGTATGTTAGAATATGAACCACTAAAAATGTTCATGCACAGTTTAAAGTTAGAATTAAATTTAAATTAGAAAACTCTTCCCTCTTCAATCCTGTCACTCAGTGTTGTAAACTGTTTCAAACAAATTCTACTGTTCAACAGTTCAAGTGTTTCTAATGAAGCTGAATGTTCTCCTCTACTTTCCTCAGTTGTGTTTCTTTCATGTCCTCCTGACATCAAAGACAGAATTCTAGCTACTGTCAAAGCCCTGATGACATCATTAGGAATTCTGACCTGTCCAGGGTGAACCCTGCCTCTTGTCCAATGTCACCTGGGATCGCCCCCCCGTGACCCTTAAAGGATAAGAACAGAAAGTGGATGGAGGGATGGACTCAACACTGAAATCAGCTGATCTGATCCACATTCTAATGTTTCCTGTCCCTCTTTAGGAGTCAATGAGAATAGTAGTGTATATAATAATGTATATCCAACCTTGTAGTATCTTTCCAAAGCTTTTAGTATTTCTTCCTGTTTCTACTTGTAGTTTTAGTGTCTGGATCTTTTCTTTTGATGTCCTGCTGTCTGCTCTTTGCTTTTGGAGCTTCCTTCAACAACTACCAGGCCTCCTGGGTACTGTAGGAAACATGGTCAAGTTCTTCTGACTTCTCCAGGAACGTCCTGCTCTCATTGGTCTGTCTTCATTTTGACTCCTCCCACTGCCACAATGACCAGCCTTTATACTCTTGGTGACTGGAGCCCTGGTTGCTGCAGGCCTCAACACCAGCCTGTGGTTGTGAGCAGGGCAGAACAGAACTGACAGTATCTCCCATGCAGGACCTGGGTCAGCGCCTGGTGCCAGCTGGGGCACCGCTTTAACCTGGACCCCTAGAAGATCTTCTCCAGGAACTGGCCTTTTTCAATCGAAACAGTGTGAAACTTCAAGTAAAGAATTAAAATTATTTAATTCACAATGAGGCCTCTGTCATAAAACAAAGGAACAACTGACTACCTCACCATGACTTCACCCTGATAACCAGGAGGTAACCTGGTAGTCAGAGCAGTGGTGCTCAGGTCTGTGGACTCAGAGGAGGGTTCTTCTTTTGGTCACAGGTTTGAAGATATCAGTGAAAGAGAGAGGAGAGGCTGTGAGAGACCTGCCACACCTCTCCACCCCCACCCCCGCCTCCTCCACCCTCCTCAGAGACTGGAACCTTAATCCAGCGCCTTAGACCGCTCGGCCACACTACCTCACTGAGCTGTTCTCTGAGTTGGTCTGCTAAAGGCATGTTGAAGAGGAAGTAACAATGATATCAAACTTATTCTGAAGGGGGACCCCTTTCCCCCCACGGTCACAGGAAGTGACAACAGCGCCGCTAGAAGCAGGAAAGAAATGGTAAAAGGACTCAGTTTGTACAGAGCCTTTCTACCTCAGCAGCACTCAAGGAGCTGAACAATGTCCTCTCATTCACACACACTCACACACTGATGCTGAAGGCTGCCATGCAAGGAGCCAACCTACTCATCAGAAGTATTTAGGGGTTCAGTCTCTCACTCAAGGACACTTTGACATGGTCACTGGAGAAAGTGAGGATCAAACCAGCCACCCTTTGGTTGCCAGACGGCCACGCTACTCCTGAGTCATGTGACCTGGATAAGATGGTGAACTACAGCTGATCGCCATGCTAGCAAACCTCTTTTGTTTGGTTTGGTTGTTGTTTAGTGACTGTGGATGAATACACAGGAGAAGTTGTGCATAAATTTGTGTTCCCTGTTCACTTGAATATCTGCAGGAGTGTGAGGTGGAAATACTACTTGGAGGAGAATGAGAGTTCAGTCTCAGCGCTATGACCTGTGCTGACACTAAAACATGTCAGCCCACAGAACAAAGATGGCAGTCCTCTGGGAGAGCAAGTACACCACTCATACATGAAGAAACCCTACAGGAAACAAATATGTTGCCAGATACTTTTACTCTGTTTTTGTTGTTTACCCAAGTACAGGATTGGAGGGAGACTGATGGTCGCTGTTTGGGTTTTTGGAAAACAAGGAGGCTGTGGGTTCAAGCTGGATTCTCAGAGACTATTTCCCCAACCTCTACATTGGCATCTACACTGTCATCCAGTCATGTGACTGAGGTCATCCAGTCATGTGACTGAAGTCATCCAGTCACGTGACTGAAGTCATCCAGTCATGTCAGTGATGTCACTTGGCAGGACTGTCATTGCCGTCTCATTCCAGAAAAGAATCCAGACTCCACCTGTGGCTCCATGATAACTGATGGACCTCTGGTTGGAGGCTGGACGATGATGTTTGGACTGGAAGGAAAACTCCTTGTCCAAATTCCATTGTGTTCAAGTTTAAAGTCCCACAATCAGAAGTAGCTGAATCTGACAGGTGGAGGTTTGGAACTACAAGATGGTGATGTTTCCTTGACTTGATGCTCTGACTGTCAGGGTGGATGACAGCTTCTTCTGCTGCTGCATCTGAGTGGCTATGATTGGAGGTTTTACCTCCCAAGGTTGTCTGGTTCCAGGGGAAATTTTAGAATTCCAGTCCCCAACCTGGGCTGTTCTGAAACTCTTCTCCTGAATCACTCCTGAGCTGCAGCAAGAACAAATACCAGTGCCAACCAGATCAACTTCATGGCTGCTAACAGCCTCAGACACTTGATTTCCATCAATCTGGTCCCGGCTCGGGCGCAGTATCTTTCTGTGTGAGTCTCCATGTTCTCCCCGTGCCTGCATGGGTTCTCTCCGGGTACTCCAGCTTCCTACCACAGTCGAAAGACATCAAGAGGGGACGAGGCTGATTGATTCTCTAAATTGACCGTAGGTGTGAATGTGAGTGTGAATGGTTGTTCGTCTCTGTATGTTGGCCCTGCGATGGACTGGTGACCTGTCTAGGGTGAACCCCACCTCTTGCCCGTAGATGCTGGGATAGGCTCCAGCCCCCCCGCGACCCTTACTAGTAAGGAGTAAACGGAAGACGACGACAACGATCACACAATGAAAGCTGCCTCAGCTGGTTTAAGAGAGAGAACAAGCTAAGAGATCTGAAACCAGTAAAATATGCTTTTCTGTGTGCAAACTAGTGAGGGGCATGGAAGGATATTTTACCACCAATACAGAACCCAGACTTTAGTCATGTGATGAGATGGTGACTCTGATTATGAAGTTAATGGACAAAATGTGACTTGAAAGAAAACACATTAAAAAATACGAACTAAACTAAATAAATGAATAAAGAAGCAGCACAAATAACGTTTTCTTCTGCACAAATTTACTGGTATGAGACTGCATTTTTGGTTAATGAGTAGATGAAAGAGTGTCACATATATATTATATACATGTGAGACATGCACGTGGCTTTGGACAAATGCTCAATGAAACTGTAGGATTGTAGAATTATTTAAACGTTCCAAGTGGACTGTTTCAGGTTTCTAGAAGACGCTTCAGCTCTCATCCAAGAGGTGTCTTCAGTTTTCTTCACTGATGGGAGGATTTATGGCTCTAAGGGGGCGGGACCTTCTCCAGAGGTGATTGACACATGTGAGCTCTGGGTGTCAGAGTTGTTTTGGTCAGGTTGTGAAAGGGAAGTTGACTCAACTGGTATCTGTGTCAGTTAAAAGCCTCACAGCAATTCCATAATCTAGGGGTAGAAACCAAAGTCTCCTGCAACGAGGATGGGATTGGAACCCACGCCTGCAGAGCTCAATGGATCAGCAGTCCATCACCTTAACCACTCGGCCACCTCGTCTCCTGACCACCATGAGGTGCTGCTTTCTCTGAGCCTTTTAAACAGTGAACTCTTTGGAGCCCAGTTGTCAGAAATGGACCCAGCAGGAGCCACTGAACACAACTCTGACATCATCAGGCTTCTTCCCAGCAGCTTGGTGCTCCAGAAGGAAGAATCCAGACCATCGCTACATCATCAGAGTGAACACCAGCTGATGTTGACCAGTTTAACAAGCCTTTGACTGCTAAATGACATCCAAGATCAGATTCTCTTGTCCTGGTAGAACAAGTCAATGTTGAAGAAGATGAGAGGACCAGTCTCTTTCATCAAGGAAACAAGCCTCCTATCACTGTCCTATGCAGAGTTTCTTTTAAAAAAAAGTGAGACAACCTCAAGATTTTCTGTTTCCTCTTGTAGGATTTTGCCACAGAGAATCAGAGACAATCAAAAGCGTGTTGGACTTTAACGTTGCAGGACTGAACAAGTCATGACATCATCAGTTTTACCTTCACAGGTGCTCCATTTACTTTACTTTCAATTTTACAGAGGTAGAAGCTGAAATCAAAGCTGTCTGTCCAAAGAAGTGAAAGCTTCCCAGGTTGTGATGTTCTTGTCTACAGACTCTGTCTTGTATGGAGCTTCAGTCTTTAATGAAAAGACTCCTCCATTAATAACATCACTGTGCCTCTGCAGTGAATCAGTCACTCCATCCATTTTCTGTACCACTGATTTGTTAAAGGTTATGGGGGGGTGACATTTGGTGAGAGCAGGGTTCACCCTGAACAGGTCACCAGTCCTCAGGTCCACTGAACAGGTCCCCCATGTGGGATGATGGTGTTGAAGGCAGAGGAGAAGTCCAGGAAGAGAAGGTGGACATAGGAGTTCCTGCTCTCCAGATGGGTGAGGGCTGTGTGGACCACTGGTGAAATGGCGTCATCAGTGGAGCGGTGTTGCCTGTAGGCGTACTGGTGGGGGTCCACAGAGACGTCGATGGAGGCCTCTATGTGGGCCTTGACCAGCCTCTCCAAGTACTTCATGACTACTGGGGTGAGTGCAATGGGTCGGTAGTCATTTAGGCCTGTCACTGTGGAGCACTTGGGGACAGGGACAATAGTGGCAGTCTTTAGGCAGGTGGGGACAGGTGACAGCGCCAGTGAGGTGTTGAAGGACCGCGAGACTGTTGATGTTTTTAAAAGGAGGCTCAAGACTCCCCTTTTTAGCTTAGCTTTTAACTGACTTAGTCTCTCTTATCCTTTCATTTTATCACAATATCTTATTGTTACTTTAGTCTTTTAATTATTTTATTCTACTTTTTTATTAGTTCTTAAAACTTTTAGATTTTATATATATTTTATGTCATTCTGATACTTTAATATCATTGTAATTTCTGTTCTTTCCTACTCTACCTTCTTTGAGTCTTTTAGTTTTTAGCTCCAGTGTGTCCTGGTGGGGGCCCTCCACACTGGGAGGGGCGTCGTCCTTGGGATCGTCCAGGCCCGGAGAGCTGGGGGGCTCTGCATTATATGTGGAGTGTACCCGGTCTGTCCGGGTCGGGGGGTCTGGGTGGCGGCGCTCCCTGTGGTTGTGGGCTGTGGCACCTCCTGGTGAGGATGGCCCCCATAGGTGGTCTTTCCTCACTAGGATTTTCAGTGCCCTGCCATGTTCCTACTGACAGTCAGTGTGTGTATGTGTGTATGCGTGTGTGTATTTGTGTGTGTGGGGGGGGTGGTGTGTGCATGTATGAGGTCATGTGGGTTGGGAAGGCCGGGTTCTTAACATGTATTTATTGTATTGTTTTATATTTTATTGAATGTTGCCTGTTTTCTCTCAGTTCTGTGAAGCACTTTGTGTTGCAGTCTCTGGATGAAAAGTGCTGTACAAATATAAATAAAGTAAACTAAAGCAGACGGACGACTCGAGAATGAGAGAGGAAAGAGTAAACAAAGCAGACTCTTTTGAGGTCTTCTCCTTGGTCCCTTCATTTTTTGAGAAGACACTGGACTCAACTGCTGTCCATGATTCTGGATTGTGTTGATTGCGTTGTGAACAAGGATTTGGCCAGGTTTTGTAGGCGGGATCACTGGTGTGCAAACACACCTGACGCTGTGGAGAAAAGATGGCGAGCCACCCACAGGAGAGAGACAGTCGGAGTGGAAAATGGCGCTGCAAACCTCACCCACCCAGGTGACACTGACCCTGACGGTGGGATTGTGGTAGGACAGAACTGACAGGTTTCACAGAGACACCTTGAATTGCTTTTGGACTGATAACGGACTGAACGAAAAGACTGGTGATGAACGGGAGAGACTCTGATCATTGATTTGTGAGATTGAGTTGTAAATTGAAATACTTTGGCCCTGAGTTTTATTTTTATGACTTTGTTTTGTTCACGTTTCCTGATTGTGTGCCAAATCGGTGTTCCATGAGTGGGTTGTTGAAAGGGAGTTCAAGCTTGGATAGAGCCGGTGAAACAACCCAACAGGAAGAGGGAACGTAGAACTAAAACTCATCAATAGGCTGAACCAAGATCAAATGAGAACCTAGACTGAGGAAACTCAAATAGACACCGTGAAGTAAACAAACAATCATAGAAATCCAGCCACCAAATTAAACCTCAACTCAAATAAGTCGGGTTAACTTCAAATAAGACTCAAAAGAGGTCAATAACCTGATTCTCCTGAGGTTTGGTTTCTGTCTGTTGGTTGGAGGGAGACTCCTTTATTGAATGTGTGTGGATGTAAAGGGTTTGGAACCAATAGTTTTTGTTTTTCTGACATTTTCTGTCTATAAAGAAGTCGGCAGTTTTATTCACTGACTAGTCTGTGGTCTGTTATTCTTACATTAGAATCAACCACTCACATGAGCCTAAAATCTCTGGTCCTCCACCTGAAGTGAGCCACATGGGAACTTTGACCCTCATCAACCATGCAGGGAGGAGCTCTCAGAGTTTGATTGTGCTGATGAATCATCAGAACTCTCCATCACGCCGTGACGAGGACATCTCAGTGTCAAATCTGTCATTTCCTGCTGCCAGTAGGTGGTGCTGTGGTCACTGCTGACCTGTAGATGTGTTCAGACTGGGATGTTGATCAAACCTGGAAGTTTCAAACAGATCTGACAGGTGGAGAGGATTCAGAAGAGTTGAAGCTTCATTTTAGTTGGAGCCTGAAAATGAGGTGAGACTGAGGGCTCCCAGGAGTTGCAGGTAGGTGCTGCCCCCTAGTGACCCAGTGGAGAACAACATGTAATGACATGAATGTTCTCCATTTTTCCAGTTCTTGACTTCATTCATCCTCAAACTTCTTCCAGCTGGAAGAGAGTGAGATCATTTAAAGTAGAGAGTCAATAATCAGCATCTCATCACTCATTTGTTCTCTGGTGGTGACCTCACGACTCAGCAGTGTGACATCACACATTTTGCTGATGTCATCCTCAAGTGTGTCACTCAGTTCATGCAGCCTTCATTGTTTTATTTTATTATTTCCTTTCACTTTGATCTTCACAAAGACAAAGTGCGTCTGATGGAGGCACCGCTGACAGAGTGGAATGTTTCCATGTCGCCATGACAACGTGAGGCCCCTCACCTCCTCTGTTCCTTCTGAGTCGGCGTCAGAAGAGCAAGATGGCTGCTTCTCCATCTGGGTGGATGAGCAGCTCCTCCCATCTCAGGCAGACGCTCCCTGGCTGCATGTCAGCAGCTCCTCAAAGCTCCTTCTGGTTTCTTTGCTCTCCTGATGCTGCGCTGGTGGATTTGTCCACCTCTCATTCTCCAGGGTTCTCAGCCTCATGTTCTCTCCCTCCTGTTCCAGCTCCTCCAAGTTTCCAGTGGAAGTTTGGCTTTTGTTTGCTACTTTGTCTTTTCTCCTCTGTTGGTGCTTTGAGTTCCTTTGTTGTTCTTTGTCTTTTCATCATTCAAGCCTCCTTTTGTTGAACGCTCCTCTCCCCCGTCTGTATTTGGGTCCTGTTCTCCTCCACTTTGGCCAAGAAGGCGGCCCAACAAGAGTCACCAGTGATGTCACAGCTCCTGGATGCCCCGCCCCTTCATCTGGTGCAGGTGGTGTGATGTCACTGAATCCCACTCAGACCAAACCAGTCAGAGATCAGTGTGTTTGTGTCAGTGATGTCATCGCCGCTGACGTCACAGCCCTCCATCCACACACGCCAGACTGAGGTGGAGGAGGTGATGTTGGGGTTTTCAAGGTCTTCGTCATGAGTGGGAGGGGCTGAGCTGGTGAATGATCAGCTGACCAGGTCTGGGCTCAGTTCAGATGTTGAGCCACTGCTGACTGCCATTTGCCTGAGGAAGACCCAACGTTCCCCTCAAGAAATGGAGGGCAGTTTTTAGTGCAGCGTTCATTCTGGTTGGAGTTTTCCTTTCCTTTGCCCTGCACCTCTCTGGTGGGGAGGTGCTCCCTGTTCACGAGGACTCAGTGGAGAAGACTGGACCAGGACCTTCACTGGTTCAAGGAGCACCGAGGCAAAGGGAGGCCCAGACCAGCAGCCAGGGTGACCAGTTTGAAAAGCTGCTCCTCTTCCATGCTGACTTGTTGGTGTCTCCTCTTTTATTCCTGAGTGATTTTAATCTCAGCTCTCTGAACCTGAATGGAGCAGAACCAGGAAATCGTTGCAGGAAATCATGGAGGAGAAATGAATGAATGAGACTTCCAGTCAAACTGAGACAAACGTCCAGGTTTGGTCATCAAAGATATCTGACATTCATCAGTAGACTGACAAAGATGCTCATTATTACTGCAGCAGATTAAACTAGAGAATAAAGAGGGTCTCACTTTGGAAAAAAATATTGCAGTATATTTTTGTTTTATCAGAGAGGCTTTAATGTCTGTCTTTGATATCTAAACTCTGACTCTGATGTCATTGGTGGTGACTGAATTCTACCCCCTGACAGACTGAAGGCTCATATTGGTGATGCAGGTAGGTGCTGCCCCCTAGTGACCCAATGGAGAACGACATGTAATGACATGAAGATTCTACATTTTTCCACTTGTGAGATAAAAATACCTCACAGCAAGAAGGTTCAGGGTTCCAGTCCCGGCTGGAGCACAGGATCTTTCTGTGTGAGTCTGCATGTTCTCCTGTTCCTGTGTGGGTTCTCTCTGGTACTCCAGCTTCCTCCACAGTCCAAAGACATCAAGAGGGGACGAGGCTGATTGATACTCTAAATTGACTGTAGGTGTGACTGTGAGAGTGAATGGTTGTCTGTCTCTATGTGTTGGTCCTGTGATGGACTGCTGACCTGTCCAGGGTGAACCCCGCCTCTCACCTGTAGACTCTGCGATAGGCTCCACCCCCATGACCCTTAACAGGAATAAGTGGAAGACAATGGATGGATGGATGTTGGAAACGACTGCAATACAGTCTATAAATATTCTAGTTCCATACATGGGAACCTGGTTCTCCTGCTCTTTAACATCCTCCAATAGGAATGGACCGTCTATGACAAAGTATCAATAAATCTATCAAGGAGGAAGAAGAATTCTGATCAAAGAATTGAAGTCAATCTGGAGATCAGTTGATCTCTGGAAGGAGGAGGAGGAGGCATCCTGTGCTTTTATCTCTCTGTTCATGTTTCCTGCTGAGTGTGTGTGTGTGTGTGTGTGTGTGTGTGTGTGTGTGTGTGTGTGTGTGTCCCAGCTGCAGCAGTCAGTTCAGGTTCCTTCAGTGTGACTGAGGGAGGTTTCTGTCCGATGGTTTCTCCCAGTGTGAACACAGCCTGACTGCTGATGCTGTGCCGACTCTGACAGTGGTTCAGTTTTTCTCAGTGGCTTTGTTGCTGCTCTCAGATCAGAATGAAAGTTCTCTCAACTCGGAGTTCAGCCTCCACAACATCGAGTCACTTGTTTCTCCTTCCTTTGATCAAATAGCGAACGCTTTTGGACGAGGAGGGAGGAAACCACGGCGTTTCACTGCTTTACATTTAGAATCTCAGGCCAAGCCGGAGAAGGAGGTCCTGAATCAGTCACGTGGTCACTGCCGGCTCACGAGGCTTTGGACGTCACCACATACGTCATCAATACGCGCTTCACAGAACGAGACGAAGACGCGGGACGTTTTCAAACAACAAGGAAAGAAGGAGAAGTCCGTGAACCCCCGGCCTCGGTCTTTGTCTCCTGAAGGCTGAGTGGCGCCGGTAGAACCTCAACATGTGCGCCGCGCAGCTGCTGCGGGTGTCGGTCCAGGAGCGGATCCTCGCCGCCGCTGAAGACTTCCTGCTGCAGCTGGGAGAAGGAGACTCAGCGGCTGGAGTCCCGGTGCTGAGAGCGCTGCTCACCGAGCGGCTGGCGGCGGCCGCGGAGCAGATCGTGGCTCTGCTGGAGGAAACCGTGGCGGAGTACGAGCGGGAGAACCGCCGGCAGAGGTTGCTGCTCGATGCCGTGCTGAAGCCCCGAGTCAGGCTGGACAGAGCAGGTGAGTCCCCGCAGGGACCTGCTGCATTGTTCCCAACATAAAGGGAGGTTTTAGTAGCTCAGAAACAAAGTCTAGGAATTCTAGCTGGAGCTTCATCAGACCAAGTGGTCCAGACCAGCTGGAAAAACCCCTGAGACAAAGTCAAAGAGCAGGCAGCACAATGTTGGTGGGACTCAGTCAGCACACACACACACACACACACACACACACACACACACACACACACACACACACACACACACACACACACACACACGTCAGCAGTCTCTCTGTCTCCAGCAAGTCACATGATATCCAAATGAGTCCCGTCAGAATGAACCAATGTTACAGCAGCTTTAGGGGACAAAATCCAAAGGCAAACCTCCTGCAGACACCAGTGACGCTCTGTTGTTTCATTTCAATGCAGTTTCAGTCCAGATCAGTGAGTCCAGAGCTGCTAGCTTGACAGCTAAACATGAGCATCACAACACTCAGCAGAACCATAGCTTTTCTTTAATCTCTTCTTTTTAATCCTCCCTTTTCTTTCTCACCTGTCTTCATTCTTTTTGACAGTTTTTCCACACTATCATCACGTTCAAGTCAAGTCAATTTTATTTGTTTGAACCAAATCACAACAAAGTTCTCTCATGACTCTTTACTAGTAGAGCAGGTCTCGAACCAAACTCCTTCAATGAACCTCCACCCAACAATTCTCCACCAGCAGCACATCCTGCAACAGTGGTGATGAAAACCTTCCTTTTAACAGGCAGGAACGTCGAGCAGATCCAGGATCAGTGGGGATGGCCTTCTGCTTTGACTGGTTAGGGGGAAAGAGAGCAGGAGAGCAGGGCAGAGACAAAGACAGAGAATGGAGGAAGACAGATATGCAGAAGGAAAGAGAGGGACAGAGATAAAGAGAGAGAGAAAGGAAGAGACTGATGGACAGACGGGGACGTGAGCAGGTGGAGCTACGGGTGGCAGCTTGAGCCTCTTCAGGTCTGCAGCCTCCTCAGCAGCACCAGGATCTGGGATGAGGGGAGAAGAGGAGTTAGTAATGTGTGTGATTTATGTATGACACATATAGGAGGACAGAGAGGAGGAGAGAGAAGCCCAGTGCCCAGTTCTGTGTTGAGGGAATGCGTTGCTCTGCAGCTCACCTCCAAGCTGCTAGGGGGTGTGGCTGTGTCTTTCTATGGTTTCGGGGGCTCTTGTCAGATTCCAAAACAAAACTATTTCCAACAGAAAGTCCAGTGCTTCTCTTTGAACGACTTTGTTTTCATGAATCAAACTTAAAACCTTGAACATGAAAAACACGACTTGTGGCCATTTTCTTCCGGAGACGCACATTTTGTCGTGGAGGTTCTTCCACCTCTAAATGCATTCGGCGACTCCTCTGAACGGACCAATCACAGTCCTTGATGTTCACGTCACGACGTGTCGACACAATGAATAGTCAGGACATTTTGGAGGTGCACGTCTGCTGCGGCGTAGGGTCCATGTAGGTCTGCGTCGACAGTGTAGGTACGGCGTTGATGCCATGCAGAAGCATAAACCAGGTTGAAGCCTACAGCAAAATATCGAAGGGCCGGTTTAAGCTGTCCTAACTATAAGTTTGATCAAAAAGGAAGGTCTTGGGGGGGGGGGGCATCCCGGACTCAAACCGTTCCACAGGAGGGGAGCCTGATAGCTGAAGGCTCTGGCTCCCATTCTACTTTTAGAACTCTAGGAACCACCAGTAACCCTCCATCCTGGGAGCGAAGGGTTCTAGCTGGATAATAGGGGACTAGGACTGCTTCACTCAGCCTTGCCGTGTCGTGTGTGTGTGTCAGGCTGGCCCAGGATGCTGTGCATGTTGCTTCTTTTTTGACATTAAGATGTAGGCTGACACGGATATTATAAAGGCCTACTTAAAAAAAGAAAGATTTTTCTTGGCGACCTTGGGTTGGACTGGCCGTTCAAGAATTGTCCATTTGTCCCATTATAGACACTAACATTCCAACGAGTGAATGTGATTATGAATGGACAAAGGCATTCAGCAGAGGGGACCTATGACCTTTGACCTGGGTGACACAACGTTGATCCAAGCATCTGAAGCCAGCGTTTCTGTTCCCAGTTTGCTGACTGGTCGTCAGTAGCAGGACGTCTCTTTTCATTGAGTTGATTTCTGTTTCTGTCTGTTGCTCCGCTGTTTCAGAGTCAAATGAAGAGATTTCTGATGTTGCTGTTTGTGTCCAGCAGATGTGGAGCAGCTGCTGGTGATTAAAGAAGAGGTTCCCCCTGAGCTGCAGGACCCAGAGCCCCCCCACATTAAAGAGGAGTGGGAGGAGCTCTGGACCAGTGAGGAGGGAGCGCAGCTTCAAGGGCAGGAGGAGGCTGATATCACCACGTTCCCCTTCACTCTGGTCCCTGTGAAGAGTGAAGGGGACGAAGAGAAACCTCAGTTCCCACAGCTTCATCAGAGTCTAACTGAGGAGAACTTGAAAGAAGAGTCTCTGAGCAGGAGCCCAATTCATCCTCTGAAAACAGAAGCTGATGGAGAAGAGAGTGGAGGACCAGAACCAGAACCAGCCAGCAAGGTAGATCCAGATACACTTGTACAACCTAAGACTGAAGACCAGATGTCAGACTATTCTGAAGCTGAGACTGAAGTCAGTGAGGATGATTGGGTCAGACCTGATAACACGGCCACCTCTGAGCACAAGGAACCCTTTGGCTCAAGGAGGAATTTGCTTCAGAAACTGAGCCCAGGACAGGAAGTGAGTCATTGCAGCTCAAAAGAGCAAAAACTAAAAACTGGAAGAGAATCAGAAATCATCAGGAACGTGACCTTTGGTCCTTCTGAATCTGAGACAGAAGTCAGTGAGGATGAGCGTCCATTTAGGTGCTCAACATGCAGTAAAGGTTTTCGTTACAGAAGTAGTTTGGATACTCACATGAGAACACACTCTGGTGTGAAACCATTCCCATGCTCAGTGTGTGGCAAAAGATTCTCAGAAAAGCGACATCTTAAAACGCACATGAGAACACATACTGGAGAAAAACCATTCCCCTGCTCAGTTTGCGGCAAAAGATTTTCTGTAAAGGGATGTCTGAATAGACACATGAGAACACATACTGGAGTGAAACCATTCCCATGCCCAGTTTGTGGTAAAAGATTCTCAACGGGGAATCTGAAATCACACATGAGAACACACACTTTGGAGAAACCATTCCCCTGCTCAGTTTGTGGCAGAACGTTTTCAGAAAAGGGATGTCTGAAAAGACACATGAGAACACACACTGGAGAGAAACCTTTTCCATGCTTACTTTGTATCAAAAAATTTTCAGAAAAGGGATGTCTGAAAAGACACATGAGAACGCACACTGGGGAGAAACCATTCCCCTGCTCTGTTTGTGGCATAAAATTTTCAGATAAGGGATGTGTGAAAAGACACATGAGAACACATACTGGGGAGAAACCATTCCCTTGCTCAGTTTGTGGCACAAGATTCTCAGTGAAGGCACATCTAGAATCACACATGAGAGCACACACTGGGGAGAAACCATTCCCCTGCTCAGTGTGTAGTAAAAGATTCTCAGAAAAGGGACATCTGAAAAGACACATGAGAATGCACACTGGGGAGAAACCATTCCCCTGCTCAGTTTGTTGCAAAAGATTTTCAGAAAGGGGATGTCTGAAAAGACACATGAAAGTGCACACTGGGGAGAAACCATTCCCTTGCTCAGTATGTCATAAAAGATTCCCAGAAAAGGGACATTTGAAAAGACATATGAAAATGCACACTGGGGAGAAACCATTCCCCTGCACTGTGTGTGGCAAAAGATTCTCAGAAAAGGGATGTCTGAAAAGACACACGAGAATGCACACTGAGGAGAACCCTTCCCCTGCTCAGTTTGTGGTAAAAAATTCTCAGAATAGGGACATCTGAAAAGTCACATGAGAACCCACACTGGGGAGAAACCATTTCTCACGACTTGGCTCTGAAGCAATGGCAAAACAGTGGGAGATGTGGGTAGGAAGCCAAATAATGTTTTTTTTAACCAAGAAAACAACAACAAAACAAAATAGAACAAAAAGAGCCATGGGATTTGACAGGCAATGGAGTCAATGTTATGGTTGCATGAGTGTAAGGGAGCTGTAAGGAAGAGATGTTGGCTGCTGAAAATGAAAGTGACAATGGATGAGGAGGAAGAGCGGCTCCTGGCCGGCAAGGCGGGTTCTTTATGAAGAGAGCAACTAACCAACTAGGAGGAATGAACAGCTCCCCACTCTCCAGCTCCCTGCTGCAACACAAGAAACATCATGAAAGACATCAGCCAAGGGACCATCACACCCCCCTACAAGAACAGGGTCCTGAAGGGAATCCCGCTACCAAAATACCATGAATGTAATTTTTCTTGAATCCCAAAATGATAATTCACTAAACCTCTAAAAACCATATACGTCCCCCATTGGACTGCTCAGATAAGGTCAAACTATCAGGAGGGGAACCAGTGGCCTGCTCCGGTGGTCCAGCATCTCTTGTTGCAATTTAAGAGGCTAGGAAAAGACAAGAGGAGAACCAGAGAGAGGAAAACCGGTCACAATCAAATACCACACTGAGGAACTCTAGACAACACGTCCACCACCACTTTGTTGGTCCCCTTCACATAGCGAATATCCAGTATGACTGCAGGAACAGAGACCACCTGACTGGTCTCTGGTTGGGACACTGCAACGAATGAAGGAAGGTGAGTGGATTATGGTCAGTGGAGACAACGTGTCTACATGGAGAACAATGATGAGAACACACAGCTGAGAGACATCAGTCTTGCTGAGTTAGTTAACAAAGCTCCTCAGGTCAGGAAAACTTGAGACGACGCAACAGAGAAACTTCCTTTGTCCATCCTGTGTTGTGTGACTGAAGCTGAGGAGAAACTGAAACTAATCATGGTGGTGGAGGCCAGACATGAAGGTTGTGGGTGTAAAGAGTTTTTGAAAGCAGAAGGGAAAACACATCAGGAAAGAGACAGGATGAAGCTGAAATCATGGAGCCACCATTGGACAGGAGGGTGTGAGGGCTGATCTGATTTCTCTGAGGTCACCATCAAAGATCCACTTGGCACCAAGTACTGATCTTTATATTGATGTATTGATCCCTGATCAAACACTGAATTGTCTTTGAGATGTGTGAAAATAAATGAGTGGGCGGAGTCTCTGATATCAGTGATGTCATCCAGCTGATGGAGAAATATGTGACATCAGCTGGAGCCTCTGGTGAAGTACCTTTAGTAGTAGTACACATGCAGTATACGCTCAGTACCGGCTCCTACACAGACACAGCGAGCGCTGCTTTAACAAATACATGGTTCCTATGGGAGGGATTGGTTGGATTTCCGGTGTATCAGGACCAGGACTGAAGTTGGTCCCTGACCGTCCTGGAGGGGCGGCTGTAACACAGGATGAGTTTTCACAGTGAAGGTCTTCTTCTTCTACAGCTGAATTAAAGTGTAAACAGCCGTCTACACACCTTTAACTGTCCTTATAAACTTGTCTTTTAATAAACTTTCTGTTCTCTTTTAAAGTTGTCAGTGCTTTTGTTGACATGCAGAGGCTCTACTTGATCACCACCCTGGTGTTTGACTATTTGGAGTGGATGTTCTTGTTATGATTTGTCTGTTTATCTGCTGCCCCCACGACCTGCGGTGGGAGCTAATTAGCAGTATGCACCAAAACCTAGTTAGACATGGATGCTCTCAAACCAAATCCCTGCCATCGTTCGAAATAATAAAAACACAAGAACACATCTGAGGTTCCTTTTTAGCTGGAATGTTCCTTTCAGAGCTTTAAGACTGAGGAGAAGGATTTTAAACTCTGTTCTGGATTGGTGATGTGGTCTCTCCTCCTAGTTCCTGTCCATGCACTTCTTCCTCCACTTCAAGACTGCAGCTGCTTTCTGGAGCAGCTGCAGTCTTGAAGTGGAGGTTCACTTTTCTGGACCTTTGGCCTTCCCAGCTCACCAGGGTGCTCCCAGCAACTGGAGACAGTTCTGGACCCATTGGGTCTGGTCCTGCTGACGCTATCTGCAATGCTCGTGCTAGCGCGAGTGGATAGGCCTGCCATTTAAATACCATCTTACTCACTCCACAGCAAATTCCAGGCGACTGAAATAAAACTCCAGAATATCAATTTAAAGTGTTTGTTGATAGAATCATTCTGGGGAGGAAACTTTTAGTACATCGCGGTTCTTTTTGAGGGACAAACCTCAGATTTCAGGTGTAATTTTACCTCTCCTCTAGTCGGTAGAAGTGGGCTCACGTTACAGCTTCAGAGGACTGTTATGCTACTGACTGAATGTATTCCTCAGCCATTGATGAGTCGGCCGATATTTATCTATAATATATATTTATATATCCAGTGACTTCTACCAGTGCTGTCTCTGTGCTGGGCTCTAAAACCAGACTGAAACCCTCAAATCAACTCTTGTTATGGAGGAAGTCACTCAGCTGATTAGCAGCTGCTTTCTCCAGGATTTTAGAGAGGAGGGGAGGTCAGCTATCAGTCCATAGTTGGCTAGAACCTCAGGGTATCCACAGCTTCCCTGACCAGGACTTGAACCCTAGGCTGTGGCAGTGTGAGCACCAATTCTAGCCACTAGACCATCAGGGACCACACTGACCAGAGTTTGTCCTTGCAGGAGTCAGTGACTTAATAGAGTCTAACAAAGGGTTGAACCTGAATGAGACAGTTTCCCTTCAACGTGGGGCCATGGCAGAGTGAACCAAGAACACTACAATGGGGGTGAGAGTGGAGCCATGATGGACTCACAGTTCATCACCTCCACCATCATGTGGACCACCTGATCACCTCTCCCTCAACCTCTAAATAACTCATTCCCTGACTGGGAATCGAACCCGGGCCGCGGCGGTGAGAGCGCCGAATCCTAACCACTAGACCATCAGGGACCACACTGAGCTCTCCAACAACAGAGACTATAAACAATGACTCAAGAACACAGGACTCTGTGGTCTCAGCTTGAGATGCAGAGGGTCCACCAAGACCACCAGACACCTCAGCCCCCTAAAGACAGTCCACCCCCAGGATCCTGTCCCCCTCTGCTCCAACTCAGCCCTCCATTCATAACGTGACTTTGTCTCAGTCTCTTCACAATGCCAGTCACTGAAACACTGACAATGTGATGGGGGCTTCCTGTCTTTACTGCATTTTTTTCAAGGCTCACAACTGCTACTTCCTACAGTCGTCTCTACTGTGTACTTGTACTACCAGTTGTTATGAGCAACTGTGGATTTCTAAATATTCCAGTCCTCAGTTTGCAACTGTATAGTGATGATGGGTCAGTTTAGAGCTGTCAATCAATGTTAATAATTGATCTTAACATCTGAAGATTATTTTAGGAACACAAATACTTTTACTTCATTCTGAGGATGAGCAGACGTTCAATATAATTCTCATTTCCTGGTCAAAGACTCCTGCTAGTCAGAGAGGATCTGGGCTGGATTGGAAAGCTTCAGAGAGGAAAACCTTCACTCTGGACTGGACTGAGAACGGAGCAGCCTCAGCTTCCTGGAGCCTTACTTGCCTCTGTGGTCTAAGGCTGTGTGGGCTGACATCACAGTGAAACTACTGAGATCACAGAGCCTTTGAGATCACAGGCTGACTTCCTTTTTATCCCTAAAATGAAGGAGAAAAATGTTGTGTCTGTGTTTGTGTTGCTGCATCAGTTAAACAGTGACTCTGACAGAGGGGATGTAGCTCAGTGGTAGAGGGCATGCTTCGCATGTATGAGGCCCCGGGTTCAATCCCCGGCATCTCCAGCTGGTCCTTTGGAGCCTTCATCTTACCAGCTAAATTGATCCATAAATGTGACAACAGTTGATAACAAACTACCAGAAGAGAAACCAGTCTGTTGCATATCAAAGTATTTGTAGCTGGGTCAGTGTGACTGTGAGCCTTCATAGCCAGCATGAAGGAGCTGGTTTTATCTTTGCTGGGGAAATCCCACACACAGCTGCTCTCAGTTCCAAATGTGTGTGTCCTCACTCCTCCGTCCTCCTGCTGCCCTCAGAATACAGACACAATTCAACCTGGCAAGTTTGGAGCATAGAAGTGCTCCTGAAGAGATGTGTGTCAGCCCACAGCTGGCTGTTCTTACCTGGAACCTCAAGATGAAACTGCTTCCACAGATTGGAAATGAATCTGATGTTGACTTTTGGACAAATCACCTGTTCATCAGTTCATCATCACTTCCATCCATTTTCTACTGCTTATCTTGTTATAGAAAGGAGTCTATCTGCTGTGTGACTGAGGCAGTTACTGTGAGCTGCTGCATGTCTCAGTGTGTGTGTGTGGGGGGGGGGGCTGTGTGTGACTGGTCGGCTGCCAAGGATTATTGATGAGATCAATCATGATCAGCTCAGAGATCACGGCACAGAAGAAGGAGACTTTTTGATTTTTGGGGGTTCAGTTTCTAAGTCAGACACATCATCACAATTTGAAGTTTTCCTCCAGTAAAAAACAAAACAACACAAAACCAAACAAAAACATGATTTGACTTTTGATGTCTACATTTTTTGGAAATTGTGAGTCCAACAAGCAGGAGGCCGTTTGAGCTTGGAAACTGTGAAGCATCACCAGTAACTGCTGGTTAATTTACAGTTGTTTCCTCCAAAAAGTTTAAAATGAATGAATAAACCTTTAATACTACAGTTAGAAAGTAGTATTTTGCTATCATCTAATTTGATAGGTGGCGCTGTCACCAAAAAACAAAAGTCCAACAAATGCATTTTATCATCCAATTCAGTAGGTGGTGCTGTGGGGTCCTGGAACTGCAGCTCTCAGGTGCTGCAGAATCTCCTCTTGCAAAGCCTCACAGTTCAGAGTCGTTCCAGAATCTAGGAGCAGAAACCAAAGTCTCCTACGATGAGGATGGGATTGGAACCCACGCCTGCAGAGCTCAATGGATCAGCAGTCCATCACCTTAACCACTCGGCCACCTCGTCTCCTGACCGCCATGATGTGCTGCTTTCTCTTAGCCTTTGAAACAGCTGAACTCTTTGGAGCCCATTTGTCAGAAATGGACCCAGCAGGAGCCACTGAACACAACTCTGACATCATCAGGCTTCTTCCCAGCAGCTTGGTGCTCCAGAAGGAAGAATCCAGACCATCGCTACATCATCAGAGTGAACACCAGCTGATGTTGACCAGTTTAACAAGCCTTTGACTGCTAAATGACATCCAAGCTCAGATTCTCTTGTCCTGGTAGAACAAGTCAATGTTGAAGAAGATGAGAGGACCAGACTTTTTCATCCAATGCTGGAACAGCGTTAGACTGAAGGTCTGAAGGTCCCTGGTCTGGTCCAGGTTTCAACAGGGGACCAGCATCAGCCAGCATTTAAATGTGGACAACAGTGGAGGTGAAGCCCACATCAAGGAAACCAGCCTCCTATCACTGTCCTGTGCTGAGTTTCTTTAAAAAATGTGAGACAACCTCAAGAGTTTCTGTTTCCTGTGTTGGATTTTGGCTCAGAGAATCAGAGCCAATCAGAAGCTTGTTGGTCTTGGATGCTGGTCATCAGGGGCAATGAGGGGCTCAGTGTCTTGCTCAAGGACACTTCAACATGGTCACCAGCTGAAGTGAGAACTGAACCAACAACTCTGCTAGACGGCCACTCTTCCTCCAGGCCGTGCCCCCCGAACCTGAATCATCATGATGTCATTATTTGTTGCTTTAATTCACCAAATGTGTGACGTGGTGAGTTTGTCAGGAGTTTAAAGACCAAAGTTGTGAACACACAGAGAAGTAAACCTGTCAAAGCTGCTTCACTTGATGAGAGAAACTGAGGAACTGATAGAAGAGCAACAAAGAAAATGGAGTCAGAAGGTCGTCTTCTTCACCGCTCAGTCACAACACTGACACACACACACACACACACACACACACACACACACACACACACACACACACACACACACAAATAGTTTGTCTTTGAGAGAGGACAAAAAATGTTTGACTGTGCTGACATGAACTTTCATTGTCTAATTTCAGTCTCCTACAAAAGTGTGTGAATGTGGTCGTTGTGGCCGAGTGGTGAAGGCGATGGACTAGAAATCCATTGGGGTCTCCCTGCTCAGGTTGGAGTCCTGCCAACAACGTTAAACTGTTTAAAATTTAAATTTGACGCATTTTTCCTCTACACTGTCCTTCATCACAGCATTTAACATCAGGACTGCTCCCAGATCAGCTCCATGACCTCATCTTTGCACCAGAGTACCGCCCAAGTTCATCAAAAACGGCCAAGCATAAATATATAATATGTATATAATGTGAACACACCTTTACAGGTGCGTTAACGTGCTTAATAATAGAGAATGAGTGAAGGGTGCGTTCAGAGTGGAGTGCAGTACCACAGTCAGGCCAGCAGGTGGGGCTTTCGTTGGTGCTGTCTACCTAATTGCGGTGTCTGTGCTCTGCCAGCAGAGGTCGTGCTTCCCCACCAATCTTCTCGGGTGTCTGAGTGGTGCCGCCATGTTCAGGTCGTAGCAGGAGAACGTAGGTTGGTACTTGGCAGTTCGGACGTAGCGAAAGTCACGTTATGAATGGAGGGCTGAGTTGGAGCAGAGGGGGCAGGATCCTGGGGGTGGACTGTCTTTAGGGGGCTGAGGTGTCTGGTGGTCTTGGTGGACCTTCTGCATCTCAAGCTGAGACCACAGAGTCCTGTGTTCTTGAGTCATTGTCTATAGTCTCTGTTGTTGGAGAGCTCAGTGTGGTCCCTGATGGTCTAGTGGCTAGGATTCGGCGCTTTCACCGCCGCGGCCCGGGTTCGATTCCCGGTCAGGGAATGAGTTATTTAGAGGTTGAGGGAGAGGTGATCAGGTGGTCCACATGATGGTGGAGGTGATGAACTGTGAGTCCATCATGGCTCCACTCTCACCCCCATTGTAGTGTTCTTGGTTCACTCTGCCATGGCCCCATGTTGAAGGGTGACTGTCTCATTCAGGTCCAACCCTTTGTTAGACTCTATTAAGTCACTGACTCCCAAACTCTGTAATCCTCCTTAGTAGCTTTGGTTATTGATGATCTGCAATGGTTTGTGGGGGTGGAGCCTATCCCTCAGGTGAGGGGCGGGGATTATCCTGGACAGGTCACCAGTCCATGGCAGGGCCATCACATAGAGACAGATTGATTATAAAAATGTTCATCCCCAGTTTGAAGTTAGAGACAGGATTTAAGTGTGGAAGGTTTTTGTATCTTCAATTTAATTCTGAGTGTTGTAAACTGTTTCTAACAACCTCTACTGTTGAACAGTCAAAATGTTTTCTAACCAAGCTGAATGCTCTCATATACTTTTTAAAGTTGAGTTTCTCTCACATCCTCCTGAGATCAAAGACAGAATTCTAGGTACAAATAAATACACTATCAAAGCCCTGATGACATCATCATCAATTCTGACTTTGATCTGGAGGCTCTTGCTTTCTTGCTTCAAATAAAAAACGTTGTTCCAGGGAAAAGTCTGCACATAAACACACACACACACACACACACACACACACACACACACACACACGCACACGCACACGCACACGCACACACACACACACACACAGCCTGTCTTCAGTATAAAATGGTCTGTCACGTTCTCTCACGTTGGAAGATTTCTCTGACTCCATTGTGAATAAAGAGATTCTTCATCTGCCACCTGAGTCTTGATCCACTGATTCCTCTGATCCACCTCTTTCTGCTCCAACAAGGCTGACATGGATCAGGTGGGTCCATGTCATCCAATCAGGAGGTTTCTCCTCTCAGTTAATTTTCTTCATCCCAGTTTAGATTGATTCTTCTCAGCCTCATGAAGGAGCATCTGATCAGGTGTTTGGCTGCTTGTTGGTTGTAATTCCCTAGATTTTAATCTCAGATGTTATAGAATTAATAAGAACATCTTAAAGACCTTTGTCCAACACTTGAAACTCTCCTGTCTGTGGAGGCCCAACTGGCCTTTGGTAGTGAGGTGGTGGATGCATGTGAATGAAATGAGGCTGGTGTTGCTGTGAGGAGCCACTAGAGGGAGACACCTGTCGTTCCTCCCAGCTGACAACGAGGCTTCACAGCTGCATTGGAAGCTGTCCTTTATTGGTCCCAACTGTCTTGAGCTCAGGGGCCAAACTCACCAACAACACTTCCTCCTGGTCATGTGGTCTGTTTGTCAGGAGATTCAATCCAAAGTTGTTGACACACAAGAGAAGAAAACACGTCAAAGTTTGTTCATTTTTATGAATCAAACTGAAAATGAACAGAAGAGTGACAGTGAAAATGGATTCAAAAATAATGAATAATCATGAATAATGAATAAATGCTCAGAATTTACTGGCATTTGACTGCATTTAGTGGTTAATCAGTAGATGAAAGAGGAACATATATATTCTATACATGTGATGTACGTACGTGGCTGTGGACAAAAGCGTCTGCTCAATGAAATTGTAGGATTGTAGACTTCTATAAATGTAGAATATAATTGTAGAAATGCTCTCTCTCACCACCCCCAACGTCTGTGCCAGGGTCTCTGGCCAGTGGTCAATGGCTCCTATCACCTGCCCAGGATGGATCCAGCTTGCTTGTCTTTGTAATTCTGCACTTATTAGAGACCTGGAAACAAAGGAATGCTGAAAAAGAGAAAATAGGACCTCACACAAATGGGCTTGTGACAGAAATTAAGATCATTTTGTGAATATCCATCCTCTTCAAATGTGTGTGTGAATGTGGTCGTTGTGGCTGAGTGGTGAAGGCGATGGACTAGAAATCCATTGGGGTGTCCCTGCTCAGGTTGGAGTCCTGCCAGCAACGTTAAACTGTTGATGTTCTATGTCAGGGTGAACGTCCTACCTGTGCCTGATTCAGTGTGGTGGCTCACACCTGAATTTATCCAAACTAGCTAACTTCTTAACGCCAATCTACACAGTTTGAATCATCAAAACCTCAAACTGCAGTAAGAATTTTCAATTCTCTCATCCACAACAATCCTCATCAATAAAATCTGGAAGAAGGAACCGCAGAAAGTCTGCAGGAGAACGTAGACGAGTGCTGCCACCGACCCGTCATGGGGAGGACCGGTAACGTGGTGACCCCACTTCCCAAAAGAAGCCGACCGTCCAGCGCACCCTCATCACCCAATAAGGACCTCGGGGACATCCTGGACTCAGTTGACAGGAAACTAACAAGTTTCGATGCTGGACTCTCTCGTGGAAATCCTCCACAAAGAGCCTCCATGAGTCTCTGGAACTCAGCCAGCAAAAGGTGGCTTCACTGGCCGCTAAAAATCAAGCCCTTCAAGCCTCCAGCCTCCCATCACTGTTTCCTCCCTCTCAAATATGTATCCTGAAATATGGATTTGAGTCTTTAGATGCTGTAACGTCCAAAGATCATATTCTTATTGACCCTCCCCCTTCTTTGTTCCACCATGGAAAGAGGAGAACTCTATTCTAGTTTAGTGGATGAACATAGAGGGACTACACCTGGATCTCTGTGTTTAACAAACAATTGAGTTAAACATCAGGAGTCATGAGTTTGCTCAAAACTATTGACTTGGAGTGAGTTCAATGAGTTTATAGCCAACAATTCTCCATCAGCAGCACATCCTGCAACAGTGGTGATAAAAACCTTCCTTTTAACAGGCAGGAACCTCGAGCAGATCCAGGATCAGTGGGGACGAGGTTACAAACAAAGGTACCTCAAAACCTCAAAACAGTGATGTCGGAAGAATTGCTCATGATCTCAAAATGATGCGACAGTAATGGAGAAAGAGTTGCTAATGAACTCAAAATAATGCTACAATGATGTTGTAAAAATTGCTAATGAACTCAAAATGATGCTAAAAGTAATGTAGTGAAAGTTTCGAATAACCTCAAAGTAATGCTGACAGTGATGTAGTAAGAGTTGCTACGAACCTCAAAATAATGCGACAGTGATGTTGGAAACATTGCCAATGATCTCAAAATGATGCGACAGTGATGTAGTAAGAATTACTAATGAACTCAAAATGATGCTAAAAGTAATGTAGTGATAGTTGCTAATAAACTCAGTGATTCTTTCAGTAATGAAGTGAAAGTTTCGAACAACCTCAAAGTGATGCTGACAGTCATGTGGTAAGAGTTGCTACTAACCACGAAATAATGATACAGTGATGTCGGAAGAATTGCTAATGAACTCAAAATGATGCGAACAGTAATGTAGTGAAAGTTTCGAATAACCTCAAAGTAATGCTGACAGTGATGTAGTAACAGTTGCTACGAAGCTCCAAAAAATGCGACAGTCATTTAGTAAGAGTTGCTAATGAACTCAATTTAATGCTACAGTGATGTTGTGAGAATTGCTCAACAACTCAAAATTATGCTAACAGTAATGTAGTGATAGTTGCTAATAAACTCAAAGTGATGCTGACAGTAATGTAGTAAGAGTTGCTACGAACCTCAAAATATTGCGACAGTGATGTCGGAAGAATTGCTAATGATCTCAAAATGATGCGACAGTGATGTAGTAAGAATTGCTAATGAACTCAAAATGATGCTAACAGTAATGGAGTGAAACTTTCGAATAACCTCAAAGTGATGTTGACAGTCATGTAGTAAGTGTTGCTACGAAACTCAAAATATTGCGACAGTGATGTCGGAAGAATTGCTAATGAACTCAAAATGATGCTAACAGTAATGTAGTGAGAGTTGCTAATAAACTCAGTGATGCTGACAGTAATGTAGTAAGAGTTACTAATAACCTCAAAATAATGCTACAGTGATGTCGTAGGAATTGCTAATGAACTCAAAATAATGCGAAAGTAATGTCGGAAGAATTGCTAATGATCTCAAAATGATGCTACAGTGATGTCATAAGAATTGCTAATGAACTCAAAATGATGCTAAGAGTAATGTAGTGATAGTTGCTAATAAAATCAGTGATGCTGACAGTCATGTAGTGAGAGTTGCTTCGAACGTAAATAATGCGACAGTGATGTTGGAAGAATTGCTAATGATCTCAAAATGTTGCGACAGTGATGGAGTAAGAATTGCGAATAAACTCAAAATGATGCTCACAGTAATGTAGTGATAGTTGCTCATGATCTCAAAGTGATGCTGAAAGAAATGTAGTAAGTGTTTCGAACAACCTATAAGTGATGCTGACAGTCATGTAGTAAGAGTTGCTACTTACCACAAAATAATACTACAGTGATGTCGGAAGAATTGCTAAAGATCTCAAAATGATGCGACAGTGATGGAGTGAAAGTTTCGAATAACCTCAAAGTCATGCTGACAGTCATGTACTAAGAGTTGCTACGAATCTAAAAATAATGCGACAGTAATGTAGTAAAAGTTGCTATGAACCTCAAAATATTGCGACAGTGATGTCGGAAGAATTGCTAATGAACTCAAGATGATGCTAACAGTAATGGAGTGAAACTTTCGAATAACCTCAAAGTGATGCTGACAGCCTTTTAGTAAGAGTTGCTAATGAACTCAATTTAATGCTACAGTGATGTCGTGAGAATTTCTCAACAACTCAAAATGATGCTAACAGTAATGTAGTGATAGTTGCTAATAAACTCAAAGTGATGCTGACAGTAATGAAGTAAGAGTTGCTACGAACCTCAAAATAATGCAACAGTAATGTAGTAAGAGTTGCTACGAACCTCAAAATATTGCGACAGTGATGTCGGAAGAATTGCTAATGAACTCAAGATGATGCTAACAGTAATGGAGTGAAACTTTCGAATAACCTCAAAGTGATACTGACAGTCATGTAGTAAGTGTTGCTACGAACCTCAAAATATTGCGACAGTGATGTCGGAAGAATTGCTAATGAACTCAAAATGATGCTAACAGTAATGTAGTGAGAGTTGCTAATAAACTCAGTGATGCTGACAGTAATGTAGTAAGAGTTACTAATAACCTCAAAATAATGCTACAGTGATGTCGTAGGAATTGCTAATGAACTCAAAATAATGCGAAAGTAATGTCGGAAGAATTGCTAATGATCTCAAAATGATGCTACAGTGATGTCATAAGAATTGCTAATGAACTCAAAATGATGCTAAGAGTAATGTAGTGATAGTTGCTAATAAAATCAGTGATGCTGACAGTCATGTAGTGAGAGTTGCTTCGAACGTAAATAATGCGACAGTGATGTTGGAAGAATTGCTAATGATCTCAAAATGTTGCGACAGTGATGGAGTAAGAATTGCTAATAAACTCAAAATGATGCTAACAGTAATGTAGTGATAGTTGCTCATGATCTCAAAGTGATGCTGACAGAAATGTAGTAAGTGTTTCGAACAACCTCAAAGTGATGCTGACAGTCATGTAGTAAGAGTTGCAACTTACCACAAAATAATACTACAGTGATGTCGGAAGAATTGCTAAAGATCTCAAAATGATGCGACAGTGATGGAGTGAAAGTTTCGAATAACCTCAAAGTCATGCTGACAGTCATGTACTAAGAGTTGCTACGAATCTAAAAATAATGCGACAGTAATGTAGTAAAAGTTGCTACGAACCTCAAAATATTGCGACAGTGATGTCGGAAGAATTGCCAATGAACTCAAGATGATGCTAACAGTAATGGAGTGAAACTTTCGAATAACCTCAAAGTGATGCTGACAGCCTTTTAGTAAGAGTTGCTAATGAACTCAATTTAATGCTACAGTGATGTCGTGAGAATTTCTCAACAACTCAAAATGATGCTAACAGTAATGTAGTGATAGTTGCTAATAAACTCAAAGTGATGCTGACAGTAATGTAGTAAGAGTTGCTACGAACCTCAAAATAATGCAACAGTAATGTAGTAAGAGTTGCTACGAACCTCAAAATAATGCAACAGTAATGTAGTAAGAGTTGCTACGAACCTCAAAATATTGCGACAGTGATGTCGGAAGAATTGCTAATGGTCTCAAAATGATGCGACAGTGATGTAGAAAGAATTGCTAATGAACTCAAAATGATGCTAACAGTAATGGAGTGAAACTTTCGAATAACCTCAAAGTGATGCTGACAGTCATGTAGTAAGAGTTGCTACGAACCTCAAAATATTGCGACAGTGATGTCGGAAGAATTGCTAATGAACTCAAAATGATGCTAACAGTAATGTAGTGATACTTGCTAATCAACTCAGTGATGCTTACAGTAATGTAGTGAGTGTTTCGAATAACCTCAAAGTGATGCTGACAGTCATGTAGTAAGAGTTGCTACGAACCTCAAAATATTGCGACAGTGATGTCGGAAGAATTGCTAATGAACTCAAGATGATGCTAACAGTAAGGTAGTGATAGTTGCTAAGAAACTCAGTGATGCTTACAGTAATGTAGTAAGAGTTTCGAACAACCTCAAAGTGATGCTGACAGTCATGTACTAAGAGTTGCGACGAACCTCAAAATAATAAGACAGTAATGTAGTTAAAGTTGCTACGAACCTAAAAATAAATACGACAGTGATGTCGGAAGAATTGCTAATGAACTCAAGATGATGCTAACAGTCATGTAGTGATAGTTGCTAAGAAACTCAGTGATGCTTACAGTAATGTAGTAAGAGTTGCTACGAACCTTAAAATAATGCAACAGTAATGTAGTAAGAGTTGCTACGAACCTCAAAATAATGTGACAGTGATGTCAGAAGAATTGCTAATGATCTCAAAATGATGCGACAGTGATTTAGTAAGAATTGCTAATGAACTCAAAATGATGCTAACAGTAATGGAGTGAACGTTTCGAATAACCTCAAAGTGATGCTGACAGTCATGTACTAAGAGTTGCTACGAACCGAAAAATAATGCGACAGTAATGTAGTTAAAGTTGCTACGAACCTAAAAATAAATACGACAGTGATGTCGAAAGAATTGCTAATGAACTCAAGATGATGCAACAGTGATGGAGTGAAAGTTTCGAATAACCTCAAAGTCATGCTGACAGTCAGGTACTAAGAGTTGCTACGAATCTAAAAATAATGCGACAGTAATGTAGTAAAAGTTGCTACGAACCTCAAAATATTGCGACAGTGATGTCGGAAGAATTGCTAATGAACTCAAGATGATGCTAACAGTAATGGAGTGAAACTTTCGAATAACCTCAAAGTGATGCTGACAGCCTTTTAGTAAGAGTTGCTAATGAACTCAATTTAATGCTACAGTGATGTCGTGAGAATTTCTCAACAACTCAAAATGATGCTAACAGTAATGTAGTGATAGTTGCTAATAAACTCAAAGTGATGCTGACAGTAATGTAGTCAGAGTTGCTACGAACCTCAAAATAATGCAACAGTAATGTAGTAAGAGTTGCTACGAACCTCAAAATAATGCAACAGTAATGTAGTAAGAGTTGCTACGAACCTCAAAATATTGCGACAGTGATGTCGGAAGAATTGCTAATGAACTCAAAATGATGCTAACAGTAATGGAGTGAAACTTTCGAATAACCTCAAAGTGATGCTGACAGTCATGTAGTAAGTGTTGCTACGAACCTCAAAATATTGCGACAGTGATGTCGGAAGAATTGCTAATGAACTCAAAATGATGCTAACAGTAATGTAGTGAGAGTTGCTAATAAACTCAGTGATGCTGACAGTAATGTAGTAAGAGTTACTAATAACCTCAAAATAATGCTACAGTGATGTCGTAGGAGTTGCTAATGAACTCAAAATAATGCGAAAGTAATGTCGGAAGAATTGCTAATGATCTCAAAATGATGCTACAGTGATGTCATAAGAATTGCTAATGAACTCAAAATGATGCTAAGAGTAATGTAGTGATAGTTGCTAATAAAATCAGTGATGCTGACAGTCATGTAGTGAGAGTTGCTTCGAACGTAAATAATGCGACAGTGATGTTGGAAGAATTGCTAATGATCTCAAAATGTTGCGACAGTGATGGAGTAAGAATTGCTAATAAACTCAAAATGATGCTAACAGTAATGTAGTGATAGTTGCTCATGATCTCAAAGTGATGCTGACAGAAATGTAGTAAGTGTTTCGAACAACCTCAAAGTGATGCTGACAGTCATGTAGTAAGAGTTGCTACTTACCACAAAATAATACTACAGTGATGTCGGAAGAATTGCTAAAGATCTCAAAATGATGCGACAGTGATGGAGTGAAAGTTTCGAATAACCTCAAAGTCATGCTGACAGTCATGTACTAAGAGTTGCTACGAATCTAAAAATAATGCGACAGTAATGTAGTAAAAGTTGCTACGAACCTCAAAATATTGCGACAGTGATGTCGGAAGAATTGCTAATGAACTCAAGATGATGCTAACAGTAATGGAGTGAAACTTTCGAATAACCTCAAAGTGATGCTGACAGCCTTTTAGTATGAGTTGCTAATGAACTCAATTTAATGCTACAGTGATGTCGTGAGAATTGCTCAACAACTCAAAATGATGCTAACAGTAATGTAGTGATAGTTGCTAAAAAACTCAAAGTGATGCTGAAAGTAATGTAGTAAGAGTTGCTACGAACCTCAAAATAATGCAACAGTAATGTAGTAAGAGTTGCTACGAACCTCAAAATAATGCAACAGTAATGTAGTAAGAGTTGCTACGAACCTCAAAATATTGCGACAGTGATGTCGGAAGAATTGCTCATGGTCTCAAAATGATGCGACAGTGATGTAGAAAGAATTGCTAATGAACTCAAAATGATGCTAACAGTAATGGAGTGAAACTTTCGAATAACCTCAAAGTGATGCTGACAGTCATGTAGTAAGTGTTGCGACGAACCTCAAAATATTGCGACAGTGATGTCGGAAGAATTGCTAATGAACTCAAACTGATGCTAACAGTAATGTAGTGATACTTGCTAATCAACTCAGTGATGCTTACAGTAATGTAGTGAGTGTTTCGAATAACCTCAAAGTGATGCTGACAGTCATGTAGTAAGAGTTGCTACGAACCTCAAAATATTGCGACAGTGATGTCGGAAGAATTGCTAATGAACTCAAGATGATGCTAACAGTAAGGTAGTGATAGTTGCTAAGAAACTCAGTGATGCTTACAGTATTGTAGTAAGAGTTTCGAACAACCTCAAAGTGATGCTGACAGTCATGTACTAAGAGTTGCTACGAACCTCAAAATAATAAGACAGTAATGTAGTTAAAGTTGCTACGAACCTAAAAATAAATACGACAGTGATGTCGGAAGAATTGCTAATGAACTCAAGATGATGCTAACAGTCATGTAGTGATAGTTGCTAAGAAACTCAGTGATGCTTACAGTAATGTAGTAAGAGTTGCTACGAACCTTAAAATAATGCAACAATAATGTAGTAAGACTTGCTACGAACCTCAAAATAATTTGACAGTGATGTCAGAAGAATTGCTAATGATCTCAAAATGATGCGACAGTGATTTAGTAAGAATTGCTAATGAACTCAAAATGATGCTAACAGTAATGGAGTGAACGTTTCGAATAACCTCAAAGTGATGCTGACAGTCATGTACTAAGAGTTGCTACGAACCTCAAAATAATGCGACAGTAATGTAGTTAAAGTTGCTACGAACCTAAAAATAAATACGACAGTGATGTCGAAAGAATTGCTAATGAACTCAAGATGATGCTAACAGTAATGGAGTGAAACTTTCGAATAACCTCAAAGTGATGCTGACAGCCTTTTAGTAAGAGTTGCTAATGAACTCAATTTAATGCTACAGTGATGTCGTGAGAATTTCTCAACAACTCAAAATGATGCTAACAGTAATGTAGTGATAGTTGCTAATAAACTCAAAGTGATGCTGACAGTAATGTAGTAAGAGTTGCTACAAACCTCAAAATAATGCAACAGTAATGTAGTAAGAGTTGCTACGAACCTCAAAATAATGCGAAAGTAATGTCGGAAGAATTGCTAATGATCTCAAAATGATGCTACAGTGATGTCACAAGAATTGCTAATGAACTCAAAATGATGCTAAGAGTAATGTAGTGATAGTTGCTAATAAAATCAGTGATGCTGACAGTCATGTCGTGAGAGTTGCTTCGAACGTAAATAATGCGACAGTGATGTTGGAAGAATTGCTAATGATCTCAAAATGTTGCGACAGTGATGGAGTAAGAATTGCTAATAAACTCAAAATGATGCTAAAAGTAATGTAGTGATAGTTGCTCATGATCTCAAAGTGATGCTGACAGAAATGTAGAAAGTGTTTCGAACAACCTCAAAGTGATGCTGACAGTCATGTAGTAAGAGTTGCTACTTACCACAAAATAATACTACAGTGATGTCGGAAGAATTGCTAATGATCTCAAAATGATGCGACAGTGATTTAGTAAGAATTGCTAATGAACTCAAAATGATGCTAACAGTAATGGAGTGAACGTTTCGAATAACCTCAAAGTGATGCTGACAGTCATGTACTAAGAGTTGCTACGAACCTCAAAATAATGCGACATTAATGTAGTTAAAGTTGCTACGAACCTAAAAATAAATACGACAGTGATGTCGAAAGAATTGCTAATGAACTCAAGATGATGCTAACAGTAATGGAGTGAAACTTTCGAATAACCTCAAAGTGATGCTGACAGCCTTTTAGTAAGAGTTGCTAATGAACTCAATTTAATGCTACAGTGATGTCGTGAGAATTTCTCAACAACTCAAAATGATGCTAACAGTAATGTAGTGATAGTTGCTAATAAACTCAAAGTGATGCTGACAGTAATGTAGTAAGAGTTGCTACGAACCTCAAAATAATGCAACAGTAATGTAGTAAGAGTTGCTACGAACCTCAAAATATTGCGACAGTGATGTCGGAAGAATTGCTAATGGTCTCAAAATGATGCGACAGTGATGTAGTAAGAATTGCTAATGAACTCAAAATGATGTTAACAGTAATGGAGTGAAACTTTTGAATAACCTCAAAGTGATGCTGACAGTCATGTAGTAAGTGTTGCTACGAACCTCAAAATATTGCGACAGTGATGTCGGAAGAATTGCTGATGAACTCAAAATGATGCTAACAGTAATGTAGTGAGAGTTGCTAATAAACTCAGTGATGCTGACAGTAATGTAGTAAGAGTTACTAATAACCTCAAAATAATGCTACAGTGATGTCGTAGGAATTGCTAATGAACTCAAAATAATGCGAAAGTAATGTCGGAAGAATTGCTAATGATCTCAAAATGATGCTACAGTGATGTCATAAGAATTGCTAATGAACTCAAAATGATGCTAAGAGTAATGTAGTGATAGTTGCTAATAAAATCAGTGATGCTGACAGTCATGTAGTGAGAGTTGCTTCGAACGTAAATAATGCGACAGTGATGTTGGAAGAATTGCTAATGATCTCAAAATGTTGCGACAGTGATGGAGTAAGAATTGCTAATAAACTCAAAATGATGCTAAAAGTAATGTAGTGATAGTTGCTCATGATCTCAGAGTGATGCTGACAGAAATGTAGTAGGTGTTTCGAACAACCTCAAAGTGATGCTGACAGTCATGTAGTAAGAGTTGCTACTTACCACAAAATAATACTACAGTGATGTCGGAAGAATTGCTAAAGATCTAAAAATGATGCGACAGTGATGGAGTGAAAGTTTCGAATAACCTCAAAGTCATGCTGACAGTCATGTACTAAGAGTTGCTACGAATCTAAAAATAATGCGACAGTAATGTAGTAAAAGTTGCTACGAACCTCAAAATATTGCGACAGTGATGTCGGAAGAATTGCTAATGAACTCAAGATGATGCTAACAGTAATGGAGTGAAACTTTCGAATAACCTCAAAGTGATGCTGACAGCCTTTTAGTAAGAGTTGCTAATGAACTCAATTTAATGCTACAGTGATGTCGTGAGAATTTCTCAACAACTCAAAATGATGCTAACAGTAATGTAGTGATAGTTGCTAATAAACTCAAAGTGATGCTGACAGTAATGTAGTAAGAGTTGCTACGAACCTCAAAATAATGCAACATTAATGTAGTAAGAGTTGCTACGAACCTCAAAATAATGCAACAGTAATGTATTAAGAGTTGCTACGAACCTCAAAATATTGCGACAGTGATGTCGGAAGAATTGCTAATGGTCTCAAAATGATGCGACAGTGATGTAGAAAGAATTGCTAATGAACTCAAAATGATGCTAACAGTAATGGAGTGAAACTTTCGAATAACCTCAAAGTGATGCTGACAGTCATGTAGTAAGTGTTGCTACGAACCTCAAAATATTGCGACAGTGATGTCGGAAGAATTGCTAATGAACTCAAAATGATGCTAACAGTAATGTAGTGATACTTGCTAATCAACTCAGTGATGCTTACAGTAATGTAGTGAGTGTTTCGAATAACCTCAAAGTGATGCTGACAGTCATGTAGTAAGAGTTGCTACGAACGTCAAAATATTGCGACAGTGATGTCGGAAGAATTGCTAATGAACTCAAGATGATGCTAACAGTAAGGTAGTGATAGTTGCTAAGAAACTCAGTGATGCTTACAGTAATGTAGTAAGAGTTTCGAACAACCTCAAAGTGATGCTGACAGTCATGTACTAAGAGTTGCTACGAACCTCAAAATAATAAGACAGTAATGTAGTTAAAGTTGCTACGAACCTAAAAATAAATACGACAGTGATGTCGAAAGAATTGCTAATGAACTCAAGATGATGCTAACAGTCATGTAGTGATAGTTGCTAAGAAACTCAGTGATGCTTACAGTAATGTAGTCAGAGTTTCGAACAACCTCAAAGTGATGCTGACAGTCATTTAGTAAGAGTTGCTAATGAACTCAATTCAATGCTACAGTGATGTCGTGAGAATTGCTCATGAACTCAAAATGATGCTCACAGTAATGTAGTGATAGTTGCTAATAAACTCAAAGTGATGCTGACAGTAATGTAGTAAGAGTTGCTACGAACCTTAAAATAATGCAACAATAATGTAGTAAGAGTTGCTACGAACCTCAAAATAATGTGACAGTGATGTCAGAAGAATTGCTAATGATCTCAAAATGATGCGACAGTGATTTAGTAAGAATTGCTAATGAACTCAAAATGATGCTAACAGTAATGGAGTGAACGTTTCGAATAACCTCAAAGTGATGCTGACAGTCACGTACTAAGAGTTGCTACGAACCTCAAAATAATGTGACAGTGATGTCAGAAGAATTGCTCATGAACTCAAAATGATGCAAACAGTAATGTAGTGGTAGTTGCTAATCAAGTCAGTGATGCTAACAGTAATGCAGTGAAACTTTCAAATAACCTCAAAGTGATGCTGACAGTCATGTAGTAGGAGTTTATACGAACCTCAAAATAACGCGAAAGTAATGTAGGAAAAGTTGCTACGAACCTCAAAATAATGTGACAGTGATGTCAGAAGAATTGCTCATGATCTCAAAATGATGCGACAGTGATGTAGTAAGAATTGCTCATGAACTCAAAATGATGCTAAAAGTAATGGAGTGAAAGTTTCCAATAACCTCAAAGTGATGCTGACAGTCATGTAGTGAGAGTTGCTACGAACCTCAAAACAATGCGACAGTAATGTAGTAAAAGTTGCTACGAACCTCAAAATATTGCGACAGTGATGTCAGAAGAATTGCTAATGAACTCAAAATGATGCTAACAGTAATGTAGTGATAGTTGCTAATCAAGTCAGTGATGCTTACAGTAATGTAGTAAGTGTTTCGAATAACCTCAAAGTGATGCTGACAGTCATGTAGTAAGAGTTGCTACGAACCTCAAAATAATGCGACAGTGATGTCAGAAGAATTGCTAAAGATCTTAAAATGATGCGACAGTGATTTAGTAAGAATTGCTAATGAACTCAAGATGATGCTAACAGTAATGTAGTGATAGTTGCTAAGAAACTCAGTGATGCTTACAGTAATGTAGTAAGAGTTTCAAACAACCTCAAAGTGATGCTGACAGTCATTTAGTAACAGTTGCTAATGAACTCAATTTAATGCTACAGTGATGTCGTGAGAATTGCTCATTAACTCAAAGTGATGCTGACAGTAATGTAGTAAGAGTTGCTACGAACCTCAAAATATTGCGACAGTGATGTCGGAAGAACTGCTAATGATCTCAAAATGATGTGACAGTGATGTAGTAAGAATTGCTAATGAACTTAAAATGATGCTAACAGTAATGTAGTGATGGTTGCGAAGAAACTCAGTGATGCTTGCAGTAATGTAGAAAGAGTTGCTACGAACGTCAAAATATTGCGACAGTGATGTCGGAAGAATTGCAAATGAACTCAAAATGATGCTAACAATAATGGAGTGAAACTTTCGAATAACCTCAAAGTGATGCTGACAGTTATGTAGTAAGTGTTGCTACGAACCTCCAAATAATGCGACAGTAATGTAGTAAAAGTTGCTACGAACCTCAAAATATGAGGTGATGTAGTGATGTAGTAAGAATTGCTAATGAACTCAAAATGATGCAAACAGTAATGGAGTGAAACTTTCGAATAACCTCAAAGTGATGCTGACAGTCATGTAGTAAGTGTTGCTAAAAACCTCAAAATAATGCGAAAGTAATGTAGTAAAAGTTGTTACGAACCTCAAAATATTGCGACAGTGATGTCGGAAGAATTGCTAATGATCTCAAAATGATGCGACAGTGATATAGTAAGAATTGCTAATGAACTCAAAATGATGCTCACAGTAATGGAGTGAAACTTTCGAATAACCTCAAAGTGATGCTGACAGTCATGTAGTAAGTGTTGTTACAAACCTCAAAATAATGCGAAAGTAATGTAGTAAAAGTTGCTACGAACCTCAAAATATTGCGACAGTGATGTCGGAAGAATTGCTAATGAACTCAAGATGATGCTAACAGCAATGTAGTGATAGTTGCTAAGAAACTCAGTGATGCTTACAGTAATGTAGTAAGAGTTTCGAATAACCTCAAAGTGATGCTGACAGTCATTTAGTGAGAGTTGCTAATGAACTCAGTTCAATGCTACAGTGATGTCTTGAGAATTGCTCAACAACTCAAAATGATGCTAACAGTAATGTAGTGATAGTTGCTAATAAACTCAAAGTGAAGCTGACAGTAATGTAGTAAGAGTTGCTACGAACCTTAAAATAATGCAACAATAATGTAGTAAGAGTTGCTACTAACCTCAAAATAATGTGACAGTGATGTCAGAAGAATTGGTCATGATCTCAAAATGATGCGACAGTGATGTCGGAAGAATTGCTAATGAACTCAAAATGATGCGACAGTGATGTCGTAAGAATTGCTCATGAACTGAAAATGATGCGAACAGTAATGGCTTGAACGTTTCGAATAACCTCAAAGTGATGCTGACAGTCTTGTACTAAGAGTTGCTACGAACCTCAAAATAATGCGACAGTGATGTCAGAAGAATTGCTCAAGATCTTAAAATGATGCGACAGTGATTTAGTAAGAATTGCTAATGAACTCAAGATGATGCTAACAGTAATGTAGTGATAGTTGCTAAGAAACTCAGTGATGCTTACAGTAATGTAGTAAGAGTTTCGAACACCCTCAAAGTGATGCTGACAGTCATTTAGTAACAGTTGCTAATGAACTCAATTTAATGCTACAGTGATGTCGTGAGAATTGCTCATTAACTCAAAATGATGCTAACAGTAATGTCGTGATAGTTTCTAATAAACTCAAAGTGATGCTGACAGTAATGTAGTAAAAGTTGCTACGAACCTCAAAATATTGCGACAGTGATGTCGGAAGAATTGCCAATGAACTCAAGATGATGCTAACAGTAATGTAGTGGTAGTTGCTAATTAACTCAGTGATGCTTACAGTGATGTAATAAGTGTTTCGAACAACCTCAAAGTGATGCTGACAGTCATGTAGAAAGAGTTGCTATGAACCTTAAAATAATGCGACAGTGATGTCAGAAGAATTGCTAAAGATCGTAAAATGATGCGACGGTGATTTAGTAACAATTGCTCATGAACTCAAGATGATGCTAACAGTAATGTAGGGATAGTTGCTAAGAAACTCAGTGATGCTTACAGTAATGTAGTAAGAGTTTCGAACAACCTCAAAGTGATGCTGACAGTCATTTAGTAAGAGTTGCTAATGAACTCAATTTAATGCTACAGTGATGTCGGAAGAACTGCTAATGATCTCAAAATGATGTGACAGTGATGTAGTAAGAATTGCTAATGAACTTAAAATGATGCTAACAGTAATGTAGTGATAGTTGCTAAGAAACTCAAAGTGATGTTGACAGTAATGTAGTAAGTGTTGCTACGAACCTCAAAATAATGCGACAGTAATGTAGTAAAAGTTGCTACGAACCTCAAAATATTGCGACAGTGATGTCGGAAGAATTGCTAATGAACTCAAAATGATGCTAACAGTAATGTACTGATAGTTGCTAATCAGCTCAGTGATGCTTACAGTAATGTAGGAAGAGTTTCGAACAACCTCAAAGTGATGCTGACAGTCATTTAGTAAGAGTTGCTAATGAACTCAATTCAATGCTACAGTGATGTCGTGAGAATTGCTCATAAACTCAAAATGATGCGACAGTAATGTAGTGACAGTTGCTAATAAACTCAAAGTGATGATGACAGTAATGTAGTAAGAGTTGCTACGAACCTTAAAATAATGCAACAATAATGTACTAAGAGTTGCTACGAACCTCAAAATAATGTGACAGTGATGTCAGAAGAATTGCTAATGATCTCAAAATGATGCGACAGTGATGTAGTAAGAATTGCTAATGAACTCAAAATGATGCTAACAGTAATGGAGTGAAACTTTCGAATAACCTCAAAGTGATGCTGACAGTCATGTAGTAAGTGTTGCTACAAACCTCAAAATAATGCGAAAGTAATGTAGTAAAGTTGCTACGAACCTCAAAATATTGCGACAGTGATGTCGGAAGAATTGCTAATGATCTCAAAATGATGCGACAGTGATGTAGTAAGAATTGCAAATGCACTCAAAATGATGCTAACAGTAATGGAGTCAAACTTTCGAATAACCTCAAAGTGATGCTGACAGTCATGTAGTAAGTGTTGCTACAAACCTCAAAATAATGCGAAAGTAATGTAGTAAAAGTTGCTACGAACCTCAAAATATTGCGACAGTGATGTCGGAAGAATTGTTCATGAACTCAAGATGATGCTAACAGCAATGTAGTGATAGTTGCTAAGAAACTCAGTGATGCTTACAGTAATGTAGTAAGAGTTTCGAATAACCTCAAAGTGATGCTGACAGTCATTTAGTAAGAGTTGCGAATGAACTCAGTTCAATGCTACAGTGATGTCGTGAGAATTGCTCATAAACTCAAAATGATGCTAACAGTAATGTAGTGATAGTTGCTAATAAACTCAAAATAATGCGAAAGTAATGTAGTAAAAGTTGCTACGAACCTCAAAATAATGCGAAAGTAATGTAGTAAAAGTTGCTACGAACCTCAAAATATTGCGACAGTGATGTCGGAAGAATTGCTAATGAACTCAAGATGATGCTAACAGTAATGTAGTGGTAGTTGCTAATCAAGTCAGTGATGCTTACAGTAATGTAGTAAGAGATTCGAACAACCTCAAAGTGATGCTGACAGTCATGTAGTAAGAGTTGCTACGAACCTCAAAATAATGGGACAGTGATGTCGGAAGGATTGCCAATGAACTCAAAATGATGCTAACAGTAATGTAGTGATAGTTGCTAAGAAACTCAGTGATGCTGACAGTAATGTAGTCAGAGTTTCGAACAACCTCAAAGTGATGCTGACAGTCATTTAATAAGAGTTGCTAATGAACTCAAATCAATGCTACAGTGATGTCGTGAGAATTGCTCATGAACTCAAAATGATGCTAAAAGTAATGTAGTGATAGTTGCTAATAAACTCAAAGTAATGCTGACAGTAATGTAGTAAGAGTTGCTACGAACCTTTAAATAAAGCAAAAGTAATGTAGTTAGAGTTGCTACGAACCTCAAAATAATGTGACAGTGATGTCAGAAGAATTGCTAATGATCTTAAAATGATGCGACAGTGATTTAGTAAGAATTGCTAATGAACTCAAAATGATGCTAAAAGTAATGGAGTGAAAGTTTCCAATAACCTCAAAGTGATGCTGACAGTCATGTAGTAAGAGTTGCTACGAACCTCAAAATAATGCAACAGTAATGTAGTAAAAGTTGCTACGAACCTCAAAATATTGCGACAGTGATGTCGGAAGAATTGCTAATGAACTCAAAATGATGCTAACAGTAATGTAGTGATAGTTGCTAATCAAGTCAGTGATGCTTACAGTAATGTAGTAAGTGTTTCGAATAACCTCAAAGTGATGCTGACAGTCATTTAGTAAGAGTTGCTACGAACCTCAAAATAATGCGACAGTGATGTCAGAAGAATTGCTGAAGATCTTAAAATGATGCGACAGTGATATAGTAAGAATTGCTCATGAACTCAAGATGATGTTAACAGTAATGTAGTGATAGTTGCTAAGAAACTCAGTGATGATTACAGTAATGTAGTAAGAGTTTCGAACAACCTCAAAGTGATGCTGACAGTCATTTAGTAAGAGTTGCTAATGAACTCAATTTAATGCTACAGTGATGTCGTGAGAATTAATCATTAACTGAAAATGATGCTAACAGTAATGTAGTGATAGTTTCTAATGAACTCAAAGTGATGCTGACAGTAATGTAGTAAGAGTTGCTACGAACCTCAAAATATTGCTACAGTGATGTCGTGAGAATTGCTCATTAACTCAAAATGATGCAAACAGTAATGTAGTTATAGTTTATAAGAAACTCAGTGATGCTTGCAGTAATGTAGTAAGAGTTGCTACGAACCTCAAAATATTGCGACAGTGATGTCGGAAGAATTGCTAATGATCTCAAAATGATGCAACAGTGATGTCGTAAGAATTGCTAATGAACTCAAAATGATGCTAACAGTAATGGAGTGAAACTTTCGAATAACCTCAAAGTGATACTTACAGTTATGTAGTAAGAGTTGCTACGAACCTCAAAATAATGTGACAGTGATATCAGAAGAATTGGTAATGATCTCAAAATGATGCGACAGTGATGTCGGAAGAATTGCTAATGAACTCAAGATGATGCTAACAGTAATGTAGTGATAGTTGCTAAGAAACTAAGTGATGCTTAAAATAATGTAGTAAGAGTTTCGAACAACCTCAAAGTGATGCTGACAGTCATTCAGTAACAGTTGCTAATGAACTCAGTTCAATGCTACAGTGATGTCGTGGGAATTGCTCAAAAACTCAAAATAATGCTAACAGTAATGTAGTGATAGTTGCTAATAAACTCAAAGTGATGTTGACAGTAATGTAGTAAGAGTTGCTACGAACCTTAAAATATTCCGACAGTGATGTCGGAAGAATTGCGAATGAACTCAAGATGATGCTAACAGCAATGGAGTGAAACTTTCGAATATCCTCAAAGTGATGCTGACAGTCATGTACTAAGAGTTGCTACGAACCTCAAAATAATGCGACAGTGATGTCGGAAGAATTGCTAATGATCTCAAAATGATGCGACAGTGATGTAGTAAGAATTGCTAATGAACTCAAAATGATGCTAACAGTAATGGAGTGAAACTTTCGAAAAACCTCAAAATGATGCTGACAGTCATGGAGTAAGTGTTGCTACAAACCTCAAAATAATGCGACAGTAATGTAGTAAAAGTTGCTACGAACCTCAAAATATTGCGACCGTGATGTCGGAAGAATCGCTCATGAACTCAAGATGATGCTAACAGTAATGTAGTGAAAGTTGCTAAGAAACTCAGTGATGCTTACAGTAATGTAGTAAGAGTTTCGAACAACCTCAAAGTGATGCTGACAGTCATTTAGTAAGAGTTGCTAATGAACTCAATTCAATGCTACAGTGATGTCGTGAGAATTGCTCATGAACTCAAAATAATGCGAACAGTAATGTAGTGATAGTTGCTAATAAACTCAAAGTGATGCTGACAGTAATGTAGTAAGAGTTGCTACGAACCTTAAAATAATGCAACAATAATGTAGTAAGAGTTGCTAATGAACTCAATTCAATGCTACAGTGATGTCGTGAGAATTGCTCATAAACTCAAAATGATGCGAACAGTAATGTAGTGATAGTTGCTAATAAACTCAAAGTGATGCTGACAGTCATGTAGTAAGAGTTGCTACGAACCTTAAAATAATGTGACGGTGATGTCAGAAGAATTGCTAATGATCTCAAAATGATGCGACAGTGATGTCATCAGAATTGTTAATGATCTGAAAATGATGCGACAGTGATGGAGTGAAACTTTCGAAAAACCTCAAAATGATGCTGACAGTCATGGAGTAAGTGTTGCTACAAACCTCAAAATAATGCGACAGTAATGTAGTAAAAGTTGCTACGAACCTCAAAATATTGCGACCGTGATGTCGGAAGAATCGCTCATGAACTCAAGATGATGCTAACAGTAATGTAGTAAAAGTTGCTACGAACCTCAAAATAATGCAACAATAATGTAGTAAAAGTTGCTACGAACCTCAAAATATTGCGACAGTCATGTCGTAAAAGTTAATACGAACCTCAAAATATTGCGACAGTGATGTCGGAAGAACTGCTAATGAACTCAAAATGATGCTAACAGTAATGAAGTGATAGTTGCTAATCAACTCAGTGATGCTGACAGTAATGTATTAAGTGTTTCGAACAACCTCAAAGTGATGCTGACAGTCATGTAGTAAGAGTTGCTACGAACCTCAAAATAATGTGACAGTGATGTCAGAAGAATTGTTAATGATCTGAAAATGATGCGACAGTGATGTAGTAAGAATTGCTAGTGAACTCAAAATGATGCTAACAGTAATGGAGTGAAAGTTTCGAATAACCTCAAAGAGATGCTGACAGTCATGTAGTAAGAGTTGCTACGAACCTCAAAATAATGCGACAGTAATGTAGTAAAAGTTGCTACGAACCTCAAAATATTGCGACAGTGATGTCGGAAGAATTGCTAATGAACTCAAAATGATGCTAACAGTAATGTAGTGATAGTTGCTAATCAACTCATTGTTGCTGACAGTGATGTAGTAAGTGTTTCGAACAACCTCAAAGTGATGCTGACAGTCATGTAGTAAGAGTTGCTACGAACCTCAAAATAATGCGACAGTGATGTCAGAAGAAATCCTAAAGATCGAAAACTGATGCGAAAGTGATTTAGTCAGAATTGCTCATGAACTCAAAATGATGCTAACAGTAATGGAGTGAACGTTTCGAATAACCTCAAAGTGATGCTGACAGTCATGTACTAAGAGTTGCTACGAACCTCAAAATAATGCGACAGTAATGTAGTAAAAGTTGCAACGAACCTCAAAATATTGCGACAGTGATGTCGGAAGAATTGCAAATGAACTCAAGATGATGCTAACAGTAATGGAGTGAAACTTTCGAATAACCACAAAGTGATGCTGACAGTCATGTAGTAAGTGTTGCTACGAACCTCAAAATAATGCGACAGTAATGTAGTAAAAGTTGCTACGAACCTCAAAATATTGCGACAGTGATGTCGGAAGAATTGCTAATGAACTCAAAATGATGCTAACAGTGATGTAGTGATAGTTGCTAAGAAACTCAGTGATGCTTAAAGTAATGTAGAAAGAGTTTCTAACAACCTCAAAGTGATGCTGACAGTCATTTAGTAAGAGTTGCTAATGAACTCAATTTAATGCTACAGTGATGTCGTGAGAATTGCTCAACAACTCAAAATGATGCTAACAGTAATGTAGTGATAGTTGCTAAAAAACTCAAAGTGATGCTGACAATAATGTAGTAAAAGTTGCTACGAACCTCAAAATAATGCAACAATAATGTAGTAAAAGTTGCTACGAACCTCAAAATATTGCGACAGTGATGTCGGAAGAACTGCTAATGAACTCAAAATGATGCTAACAGTAATGTAGTGATAGTTGCTAATCAACTCAGTGATGCTGACAGTAATGTAGTAAGAGTTGCTACGAACCTCAAAATAATGTGACAGTGATGTCAGAAGAATTGTTAATGATCTGAAAATGATGCGACAGTGATGTAGTAAGAATTGCTAGTGAACTCAAAATAATGCTAACAGTAATGGAGTGAAAGTTTCGAATAACCTCAAAGAGATGCTGACAGTCATGTAGTAAGAGTTGCTTCGAACCTCAAAATAATGCGACAGTAATGTAGTAAAAGTTGCTAGGAACCTCAAAATATTGCGACAGTGATGTCGGAAGAATTGCTAATGAACTCAAAATGATGCTAAAAGTAATGTAGTGATAGTTGCTAATCAAGTCAGTAATGCTTTCAGTAATGTAGTAAGTGTTTCGAAGAACCTCAAAGTGAGGCTGACAGTCATGTAGTAAGAGTTGCTAAGAACCTCAAAATATTACACGGGAATGTAGTAAAAGTTGCTACGAACCTCAAAATATTGCGACAGTGATGTCGGAAGAATTGCTAATGAACTTAAAATGATGCTAACAGTAATGTAGTGATAGTTGCTAAAAAACTCAGTGATGCTTACAGTAATGTAGTAAGTGTTTCGAATAACCTCAAAGTGATGCTGACAGTCATGTAGTAAGAGTTGCTAATGAACTTAAAATGATGCTAACAGTAATGTAGTGATAGTTGCTAATCAAGTCAGTGATGCTTACAGTAATGTAGTAAGTGTTTCGAATAACCTCAAAGTGATGCTGACAGTCATGTAGTAAGAGTTGCTAATGAACTCAATATAATGCCACAGTAATGGAGTAAAAGTTGCTACGAACCTCAAAATATTGCGACAGTGATGTCGGAAGAATTGCTAATGAACTTAAAATGATGCTAACAGTAATGTAGTGATACTTGCTCATCAACTCAGTGATGCTTACAGTAATGTAGTAAGTGTTTCGAAAAACCTCAAAGTGATGGTGACAGTCATGTAGTAAGAGTTGCTACGAACCTCAAAATAATGCGACAGTGATGTCGGAAGAATTGCTAATGATCTCAAAATGATGCGACAGTGACGTAGTAAGAAATGCTAATGAACTCAAGATGATGCTAACAGTAATGGAGTGAAACTTTCGAATAACCTCAAAGTGATGCTGACAGTCATGTAGTAAGTGTTGCTACGAACCTCAAAATAATGCGACAGTAATGTAGTAAAAGTTGCTACGAACCTCAAAATATTGCGACAGTGATGTCGGAAGAATTGCTAATGAACTCAATATAATGCCACAGTAATGGAGTAAAAGTTGCTACGAACCTCAAAATATTGCGACAGTGATGTCGGAAGAATTGCTAATGAACTTAAAATGATGCTAACAGTAATGTAGTGATAGTTGCTCATCAACTCAGTGATGCTGACAGTAATGTATTAAGTGTTTCGAACAACCTCAAAGTGATGCTGACAGTCATGTAGTAAGAGTTGCTACGAACCTCAAAATAATGTGACAGTGATGTCAGAAGAATTGTTAATGATCTGAAAATGATGCGACAGTGATGTAGTAAGAATTGCTAGTGAACTCAAAATGATGCTAACAGTAATGGAGTGAAACTTTCGAATAACCTCAAAGTGATGCTGACAGTCATGTAGTAAGTGTTGCTACGAACCTCAAAATAATGCGACAGTAATGTAGTAAAAGTTGCTACGAACCTCAAAATATTGCGACAGTGATGTCGGAAGAATTGCTAATGAACTCAAAATGATGCTAACAGTAATGTAGTGATAGTTGCTAAGAAACTCAGTGATGCTTAAAGTAATGTAGAAAGAGTTTCTAACAACCTCAAAGTGATGCTGACAGTAATTTAGTAAGAGTTGCTAATGAACTCAATTTAATGCTACAGTGATGTCGTGAGAATTGCTCAACAACTCAAAATGATGCTAACAGTAATGTAGTGATAGTTGCTAAAAAACTCAAAGTGATGCTGACAATAATGTAGTAAAAGTTGCTACGAACCTCAAAATAATGCAACAATAATGTAGTAAAAGTTGCTACGAACCTCAAAATATTGCGACAGTGATGTCGGAAGAATTGCTAATGAACTTAAAATGATGCTAAAAGTAATGTAGTGATAGTTGCTAATCAAGTCAGTGATGCTTACAGTAATGTAGTAAGTGTTTCGAAGAACCTCAAAGTGATGCTGACAGTCATGTAGTAAGAGTTGCAAAGAACCTCAAAATATTGCACGGGAATGTAGTAAAAGTTGCTACGAATCTCAAAATATTGCGACAGTGATGTCGGAAGAATTGCTAATGAACTTAAAATGATGCTAACAGTAATGTAGTGATAGTTGCTAATCAAGTCAGTGATGCTTACAGTAATGTAGTAAGTGTTTCGAATAACCTCAAAGTGATGCTGACAGTCATGTAGTAAGAGTTGCTAATGAACTTAAAATGATGCTAACAGTAATGTAGTGATAGTTGCTAATCAAGTCAGTGATGCTTACAGTAATGTAGTAAGTGTTTCGAATAACCTCAAAGTGATGCTGACAGTCATGTAGTAAGAGTTGCTAATGAACTCAATATAATGCCACAGTAATGGAGTAAAAGTTGCTACGAACCTCAAAATATTGCGACAGTGATGTCGGAAGAATTGCTAATGAACTTAAAATGATGCTAACAGTAATGTAGTGATACTTGCTCATCAACTCAGTGATGCTTACAGTAATGTAGTAAGTGTTTCGAAAAACCTCAAAGTGATGGTGACAGTCATGTAGTAAGAGTTGCTACGAACCTCAAAATAATGCGACAGTGATGTCGGAAGAATTGCTAATGATCTCAAAATGATGCGACAGTGACGTAGTAAGAAATGCTAATGAACTCAAGATGATGCTAACAGTAATGGAGTGAAACTTTCGAATAACCTCAAAGTGATGCTGACAGTCATGTAGTAAGTGTTGCTACGAACCTCAAAATAATGCGACAGTAATGTAGTAAAAGTTGCTACGAACCTCAAAATATTGCGACAGTGATGTCGGAAGAATTGCTAATGAACTCAAAATGATGCTAACAGTAATGTAGTGATAGTTGCTAAGAAACTCAGTGATGCTTAAAATAATGTAGAAAGAGTTTCTAACAACCTCAAAGTGATGCTGACAGTCATTTAGTAAGAGTTCCTAATGAACTCAATTTAATGCTACAGTGATGTCGTGAGAATTGCTCAACAACTCAAAATGATGCTAACAGTAATGGAGTGAAAGTTTCGAATAACCTCAAAGAGATGCTGACAGTCACGTAGTAAGAGTTGCTTCGAACCTAAAATAATGCGACAGTAATGTAGTAAAAGTTGCTACGAACCTCAAAATATTGCGACAGTGATGTCGGAAGAATCGCTAATGAACTCAAAATGATGCTAAAAGTAATGTTGTGATAGTTGCGAATCAAGTCAGTAATGCTTTCAGTAATGTAGTAAGTGTTTCGAAGAACCTCAAAGTGATGCTGACAGTCATGTAGTAAGAGTTGCTAAGAACCTCAAAATATTGCACGGGAATGTAGTAAAAGTTGCTACAAACCTCAAAATATTGCGACAGTGATGTCGGAAGAATTGCTAATGAACTCAAGATGATGCTAACAGTAATGGAGTGAAACTTTCGAATAACCTCAAAGTGATGCTGACAGTCATGTAGTAAGTGTTGCTACGAACCTCAAAATAATGCGACAGTAATGTAGTAAAAGTTGCTACGAACCTCAAAATATTGCGACAGTGATGTCGGAAGAATTGCTAATGAACTCAAAATGATGCTAACAGTAAAGTAGTGATAGTTGCTAAGAAACTCAGTGATGCTTAAAGTAATGTAGAAAGAGTTTCTAACAACCTCAAAGTGATGCTGACAGTCATTTAGTAAGAGTTCCTAATGAACTCAATTTAATGCTACAGTGATGTCGTGAGAATTGCTCAACAACTCAAAATGATGCTAACAGTAATGGAGTGAAAGTTTCGAATAACCTCAAAGAGATGCTGACAGTCATGTAGTAAGAGTTGCTTCGAACCTAAAATAATGCGACAGTAATGTAGTAAAAGTTGCTACGAACCTCAAAATATTGCGACAGTGATGTCGGAAGAATTGCTAATGAACTCAAAATGATGCTAAAAGTAATGTAGTGATAGTTGCGAATCAAGTCAGTAATGCTTTCAGTAATGTAGTAAGTGTTTCGAAGAACCTCAAAGTGATGCTGACAGTCATGTAGTAAGAGTTGCTAAGAACCTCAAAATATTGCACGGGAATGTAGTAAAAGTTGCTACAAACCTCAAAATATTGCGACAGTGATGTCGGAAGAATTGCTAATGAACTCAAGATGATGCTAACAGTAATGGAGTGAAACTTTCGAATAACCTCAAAGTGATGCTGACAGTCATGTAGTAAGTGTTGCTACGAACCTCAAAATAATGCGACAGTAATGTAGTAAAAGTTGCTACGAACCTCAAAATATTGCGACAGTGATGTCGGAAGAATTGCTAATGAACTCAAAATGATGCTAACAGTAAAGTAGTGATAGTTGCTAAGAAACTCAGTGATGCTTAAAGTAATGTAGAAAGAGTTTCTAACAACCTCAAAGTGATGCTGACAGTCATTTAGTAAGAGTTGATAATGAACTCAATTTAATGCTACAGTGATGTCGTGAGAATTGCTCAACAACTTAAAATGATGCTAACAGTAATGGAGTGAAAGTTTCGAATAACCTCAAAGAGATGCTGACAGTCATGTAGTAAGAGTTGCTTCGAACCTAAAATAATGCGACAGTAATGTAGTAAAAGTTGCTACGAACCTCAAAATATTGCGACAGTGATGTCGGAAGAATTGCTAATGAACTCAAAATGATGCTAAAAGTAATGTAGTGATAGTTGCGAATCAAGTCAGTAATGCTTTCAGTAATGTAGTAAGTGTTTCGAAGAACCTCAAAGTGATGCTGACAGTCATGTAGTAAGAGTTGCTAAGAACCTCAAAATATTGCACGGGAATGTAGAAAAAGTGGCTACGAACCTCAAAATATTGCGACAGTGATGTCGGAAGAATTGCTAATGAACTTAAAATGATGCTAACAGTAATGTAGTGATAGTTGCTAATCAAGTCAGTGATGCTTACAGTAATGTAGTAAGTGTTTCCAAGAACCTCAAAGTGATGCTGACAGTCATGTAGTAAGAGTTGCTAAGAACCTCAAAATATTGCACGGGAATGTAGTAAAAGTTGCTACGAACCTCAAAATATTGCGACAGTGATGTCGGAAGAATTGCTAATGAACTCAAGATGATGCTCACAGTAATGGAGTGAAACTTTCGAATAACCTCAAAGTGATGCTGACAGTCATGTAGTAAGTGTTGCTACGAACCTCAAAATAATGCGACAGTAATGTAGTAAAAGTTGCTACGAACCTCAAAATATTGCGACAGTGATGTCGGAAGAATTGCTAATGAACTCAAAATGATGCTAACAGTAATGTAGTGATAGTTGCTAAGAAACTCAGTGATGCTTGAAGTAATGTAGAAAGAGTTTCTAACAACCTCAAAGTGATGCTGACAGTAATTTAGTAAGAGTTGCTAATGAACTCAATTTAATGCTACAGTGATGTCGTGAGAATTGCTCAACAACTCAAAATGATGCTAACAGTAATGTAGTGATAGTTGCTAAAAAACTCAAAGTGATGCTGACAATAATGTAGTAAAAGTTGCTACGAACCTCAAAATAATGCAACAATAATGTAGTAAAAGTTGCTACGAACCTCAAAATATTGCGACAGTCATGTAGTAAAAGTTAATACGAACCTCAAAATATTGCGACAGTGATGTCGGAAGAACTGCTAATGAACTCAAAATGATGCGAACAGTAATGAAGTGATAGTTGCTAATCAACTCAGTGATGCTGACAGTAATGTATTAAGTGTTTCGAACAACCTCAAAGTGATGCTGACAGTCATGTAGTAAGAGTTGCTACGAACCTCAAAATAATGCGACAGTAATGTTGTAAAAGTTGCTACGAACCTCAAAATATTGCGACAGTTATGTCGGAAGAATTGCTAATGAACTCAAAATGATGCTAAAAGTAATGTAGTGATAGTTGCTAATCAAGTCAGTGATGCTTACAGTAATGTAGTAAGTGTTTCGAATAACCTCAAAGTGATGCTGACAGTCATGTAGTAAGAGTTGCTACGAACCTCAAAATAATGTGACAGTGATGTCAGAAGAATTGTTAATGATCTGAAAATGATGCGACAGTGATGTAGTAAGAATTGCTAGTGAACTCAAAATGATGCTAACAGTAATGGAGTGAAAGTTTCGAATAACCTCAAAGAGATGCTGACAGTCATGTAGTAAGAGTTGCTACAAACCTCAAAATATTGCACGGGAATGTAGTAAAAGTTGCTACGAACCTCAAAATATTGCGACAGTGATGTCGGAAGAATTGCTAATGAACTTAAAATGATGCTAACAGTAATGTAGTGATAGTTGCTAATCAAGTCAGTGATGCTTACAGTAATGTAGTAAGTGTTTCGAAGAACCTCAAAGTGATGCTGACAGTCATGTAGTAAGAGTTGCTAAGAACCTCAAAATATTGCACGGGAATGTAGTAAAAGTTTCTACGAACCTCAAAATATTGCGACAGTGATGTCGGAAGAATTGCTAATAAACTTAAAATGATGCTAACAGTAATGTAGTGATAGTTGCTAATCAAGTCAGTGATGCTTACAGTAATGTAGTAAGTGTTTCGAATAACCTCAAAGTGATGCTGACAGTCATGTAGTAAGAGTTGCTAATGAACTTAAAATGATGCTAACAGTAATGTAGTGATAGTTGCTAATCAAGTCAGTGATGCTTACAGTAATGTAGTAAGTGTTTCGAATAACCTCAAAGTGATGCTGACAGTCATGTAGTAAGAGTTGCTACGAACCTCAAAATAATGTGACAGTGATGTCAGAAGAATTGTTAATGATCTGAAAATGATGCGACAGTGACGTAGTAAGAATTGCTAGTGAACTCAAAATGATGCTAACAGTAATGGAGTGAAAGTTTCGAATAACCTCAAAGAGATGCTGACAGTCATGTAGTAAGAGTTGCTACAAACCTCAAAATATTGCACGGGAATGTAGTAAAAGTTGCTACGAACCTCAAAATATTGCGACAGTGATGTCGGAAGAATTGCTAATGAACTTAAAATGATGCTAACAGTAATGTAGTGATAGTTGCTAATCAAGTCAGTGATGCTTACAGTAATGTAGTAAGTGTTTCGAAGAACCTCAAAGTGATGCTGACAGTCATGTAGTAAGAGTTGCTAAGAACCTCAAAATATTGCACGGGAATGTAGTAAAAGTTTCTACGAACCTCAAAATATTGCGACAGTGATGTCGGAAGAATTGCTAATAAACTTAAAATGATGCTAACAGTAATGTAGTGATAGTTGCTAATCAAGTCAGTGATGCTTACAGTAATGTAGTAAGTGTTTCGAATAACCTCAAAGTGATGCTGACAGTCATGTAGTAAGAGTTGCTAATGAACTTAAAATGATGCTAACAGTAATGTAGTGATAGTTGCTAATCAAGTCAGTGATGCTTACAGTAATGTAGTAAGTGTTTCGAATAACCTCAAAGTGATGCTGACAGTCATGTAGTAAGAGTTGCTACGAACCTCAAAATAATGTGACAGTGATGTCAGAAGAATTGTTAATGATCTGAAAATGATGCGACAGTGACGTAGTAAGAATTGCTAGTGAACTCAAAATGATGCTAACAGTAATGGAGTGAAAGTTTCGAATAACCTCAAAGAGATGCTGACAGTCATGTAGTAAGAGTTGCTACGAACCTCAAAATAATGCGACAGTAATGTAGTAAAAGTTGCTACGAACCTCAAAATATTGCGACAGTGATGTCGGAAGAATTGCTAATGAACTCAAAATGATGCTAACAGTAATGTAGTGATAGTTGCATATCAACTCAGTGATGCTGACAGTAATGTAGTAAGAGTTGCTACGAACCTCAAAATAATGCGACAGTGATGTCAGAAGAAATCGTAAAGATCTAAAAATGATGCGACAGTGACGTAGTAAGAAATGCTAATGAACTCAAGATGATGCTTACAGTAATGTAGAAAGAGTTTCTAACAACCTCAAAGTGATGCTGACAGTCATTTAGTAAGAGTTGCTAATGAACTCAATTTAATGCTACAGTGATGTCGTGAGAATTGCTCAACAACTCAAAATGATGCTAACAGTAATGTAGTGATAGTTGCTAAAAAACTCAAAGTGATGCTGACAATAATGTAGTAAAAGTTGCTACGAACCTCAAAATAATGCAACAATAATGTAGTAAAAGTTGCTACGAACCTCAAAATATTGCAACAGTAATGTAGTAAAAGTTAATACGAACCTCAAAATATTGCGACAGTGATGTCGGAAGAACTGCTAATGAACTCAAAATGATGCGAACAGTAATGAAGTGATAGTTGCTAATCAACTCAGTGATGCTGACAGTAATGTAGTAAGTGTTTCGAACAACCTCAAAGTGATGCTGACAGTCATGTAGTAAGAGTTGCTACGAACCTCAAAATAATGTGACAGTGATGTCAGAAGAATTGTTAATGATCTGAAAATGATGCGACAGTGATGTAGTAAGAATTGCTAGTGAACTAAAAAATGATGCTAACAGTAATGGAGTGAAAGTTTCGAATAACCTCAAAGAGATGCTGACAGTCATGTAGTAAGAGTTGCTACGAACCTCAAAATAATGCGACAGTAATGTAGTAAAAGTTGCTAGGAACCTCAAAATATTGCGACAGTGATGTCGGAAGAATTGCTAATGAACTTAAAATGATGCTAACAGTAATGTATTGATAGTTGCTCATCAACTCAGTGATGCTTACAATAATGTAGTAAGTGTTTCGAATAACCTCAAAGTGATGGTGAATGTCATGTAGTAAGAGTTGCTACGAACCTCAAAATAATGCGACAGTGATGTCGGAAGAATTGCTAAATATCTCAAAATGATGCGACAGTGACGTAGTAAGAAATGCTAATGAACTCAAAATGATGCTAACAGTAATGGAGTGAAAGTTTCGAATAACCTCAAAGTGATGCTGACAGTCATGTAGTAAGTGTTGCTACGAACCTCAAAATATTGCGACAGTGATGTCGGAAGCATTTCGAATAAACTCAAAATGATGCTAACAGTAATGTAGTGATAGTTGCTAATAAACTCAAAGAGATGCTGACAGTCATGTAGTAAGAGTTGCTACGAACCTTAAAATAATGCAACAATAATGTAGTAAGAGTTGCTACGAACCTCAAAATATTGCGACAGTGATGTCAGAAGAATTGCTAATGAACTCAAAAGGATGCTAACAGTTATGTAGTGATAGTTGCTAATCAACTCAGTGGTGCTTACAGTAATGTAGTAAGTGTTTCGAATAACCTCAAAGTGATGCTGACAGTCATGTAGTAAGAGTTGCTACGAACCTCAATATAATGCGACAGTGATGTAGTAAGAATTGCTAATGAACTCAAAATGATGACAACAGTAATGGAGTGAAACTTTCGAATAACCTCAAAGTGATGCTGACTGCCATGTAGTAAGAGTTGCTCCGAACCTTAAAATAATGCAACAATAATGTAGTAAGAGTTGCTACGAACCTCAAAATAATGTGACAGTGATGTCAGAAGAATTGCTCAAAAACTCAAAATGATGCCAACAGTAATGTAGTGATAGTTGCTAATAAACTCAAAGTGATGCTGACAGTAATGTAGTAAGAGTTGCTACGAACCTCAAAATACTGCGACAGTGATGTCGGAAGAATTGCTAATGAACTCAAAATGATGCGAACAGTAATGTAGTGATAGTTGCTCATCAACTCAGTGATGCTTACAGTAATGTAGTAAGTGTTTCGAATAACCTCAAAGTGATGCTGACAGTCAAGTACTAAGAGTTGCTACGAACCTCAAAATAATGCGACAGTAATGTAGTAAAAGTTTCTACGAACCTCAAAATATTGCGACAGTGATGTCGGAAGAATTGCTAATGAACTAAAGATGATGCTAACAGTAATGTACCGATAGTTGCTAAGAAACTCAGTGATGTTTAAAGTAATGTAGTAAGAGTTTCGAGCAACCTCAAAGTGATGCTGAAAGTCATTTAGTAAGAGTTGCTAATGAACTCAATTCAACGCTACAGTGATGTCGTGAGAATTGCTCATTAACTCAAAATGATGCTAACAGTAATGTAGTGATAGTTGCAAATAAACTCAAAGTGATGCTGACAGTCATGTAGTAAGAGTTGCTAGGAACCTTAAAATAATGCGACAGTAATGTAGTAAAAGTTGCTACGAACTTCAACATATTGCGAAAGTGATGTCGGAAGAATTGCTAATGAACTCAAAGTGATGCTAACAGTAATGGAGTGAACGTTTCGAAGAACCTCAAAGTGATCCTGACAGTCATGTAGTAAGAGTTGCTACGAACCTTAAAATAATGCAACAATAATGTAGACAGAGTTGCTACGAACCTCAAAATATTGCGACAGTGATGTCGGAAGAATTGCTAATGAACTCAAAATGATGCTAACAGTAATGTAGTGATAGTTGCTAATCAACTCAGTGATGCTTACAGTAATGTAGTAAGTGTTTCGAATAACCTCAAAGTGATGCTGACAGTCACGTACTAAGAGTTGCTACGAACCTCAAAATAATGCGACAGTAATGTAGTAAAAGTTGCTACGAACCTCAAAATATTGCGACAGTGATGTCGGAAGAATCGCTAATGAACTCAAGATGATGCTAACAGTAATGTAGTGAAAGTTGCTAAGAAACTCAGTGATGCTGACAGTAATGTAGTAAGAGTTTCGAACAACCTCAAAGTGATGCTGAGATTCATTTAGTAAGAGTTGCTAATGAACTCAATTTAATGCTACAGTGATGTCGTGAGAATTGCTGAACAACTCAAAATGATGCTTACAGTAATGTAGTGATAGTTGCAAATAAACTCAAAGTGATGCTGACAGTAATGTAGTAAGAGTTGCTACCAACCTTAAAATAATGCAACAATAATGTAGTAAGAGTTGCTACGAACCTCAAAATATTGTGACAGTGATGTCAGAAGAATTGCTAAAGATCTCAAAATGATGCGACAGTGATGTCAGAAGAATTGCTAATGAACTCAAAATGATGCTCACAGTAATGGAGTGAACGTTTCGAATAATCTCAAAGTGATGCTGACAGTCATGTACTAAGAGTTGCGACAAACCTCAAAATAATGCGACAGTAATGTAGTAAAAGTTGCTACGAACCTAAAAATATTGCGACAGTAATGTCGGAAGAATTGCTAATGAACTTAAAATGATGCTAACAGTAATGTAGTGATAGTTGCTAATCAAGTCAGTGATGCTTGCAGTAATGTAGTAAGTGTTTCGAATAACCTCAAAGTGATGCTGACAGTCATTTAGTAAGAGTTGCGAATGAACTCAATTCAATGCTACAGTGATGTTGTGAGAATTGCTCATTAATTCAAAATGATGCAAAAAGTAATGTAGTGATAGTTGCTAATAAACTCAAAGTGATGCTGACAGTAATGTAGTAAGAGTTGCTACGGTCCTTAAAATAATGCAACAATAATGTAGTAAGAGTTGCTACGAACCTCAAAATAATGTGACAGTAATGTAGTAAAAGTTGCGACGAACCTCAAAATATTGCGACAGTGATGTCGGAAGAATTGCTAATGAACTCAAAATGATGCTAACAGTAATGGAGTGATAGTTGCTAATTAACTCAGTGATGCTTACAGTAATGTAGTAAGTGTTTCCAACAACCTAAAAGTGATGCTGTCAGTCATGTAGTAACAGTTGCTTCTAACCTCAAAATGATGCTAACAGTAATGTAGTGATAGTTGCTAATAAAGTCAGTGATGCTTACAGTAATGTAGTAAGTGTTTCAAACAACCTCAAAGTGATGCTGACAGTCATGTAGTAAGAGTTGCTACTAACCTCAATATAATGCTACAGTGATGTCTATGAATTGCTAATAAACTCAAAATGACGCTAACAGTAATGTAGTGATAGTTGCTAATAAACTCAAAATGATGCTAACAGTAATGTAGTAAGAGTTGCTTCGAACCTCAAAGTAATGCGACAGTGATGTCAAAAATATTGTTCATGATCTCAAACTGATGCGACGGTGATGTAGTAAGAATTGCTAAGGAACTCAAAATGATGCTAACTGTAATGGAGTGAAAGTTTCGAATAACCTCAAAGTGATGCTGACAGTCATGTAGTAAGTGTTGCTACGAACCTCAAAATATTGCGACAGTGATGTCGTAAGAATTGCTAATGAACACAAGATGATGCTAACAATAATGTGGTGATAGTTGCTAATGAACTCAGTGATGCTGACAGTAATGTAGTAAGAGTTGCTACGAACCTTTAAATAATGCAACAATAATGTAGTAAGAGTTGCTTCGAACCTCAAAATAATGCGACAGTGATTGGAGAAGAATTGCTAATGATCTCAAAATGATGCGACAGTGATGTAGTAAGTGTTTCGAACAACCTCAAAGTGATGATGACAGTCATGTAGTAAGAGTTGCTAATGAACTCAAAATGATAATTACAGTAATGGAGTGAAAGTTTTGAATAACCTCAAAGTAATGCTGACGGTCATGTCGTAAGAGTAGCTACGAACCTCAAAATAATGCGACAGTGATGTCGTAAAAGTTGCTACGAACCTCAAAATATTGCGACAGTGATGTCGGATGAATTTCTAATGAACTCAAAATGATGGTAACAGTAATGTAGTGATAGTTGCGAATCAACTCAGTGATGCTTACAGTATTGTAGTAAGTGTTTCGAACAACCTCAAAGTGATGCTGACAGTCATGTAGTAAGAGTTGCAACTAACCTCAAAATGATACTAACAGTAATGTAGTGATAGTTGCTTATAAAGTCAAAGTGATGCTTACAGTAATGTAGTAAGTTTTTCGAACAACCTCAAAGTGATGCTGACAGTCATGTGGTTAGAGTTGCGAGTAACCTAAAAATGATGCTGATTGTAATGTAGTAAGAGTTGCTAATAACCTCAAAATAATGATACAGTGATGTAGGAAGAATTGCAAATATTCTCAAAATGATGCGACATTGATGTCGTAAGAATTGCTATTGAACTCAAAATGATGACAACAGTATCGTAGTGATAGTTGCTCATAAACTCAGTGATGCTTACAGTAATGTAGTAAGTGTTTTGAACAACCTAAAAGTGATGCTGACAGTCATGGAGTAAGAGTTGGTACGAACCTTAAAATAATACAACAGTAATGTAGTAAGAGTTGCTATGAACCTAAAAAATAATGCGACAGTGATGTCAGAAGAACTGCTAATTATCTCAAAATGATGCGACAGTGATGTCGTAAGAAATGTAACGAACTCAATATGATGCTAACTGTAATGTAGTGAAAGTTTCGAATAACCTCAAAGCGATGCTGACAGTCATGTGGTTAGAGTTGCGAGTAACCTAAAAATGATGCTGATTGTAATGTAGTAAGAGTTGCTAATTAATGTCGTAAGAGTTGCAAAAAAATGATGCGACAGTGATGTTGGAAGAATTGCTATTGAACTCAAAATGATGCTAACAGTAACGTAGTGATAGTTGTTAATCAACTCAGTGATGCTTACAGTAATGTAGTAAGAGTTTTGAACAACCTCAAAGTAATGCTGACAGTCATGTAGTAAGAGTTGCGACGAACCTCAAAATAATGCAACAGTGATGTCAGAAGAATTGCTAATGATCTCAAAATGATGCTACAGTGATTTAGTAAGAATTGCTAATGAACTCAAAATGATGCAAAAAGTAATGTAGTGATAGTTCCCAATAAACTCAGTGATGCTTACAGTAATGTAGTAAGAGTTTCGAATAACCTCAAAGTGATGCTGACAGTCATGTAGTCAGAGTTGCTACGAACCTCCGAATAATGCGACAGTGATGTCGGAAGAACTGCTAATGATCCCAAAATGATGTGACAGTGATGTAGTAAGAATTGCTAATGAACTCAAAATGATGCTAACAGTAATGGACTGAAAGTTTCATGACCACATGACTGTCAGCATCACTTTGAGGTTGTTCAAAACACTTACTACATTACTGTAAGCATCACTGAGTTATTTTGAGGTTTGTTGCAACTCTTACTACATGACTTTCAGCATCACTTTGAGGTTTTTCGAAACACTTGCTACATTACTGTTAACATCATTTTGAGTTTATTATCAATTCTTCCTCCATCACTGTCGCATTATTTTAAGGTTCGTAGAAATTCTTACTACATGACTGTCAGCATCACTTGGAGGTAGTTTGAAACACTTACTCCATTACTGTAAGCATCACATAGTTTATTAGCAACTGTCACTACATTACTGTTAGCATCATTTTAATTTATTAGCAATTCTTATGACATCACTGTAGCATCAGTTTGAGATCATTACCAATTCTTCTGAAATCACTGTCGCATTATTTTGAGGTTTGTAGCAACTCTTACTACATGACTGTCATAATCACTTCGAGGTTATTCCAAACCTTCACTACAGTGATGTTAGCATTATTTTGAGTTCATTACCAATTCTTCTGAAATCACTGTCGCATTATTTTGAGGTTCATAGCAATTCTTAATACATTACTGTCAGCATCAATTGGAGGTAGTTCGAAATACTAACTACGTTACTGTAAGCATCACTGAGTTCATTCGCAACTGTCACTACATTACTTTTAGCATCATTTTGAGTTTATTAGCAATTCTTATGACATCACTGTAGCATCATTTTAACGTTAGTTTCAACTCTTCCTACATTACCGTCAGCATCATTTTGAGTTTTTTTAGCAATTTTTCCAACATCACTGTCGCATTATTTTTAGGTTCGTAGCAACTCTTACTACATGACTGTCAGCATCACTTTGAGGTTATTCGAAACTTTCACTACATTACTATTAGCATCATTTTGAGTACATTAGCAATTCTTACTCCATTACTGTCGCATCATTTTGAGATCATTAGCAATTCTTCCGACATCACTGTCGCATTATTTTGAGGTTCGTAGCAACTTTTACTACATCACTGTCGCATTATTTTTAGGTTCGTAGCAACTCTTACTACATGACTGTCAGCATCACTTTGAAGTTATTCAAAACTTTCACTACATTACATTTAGCATCAATTTGAGTACATTCGCACTTCTTACTCCATTACTGTTAGCATCATGTTGAGTTCATTGGCAATTCTTCCGAAATCACTGTCGCATTATTTTGAGGTTTTTCGAAACACTTACTACATTACTGTAAGCATCAATGAGTTGATTAGCAACGATCACTCCATTACTGTTACCATCATTCTGAGGTTCGAAGCAACTCTTAGTACATGACTGTCGCATTATTTTGAGGTTTTTCGAAACACTTACTACATTACTGTAAGCATCAATGAGTTGATTAGCAACTATCACTACATTACTTTTAGCATCATTTTGAGTTTGTTAGCAATTCTTACGACATCACTGTAGCATTAAATTGAGTTCATTAGCAACTCTTACTACATGACTGTCAGCATCACTTTGAAGTTGTTCGAAACACTTACTACATGACTGTCAGCATCACTTTGAGGTTGTTCGAAACTCTTACTACATTACTGTAAGCATCAATGAGTTGATTAGCAACTATCACTACATTACTTTTAGCATCATTTTAAGTTCATTAGCAATTCTTACGACATCACTGTCCCATCAGTTTGAGATCATTACCAATTCTTCTGACATCACTTTCGCATTATTTTGAGGTTCGTAGCAACTCTAACCACATGACTGTCAGCATCGCTTCGAGGTTATTCGAAACTTTCACTACATTACTATTAGCATCATTTTGAGTACATTAGCAATTCTTACTCCATTACTGTTGCATCATTTTGAGATCATTAGCAATTCTTCCGACATCACTGTCGCATTATTTTTAGGTTCGGAGCAACTCTTACTGCATTACTGTTGCATTATTTTAAGGTTCGTACCAACTCTTAGTACATGACTGTCAGCATCACTTTGAGGTTATTCGAAACTTTCACTCCATTACTGTTAGCATCATTTTGAGTTCATTAGCAATTCTTACTACATCACTGTCGCATCACTTTGAGATCATTAGCAATTCTTCCGACATCACTGTCGTATTATTTTGAGGTTCGTAGAAACTCTTACTACATGACCGTCAGCATCAGTTTGAGGTTGTTCGAAACACTTACTACATTACTGTAAGCATCACTGAGTTTATTAGCAACTATCACTACATTACTTTTAGCATCATCTTGAGTTCATAAGCTATTCTTACGACATCACTGTCCCATCAGTTTGAGATCATTACCAATTCTTCTGACATCACTGTCGCATTATTTTGAGGTTCGTAGCAACTTTAACTACATTTCTGTGGCATTATTTTGAGGTTCGTAGCAACTCTTACTACATGACTGTCAGTATCACTTTGAGGTTATTCGAAACTTTCACTCCATTACTGTTAGCATCATTTTATGTTCATTAGCAATTCTTACTACATCACTGTCGCATCATTTTGAGATCATTAGCAATACTTTCGACATCACTGTCGCATTATTTTGAGAATCTTAGCAATTCTTACTACATGACTGTTGCATTATTTAAAGGTTCGTAGCAATTCTTACTAAATTACTGTCAGCATCACTGTGAGTTTATTAGAAACTATCACTACATTACTGTTAGCATCATTTTGAGTTCATTATCAATTCTTACGACATCACTGTAGCATTATTTTGAGGTTCGTAGCAACTCTTACTACATTACTGTAAGCATCACTGAGTTTATTAGCAACTATCACTACATTACTTTTAGCATCATTTTGAGTTCATTAGCAATTCTTACGACATCACTGTAGCATTATTTTGAGGTTCGTAGCAACTCTTACTACATTACTGTAAGCATCACTGAGTTTATTAGCAACTATCACTACATTACTTTTAGCATCATTTTGAGTTCATTAGCAATTCTTACGACATCACTGTCCCATCAGTTTGAGATCATTACCAATTCTTCTGACATCACTGTCGCATTATTTTGAGGTTCGAACCAACTCTTACTACATGACTGTCAGCATCACTTTGAGGTTATTCGAAACTCTTACTACATTACTGTAAGCATCACTGAGTTAATTAGCAACTATCACTACATTACTGTTAGCATCATTTTGAGTTCATTAGCAATTCTTCTGACATCACTGTCGCAATATTTTGAGGTTCGTAGCAACACTTACTCCATCACTGTCGCATTATTTTGATATCATTTGCAACTATCACTACATTACTGTTAGCATCATTTTGAGTTGTTGAGCAATTCTCACGACATCACTGTCAGCATCATTTTTAGGTTACTCGCACCTCTAACTACATGACTGTCAGCATCACTTTGAGGTTATTCGAAACTTTCACTCCATTACTGTTAGCATTATTTTGAGTTCATTAGCAATTCTTACTCATTCACTGTCGCATCATTTTGATATCATTAGCAATTCTTACGACATCACTGTGGCATTATTTTGAGGTTATTAGCAACTCTTACTACATTACTGTCAGCATCATTTTTAGGTTACTCGCAACTCTAACCACAAGACTGTCAGCATCACTTTGAAGTTATTCGAAACTTTCACTACATTACTGTTAACATTATTTTGAGTTCATCAGCAATTCTTACTCCATAACTGTCGCATCATTTTGAGGTTCGTTGCAACTCTAACTAAATGACTGTCAGCATCACTTGTGGTTATTCGAAACTTTCACTACATTACTGTTAGAATCATTTTGAGTTCATTCGCAATTCTTACTCATTCACTGTTGCATCATTTTGAGGTTCGTTGCAAATCTTACTACATGACTGTCAGCATCACTTTGAGGTTGTTCGAAACTTTCACTACATTACTGTTAGCATCATTTTGAGTTGATTAGCAACTATCACTACATTACTGTTAGCATCATTTTGAGTTCATTAGCAATTCTTACTACATCACTGTAGCATCATTTTGAGATCATTAGCAATTCTTCCGACATCACTGTCGCAATATTTTGAGGTTCGTTGCAACTCTTACTACATTATTGTTGCATTATTTTAAGGTTCGTAGCAACTCTTTCTACATTACTGTCAGCATCACTTTGAGTTTATTAGCAACTATCACTACATTACTGTTAGCATCATTTTGAGTTGTTGAGCAATTCTCACGACATCACTGTCGCATTAAATTGAGTTCATTAGCAACTCTTCCTACATCACTGTCGCAATATTTCGAGGTTCGTAGCAACTTTAACTACATGACTGTCAGCATCACTTTTAGGTTATTCGAAACGTTCACTCCATTACTGTTAGCATCATTTTGAGTTCATTAGCAATTCTTACTAAATCACTGTCGCATCTTTTTGAGATCTTTAGCAATTCTACTGACATCACTGTCGCATTATTTTGAGGTTCGTAGCAACTCTTACTATATGACTATCAGCATCACTTTGAGGTTGTTCGAAACACTTACTACATTACTGTAAGCATCACTGAGTTTATTAACAACTATCACTACATTACTGTCAGCATCACTTTGAGTTCATTAGCAACTATCACTACATTACTTTTAGCATCATTTTGAGGTTAGAAGCAACTCTTACTACATGACTGTCAGCATCACTTTGAGGTTGTTTGAAACACTTACTACATTACTGTAAGCATCACTGAGTTTATTAGCAACTATCACTACATTACTGTTAGCGTCATTTTGAGTTTATTAGCAATTCATAGACATCACTGTAGCATTAAATTGAGGTTAGTAGCAACTCTTACTACATGACTTTCAGCATCACTTTGAGGTTGTTTGAAACACTTACTACATTACTGTAAGCATCACTGAGTTTATTAGCAACTATCACTACATTACTGTTAGCGTCATTTTGAGTTTATTAGCAATTCATAGACATCACTGTAGCATTAAATTGAGGTTAGTAGCAACTCTTACTAAATGACTGTCAGCGTCACTTTGAGGTTGTTCGAAACACTGACTACATTACTGTAAGCATCACTGAGTTGATTAGCAACTATCACTACATTACTTTTAGCATCATTTTGAGTTTATTAGCAACTATCACTACATTACTGTTAGCGTCATTTTGAGTTTATTAGCAATTCATAGACATCACTGTAGCATTAAATTGAGGTTAGTAGCAACTCTTACTACATGACTGTCAGCATCACTTTGAGGTTGTTTGAAACACTTACTACATTACTGTAAGCATCACTGAGTTTATTAGCAACTATCACTACATTACTGTTAGCGTCATTTTGAGTTTATTAGCAATTCATAGACATCACTGTAGCATTAAATTGAGGTTAGTAGCAACTCTTACGACATGACTGTCAGCATCACTTTGAGGTTGTTTGAAACACTTACTACATTACTGTCAGCATCACTTTGAGTTCATTAGCAACTATCATTACATTACTGTTAGCATCACTTTGAGGTTAGTAGCAACTCTTACTACATGACTGTCAGCATCACTTTGAGGTTGTTCGAAACACTTACTACATTACTGTAAGCATCACTGAGTTTATTTGCAACTATCACTACGATACTGTTAGCATCGTTTTGAGTTCAATAGCAATTCTTACAACATCACTTTCAGCATCATTTTTAATTTACTCGCAACTCAAACCACATGACTGTCAGCATCACTTTGAGGTTATTCGAAACTTTCACTCCATTACTGTTAGCATCATTTTGAGTTCATTAGCAATTCTTACTACATCACTGTCACATCATTTGAGATCACTAGCAATTCTTCCGACATCACTGTCGCATTATTTTGAGGTTCGAAGCAACTCTTACTACATGACTATCAGCATCACTTTGAGGTTGTTCGAAACTTTCACTCCATTACTGTTAGCATCATTTTGAGTTCATTAGCAATTCTTACTAAATCAGTGTCGCATCATTTTGAGATCTTTAGCAATTCTTCTGACATCAGTCGCATTATTTTGAGGTTCGTAGCAACTCTTACTACATGACCGTCAGCATCATTTTGAGGTTATTCGAAACTTTCACTCCATTACTGTTAGCATCATTTTGAGTTCATTAGCAATTCTTACGACATCACTGTCGCATCATTTTGAGATCATTAGCAATTCTTCCGACATCACTGTCACATTATTTTTAGCTTTGTAGCAACTCTTAGTACATGACTTTCAGCATCACTTTGAGGTTGTTCGAAATGTTCACTCCATTACTGTTAGCATCATTTTGAGTTCATTAGCAATTCTTTCTAAATCACTGTCGCATCATTTTGAGATCTTTAGCAATTCTTCTGACATCACTGTCGCATTATTTTGAGGTTCGTAGCAACTCTTACTACATGACTGTCAGCATCACTTTGAGGTTTTTCGAAACACTTACTACATTACTGTAAGCATCACTGAATTGATTAGCAACTATCACTACATTACTGTTAGCTTCATTTTGAGTTAATTAGCTATTCTTCCGATACACTGTCGCAATATTTTGAGGTTCGTAGCAACTTTTACCACATCACCGTTGTTTTATTTTGAGGTTCGAAGCAACTCTTACTACTTTACTGTTAGCATAATTTTGAGTCTATTAGCAATTCTTAAGACATCACTGTCGCATTAAATTGAGTTCATTAGCAACTCTTAATACAAGACTGTCAGCATCACTTTGAAGTTGTTGAAAACACTTACTACATGACTGTCAGCATCACTTTCAGGTTGTTGGAAACTCTTACTACATTACTGTAAGCATCACTGAGTTGATTAGCAACTATCACTACATAACTGTTAGCATCATTTTGAGTTTATTAGCAATTACTCCGACATCACTGTCGCAATATTTTGAGGTTCGTGGCAACTTTTACTACATTACTGTCACATTATTTTGAGGTTCGTAGCAACTCTTACTACATGACTGTCAGCATCACTTTGAGGTTGTTTGAAACACTTACTACATTACTGCAAGCATCACTGACTTGATTAGCAACTATCACTACATTACTGTTAGCATCATTTTAAGTTCATTTGCAATTCTTCTGACATCACAGTCGCATTATTTTGAGGTTCGTAGCAACTATCACTACATTACTGTCAGCATCATTTTGAGTTCATTAGCAATTCTTACTAAATCACTGTCGCATCATTTTGAGATCATTAGCAATTCTTCTGAAATCACTGTCGCATTACTTTGAGGTTATTAGCAACTCTTACTACATTACTGTCTGCATCATTTTTAGGTTACTTGAAACTCTAACCACATGAGTGTCAGCATCACTTAGTTTATTAGCAACTATCACTACATTACTGTTCGCATCATTTTGAGTTCATTAGCAATGTGGGGCTTTGATTGGGAATTGTAAGAAAAATCACTGAATGAACAACACAAACACAGACTGTGTCTGAAATTCCACACCTGCACCCGACTCAGAATGAAAAACCAGTGTGGACTCAATTGTATCCACTAACCATACTGATTCTGGAGAAATTTCTTTGTGTGTTTTGATGGACGCGAGCCAAGTAGAAATTTCCCACAATGCAATAGGGCGGCGTTTGGTCAGTGTTGAGCAGGCGTCAGTCTGACAATGATGTCATTTTATTGTGTCATCACCTGACCAGACCCAAAAGTAGGCTCAGGTATCAGTTTCTTCTCAATGCTAATGTCTGCTAGCTTAGTCTGCTACTTTGATGGCTCTGCCTGCTCAAAGGTCCAGACCCCTGGATGTGGTGGTTCCTACCTGAACGTAGATTCTCTCAGCTCATGTTGTTAAATCAACTCACCAGGAACACCAGTAGATTTCAATGGACTGACAATGAGTCTCATTGAATGGGTGTCTCGTCCAACGAGAAACAATCAGTCTCAGGTTGAAGCTCATCAATGAGGTCTTGTGGATCAGTGGCTTGCATGAATGAATGAGTTGGAAGACTTCTTGGAAATTAAAGAGGATTTAATACAATGAAGAAAACCCTTAAGACAGAGTGATAATTCCAGCAGAGTAATTAAGGCCCATATTGAGTAGCAGGTATGAATTAGCCTGGATTTATCTGAGCTTCAAGTAGACGGCTAAGAGGCAGGTGGAAAGGTGTGTAGGATGAACGATGGTGACCTCCAACCAAATGAAGAGGACTGAGTGGAGGCTGACCAGCTCTACGGAGTCAGGCGGAGTTTGGCAGCGACACAGGAGTCCAGGCCTGAATCGGTGAAAACCAACGTAACCGGCTTACGTTCTCAGCTGGATTCTCCCATCGATGTACGACGCCTCTCCAACGAACTGGTGGGAGGACGGCCTCCAAAGCCTCCACCTCGTCGACCGTGGCTCCCGCTGAGATTCGCTCGATGAAGAAGGGAAGCGCGTTGATGGGCTACCCTCTGGTCTCAGGCTGCTGGCTGCCTGGACTAAGCTGCTCTTCTCCAACACAAAGGTGGCTTCTCTCTCTTCAAGGCTCACAGGAGGTCAAGAGTGTAGCGACCGTGAGCCGAGATCGATGATGAATTACAAAAATAGAAAATCAAAAAATAAATTAGAGGAATAGAAAAGAAAAGGGGGAGGAGCCGGACCAGCTGCTCTAGGAGCTCACACACAAAGGGCAGAAACAAGAAGCACTGAAGAGAGCGCCAGCAGTGGATGGTGCCACCACTGTTACAGTAAACTGGTCCGCCTCAGAGCAGTGACCTTTGACCTGTGAGGGGTTGTTGGCCAATCAGCACACTTTGCTGTCTTCAGTCCTTCTCAGATATCAACAAATGAAGCTGGTTGAACAGACAGCAATCATCATCACTCAGAGACATCACCTGGAGAGGAAGACTGCTCCGAGTTCTGACAATGACAGTGAAGAGGCAAGGAGAGCTGGACAACCACAGACAGTGAAACATTCGGAACATCATGTTGATACACGCGTGTGTGTGTGTGTGTGTGTGTGTGTGTGTGTGTGTGTGTGTGTGTCAGAATCGGAATCAGAATCTTTTATTTTCGTTGTACGGGGGGGGGGGGGGTACAGTGACAATAGTTAGAGCGCTCTTCCAGAGCCACCGTGCCCCACAGAATGCAGATACAAAGAAAAGATAGAAAAGATAAAAGCAAGATAAAAGACACTGTTAGAACAGAAAGATCCATAAACCCACCAACCAGAGGTGTGTCTGGTACAGATGTGGAATTATTGGCTCACACAATGTTGAGGACACTGGAAGAAGACAAACAAAAAAGGCTGGTGTGATCCAGACCTTCATCAAAAATGGTCCTGGAGAACTGTTCAATGTGTCAGGACTTCTGTCCATTGTCTTCTGCTTATCCTGTTCAGGGTCATGGAGGGGGTGGAGCCTATCCCAGCAGCTTTTGGGCGACAGGCCGTGTTCACCCTGGACAGGTCACCAGTCCATCACAGGGCCAACACATCTACAGACAAACATTCCAAGCCAGACTCAGGAGGATCTCTCCACCCTACAGACTGTAAAGGAACCATCAAAGATGGCAGTTGGAGTTCTGTGGATCTGTGCTGGATTCCTCGTCCTCACGGACCAGAAGTCTGTCTGAAATACTGCACTGATTGATGATCTTTTCATGAATCTGGAAAAGCTTCTAAAATGAAAGGAAAACAATCCTATCTTCTTCATGTCTCAAGCCAAATCAAACCAAGAGTTCTTTTATCATATTTTTTTAACCGGACATCTGCTTTGACTGGTTGGTTGTTGAAAGAGAGCAGGACAGGACAGACAGCAGAAGACAAATATAGAGAAGGAAAGACAAAAGACAGAGAGAAAGGAGGGAGAGAATGACAAAAAGATGGGAACAAGATGAGGGTGAAAGACAAGCAGAGAGAAAGACAGAGGGACAGGGGGATGAAAGACAGACACGCAACCAACAACAGCAGCAGCAATAATAGTAAACTAGCTGCCAATGATAACGTCTCCTGGTCGCTGAAGCAATCAACTTCATAATAGGAGGATTGAAGAGCCAGGAAATAAAATATTAGCACAATACTGATGTGAATGTTCGTGCAGTACTGAGAACACTGATATGTAGACGACTAGTAGGGGCGGCACGGTGGTGCAAGAAGACAAACAAAAAAGGCTGGTGTGATCCAGACCTTCATCAAAAATGGTCCTGGAGAACTGTTCAATGTGTCAGGACTTCAGAAGCTCCAATCCTCTCTAAGGTCCAGTGAGAGTGGAAGAGATTATAAATGAGAGAAGCAGGGCCCTCACTCAGAACTGAACCAGCTCAGTTGGGAGAGCCTTAGACTGAAGATCTAAAGGTCCCTGGTCCGATCCCAGGTTTCAGCAGAGGAGCAGCATTGACTTTACTTTCCAGTGGAGGAACTGCAGACATGAAGGAAACTAACATCTTGTCCTGTGCATTCTTGTGACATTCAGGACATTTTTGGAGCCTCTTGTTGGATTTTGCCACAGAGAATCAGAGCCAATCAAAAGCATGGTGGACTTTAACATGGAGGACTGAACAAGTCAAGAAAGCATCAGTTTGACCTTCACAGGTGTTTCTGTTCCTGTCTCAATGCTGTAGAAAGAGCCTGAGGAGCTCAGACGGTAGAGCATCAGACTTTTAATCTGAGGGTCCAGGGTTCAAGTCCCTGTTCAGGTGCTGTGGAGTTTCCAGTGTTTGACAACATGGTACTGGATGAAGTTTAGTGTTGAACAAACTGTCATCATCAAAAGTAGAAGTGTTCTTGTCTTGACGCTGTGAGACTGTCGCTAGAAAACTGACCAACAGTAATAAACAATAATTTCATGTGGCATGCAATTAACAAAACACCTACACTGATGGTCGAGGGGGGGGGGTGGAGCCTATCCCAGCATCTACGGGCCAGAGGCGGGGTTCACCCTGGACAGGTCACCAGTCCATCACAGGGTCAGCACACAGAGACGAACAACCATTTATACCTACGGTCAATTTAGAGTGTCCAATCAGCCTCGTCCCCAATTACATGTCTTTGGACGGTGGGAAGGAGCCGGAGTACCAGAGAGAACCCACGCATTCATGGGGAGAACATGCAGGCTCTACACAGAAAGATTCCCCACCCGAGCCTGGACTCAAACCAGAACCTTCTTGCTGTGAGGCCACAGTGCTCACCACTGCACCATCATGCAGCCATGCTCTCTTCTACTTTCCTCAATTGTGTTTCTTTCATGTCCTCCTGAGATCAAAGACAGAATTCTAGCTACTGTCAAAGCCCTGATGACATCATCAGGAATTCTGACTTTGATCTGGAGACTCTTGCTTTAATCTGAATTTGATCTGACGAATGTTTTAGTTTAGGTTGCATGATACCGTCCACCTCATTTCTCCTGATGGACTGGTGACCTGTCCAGGGTGAACCCTGCCTCTTGAACAACGTCACCTGGGATCGCCCCCCCCCCCCCCCCGTGACCCTTAAAGGATAAGAACAGAAAGTGGATGGAGGGATGGACTCAACACTGAAATCAGCTGATCTGATCCACATTCTAATGTTTCCTGTCCCTCTTTAGGAGTCAGTGAGAATAGTAGTGTATATAATAATGTATATCCAACCTTGTAGTATCTTTCCAAAGCTTTTAGTATTTCTTCTTGTTTCTACTTGTAGTTTTAGTGTCTGGATCTTTTCTTTTGATGTCCTGCTGTCTGCTCTTTGCTTTTGGAGCTTCCTTCAACAACTACCAGGCCTCCTGGGTACTGTAGGAAACATGGTCAAGTTCTTCTGACTTCTCCAGGAACGTCCTGCTCACATTGGTCTGTCTTCATTTTGACTCCTCCCACTGCCACAATGACCAGCCTTTATACTCTTGGTGACTGGGGCCCTGGTTGCTGCAGGCCTCAACACCAGCCTGTGGTTGTGAGCAGGGCAGAACAGAACTGACAGTATCTCCCATGCAGGACCTGGGTCAGCGCCTGGTGCCAGCTGGGGCACCGCTTTAACCTGGACCCCTAGAAGATCTTCTCCAGGAACTGGCCTTTTTGGTTCCATCAAGGCCTGAGAGGATGGTGAAGAGTGATCCTCCACCAGGCAGCACAGTCAGCAACAGCCATTTTGTTCCACTAGAATCAAGTATGATAGTGACAGACTGGTGAGTACTTGCTAACTAACACTTCCTGTTTTTCCTGCTATTCTTCCATGAATGTGCTCATGTTGGCTGGTCCCCAACCACAGTTTCAAAGCCATGATGACATCTTTCATCAACAATCAGACTTATTTTTTCTCTATTAGGACAAATAAGGTTTCAACTGACATGGCTGGCCAACGTCCTGGAGTTCATTCAGCCTGGAGAACCAGGTGCTGGTTCCTTCTTTTACCAGGCAGGAACGGGCAGCAGATCCAAGATCAGTAGGTGAAGATGTCTGCTTTGACTGGTAGGAGGAAAGAGAGCAGGAGAGCTGGTCAGAGACAAAGACAGATCATGAAGAAGGAGTGCTGTATTCTGCTAGCACATGCTAGTGACAGTCAGAGATCAGGAGTCTCAGCAGGGAAAGATTCATCTCTTATTTCAGAGGACAATTGGACGTTCACTGGAAGACTGTGAATGTTTGAGGGTCAGAGGAGAAAAGAGGACAAGTGCACCTGTTGTGTGTGATGGGGCACCAGCATGGAGGAAGTTGTCAAACATTTTGAGCGAAAAAGCGTGAATCTTCAAGTAAAGAATTAAAATGATTTAGTTAACAATGAGGTCTCTGTCATAAAACAAAAGGAACAACTGACTCCCTCACCATTTCCACCCTCTTCAACAGATTCACATTTCAAAACAACCAGGTTTATTTTGTTCCCTTCTTTCAGCAGAGGATGGTTTTGATCCATCCACCTCTGGGTTCTGGGCCCAGCACGCTTCCTCTGTAAATCCATATTTTGGGTTCTGGCTTGTTCTGCTTTTCATTTTGTGTTTGTATTAAAGTTCTGTTGCTTAAAAAAAGAGTTTTTTGCCTTTTTAAAAACACACACACACACACACACACACACACACACACACACACACTACAGCCAAGCATATAGAATGATACAGTCTGAGGTGGTTTTGACTGGTCGGCACCAATGTGCACTGTTTGGCACTGAAGTCATGTGACTGAAGTCATCCAGTCATGTGACTGAAGTCATCCATTCATGTCAGTGATGTCACTCTGCAGGACTGTCATTGCCGTCTCATTCTAAAAAAGAATCCAGACTCCACCTGTGGCTCCATGATAACTGATGGACCTCTGGTTGGAGGCTGGACGATGATGTTTGGTCTGGGGGGGTTAAGATGGTGGGGCTGTTTCAGTTCTAGTGCTGAAGGCTTTCACCATGACAGTCAGACTCTCCTCTGTCCTTCATGGTCCCTCAAATGTGCAGTGTGGACCTCACACACTGAATTTAGCCTGAAAACTCTTCATGAACAGCAGGAGACTCAGAGTCTCTGTGGCGCTCGGCTGTTAACAGAGAGGCTGGTGGTTGGAGCCCCCCAGGGACCAGGACCAGGCTCTACTGGTGCTGAGGACTCAGTTGATCAGCTGCTGAGTTGCTACTTGATGTCAGCATTGGTCTGTTTCATCCTGAGTAGTTTGATCCTAGCAGAGTCGCTGCATCAATGATCTGAATGTGGACGGACAGACTGACCCTCCACAGCAGACGCCTGTCACAGATCTCTGGATGAGACACTTTGAGGTAAAGCCAGGTTCTGCCAGTCCCACTCACATGTTTCAATCACATGTTCAGAGATGGGTTTGTTGTTCCTGAATCCATTTCTTATTTTCTGATCACCTTGTGGATTGTTCATCATTCTCCTCATCACCATACTTTAGGTTGCAGTACGAACACCTGAGTTAGTCTGGGGTTGCAGGAATCATACAGCATCCAGATAATAGCAGGCTGAAACATTTATTTAAAAGAGTTTAACATGGTTACACACACACACACACACACACACACACACACACACACACACACACACACACACACACACACGTGTATCAACATGATGTTCCGAATGTTTCACTGTCTGTGGTTGTCCAGCTCTCCTTGCCTCTTCACTGTCATTGTCAGAACTCGGAGCAGTCTTCCTCTCCAGGTGATGTCTCTGAGTGATGATGATTGCTGTCTGTTCAACCAGCTTCATTTGTTGATATCTGAGAAGGACTGAAGACAGCAAAGTGTGCTGATTGGCCAACAACCCCTCACAGGTCAAAGGTCACTGCTCTGAGGCGGACCAGTTTACTGTAACAGTGGTGGCACCATCCACTGCTGGCGCTCTCTTCAGTGCTTCTTGTTTCTGCCCTTTGTGTGTGAGCTCCTAGAGCAGCTGGTCCGCCCCCCCCTTTTCTTTTCTATTCCTCTAATTTATTTTTTGATTTTCTATTTTTGTAATTCATCATCGATCTCGGCTCACGGTCGCTACACTCTTGACCTCCTGTGAGCCTTGAAGAGAGAGAAGCCACCTTTGTGTCGGAGAAGAGCAGCTTAGTCCAGGCAGCCAGCAGCCTGAGACCAGAGGGTAGCCAATCAACGCGCTTCCCTTCTTCATCGAGCAAATCTCAGCGGGAGCCACGGTCGACGAGGTGGAGGCTTTGGAGGCCGTCCTCCCACCAGTTCGTTGGAGAGGCGTCGTACATCGATGGGAGAATCCAGCTGAGAACGTAAGCCGGTTACGTTGGTTTTCACCGATTCAGGCCTGGACTCCTGTCTCGCTGCCAAACTCCGCCTGACTCCGTAGAGCTGGTCAGCCTCCACTCAGTCCTCTTCATTTGGTTGGAGGTCACCATCGTTCATCCTACACACCTTTCCACCTGCCTCTTAGCCGTCTACTTGAAGCTCAGATAAATCCAGGCTAATTCATACCTGCTACTCAATATGGGCCTTAATTACTCTGCTGGAATTATCACTCTGTCTTAAGGGTTTTCTTAATTGTATTAAATCCTCTTTAATTTCCAAGAAGTCTTCCAACTCATTCATTCATGCAAGCCACTGATCCACAAGACCTCATTGATGAGCTTCAACCTGAGACTGAGTGTTTCTCGTTGGACGAGACACCCATTCAATGAGACTCATTGTCAGTCCATTGAAATCTACTGGTGTTCCTGGTGAGTTGATTTAACAACATGAGCTGACAGAATCTACATTCAGGTAGGAACCACCACATCCAGGGGTCTGGACCTTTGAGCAGGCAGAGCCATCAAAGTAGCAGACTAAGCTAGCAGACATTAGCATTGAGAAGAAACTGATACCTGAGCCTACTTTTGGGTCTGGTCAGGTGATGACACAATAATATGACATCATTGTCAGACTGACGCCTGCTCAACACTGACCAAACGCCGCCCTATTGTATTGTGGGAAATTTCTGCTTGGCTCGCGTCCATCAAAACACACAAAGAAATTTCTCCAGAATCAGGATTGACAGTGGATACAATTGATTCCACACTGGTTTCGGGTGCAGGTGTGGAATTTCAGACACAGTCTGTGTTTGTGTTGTTCATTCAGTGATTTTTCTTACAATTCCCAATCAAAGCCCCACATTGCTAATGAACTCAAAATGATGCTAACAGTAATGTAGTGATAGTTGCTAATAAACTAAGTGATGCTGACAGTAATGTAGTAAGAGTTGCTTCGAACCTCAAAGTAATGCGACAGTGATTTCAGAAGAATTGCTAATGATCTCAAAATGATGCAACAGTGATGTCGTAAGAATTGCTAATAAACTCAAAACGATGCTAACAGTAATGTAGTGATAGTTGCTAATAAACTCAGTGATGCTTACAGTCATGTAGTAAGAGTTGCTACGAACCTCAAAATAATGCAAGAATAATGTAGTAAGAGTTGCTAAAAACCACAAAATAATGCGACTGTGATGTCGGAAGAATTGCTCATGATCTCAAAATGATGCGACGGTAATCTAGTAAGAGCTGCTAATAAATTCAAAATGATGCTAACAGTAATGTAGTGAAAGTTTCGAATAACCTCAAAGTGATGCTGACAGTCATGTGGTAAGAGTTGCTACGAACCTCAAAATAATGCAAGAATAATGTAGTAAGAGTTGCTAAAAACCACAAAATAATGCGACTGTGATGTCGGAAGAATTGCTCATGATCTCAAAATGATGCGACGGTAATCTAGTAAGAGCTGCTAATAAATTCAGAATGATGCTAACAGTAATGTAGTGAAAGTTTCGAATAACCTCAAAGTGATGCTGACAGTCATGTGGTTAGAGTTTCGAGTAACCTAAAAATGATGCGGACAGTAATGTATTAAGAGTTGCTAATAACCTCAAAATAATGCGACAGTGATTTCAGAAAAATTTCTAATGAACTCAAAATGATGCTAACAGTAACGTAGTGATAGTTGCTAATAAACTCAGTGATACTTACAATAATGTAGTAAGAGTTTCAAACTCCCTCAAAATGATGCTGACAGTCATGTAGTAAGAGTTGCTACTAAACTCAAAATAATGCGACAGTGATGTCGGAAGAGTTGCTAATGAACTCAAAATGATGCTACAGTGATGTAGTAAGAGATGCTAAAAAACTAAAAATGATGCTGACGGTAATGTAGGAAGAGTTGAAACTAACGTTAAAATTATGCTACACTGTTGTCATAAGAATTGCTAATACACTCAAAATGATGCTTACAGTAATGTAGTAAGTATTTCGAACTACCTCAAAGTGATGCTGACAGTCATGTAGTCAGAGTTGCTACGAACCTCAAAATAATGCGACAGTGATGTTGGAAGAATTGCTAATGGTCTCAAAATGATGCGACAGTGATGTAGCAAGAATTGCTAATGAACTCAAAATGATGCTAACTGTAATGGAATGAAAGTTTCGAATGGCCTCAAAGTGATGCTGACAGTCATATAGTAAGAGTTGCTACAAAACTCAAAATAATGCGACAGCGATGTCGGAAGAATTGCTAATAAACTCAAAATGATGCTGACGGAAATCTAGTAAGAGCTGCTAATGATCTCAAACTGATGCTACAGTGATGTTGTAAGAATTGCTAATGATATCAAAATGATGTGACGGTCATGTAGTAAGAATTGCTAATGAACTCAAAATAATGCCAACAGTAATGTAGCGATAGTTGCTAATAAACTCAGTGATGCTTACAGTAATGTCGTAAGTGTTTCGAACTACCTCAAAGTGATGCTGACAGTCATGTAGTAAGAGTTGCTACGAACCTCAAAATAATGCGACAGTGATGTCGGAAGAACTGCTAAGGAACTCAAAATGATGCTAACTGTAATGTCGTGAAAGTTTCGAATAACCTCAAAGTGATGCTGACAGTCATGCAGTAAGAGTTGCTACGAACCTCAAAATAATGCGACAGTGATGTCAGAAGAATTGCTAATGATCTCAAAATGATGCGACAGTGATGTAGTGAAAGTTTCGAATAACCTCAAAGTGATGCTGACAGTCACCTGGTTAGAGTTGCGAGTAACCTAAAAATGATGCTGAGAGTAATGTAGTAAGAGTTGCTAATAACCTCAAAATAATGCTACAGTGATGTCGGAAGAATTGTTAATGAACTCAAAGTGATGCTGACAGTCATGTAGTGATAGTTGCTAATAAACTCAGTTATGCTTACAGTAACGTAGTAAGTGTTTTGAACAACCTCAAAGTGAAGCTGACAGTCATGTAGTAAGAGTTGCTACTAACCTCAAAATTATACTACGGTGATGTCGTAAGAATTGCTAATGATCTCAAAATGATGCTACAGTGATGCCGGAAGAATTGCTAATGAATTCAAGAATGATGCTGACAGTAATGTAGTGATAGTTGCTAATAAACTCAAAGTGATGCTGACAGTAATTTATGAAGAGTTGCTAAAAACCTTAAAATAATGACACAGTAATGTAGTAAGAGTTGCTATGAAACTAAAAATAATGCGACAGTGATGTAAGAAGAATTGCTAATGATCTGAGATGAGAGTCAGGGTTTTCCAAGTTGATCTCCTCCCACGCATGAATTCTCTGGTATCATTCCACTTACTGCGAAGACGAGCCGTGGATGTATTGTCCTGAGCTCAGGGCTTGTCAGATACCATGACCCTCAACTAAATGTGGCAGAAACCCTGCCCTCTTCATTTAGGGCTGGAAGGTGTGAGAGATACTGGGAGCTCATCGAGGCTACGTCCTCCGCGGTCTCCTCAGGCTGGCCAGCACAAGAGGAGACCGCCAACTGGCCGGGACAGGCGGTCACCGTTGTTGTTGTTGCCGCCGTGGTCGGCCTTTCTTTCTTTCTTTCCTTTTTTCACACGATCACAGGGGAGAGCGCGGACGCAGTCCCCCACTGTCAGAAATTATGCAGTTGAGATTCCCACATTTGGGGAATTCACCAGGGTCAGCACAGCCCCAGTGCAATAGCTGAGCCTCACCCGGGGAGAACCACTTTGCTGATCATGGTATCTCCCCTGCCAGGTAAGTATGACTCGCTGAGCTTAGGAACAGACATGAGCTCCAGGGACACAGCCTTCTGACTGACAGGCAGGGAGGCCGACACAGCGCCTGATCTTTCCTACCTTGTGCCAATCTGCCGCGTGCGCAGCCCCCTTTGTTTCTCACAACGATGCCGGATGTCGGATATCCCAAGCCCGGGAAGCTCAGGCACATTGAAGGTTCAGGTCTTTCAGAGTGCATTCCAAAGCCTTTTGGGAAAGGCTCCGAGAGCAGTGCCGTCAGCGGACCTCCATCCTTATCTGGAGTGCAAACGGAGCCACAACTTGACGCCCAGCGGCAGCGCGGGCGGAAATCCAGCCCCGTGTGCAGCAGCACTCGAGAGTTGGCCTGAAGAGCACGGGATTTGCTCCTGACAAAAGGGGAGGGGCCCGCACTGTTCCTGGAAGGCCATTGCGGCCGCAGGCTGAGGAAAAGCTGCAGTGCAGGAGGAGAACCCTGGTCCGGCTTTGGGTGGAGCAGGTGAGCGAGTGCATGGCGGAGGCTTGTTTTATTTCCGACGAGAAATGCGGGGCATTGCACCACTCCTGGAAACACTGCAATACCAGGTTGATGCGTGGAAAGGACGGAGCAAGCTCCCGTTCCATCTCCCTGTTCCAAAAAGCAATTTAATATATGGTTCCCGGATAGGGAACGTACCAGATATTAAACTGATAAGAACAGATACTACACTTGATCTTAGCCAAAAGGCCGAGAAGCGATGCCTGTCAGCCACCCGACGTGAGAGCCAGCACCCCCGGTACAGCCAATCCCGGCCGCGGCTGTGGGCAGGAACTGCAACATTTTGGGTGGCGACACAAAATGCAGTGCCATAAACACTACATCTGGCACACTGGTTGTCCCCACTGCTATCCAAAGCAAAGGCAATCGGTGCCTTCACCCTGCTATGCTAGTGGGGCGACTCAAAGTAAAACAAAGCGGTGTTCAAAGCCACAAGCCAGCGACTCATCCTGGAGTCGGGGTTTTCCAAGTTGATCTCCTCCCACGCATGAATTCTCTGGTATCATTCCACTTACTGCGAAGACGAGCCGTGGATGTATTGTCCTGAGCTCAGGGCTTGTCAGATACCATGACCCTCAACTAAATGTGGCAGAAACCCTGCCCTCTTCATTTAGGGCTGGAAGGTGTGAGAGATACTGGGAGCTCATCGAGGCTACGTCCTCCGCGGTCTCCTCAGGCTGGCCAGCACAAGAGGAGACCGCCAACTGGCCGGGACAGGCGGTCACCGTTGTTGTTGTTGCCGCCGTGGTCGGCCTTTCTTTCTTTCTTTCCTTTTTTCACACGATCACAGGGGAGAGCGCGGACGCAGTCCCCCACTGTCAGAAATTATGCAGTTGAGATTCCCACATTTGGGGAATTCACCAGGGTCAGCACAGCCCCAGTGCAATAGCTGAGCCTCACCCGGGGAGAACCACTTTGCTGATCATGGTATCTCCCCTGCCAGGTAAGTATGACTCGCTGAGCTTAGGAACAGACATGAGCTCCAGGGACACAGCCTTCTGACTGACAGGCAGGGAGGCCGACACAGCGCCTGATCTTTCCTACCTTGTGCCAATCTGCCGCGTGCGCAGCCCCCTTTGTTTCTCACAACGATGCCGGATGTCGGATATCCCAAGCCCGGGAAGCTCAGGCACATTGAAGGTTCAGGTCTTTCAGAGTGCATTCCAAAGCCTTTTGGGAAAGGCTCCGAGAGCAGTGCCGTCAGCGGACCTCCATCCTTATCTGGAGTGCAAACGGAGCCACAACTTGACGCCCAGCGGCAGCGCGGGCGGAAATCCAGCCCCGGCCTCATGTGCAGCACTCGAGAGTTGGCCTGAAGAGCACGGGATTTGCTCCTGACAAAAGGGGAGGGGCCCGCACTGTTCCTGGAAGGCCATTGCGGCCGCAGGCTGAGGAAAAGCTGCAGTGCAGGAGGAGAACCCTGGTCCGGCTTTGGGTGGAGCAGGTGAGCGAGTGCCTGGCGGAGGCTTGTTTTATTTCCGACGAGAAATGCGGGGCATTGCACCACTCCTGGAAACACTGCAATACCAGGTTGATGCGTGGAAAGGACGGAGCAAGCTCCCGTTCCATCTCCCTGTTCCAAAAAGCAATTTAATATATGGTTCCCGGATAGGGAACGTACCAGACATTAAACTGACAAGAACAGATACTACACTTGATCTTAGCCAAAAGGCCGAGAAGCGATGCCTGTCAGCCACCCGACGTGAGAGCCAGCACCCCCGGTACAGCCAATCCCGGCCGCGGCTGTGGGCAGGAACTGCAACATTTTGGGTGGCGACACAAAATGCAGTGCCATAAACACTACATCTGGCACACTGGTTGTCCCCACTGCTATCCAAAGCAAAGGCAATCGGTGCCTTCACCCTGCTATGCTAGTGGGGCGACTCAAAGTAAAACAAAGCGGTGTTCAAAGCCACAAGCCAGCGACTCATCCTGGAGTCGGGGTTTTCCAAGTTGATCTCCTCCCACGCATGAATTCTCTGGTATCATTCCCCTTACTGCGAAGACGAGCCGTGGATGTATTGTCCTGAGCTCAGGGCTTGTCAGATACCATGACCCTCAACTAAATGTGGCAGAAACCCTGCCCTCTTCATTTAGGGCTGGAAGGTGTGAGAGATACTGGGAGCTCATCGAGGCTACGTCCTCCGCGGTCTCCTCAGGCTGGCCAGCACAAGAGGAGACCGCCAACTGGCCGGGACAGGCGGTCACCGTTGTTGTTGTTGCCGCCGTGGTCGGCCTTTCTTTCTTTCTTTCCTTTTTTCACACGATCACAGGGGAGAGCGCGGACGCAGTCCCCCACTGTCAGAAATTATGCAGTTGAGATTCCCACATTTGGGGAAATTCACCAGGGTCAGCACAGCCCCAGTGCAATGGCTGAGCCTCACCCGGGGAGAACCACCTTGCTGATCATGGTATCTCCCCTGCCAGGTAAGTATGACTCGCTGAGCTTAGGAACAGACATGAGCTCCAGGGACACAGCCTTCTGACTGACAGGCAGGGAGGCCGACACAGCGCCTGATCTTTCCTACCTTGTGCCAATCTGCCGCGTGCGCAGCCCCCTTTGTTTCTCACAACGATGCCGGATGTCGGATATCCCAAGCCCGGGAAGCTCAGGCACATTGAAGGTTCAGGTCTTTCAGAGTGCATTCCAAAGCCTTTTGGGAAAGGCTCCGAGAGCAGTGCCGTCAGCGGACCTCCATCCTTATCTGGAGTGCAAACGGAGCCACAACTTGACGCCCAGCGGCAGCGCGGGCGGAAATCCAGCCCCGGCCTCATGTGCAGCACTCGAGAGTTGGCCTGAAGAGCACGGGATTTGCTCCTGACAAAAGGGGAGGGGCCCGCACTGTTCCTGGAAGGCCATTGCGGCCGCAGGCTGAGGAAAAGCTGCAGTGCAGGAGGAGAACCCTGGTCCGGCTTTGGGTGGAGCAGGTGAGCGAGTGCCTGGCGGAGGCTTGTTTTATTTCCGACGAGAAATGCGGGGCATTGCACCACTCCTGGAAACACTGCAATACCAGGTTGATGCGTGGAAAGGACGGAGCAAGCTCCCGTTCCATCTCCCTGTTCCAAAAAGCAATTTAATATATGGTTCCCGGATAGGGAACGTGCCAGATATTAAACTGACAAGAACAGATACTACACTTGATCTTAGCCAAAAGGCCGAGAAGCGATGCCTGTCAGCCACCCGACGTGAGAGGCAGCACCCCCGGTACAGCCAATCCCGGCCGCGGCTGTGGGCAGGAACTGCAACATTTTGGGTGGCGACACAAAATGCAGTGCCATAAACACAACATCTGGCACACTGGTTGTCCCCACTGCTATCCAAAGCAAAGGCAATCGGTGCCTTCACCCTGCTATGCTAGTGGGGCGACTCAAAGTAAAACAAAGCGGTGTTCAAAGCCACAAGCCAGCGACTCATCCTGGAGTCGGGGTTTTCCAAGTTGATCTCCTCCCACGCATGAATTCTCTGGTATCATTCCACTTACTGCGAAGACGAGCCGTGGATGTATTGTCCTGAGCCCAGGGCTTGTCAGATACCATGACCCTCAACTAAATGTGGCAGAAACCCTGCCCTCTTCATTTAGGGCTGGAAGGTGTGAGAGATACTGGGAGCTCATCGAGGCTACGTCCTCCGCGGTCTCCTCAGGCTGGCCAGCACAAGAGGAGACCGCCAACTGGCCGGGACAGGCGGTCACCAGTGTTGTTGTTGCCGCCGTGGTCGGCCTTTCTTTCTTTCCTTCCTTTTTTCACACGATCACAGGGGAGAGCGCGGACGCAGTCCCCCACTGTCAGAAATTATGCAGTTGAGATTCCCACATTTGGGGAATTCACCAGGGTCAGCACAGCCCCAGTGCAATGGCTGAGCCTCACCCGGGGAGAACCACCTTGCTTATCATGGTATCTCCCCTGCCAGGTAAGTATGACTCGCTGAGCTTAGGAACAGACATGAGCTCCAGGGACACAGCCTTCTGACTGACAGGCAGGGAGGCCGACACAGCGCCTGATCTTTCCTACCTTGTGCCAATCTGCCGCGTGCGCAGCCCCCTTTGTTTCTCACAACGATGCCGGATGTCGGATATCCCAAGCCCGGGAAGCTCGACCGATGCCGTTTTCAAGGCTCACCTTGTCGCTCGGTGAACCAGCGTGGCCTCGAGCCGCATTAGAATTGCTAATGAACTCAAAATGATGCTAAAAGTAATGTTGTGAAAGTTTCGAATAACCTCAAAGTAATGCTGACAGTCATGTAGTAAGAGTTTCTATGAACTTCAAAATAATGCGACAATGATGTCGGAAGAATTGCTAATAATCTCAAAATAATGCGACAGTGATGTCGGAAGAAATGCTAATGAACTCAAAATGATGCTGACGGTAATTTTGGAAAAGTTGAAACTAACCTCAAATTGATAATACAGTGATGTCGTAAGAATTGCTAATAAACTCAAAATGATGCTAACAGTAATGTAGTGATAGTTGCTAATAAACTCAGTGATGCTTACAGTAATGTAGTAAGTGTTTCAAACAACCTCAAAGTGATGCTGACAGTCATGTAGTAAGAGTTGCTACTAACCTCAAAATAATGCAACAGTAATGTAGTAAGAATTGCTAATGAACTCAAAATGATGCTGACAGTAATCTAGTGAGAGCTGCTAATAACCTCAAAATGATTCTGACAGTAATGTAGTGAGAGCTGCTAATAACGTCAAAATAATGCAACAGTAAAGTAGAAAGAGTTGCTACGAACCTCAAAATAATGCGATAGTGATGTCGGAAGAATTGCTAATGATCTCAAAATGATGCGACAGTGATGTAGTAAGAATTGCTAATGAACTCAAAATGATGCTAACAGTAATGGAGTGAAAGTTTTGAATAACCTAAAAGTGATGCTGACAGTAATGTAGTAAAAGTTGCTACGAACCTCAAAATATTGCGACAGTGATGTCGGGAGAATTGCTAATGAACTCAAAATGATGTTAACAGTAATGTAGTGATAGTTGCTAATTAACTCAGTGATGCTTAAAGTAATTAGTCAGTGTTTTGAACAACCTCAAAGTGATGCTGACAGTCAGTTAGAAAGAGTTGCTTAAAATAATGCAACAGTAATGTAGTAAGAGTTGCTAACAACCTCAAAATAATGCGACAGTGATGTCAGAAGAATTGGTAATAACCTCAAAATGATGCTGAAAGTGATGTCGGAAGAATTGCTAATGAACTTAAAATGATGCTAACTGTAATGTAGTGATAGTTGCTAATCAACTCAGTGATGCTTACAGCAATGTAGTAAGTGTTTCGAATAACCTCAAAGTGATGCTGACAGTCATGTAGTAAGAGTTGCTACGAAACTCAAAATAATGCTACTGTGATGTCGTAAGAATTGCTAATAAACTCAAAATGATACTAACAGTAATGTAGTGAAAGTTTCGAATAACCTCAAAGTGATGCTGACAGTCATGTGGTTAGAGCTGCGAGTAACCTAAAAATGATGATGACAGTGATGTCGTAAGAATTGCTATTGAACTCAAAACGATGCTAACAGTCACGTGGTGATGGATGCTAATAAACTCAGTGATGCTGACAGTAATGTAGTAATAGTTGCTAATAACCTCAAAATGATGCGACAGTGATGTCGTAAGAATTGCTAATGAACTCAAAATGATGCGACAGTGATGTTGTAAGAATTGCTAATGAACTCAAAATGATGCTGACGGTAATCTAGTAAGAGTTGCTAAAAAACTCAAAATAATGCGAAAGTGATGTCGTAAGAATTGCTAATAAACTCAAAATAATACTGACATTATTGTAGTAATAGTTGCTACGAACCTCAAAATGATGCTACCGTGATGTTCTAAGGATTGCTAACAAACTGAAAGTGATGCTGACAGTAATGTAGTGAAAGTTTCGAATAACCTCAAAGTGATGCTGACAGTCTTGTAGTAATATTTGCTACGAACCTCAAAACGATGCTACAGTGATGTAATTAAAGTTACTAATGATCTCAAAATGATGCTGAGAGTGATGTCGTAAGATTTGCGAATAACCTCAAAAAATGCTACAGTGATGTAGGAAGAGTTGCTAACGACCTCAAAAACAATGCTACAGGGATGTAGGAAGAGTTGCTAATAACCTCAAAATAATGCGACAGAGATGTCGTAAGAATTGCTAATGAAATCAAAATAATGCTAACAGTAATGCAGTGAAAGATTCGAATAACCTCAATGATAATAATGAACTCAAAATGATGCTGACAGTGATGTAATGAGGGTATCTACTAATTTCAAAAAGATGCGAAAGTGATGTCATGAGAGTTGCTTCTAACCTAATAAATGATGCGAAAGTGATGTGGTGAGAGTTGCTACTATCCTCAAAATTATGCTACAGTGATGTAGTGAGAGTTTCGATGAACCTCAAAATGATGCTCCAGTGATGTACTGAGAGTTGCTTAAAATCTCAAAATAATGCGACAGTGATGTGGTGAGAGTTGCTTCTGTCACGACCCGGCTCAGAAATCGTGACATCGAAGGAGGGAGACGCAGACTAAACGTGAAACACAACTAATAATTTATTATTAGTAACGCAAAATCAACACAAGGCAAACCATAACGTACAGTGGAGTGTGGTTATCAGTAGTGTCAGTGGTGAGTGCGAGTGTGTGCATGAGTGTACAGGGGGTGTATGTGTGCGGTGTGATGGATGCAGAGAACTAAACAAGACATAACTCAAGAAACACAACCATCGCTCCGACGTGGGCCAGGAGGAGTGAGCGAGAGACAACCGGCCAGGTTGATCGCCTGCTTTATAGCTGGGAGACGCCGGGCCCAGGTGCTCCCAATTAGTCAGCAGCTCCGCCCCATGAAGCTCGAACCTGAGAAGGGAAGGAAGTCAAAAATAATGCAACGCCCCCATGCCCGTGACCATGGGGACGTGACACTACGAACCTCAATATGATGCTCCAGTAATGTAGTGAGAGTTGCTACTAATCTAAGAAATGATGCTCCAGTGATGTAAAAAGAATTGCTACAAACCTAAGAAATGATGCAACAGTGATTTAGTGAGAGTTGCTTAAAACCTCAAAATGATGCTCCAGTGATGTAGTGAGAGTTGCTACGAAGCTCAAAATGATGCTACAGTGATGTCGTAAGAGTTGCTAAAAATCTCAAAATGATTCTTCAGTGATGTGGTGAGAGTTGCTAAAAACCTCAAAATGATGCTACAGTAATGTAGTGAGAGTTGCTTAAAACCTCAAAATGATGCTGTCAGTAATGTAGTGAGAGTTGCTACGAACCTCAAAATGATGCTACAGTGATGTGGTGAGAGTTGCGAAAAACCTCAAAATGATGCTACAGTAATGTAGTGAGAGTTGCTACGAACCTCAAAATGATGCTAACAGTAATGTAGTGAGAGTTGCTACGAACCTCAAAATGATGCTACAGTGATGTGGTGAGAGTTGCGAAAAACCTCAAAATGATGCTACAGTAATGAAGTGAGAGTTGCTAAAAACCTCAAAATGATGCTACAGTGATGTAGTGAGAGTTGCTACTAACCTCAAAATGATGCTACAGTTATGTAGTGAGAGTTGCTTAAAATCTATGAATGATGCTACAGTGATGTGGTGAGAGTTGCTTGAAACCTTAAAATGATGCTGACAGTCATTTAGTGAGAGTTGCTACTATCCTCCAAATGATGCTACAGTGATGTAGTGAGAGTTGCTACTATCCTCAAAATGATGCGACAGTTATGTAGTGAGAGTTGCTAAAAATCTCAAAATGATGCTTCAGTGATGTAGTGAGAGTTGCTACTTATCTCAAAATAATGCTACAGTGATGTAGTGAGAGTTGCTAAAACCCTAAAAATGATACTGACAGTAGTGTAGTGACAGTTTCTGCTTAACTCAAAATAAAGCTACAGTAATGTAGTGAGAGTTGCTACAAACCTCAAAATGATGCCAAAGTGATGTCATGAGAGCTGCTACGAACCTCAAAATGATGCTAAAGTCATTTAGTGAGAGTTGCTAAAAACCTAAAAATGATACTGACAGTAATGTAGTGTGAGTTTCTGTTAACTCAAAATAATGCTACAGTGATGTAGTGAGAGTTGCTACCAACCTCAAAATGATGCTGATAGTGATGTAGTGAGAGTTGCTAAAAATCTCAAAATGATGCTATCAGTAATGTTGTGACAGTTGCTAAAAACCTCAAACTGATGCTACAGTGATGTAGTGAGAGTTGCTACTAATCTCAAAATGATGCTGACACTCATGAAGTGGGAGTTTCAAAAATCCTCAAAATGATGCTACAGTGATGTAGTGAGAGTTGCTACGATGCTCAAATGATGCTACAGTGATGTAATAAGAATTGCCACTAACCAAACAAATGATGCTACAGTGATGTAGTGAGAGTTGCGAAAAACCTCAAAATGATGCCACAATAATGTAGTGAGAGTTGCGACTAACCTCAAAATGATGCTGATAGTGATGTCATGAGAGTTGCTACGAACCTCAAAATGATGCTGAAGTGATGTAATGAGACTTGCTACTAACCTAAGAAAGGATGCTACAGTGATGTGGTGAGAGTTCTACGAACCTCAAAATGATGCTGACAGTAATGTAGTGAGAATTGCTACGAACCTTTAAATGATTCGACAGTGGTGTAGTAAGAGTTACTGCTATCCTCAAAATGATGCTTCAGTGATGTAGTAAGAGTTGCTACTACCCTAAGAAATGATGCTCCAGTGATGTGGTGAGAGTTGCTAAAAACCTCAAAATGATGCTGACAGTAATGTAGTGAGAGTTTCTGCTAAACTCAAAATAAGGCTACAGTGATGTAGTGAGAGTTTCAACTATTCTCAAAATGATTCTTCAGTGATGTAGTGAGAGTTGCTACTAACCTCAAAATGATGTTAAACTGATGTGGTGAGAGTTCTACGAACCTAAAAATGATGCTCAAGTGATGTAATGACAGTTGCTACTAATTTAAAAATGATGCTAAAGTGATGTCATGAGAGTTGCTACGAACCTCAAAATGATGCTGAAGTGATGTAATGAGACTTGCTACTAACCTAAGAAAGGATGCTACAGTGATGTGGTGAGAGTTCTACGAACCTCAAAATGATGCTGACAGTAATGTAGTGAGAATTGCTACGAACCTTTAAATGATTCGACAGTGGTGTAGTAAGAGTTACTACTATCCTCAAAATGATGCTTCAGTGATGTAGTAAGAGTTGCTACTACCCTAAGAAATGATGCTCCAGTGATGTGGTGAGAGTTGCTAAAAACCTCAAAATGATGCTGACAGTAATGTAGTGAGAGTTTTCTGCTAAACTCAAAATAAGGCTACAGTGATGTAGTGAGAGTTTCAACTATTCTCAAAATGATTCTTCAGTGATGTAGTGAGAGTTGCTACTAACCTCAAAATGATGTTACACTGATGTGGTGAGAGTTCTACGAACCTCAAAATGATGCTCAAGTGATGTAATGACAGTTGCTACTAATTTAAAAATGATGCTAAAGTGATGTAATGAGAGTTGCTCCGAACCTAAGAAATGATGCGACAGTGATGTAGTGAGAGTCACTAGGAAGCTCAAATTGATGCTGACAGTAATGTAGTGAGAGTTGATTAAAACCTAAAAATTGATGCTAAAGTCATGGAGTGAGAGTTGCTACGAACCTCAAAATGATGCAGTGATGAAGTAAGAGTTGACACTATCCTCAAATTGATGCTTACAGTAATGTAGTGAGAGTTTCTTCTTAACTGAAAATAAAGCTACAGTAATGTAGTGAGAGTTTCTTCTTAACTGAAAATAAAGCTACAGTGATGTAGTGAGAGTTTCTTCTTAACTGAAAATAAAGCTACAGTGATGTAGTGAGAGTTTCTTCTCACATAAGAAATGATAACCAAGTGATGTAATGAGAGATGCTACGAACCTAAGAAATGATGCTACAGTGTTGTAGTGAGAGTTGCAACTAATGTCAAAATGATGCTAAAGTGATGTAATGAGAGTTGCTAATAACCTCAAAATGATGCTACAGTGATGTAGTAAGAGTTGCTCATGACATCAAAATGATGCTACAGTGATGTGGTGAGAGTTGATAGTAATTTCAAAATCATGCCAAAGTGATGTAATGAGAGTGGCTACTTACTTAAGAAATGATGCTACAGTGATGTGGTGAGAGTTGCTACGAACCTAAAAAATGATGCTACAGTCATGTAGTGAGAGTTGCTAAAAACCTCAAAATGATGCTGACAGTGATGTAATGAGAGTTGCTACTAACCTAAGAAATGATGCCACAGTGATGGGGTGAGAGTTGCGACTAATCTCAAAATGATGCTAAAGTGATGCAGTAAGAGTTGCTTAAAACCTTAAAATGATGCTGACAGTCATGTAGTGAGAGTTGCTTAAAATCTCAAAATGATGCGACAGTGATGTGGTGAGAGTTGCTACTATCCTTCAAATGATGCTACAATGATGTAGTGAGAGTTGCTTAAAATCTCAAAATGATGTGACAGTGATGTGGTAATAGTTTCAAAAAACTCAAAATGATGCTCCAGTGATGTAGTCAGAGTTGCTACGAACCTCAAAATGATGCTGACAGTCATGAAGTGAGATTTGCTACTATCCTCAAAATGATGCTACAGTGATGTGGTGAGAATTGCTAAAAATCTCATAATGATGCGAAAGTGATGTGATGAGAGTTGCTCAAAACCTCAAATGATGCTGTCAGTAATGTAGTGAGAGTTGCTACGAACCTCAAAATGATGCTCCAGTGATGTAGTGAGAGTTGCTACGAACCTCAAAATGATGCTACAGTAATGTAGTAGGAGTTACTAAAAATCTAAAAATGATGCTGAAGTGATGGGGGGAGAGTTTCTAAAATCCTCAAAATGATGCTACAGGATGTAGTGAGAGTTGCCACGAACCTCAAAATGATGCGACAGTAATGTAGTGAGAGTTGCTACGAAGCTCAAAATGATGCAACAGTAATGTGGTGAGAGTTGCTTAAAACCTCAAAATGATGCTACAGTAATGTGGTGAGAGTTGCTTAAAACCTCAAAATGATGCTACAGTGATGTAGTGAGAGTTGCTACGGACCTGAAAATGATGCTCCAGTGATGCAGTAAGAGTTGCTTAAAACCTCAAAATGATTCTACAGTGATGTGGTGAGAGTTTCTTAAAATCTCAAAATGATGAGACAGTGATGTGGTAAGAGTTGCGAAAGACCTCAAAATGATGCTGACAGTAATGTGGTGAGAGTTGCTAAAAATCTCAAAATGATGCTAAAGTGATATAGTGAGAGTTGCTACGAACCTCAAAATGATGCTCCAGTGATGTGGTGAGAGTTGCTACTATCCTCCAAATGATGCTACAGTGATGTAGTGAGAGTTGCTTAAAACCTCAAATGATGCAACAGTGATGTAGAGAGAGTTGCTACGATCCTCAAAATGATGCTACAGTAATGTATTAGGCTGCTAAAACCTCAAAATGATGCTACAGTGATGTAGTGAGAGTTGCTACGAACGTCAAAATGATGCTCCAGTGATGTGGTAAGAGTTGCTAAAAATCTCAAAATGATGCTACAGTGATGTAGTGAGAGTTGCTAAAAATCTCAAAATGAAGCTAAAGTGATGTGGTGAGAGTTGAAAAAAAAAATCAAAATGATGCTGTCAGTAATGTAGTGAGAGTTGCTACGACCCTCAAAATGATGCTACAGTGATGTAGTGAGAGTTGCTAAAAACCTCAAAATGATGCTACAGTGATACAGTGAGAGTTGCTACTCATCGAAGAAATGATGCTAAAGTGATGTAGTGAGAGTTGCTTCAAATCTCAAAATGACGCGACAGTGATGTGGTGAGAGTTTCTTAAAATCTTAAAATGATGCGACAGTGATATGGTGAGAGTTGCTACTATCCTCCAAATGATGCTACAGTGATGTTGTGAGAGTTGCTTAAAATCTCAAAATGATGCGACAGTGATGTGGTGAGAGTTGCTACTATCCTTCAAATGATGCTACAATGATGTAGTGAGAGTTGCTTAAAATCTCAAAATGATGTGACAGTGATGTGGTAATAGTTTCAAAAAACTCAAAATGATGCTCCATTGATGTAGTCAGAGTTGCTACGAACCTCAAAATGATGCTGACAGTCATGAAGTGAGATTTGCTACTATCCTCAAAATGATGCTACAGTGATGTGGTGAGAATTGCTAAAAATCTCATAATGATGCGAAAGTGATGTGATGAGAGTTGCTCAAAACCTCAAATGATGCTGTCAGTAATGTAGTGAGAGTTGCTACGAACCTCAAAATGATGCTCCAGTGATGTAGTGAGAGTTGCTACGAACCTCAAAATGATGCTACAGTAATGTAGTAGGAGTTACAAAAAATCTAAAGATGATGCTGAAGTGATGGGGGGAGAGTTGCTAAAATCCTCAAAATGATGCTACAGGATGTAGTGAGAGTTGCTACGAAGCTCAAAATGATGCAACAGTAATGTGGTGAGAGTTTCTTAAAACCTCAAAATGATGCTACAGTAATGTGGTGAGAGTTGCTTAAAACCTCAAAATGATGCTACAGTGATGTAGTGAGAGTTGCTACGGACCTGAAAATGATGCTCCAGTGATGCAGTAAGAGTTGCTTAAAACCTCAAAATGATTCTACAGTGATGTGGTGAGAGTTTCTTAAAATCTCAAAATGATGCGACAGTGATGTGGTAAGAGTTGCGAAAACCTCAAAATGATGCTGACAGTAATGTGGTGAGAGTTGCTAAAAATCTCAAAATGATGCTAAAGTGATATAGTGAGAGTTGCTACGAACCTCAAAATGATGCTCCAGTGATGTGGTGAGAGTTGCAACTATCCTCCAAATGATGCTACAGTGATGTAGTGAGAGTTGCTTAAAATCTCAAATGATGCAACAGTGATGTAGAGAGAGTTGCTACGATCCTCAAAATGATGCTACAGTAATGTATTAGGTTGCTAAAACCTCAAAATGATGCTACAGTGATGTAGTGAGAGTTGCTACGAACGTCAAAATGATGCTCCAGTGATGTGGTAAGAGTTGCTAAAAATCTCAAAATGATGCTACAGTGATGTAGTGAGAGTTGCCACGAACCTCAAAATGATGCACCAGTAATGTAGTGAGAGTTGCTCCGAACCTAAAAATGATGCGACAGTGATGTGGTAAGAGTTGCTAAAAATCTCAAAATGAAGCTAAAGTGATGTGGCGAGAGTTGAAAAAAAAAATCAAAATGATGCTGTCAGTAATGTAGTGAGAGTTGCTACGACCCTCAAAATGATGCTACAGTGATGTAGTGAGAGTTGCTAAAAACCTCAAAATGATGCTACAGTGATGTAGTGAGAGTTGCTTCAAATCTCAAAATGATGCTACAGTGATGTGGTGAGAGTTTCTTAAAATCTTAAAATGATGCGACAGTGATATGGTGAGAGTTGCTACTATCCTCCAAATGATGCTACAGTGATGTTGTGAGAGTTGCTTAAAATCTCAAAATGATGCGACAGTGATGTGGTGAGAGTTGCTACTATCCTTCAAATGATGCTACAATGATGTAGTGAGAGTTGCTTAAAATCTCAAAATGATGTGACAGTGATGTGGTAATAGTTTCAAAAAACTCAAAATGATGCTCCAGTGATGTAGTCAGAGTTGCTACGAACCTCAAAATGATGCTGACAGTCATGAAGTGAGATTTGCTACTATCCTCAAAATGATGCTACAGTGATGTGGTGAGAATTGCTAAAAATCTCATAATGATGCGAAAGTGATGTGATGAGAGTTGCTCAAAACCTCAAATGATGCTGTCAGTAATGTAGTGAGAGTTGCTACGAACCTCAAAATGATGCTCCAGTGATGTAGTGAGAGTTGCTACGAACCTCAAAATGATGCTACAGTAATGTAGTAGGAGTTACTAAAAATCTAAAAATGATGCTGAAGTGATGGGGGGAGAGTTGCTAAAATCCTCAAAATGATGCTACAGGATGTAGTGAGAGTTGCCACGAACCTCAAAATGATGCTACAGTAATGTAGTGAGAGTTGCTACGAAGCTCAAAATGATGCAACAGTAATGTGGTGAGAGTTGCTTAAAACCTCAAAATGATGCTACAGTAATGTGGTGAGAGTTGCTTAAAACCTCAAAATGATGCTACAGTGATGTAGTGAGAGTTGCTACGGACCTGAAAATGATGCTCCAGTGATGCAGTAAGAGTTGCTTAAAACCTCAAAATGATTCTACAGTGATGTGGTGAGAGTTTCTTAAAATCTCAAAATGATGCGACAGTGATGTGGTAAGAGTTGCGAAAGACCTCAAAATGATGCTGACAGTAATGTGGTGAGAGTTGCTAAAAATCTCAAAATGATGCTAAAGTGATATAGTGAGAGTTGCTACGAACCTCAAAATGATGCTCCAGTGATGTGGTGAGAGTTGCTACTATCCTCCAAATGATGCGACAGTGATGTAGTGAGAGTTGCTTAAAATCTCAAATGATGCAACAGTGATGTAGAGACAGTTGCTACGATCCTCAAAATGATGCTACAGTAATGTATTAGGTTGCTAAAACCTCAAAATGATGCTACAGTGATGTAGTGAGAGTTGCTACGAACGTCAAAATGATGCTCTAGTGATGTGGTAAGAGTTGCTAAAAATCTCAAAATTATGCTAAAGTGATGTGGTGAGAGTTGCTAAAATCCTCAAAATGATGCTACAGTGATGTAGTGAGAGTTGCCACGAACCTCAAAATGATGCACCAGTAATGTAGTGAGAGTTGCTCCGAACCTAAAAATGATGCGACAGTAATGTGGTAAGAGTTGCTAAAAATCTCAAAATGATGCTAAAGTGATGTGGTGAGAGTTGAAAAAAAAAATCAAAATGATGCTGTCAGTAATGTAGTGAGAGTTGATACGACCCTCAAAATGATGCTACAGTGATGTAGTGAGAGTTGCTAAAAACCTCAAAATGATGCTACAGTGATACAGTGAGAGTTGCTACTCATCGAAGAAATGATGCTAAAGTGATGTAGTGAGAGTTGCTTCAAATCTCAAAATGATGCTACAGTGATGTGGTGAGAGTTTCTTAAAATCTTAAAATGATGCGACAGTGTTATGGTGAGAGTTGCTACTATCCTCCAAATGATGCTACAGTGATGTAGTGAGAGTTGCTACGAACCTCAAAATGATGCTCCAGTGATGTGGTGAGAGTTGCTTCTATCCTCCAAATGATGCTACAGTGATGTAGTGAGAGTTGCTTAAAATCTCAAATGATGCTACAGTGATGTAGTGAGAGTTGCTACGGACCTCAAAATGATGCTCCAGTGATGCAGTAAGAGTTGCTTAAAACCTCAAAATGATGCTGATAGTAATGTAGTGAGAGTTGTTAAGAACCTCAAAATGATGCTACAGTGATGTGGTGAGAGTTGCTACGAACCTCAAAATGATTCTACAGTGATGTAGAGAGAGTTGCTATGATCCTCAAAATGATGCTACATTAATGTATTAGGTTGCTAAAAACCTCAAAATGATGCTACAGTGATGTAGTGAGAGTTGCTACGATCCTCAAAATGATGCTACAGTAATGTATTCGGTTGACTAAAAACCTCAAAATGATGCTCCAGTGATGCAGTAAGAGTTGCTTAAAACCTTTAAAAATGATGCTGACAGTCATGTAGTGACAGTTGCTACTATCCTCCAAATGATGCTACAGTGATGTCGTGACAGTTGCTAAAAATCTCAAAATGATGTGACAGTGATGTGGTAATAGTTTCAAAAAACTCAAAATGATGCTCCAGTGATGTAGTAAGAGTTGCCACGAACCTCAAAATGATGCTGACAGTCATGAAGTGAGATTTGCTACTATCCTCAAAATGATGCTACAGTGATGTAGGAAGAGTTGCTAAAAACCTCAAAATGATGCTGCAGTGATGTAGTGAGAGTTGCTACTAATCTAAGAAATGATGCTAAAGTGATGTGTTGAGAGTTGCTTCAAATCTCAAAATGATCCTCCAGTGATGCAGTAAGAGTTGCTTAAAACCTTAAAATGATGCCACAGTGATGTGGTGAGAGTTGCTACTAACCTAAAAAATGATGCTACAGTCATGTAGTGAGAGTTGCTAAAAACCTCAAAATGATGCTGACAGTGATGTAATGAGAGTTGCTACTAACCTAAGAAATGATGCCACAGTGATGGGGTGAGAGTTGCTACTAATCTCAAAATGATGCTAAAGTGATGTAATGAGAGTTGCTACTAACCTAAGAAATGATGCTACAGTGATGTGGTGAGAGTTGCTACAAACCTAAGAACTGATGCCACAGTGATGTAGTGATAGTTGCTAAAAACCTAAAAATGAGGCTCCAGTAATGTGGTGAGAGTTGCTACTATCCTCAAAATGATGCTAAAGTTATATGGTGAGAGTTGCTACTAATCTCAAAATGATGCTGAAAGTGATGTCGTGAGTGTTTCTACGAACCTCAAAATGATGCTACAGTGATGTGGTGAGAGTTGCTTCAAACCTAAGAAATGATGCCACTGTGATGTAGTGATACTTGCTACTAATCTCAAAATGATGCTAAAGTGATGTTGTGAGAGTTGCTATGTACCTAAGAAATGATGCTACTGTGATGTGGTGAGAATTGTTACCGACCTCAAAATGATGCTAGAGTGATGTAGTGAGAGTTGCTACTAATCTCAAAATGATGCTAAAGTGATGTTGTGAAAGTTGCTATGTACCTAAGAAATGATGCTACAGTGATGTTGTGAAAGTTGCTATGTACCTAAGAAATGATGCTACAGAGATGTGGTGAGAGTTGTTACCGACCTCAAAATGATGCAAGAGTGATGTCGTGAGAGTTGCTCCTAACCTAAAAATGATGCTTACAGTGATGTCGTGAGAGTTGCTACTATCCTCAAAATGATGCTGAAAGTGATGAAGTGAGAGTTGCTACAAACCTCAAAATGATGGTGACAGTCATGTAGTGAGAGTTGCTAGGAACCTCAAAATGATGCTACAGTAATGTGGTGAGAGTTGCTTAAAACCTCAAAATGATGCGACAGTGATGTAGTGAGAGTTGCTACGGACCTGAAAATGATGCTCCAGTGATGCAGTAAGAGTTGCTTAAAACCTCAAAATGATGCTACAGTGATGTGGTGAGAGTTTCTTAAAATCTCAAAATGATGCGACAGTGATGTGGTAAGAGTTGCGAAAGACCTCAAAATGATGCTGACAGTAATGTGGTGAAAGTTGCTAAAAATCTCAAAATGATGCTAAAGTGATATAGTGAGAGTTGCTACGAACCTCAAAATGATGCTCCAGTGATGTGGTGAGAGTTGCTACTATCCTCCAAATGATGCTACAGTGATGTAGTGAGAGTTGCTTAAAATCTCAAATGATGCAACAGTGATGTAGTGAGAGTTGCTACGATCCTCAAAATGATGCTACAGTAATGTATTAGGTTGCTAAAACCTCAAAATGATGCTACAGTGATGTAGTGAGAGTTGCTACGAACGTCAAAATGATGCTCCAGTGATGTAGTAAGAGTTGCTTAAAACCTTAAAATGATGCTGACAGTCATGTAGTGAGAGTTGCTACTATCCTCAAAATGATGCTAAAGTGATGTGATGAGAGTTGCTAAAAATCTCAAAATGATGCTGTAAGTAATGAAGTGAGACTTGCTACGAACCTCAATAATGCTACAGTAATGTTGTAAGTGTTGCTAAAAATCTCAAAATGATGCTAAAGTGATGTGGTGAGAGTTGCTAAAATCCTCAAAATGATGCTACAGTGATGTAGTGAGAGTTGCCACGAACCTCAAAATGATGCACCAGTAATGTAGTGAGAGTTGCTCCGAACCTAAAAATTATGCGACAGTGATGTGGTAAGAGTTGCTAAAAATCTCAAAATGAAGCTAAAGTGATGTGGTGAGAGTTGAAAAAAAAAATCAAAATGATGCTGTCAGTAATGTAGTGAGAGTTGCTACGACCCTCAAAATGATGCTACAGTGATGTAGTGAGAGTTGCTAAAAACCTCAAAATGATGCTACAGTGATCCAGTGAGAGTTGCTACTCATCGAAGAAATGATGCTAAAGTGATCCAGTGAGAGTTGCTTCATATCTCAAAATGATGCTACAGTGATGTGGTGAGAGTTTCTTAAAATCTTAAAATGATGCGACACTGATATGGTGAGAGTTTCTACTATCCTCCAAATGATGCTACAGTGATGTAGTGAGAGTTGCTTAAAATCTCAAATGATGCTACAGTGATGTAGTGAGAGTTGCTACGGACCTCAAAATGATGCTCCAGTGATGCAGTAAGAGTTGCTTAAAACCTCAAAATGATGCTGACAGTCATGTAGTGAGAGTTGTTAAGAACCTCAAAATGATGCTACAGTGATGTGGTGAGAGTTGATAGTAATTTCAAAATCATGCCAAAGTGATGTAATGAGAGTTGCTACTTACTTAAGAAATGATGCTACAGTGATGTGGTGAGAGTTGCTACGAACCTCAAAATGATGCTAAAGTAATGTGGTGAGAGTTGCTACGAACCTCAAAATGATTCTACAGTGATGTAGTGAGAGTTGCTACGATCCTCAAAATGATGCTACAGTAATGTATTAGGTTGCTAAAAACCTCAAAATGATGCCACAGTGATGTGGTGAGAGTTGCTACGAACCTCAAAATGATTCTACAGTGATGTAGTGAGAGTTGCTACGATCCTCAAAATGATGCTACAGTAATGTATTAGGTTGCTAAAAACCTCAAAATGATGCTACAGTGATGTAGTGAGAGTTGCTACGATCCTCAAAATGATGCTACAGTAATGTATTCGGTTTTCTAAAAACCTCAAAATGATGCTCCAGTGATGCAGTAAGAGTTGCTTAAAACCTTTAAAAATGATGCTGACAGTCATGTAGTGAGAGTTGCTAAAAATCTCAAAATGATGCTGCAGTGATGTCGTGAGAGTTGCTACTAATCTAAGAAATGATGCTACAGTGATGTGGTGAGAGTTGCTACTCACCTTAAAATGATGCTGACAGTGATGTCGTGAGAGTTGCTAAAAACCTCAAAATGATGCTACAGTGATGTAATGAGAGTTGCTAAAAACCTAAGAAATGATGCCACAGTGATGGGGTGAGAGTTGCTACTAATCTCAAAATGATGCTAAAGTGATGTAATGAGAGTTGCTACTAACCTAAGAAATGATTCTACAGTGATGTGGTGAGAGTTGCTACTAACCTCAAAATGATGGTGACAGTCATGTAGTGAGACTTGCTGCTAACCTTAAAATGATGCTGACAGTGATGTCGTGAGAGTTTCTTTGAACCTCAAAATGATGCTACAGTGATGTAATGAGAGTTGCGACAAACCTAAGAAATGATGCCACAGTGATGTAGTGATAGTTGCTAAAAACCTCAAAATGAGGCTCCAGTAATGTCGTGAGAGTTGCTACTATCCTCAAAATGATGCTAAAGTTATATGGTGAGAGTTGCTACTAATCTCAAAATGATGCTGAAAGTGATGTCGTGAGAGTTTCTACGAACCTCAAAATGATGCTACAGTGATGTAATGAGAGTTGCTACAAACCTAAGAAATGATGATACAGTGATGTGGTGAGAGTTGCTACTAATCTCAAAATGATGCTAAAGTGATGTTGTGAAAGTCGCTATGTACCTAAGAAATGATGCTCCAGTGATGTGGTGAGAGTTTTTACCGACCTCAAAATGATGCTAGAGTGATGTCGTGAGAGTTGCTACTAACCTAAAAATGATGCTTACAGTGATGTCGTTAGAGTTGCTACTATCCTCCAAAATGATGCTTCAGTAATGTAGTGAGAGTTGCTACTATCCTCAAAATGATGCTGAAAGTGATGAAGTGAGAGTTGCTACAAACCTCAAAAGGATGCTGACAGTGATGTAGTGAGAGTTGCTAAAAACCTGAAAATGATGCTACAGTGATGTGGTGCAAATTGCTACTAATCTCAAAATGACGCGAAAGTAATGTAATGAGAGTTGCTACTTATTTCAAAATGAGGCTCCACTAATGTAATGAGAGTTGCTACTAACCTAAGAAATGATGCTACAGTAATGTAGTGAGAGTTACTACTAAATTAAAAATGATGGTGACAGTCATGTAGTGAGACTTGCTACTAACCTTAAAATGATGCTGACAGTGATGTCGTGAGAGTTTCTACGAACCTCAAAATGATGCTACAGTGATGTAATGAGAGTTGCTACTAACCTAAAAATGAGGCTCCAGTGATGTCGTGAGAGTTGCTACTATCCTCAAAATGATGCTAAAGTAATATAGTGAGAGTTGCTACAAACCTAAAAATGATGCTACAGTGATGTAATGAGAGTTGCTACTAACCTAAGAAATGATGCTACAGTGATGTCGTGAGAGTTGCTACTAACCTTAAAATGATGCTGACAGTGATGTCGTGAGAGTTTCTTCGAACCTCAAAATGATGCTACAGTGATGTAATGAGAGTTGCTAAAAACCTAAGAAATGATGCCACTGTGATGTAGTGATAGTTGCTACTAATCTCAAAATGATGCTAAAGTGATGTTGTGACAGTTGCTATGTACCTAAGAAATGATGCTACAGTGATGTGGTGAGAGTTGTTACCGACCTCAAAATGATGCTAGAGTGATGTGGTGAGAGTTGCTACGAATCTCAAAATTATGCTAAAGTGATGTTGTGAAAGTTGCTATGTACCTAAGAAATGATGCTACAGTGATGTGGTGAGAGTTGTTACCGACCTCAAAATGATGCTAGAGTGATGTCGTGAGAGTTGCTACTAACCTAAAAATGATGCTTACAGTGATGTCGTGAGAGTTGCTACTATCCTCAAAATGATGCTGAAAGTGATGAAGTGAGAGTTGCTCCAAACCTCAAAATGATGGTGACAGTCATGTAGTGAGAGTTGCTACGAACCTCAAAATGATGCTACAGTAATGTGGTGAGAGTTGCTTAAAACCTCAAAATGATGCTCCAGTGATGCAGTAAGAGTTGCTTAAAACCTCAAAATGATGCTACAGTGATGTGGTGAGAGTTTCTTAAAATCTCAAAATGATGCGACAGTGATGTGGTGAGAGTTGCTAAAAATCTCAAAATGATGCTAAAGTGATATAGTGAGAGTTGCTACTAACCTAAGAAATGATGCTACAGTGATGTGGTGAGAGTTGCTACGAACCTCAAAATGATGCTACAGTAATGTGGTGAGAGTTGCTACGAACCTCAAAATGATGCTCCAGTGATGTAGTAAGAGTTGCTACGAACCTCAAAATGATGCTGACAGTCATGAAGTGAGATTTGCTACTATCCTCAAAATGATGCTACAGTGATGTAGGAAGAGTTGCTAAAAACCTCAAAATGATGCTGCAGTGATGTAGTGAGAGTTGCTACTAATCTAAGAAATGATGGTAAAGTGATGTGGTGAGAGTTGCTTCAAATCTCAAAATGATGCTCCAGTGATGCAGTAAGAGTTGCTTAAAACCTTAATATGATGCCACAGTGATGTGGTGAGAGTTGCTATTAACCTAAAAATGATGCTGACAGTGATGTAATGAGAGTTGCTACTAACCTAAGAAATGATGCCACAGTGATGGGGTGAGAGTTTCTTCTAATCTCAAAATGATGCTAAAGTGATGTAATGAGAGTTGCAACTAACCTAAGAAATGATGCTACAGTGATGTGGTGAGAGTTGCTACTAACCTCAAAATGATGGTGACAGTCATGTAGTGAGACTTGCTGCTAACCTTAAAATGATGCTGACAGTGATGTCGTGAGAGTTTCTTTGAACCTCAAAATGATGCTACAGTGATGTAATGAGAGTTGCGACAAACCTAAGAAATGATGCCACAGTGATGTAGTGATAGTTGCTAAAAACCTCAAAATGAGGCTCCAGTAATGTCGTGAGAGTTGCTACTATCCTCAAAATGATGCTAAAGTTATATGGTGAGAGTTGCTACTAATCTCAAAATGATGCTGAAAGTGATGTCGTGAGAGTTTCTACGAACCTCAAAATGATGCTACAGTGATGTAATGAGAGTTGCTACAAACCTAAGAAATGATGCTACAGTAATGTGGTGAGAGTTGCTACTAATCTCAAAATGATGCAAAAGTGATGTTGTGAAAGTCGCTATGTACCTAAGAAATGATGCTCCAGTGATGTGGTGAGAGTTGTTACCGACCTCAAAATGATGCTAGAGTGATGTCGTGAGAGTTGCTACTATCCTCCAAATGATGCGACAGTAATGTGGTAAGAGTTGCTAAAAAACTCAAAATGATGCTAAAGTGATGTGGTGAGAGTTGAAAAAAAAAATCAAAATGATGCTGTCAGTAATGTAGTGAGAGTTGCTACGACCCTCAAAATGATGCTACAGTGATGTAGTGAGAGTTGCTAAAAACCTCAAAATGATGCTACAGTGATACAGTGAGAGTTGCTACTCATCTAAGAAATGATGCTAAAGTGATGTAGTGACAGTTGCTTCAAATCTCAAAATGATGCTACAGTGATGTAGTGAGAGTTGCTTAAAATCTCAAATGATGCTACAGTGATGTAGTGAGAGTTGCTACGGACCTCAAAATGATGCTCCAGTGATGCAGTAAGAGTTGCTTAAAACCTCAAAATGATGCTGACAGTAATGTAGTGAGAGTTGTTAAGAACCTCAAAATGATGCTACAGTGATGTGGTGAGAGTTGATAGTAATTTCAAAATCATGCCAAAGTGATGTAATGAGAGTTGCTACTTACTTAAGAAATGATGCTACAGTGATGTGGTGAGAGTTGCTACGAACCTCAAAATGATGCTAAAGTAATGTGGTGAGAGTTGCTACGAACCTCAAAATGATTCTACAGTGAGGTTGTGAGAGTTGCTACGAACCTCAAAATGATGCTGACAGTCATGTCGTGAGAGTTGCTACTATCCTCCAAATGATGCTACAGTGATGTCGTGAGAGTTGCTAAAAATCTCAAAATGATGTGACAGTGATGTAGGAAGAGTTGCTAAAAACCTCAAAATGATGCTGCAGTGATGTAGTGACAGTTGCTACTAATCTCAAAATGATGCTGCAGTGATGTAGTGACAGTTGCTTCTAATCTCAGAAATGATGCTAAAGTGATGTGGTGAGAGTTGCTAAAAATCTCAAAATGATGCTCCAGTGATGCAGTGAGAGTTGCTTAAAACCTTAAAATGATGCCACAGTGATGTGGTGAGAGTTGCTAAAAACCTCAAAATGATGCTGACAGTGATGTAATGAGAGTTGCTACTAACCTAAGAAATGATGCCACAGTGATGGGGTGAGAGTTGCTACTAATCTCAAAATGATGCTAAAGTGATGTAATGAGAGTTGCTACTAACCTAAGAAATGATGCTACAGTGATGTGGTGAGAGTTGCTACTAACCTCAAAATGATGGTGACAGTCATGTAGTGAGACTTGCTGCTAACCTTAAAATGATGCTGACAGTGATGTCGTGAGAGTTTCTTTGAACCTCAAAATGATGCGACAGTGATGTAATGAGAGTTGCGACAAACCTAAGAAATGATGCCACAGTGATGTAGTGATAGTTGCTAAAAACCTCAAAATGAGGCTCCAGTAATGTCGTGAGAGTTGCTACTATCCTCAAAATGATGCTAAAGTTATATGGTGAGAGTTGCTACTAATCTCAAAATGATGCTGAAAGTGATGTCGTGAGAGTTTCTACGAACCTCAAAATGATGCTACAGTGATGTCGTGAGAGTTGCTCCTAACCTAAAAATGATGCTTACAGTGATGTCGTTAGAGTTGCTACTATCCTCCAAAATGATGCTTCAGTAATGTAGTGAGAGTTGCTACTATCCTCAAAATGATGCTGAAAGTGATGAAGTGAGAGTTGCTACAAACCTCAAAAGGATGCTGACAGTGATATAGTGAGAGTTGCTAAAAACCTGACAATGATGCTACAGTGATGTGGTGCAAGTTGCTACTAATCTCAAAATGATGCTACAGTAATGTAATGAGAGTTGCTACTTATTTCAAAATGAGGCTCCACTGATGTAATGAGAGTTGCTACTAACCTAAGAAATGATGCTACAGTAATGTAGTGAGAGTTACTACTAAATTAAAAATAATGGTGACAGTCATGTAGTGAGACTTGCTCCTAACCTTAAAATGATGCTGACAGTGATGTCGTGAGAGTTTCTACGAACCTCAAAATGATGCTACAGTGATGTAATGAGAGTTGCTAGTAACCTAAAAATGAGGCTCCAGTGATGTCGTGAGAGTTGCTACTATCCTCAAAATGATGCTAAAGTAATATAGTGAGAGTTGCTACGAACCTAAAAATGATGCTACAGTGATGTAATGAGAGTTGCTACTAACCTAAGAAATGATGCTACAGTGATGTCGTGAGAGTTGCTACTAACCTGAAAATGATGGTGACCGTCATGTGGTGAGAGTTGCTAAAAACCTCAAAAGGATACTGACAGTAATGTAGTATCCTTGCTAAAAACCTGAAAATGATGCTGACAGTGATGTAATGAGAGTTGCTATGAACCTAAGAAATGATGCTACAGTGATGTGGTGAGAGTTGCTACTATCCTCCAAATGATGCTAACAGTCATGTGAGCTTCATCAAGACCCAGGCCTCTATTTGTGGTCATGCATCATTGTTGCTGACCAATGGTCCAACTTCATCAGTCAGTCAGTCAGAGACATTAGCATTTGTCGGCCTGGCCTGCTGCCAAAGACTAACACTGCTTTAGTTGATTTACCTGTGCAGCCATGTCACACTCCTCTCGGCCACCTCCAAGGTCAGACGTCAGGTTAAACCAGCCAATGGCGGAAGAATCACTCTCAGAATCTGAAGCGCTCGTAGCTGCAGGGTTTTTCCACACAGCTTCTGTTGAGAGACAAAGTCCATCACTTGATTAACTCTCACCAACAGAAATGTGCAGTTTTCCACTCAGGACAGCTGCTGCATGCTGCTGTTTGTAAAAAGAAGGTCCAGTGGATCCATTCAGTTCTACATGATTCAGCAGAGAGATGTCACCATTGAATAATGACCATATTTCCTAAAATTATAGCTCAACCACAGAGGGACCAGGCTACTAGAATGACCTCTGTTTACTAGAAGTGCTTCTCCTACGGTGGTGAACTCCTCAGCTGTCAGTGGAGTCAAATCTGTCTTCGAGAGGCCAGAGGTTCCCACACTGGTTCCCTCTCATCATGCAGCCCTGACAGCTGTGTGTGCTGTTCCAGCGTGTTGGCACCTCACTGATGAGTTTCAGGGTTGGCCCTCCCATCTGTTGCTGCACCTGAGCCAGCTTCTCCTTGGCTGTAGTGCTGATCTGAAGGATGTGACAGTGTTCCTGGCTTTGTGTCTGATGATGGAAGTGGGGATCTGATCACAGGATTTTCTGACTCCTAGATTCAGACGATGTGCAGTGCAGACTGAGTGGTGAATTTGGAGCTGTCTAGTGGATGCTGTCATGTTTGGTGCTGCGTCGCTCACAAGACACTTGACTTTGTTGGTGATGGCCCAGTCCTCCATCAGGCCTCTTTGGACTGGGGCCAAACTGTCAGCAGGGTGACTTTGTGGAAAGTCTTGCACTCCCAACACATTCATTCTCACTAATGCAGTGACAGGTCAGAGCCAAGGGAGCCTCCATGTCCACAGATGTCCACATGGCAGCTGGACTTCCTTTTTCACTCCTTCCCGTTCCTCCTGGTACTTTTTGGCCACCGTTTGTTTGATGGTCTGAAAATGACACCCAGAGTAAATCAATACATTGAAATTAGAGATGAAATAAACTGGAGATATCAACGACTGCTTTAGATCATTTCCACACAAACCTTTCTGGTTGGCAAACATATGAGGCTCAAGGACCTGAACCAGTTCCCTGAACCCTTCCCTCTCAACAGTGCTGAGGGGCTGGCAGTCCTTCAGGATGAAATTCAGCAGAGCCTCATCCAGCATCTGCTTCCTGGAAGCTGGATGGTTAAAGATGAAGGAGAGAAGAAATGAAGAGGAATTAATGATCAATGAAGCAACTGTGAGTCAGTTGGACAGTGTCTGTATACCTGAGTTCATCCTGGTGGATCTGGGACTTCATTCTCATGCCTGGCCCCATCATGCCTCAGCACTGAAGAGGTGCTTTTGTTGAGATGAGACGCTTCTGTCCAACAAATGCCACATTCAACCTGCAGAAAAGAACATGAGTACTCAGCTAAAAGTTCCTTTCTTCATGGTGACTGGTGTTTCTTAGTCTTAGACCACCAGGTTTCCAATGAGGTGTATCGGATACGTTGTTGTGTGCCGCTGAAATCCGTCCAATTCCGGCGTTGTTTCCTCATGAAATATGTTTGCCTTAAAGCTCATTAAAGTGTTGAACCACAATATCGTTCACCATAACTTAGTCAACTTCAAGATAACCTACTTCTACATTCCAGTCCCGGCTGCTCCTGTTCTGCTGCAGTCCAGAAAACAACAACCCGATACAATTGGCGCTCCTTCCCACAGCTCCGGCCCGGATCCGCATGGTTCCGCTGACTGACTGTGAGACGCGCTCCCTCCAGAGTGGCACAGCCCGATGGGGGTCCTTATCTGGCACGGGGGCGTAAAACAGGTGCGACTGGAAAGCCTGGTTTATTCTGCGTCGAGGGAACGCGTTGCTCTGCAATTCACCGCCAAGCCGCTAGGGGGTGTGGCTTTGTCTTTGTATTGTTTACGGGGCTCTTGTCGGATTCCTTGGTTTTCTTCCGGTCACAGACAACAATTGTTGGCCATTTGTCAGTCTTTGTAGTGCCGCCAATAATCCTTTCTTCGGCTTGGTCCATTTTTTCTTGACGCTTTCACCACAGAAACTTTGAAAATGGCGGTGTTGTTGTGCTGCGACTGAACCGGAAATGACGTTCTGAGCGGACCAATTACAGTCCTCGACGTTGACGTCACCACGCGTTTACGCGACACGGAGGCAGGATTTTGTTGGGGTTTGCGTCGACGCGACGCAGAAGCATAAATCAGGCTTTCGTGGTTTAGAATCTCACGCCAAGCCGGAGAACCAGGTCTTGAATCAGTCACGTGGTCACTGCCGGTCGGCGAGGCTTTGGACGTCACTAAATACGTCATCGATAACCGTTTTTCAAAACGAAATCCTGGATCACTCCACTCATCACTACCGCTGCTACCAGGTTAGCGAGTCTGGAGTGGCACAGAGAACAGAGCTTGGACTCTGCTCGTTTTGAAGAAGAAGAAGAAGAAAAGAAGCGGAAGGCCTCGGTCTTTGTCTCCTGAAGGCTGAGTGGCGCCGGTAGAACCTCAACATGTGCGCCACGCAGCTGCTGCGGGTGTCGGTCCAGGAGCGGATCCTCGCCGCCGCTGAAGACTTCCTGCTGCAGCTGGGAGAAGGAGACTCAGCGGCTGGAGTCCCGGTGCTGAGAGCGCTGCTCACCGAGCGGCTGGCGGCGGCCGCGGAGCAGATCGTGGCTCTGCTGGAGGAAACCGTGGCGGAGTACGAGCGGGAGAACCACCGGCAGAGGTTGCTGCTCGATGCCGTGCTGAAGCCCCGAGTCAGGCTGGACAGAGCAGGTGAGTCCCCCCACACTGACCAGGAGAACCGAGAGACCGCAGTCCTGCCAGCAAGTGTCTCCGGTCTGGTTGTGTCCGTAATCCGGGTCATTGTGCTCAGACCGTCTGAGCAGGAGTGGAACAACGTAGAAGTGTTTCGTAGTTGACGGCTATTCGGTGTTGGTGGAGCCTTAAAACCTCACCTGGCTCGGGACACGCTGGGCGCCATCTTGGCTGCTTCCTGACCAACAAGTAGATGGCGCTGTTTGGTTTCCAGGCTGCGTCCTTCCCGCCGTAGTTCTACTGCTTTTTGTATTTGTTTGGAAGAAAAAAACAAAACTAAGAAACACGGAGAAACATCTCATAGGTTACACGTTACAAATTTTGTCCCAGCCAGAGTTTTCCTCAATTACTGGAAAGGAAAGGGACATTTCCTGATTATTTTTAATAAACTAATCTTCGACCTTGGCTGACTGCATGTTGCTGTGTTTGGGTGGACTGACATGTTTAGCATCAGTACAGGTTCCCTCTGGTTCTAGGGACTGAACTCTCATTCTCCTACAGGGTCTCATTCTAGAAATGAACATTCTGACTAGCAGATGTGATCATGAATGGACAAAACCATTCAGCAGAGGGGACCTATGACCTTTGACCTGGGTGACACAACGTTGATCCAAGCATCTGAAGCCAGCGTTTCTGCTCCCAGTTTGCTGACTGGTCCTCAGTAGCAGGACGTCTCTTTTCATTGAGTTGATTTCTGTTTCTGTCTGTTGCTCCGCTGTTTCAGAGTCAAATGAAGAGATTTCTGATGTTGCTGTTTGTGTCCTGCAGATGTGGAGCAGCTGCTGGTGATTAAAGAAGAGGTTCCCCCTGAGCTGCAGGACCCAGAGCCCCCCCACATTAAAGAGGAGTGGGAGGAGCTCTGGACCAGTGAGGAGGGAGGGCAGCTTCAAGGGCAGGAGGAGGCTGATATCACCACGTTCCCCTTCACTCTGGTTCCTGTGAAGAGTGAAGGGGACGAAGAGAAACCTCAGTTCCCACAGCTTCATCAGAGTCTAACTGAGGAGAACTTGAAAGAAGAGTCTCTGAGCAGCAGCCCAGTTCATCCTCTGAAATGATGCAGTTAGAGTTGCTTAAAACGTTAAAATGATGCCACAGTGATGTGGTGAGAGTTGCTACTAACCTAAAAAATGATGCTACAGTCATGTAGTGAGAGTTGCTAAAAACCTCAAAATGATGCTGACAGTGATGTAATGAGAGTTGCTACTAACCTAAGAAATGATGCTACAGTGATGTGGTGAGAGTTGCTACAAACCTAAGAAATGATGCCACAGTGATGTAGTGATAGTTGCTAAAAACCTAAAAATGAGGCTCCAGTAATGTGGTGAGAGTTGCTACTATCCTCAAAATGATGCTAAAGTTATATGGTGAGAGTTGCTACTAATCTCAAAATGATGCTGAAAGTGATGTCGTGAGAGTTTCTACGAACCTCAAAATGATGCTACAGTGATGTGGTGAGAGTTGCTACAAACCTAAGAAATGATGCCACTGTGATGTAGTGATAGTTGCTACTAATCTCAAAATGATGCTAAAGTGATGTTGTGAGAGTTGCTATGTACCTAAGAAATGATGCTACTGTGATGTGGTGAGAATTGTTACCGACCTCAAAATGATGCTAGAGTGATGTTGTGAAAGTTGCTATGTACCTAAGAAATGATGCTACAGTGATGTGGTGAGAGTTGTTACCGACCTCAAAATGATGCAAGAGTGATGTCGTGAGAGTTGCTCCTAACCTAAAAATGATGCTTACAGTGATGTCGTGAGAGTTGCTACTATCCTCAAAATGATGCTGAAAGTGATGAAGTGAGAGTTGCTACAAACCTCAAAATGATGGTGACAGTCATGTAGTGAGAGTTGCTAGGAACCTCAAAATGATGCTACAGTAATGTGGTGAGAGTTGCTTAAAACCTCAAAATGATGCGACAGTGATGTATTGAGAGTTGCTACGGACCTGAAAATGATGCTCCAGTGATGCAGTAAGAGTTGCTTAAAACCTCAAAATGATGCTACAGTGATGTGGTGAGAGTTTCTTAAAACCTCAAAATGATGCTACAGTGATGTAGTGAGAGTTGCTACGAACGTCAAAATGATGCTCCAGTGATGTAGTAAGAGTTGCTTAAAACCTTAAAATGATGCTGACAGTCATGTAGTGAGAGTTGCTACTATCCTCAAAATGATGCTAAAGTGATGTGATGAGAGTTGCTAAAAATCTCAAAATGATGCTGTAAGTAATGAAGTGAGACTTGCTACGAACCTCAATAATGCTAGAGTAATGTTGTAAGTGTTGCTAAAAATCTCAAAATGATGCTAAAGTGATGTGGTGAGAGTTGCTAAAATCCTCAAAATGATGCTACAGTGATGTAGTGAGAGTTGCCACGAACCTCAAAATGATGCACCAGTAATGTAGTGAGAGTTGCTCCAAACCTCAAAATGATGCGACAGTCATGTGGAAAGAGTTGCTAAAAATCTCAAAATGATGCTAAAGTGATGTGGTGAGAGTTGAAAAAAAAAATCAAAATGATGCTGTCAGTAATGTAGTGAGAGTTGCTACGACCCTCAAAATGATGCTACAGTGATGTAGTGAGAGTTGCTAAAAACCTCAAAATGATGCTACAGTGATCCAGTGAGAGTTGCTACTCATCGAAGAAATGATGCTAAAGTGATCCAGTGAGAGTTGCTTCATATCTCAAAATGATGCTACAGTGATGTGGTGAGAGTTTCTTAAAATCTTAAAATGATGCGACACTGATATGGTGAGAGTTTCTACTATCCTCCAAATGATGCTACAGTGATGTAGTGAGAGTTGCTTAAAATCTCAAATGATGCTACAGTGATGTAGTGAGAGTTGCTACGGACCTCAAAATGATGCTCCAGTGATGCAGTAAGAGTTGCTTAAAACCTCAAAATGATGCTGACAGTCATGTAGTGAGAGTTGTTAAGAACCTCAAAATGATGCTACAGTGATGTGGTGAGAGTTGATAGTAATTTCAAAATCATGCCAAAGTGATGTAATGAGAGTTGCTACTTACTTAAGAAATGATGCTACAGTGATGTGGTGAGAGTTGCTACGAACCTCAAAATGATGCTAAAGTAATGTGGTGAGAGTTGCTACGAACCTCAAAATGATTCTACAGTGATGTAGTGAGAGTTGCTACGATCCTCAAAATGATGCTAAAGTAATGTATTAGGTTGCTAAAAACCTCAAAATGATGCTACAGTGATGTAGTGAGAGTTGCTACGATCCTCAAAATGATGCTACAGTAATGTATTCGGTTGACTAAAAACCTCAAAATGATGCTCCAGTGATGCAGTAAGAGTTGCTTAAAACCTTTAAAAATGATGCTGACAGTCATGTAGTGAGAGTTGCTACTATCCTCCAAATGATGCTACAGTGATGTCGTGAGAGTTGCTAAAAATCTCAAAATGATGCTGCAGTGATGTCGTGAGAGTTGCTACTAATCTAAGAAATGATGCTACAGTGATGTGGTGAGAGTTGCTACTCACCTTAAAATGATGCTGACAGTGATGTCGTGAGAGTTGCTAAAAACCTAAGAAATGATGCCACAGTGATGGGGTGAGAGTTGCTACTAATCTCAAAATGATGCTAAAGTGATGTAATGAGAGTTGCTACTAACCTAAGAAATGATGCTCCAGTGATGTGGTGAGAGTTTCTTTGAACTTCAAAATGATGCTACAGTGATGTAATGAGAGTTGCGACAAACCTAAGAAATGATGCCACAGTGATGTCGTGAGAGTTGCTACTAACCTAAAAATGATGCTTACAGTGATGTCGTTAGAGTTGCTACTATCCTCCAAAATGATGCTTCAGTAATGTAGTGAGAGTTGCTACTATCCTCAAAATGATGCTGAAAGTGATGAAGTGAGAGTTGCTACAAACCTCAAAAGGATGCTGACAGTAATGTAGTGAGAGTTGCTAAAAACCTGAAAATGATGCTACAGTGATGTGGTGAAAGTTGCTACTAATCTCAAAATGATGCGAAAGTAATGTAATGAGAGTTGCTACTTATTTCAAAATGAGGCTCCACTGATGTAATGAGAGTTGCTACTAACCTAAGAAATGATGCTACAGTAATGTAGTGAGAGTTACTACTAAATTAAAAATGATGGTGACAGTCATGTAGTGAGACTTGCTCCTAACCTTAAAATGATGCTGACAGTGATGTCGTGAGAGTTTCTACGAACCTCAAAATGATGCTACAATGATGTAATGAGAGTTGCTACTAACCTAAAAATGAGGCTCCAGTGATGTCGTGAGAGTTGCTACTATCCTCAAAATGATGCTAAAGTAATATAGTGAGAGTTGCTACGAACCTAAAAATGAGGCTCCAGTGATGTAATGAGAGTTGCTACTAACCTAAGAAATGATGCTACAGTGATGTCGTGAGAGTTGCTACTAACCTTAAAATGATGCTGACAGTGATGTCGTGAGAGTTTCTTCGAACCTCAAAATGATGCTACAGTGATGTAATGAGAGTTGCTAAAAACCTAAAAAATGATGCCACTGTGATGTAGTGATAGTTGCTACTAATCTCAAAATGATGCTAAAGTGATGTTGTGACAGTTGCTATGTACCTAAGAAATGATGCTACAGTGATGTGGTGAGAGTTGTTACCGACCTCAAAATGATGCAAGAGTGATGTGGTGAGAGTTGCTACTAACCTAAAAATGATGCTGACAGTGATGTCGTGAGAGTTGCTACTATCCTCAAAATGATGCTGAAAGTGATGAAGTGAGAGTTGCTACAAACCTCAAAATGATGGTGACAGTCATGTAGTGAGAGTTGCTACGAACCTCAAAATGATGCTACAGTAATGTGGTGAGAGTTGCTTAAAACCTCAAAATGATGCGACAGTGATGTAGTGAGAGTTGCTACGAACCTCAAAATGATGCTACAGTAATGTGGTGAGAGTTGCTTAAAACCTCAAAATGATGCTCCAGTGATGCAGTAAGAGTTGCTTAAAACCTCAAAATGATGCTACAGTGATGTGGTGAGAGTTTCTTAAAATCTCAAAATGATGCGACAGTGATGTGGTGAGAGTTGCTAAAAATCTCAAAATGATGCTAAAGTGATATAGTGAGAGTTGCTACTAACCTAAGAAATGATGCTACAGTGATGTGGTGAGAGTTGCTACGAACCTCAAAATGATGCTACAGTAATGTGGTGAGAGTTGCTACGAACCTCAAAATGATGCTCCAGTGATGTAGTAAGAGTTGCTACGAACCTCAAAATGATGCTGACAGTCATGAAGTGAGATTTGCTACTATCCTCAAAATGATGCTACAGTGATGTAGGAAGAGTTGCTAAAAACCTCAAAATGATGCTGCAGTGATGTAGTGAGAGTTGCTACTAATCTAAGAAATGATGGTAAAGTGATGTGGTGAGAGTTGCTTCAAATCTCAAAATGATGCTCCAGTGATGCAGTAAGAGTTGCTTAAAACCTTAAAATGATGCCACAGTGATGTGGTGAGAGTTGCTATTAACCTAAAAAATGATGCTACAGTCATGTAGTGAGAGTTGCTAAAAACCTCAAAATGATGCTGACAGTGACGTAATGAGAGTTGCTACTAACCTAAGAAATGATGCCACAGTGATGGGGTGAGAGTTGCTACTAATCTCAAAATGATGCTAAAGTGATGTAATGAGAGTTGCTACTAACCTAAGAAATGATGCTACAGTGATGTGGTGAGAGTTGCTACTATCCTCAAAATGATGGTGACAGTCATGTAGTGAGACTTGCTGCTAACCTTAAAATGATGCTGACAGTGATGTCGTGAGAGTTTCTTTGAACCTCAAAATGATGCTACAGTGATGTAATGAGAGTTGCGACAAACCTAAGAAATGATGCCACAGTGATGTAGTGATAGTTGCTAAAAACCTCAAAATGAGGCTCCAGTAATGGAATGAGAGTTGCTACTAATCTCAAAATGATGCTGAAAGTGATGTCGTGAGAGTTTCTACGAACCTCAAAATGATGCTACAGTGATGTAATGAGAGTTGCTACAAACCTAAGAAATGATGCTCCAGTGATGTGGTGAGAGTTGTTACCGACCTCAAAATGATGCTAGAGTGATGTCGTGAGAGTTGCTACTATCCTCCAAATGATGTGACAGTAATGTGGTAAGAGTTGCTAAAAATCTCAAAATGATGCTAAAGTGATGTGGTGAGAGTTGAAAAAAAAAATCAAAATGATGCTGTCAGTAATGTAGTGAGAGTTGCTACGACCCTCAAAATGATGCTACAGTGATGTAGTGAGAGTTGCTAAAAACCTCAAAATGATGCTACAGTGATACAGTGAGAGTTGCTACTCATCTAAGAAATGATGCTAAAGTGATGTAGTGACAGTTGCTTCAAATCTCAAAATGATGCTACAGTGATGTAGTGAGAGTTGCTTAAAATCTCAAATGATGCTACAGTGATGTAGTGAGAGTTGCTACGGACCTCAAAATGATGCTCCAGTGATGCAGTAAGAGTTGCTTAAAACCTCAAAATGATGCTGACAGTAATGTAGTGAGAGTTGATAGTAATTTCAAAATCATGCCAAAGTGATGTAATGAGAGTTGCTACTTACTTAAGAAATGATGCTACAGTGATGTGGTGAGAGTTGCTACGAACCTCAAACTGATGCTAAAGTAATGTGGTGAGAGTTGCTACGAACCTCAAAATGATTCTACAGTGATGTTGTGAGAGTTGCTACGATCCTCAAAATGATGCTACAGTCATGTATTAGGTTGCTAAAAACCTCAAAATGATGCTCCAGTGATGCAGTAAGAGTTGCTAAAAACCTTTAAAAATGATGCTGACAGTCATGTCGTGAGAGTTGCTACTATCGTCCAAATGATGCTACAGTGATGTCGTGAGAGTTGCTAAAAATCTCAAAATGATGTGACAGTGATGTAGGAAGAGTTGCTAAAAACCTCAAAATGATGCTGCAGTGATGTAGTGACAGTTGCTTCTAATCTCAGAAATGATGCTAAAGTGATGTGGTGAGAGTTGCTTCAAATCTCAAAATGATGCTCCAGTGATGCAGTAAGAGTTGCTTAAAACCTTAAAATGATGCCACAGTGATGTGGTGAGAGTTGCTAAAAACCTCAAAATGATGCTGACAGTGATGTAATGAGAGTTGCTACTAACCTAAGAAATGATGCCACAGTGATGGGGTGAGAGTTGCTACTAATCTCAAAATGATGCTAAAGTGATGTAATGAGAGTTGCTACTAACCTAAGAAATGATTCTACAGTGATGTGGTGAGAGTTGCTGCTAACCTTAAAATGATGCTGACAGTGATGTCGTGAGAGTTTCTTTGAACCTCAAAATGATGCTACAGTAATGTATTAAGTTGCTAAAAAGGGTTAGGGTTAGGGTTAGGGTTAGGGTTACAGGGTTACAGGGTTACAGTGATGTAGTGATAGTTGCTAAAAACCTCAAAATGAGGCTCCAGTAATGTCGTGAGAGTTGCTACTATCCTCAAAATGATGCTAAAGTTATATGGTGAGAGTTGCTACTAATCTCAAAATGATGCTGAAAGTGATGTCGTGAGAGTTTCTACGAACCTCAAAATGATGCTACAGTGATATAATGAGAGTTGCTACAAACCTAAGAAATGATGCTACAGTGATGTGGTGAGAGTTGCTACTAATCTCAAAATGATGCTAAAGTGATGTTGTGAAAGTCGCTATGTACCTAAGAAATGATGCTCCAGTGATGTGGTGAGAGTTGTTACCGACCTCAAAATGATGCTAGAGTGATGTCGTGAGAGTTGCTACTAACCTAAAAATGATGCTTACAGTGATGTCGTTAGAGTTGCTACTATCCTCCAAAATGATGCTTCAGTAATGTAGTGAGAGTTGCTACTATCCTCAAAATGATGCTGAAAGTGATGAAGTGAGAGTTGCTACAAACCTCAAAAGGATGCTGACAGTGATGTAGTGAGAGTTGCTAAAAACCTGAAAATGATGCTACAGTGATGTGGTGCAAGTTGCTACTAATCTCAAAATGACGCGAAAGTAATGTAATGAGAGTTGCTACTTATTTCAAAATGAGGCTCCACTGATGTAATGAGAGTTGCTACTAACCTAAGAAATGATGCTACAGTAATGTAGTGAGAGTTACTACTAAATTAAAAATGATGGTGACAGTCATGGAGTGAGACTTGCTACTAACCTTAAAATGATGCTGACAGTGATGTCGTGAGAGTTGCTACGAACCTAAAAATGATGCTACAGTGATGTAATGAGAGTTGCTACTAACCTAAGAAATGATGCTACAGTGATGTCGTGAGAGTTGCTACTAACCTGAAAATGATGCTACAGTGATGTCGTGAGAGTTGCTCCAAACCTAAAAAATGATGGTGACCGTCATGTAGTATCCTTGCTAAAAACCTGAAAATGATGCTGACAGTGATGTAATGAGAGTTGCTATGAACCTAAGAAATGATGCTACAGTGATGTGGTGAGAGTTGCTACTATCCTCCAAATGATGCTGACAGTCATGTGAGCTTCATCAAGACCCAGGCCTCTATTTGTGGTCATGCATCATTGTGGCTGACCAATGGTCCAACTTCATCAGTCAGTCAGTCAGAGACATTAGCATTTGTCGGCCTGGCCTGCTGCCAAAGACTAACACTGCTTTAGTTGATTTACCTGTGCAGCCATGTCACACTCCTCTCGGCCACCTCCAAGGTCAGACGTCAGGTTAAACCAGCCAATGGCGGAAGAATCACTCTCAGAATCTGAAGCGCTCAGAGCTGCAGGGTTTTTCCACACAGCTTCTGTTGAGAGACAAAGTCCATCACTTGATTAACTCTCACCAACAGAAATGTGCAGTTTTCCACTCAGGACAGCTGCTGCATGCTGCTGTTTGTAAAAAGAAGGTCCAGTGGATCCGTTCAGTTCTACATTATTCAGCAGAGAGATGTCACCATTGAATAATGACCATATTTCCTAAAATTATAGCTCAACCACAGAGGGACCAGGCTACTAGAATGACCTCTGTTTACTAGAAGTGCTTCTCCTATGGTGGTGAACTCCTCAGCTGTCAGTGGAGTCAAATCTGTCTTAGAGAGGCCAGAGGTTCCCACACTGGTTCCCTCTCATCATGCAGCCCTGACAGCTGTGTGTGCTGTTCCAGCGTGTTGGCACCTCACTGATGAGTTTCAGGGTTGGCCCTCCCATCTGTTGCTGCACCTGAGCCAGCTTCTCCTTGGCTGTAGTGCTGATCTGAAGGATGTGACAGTGTTCCTGGCTTTGTGTCTGATGATGGAAGTGGGGATCTGATCACAGGATTTTCTGACTCCTAGATTCAGACGATGTGCAGTGCAGACTGAGTGGTGAATTTGGAGCTGTCTAGTGGATGCTGTCATGTTTGGTGCTGCGTCGCTCACAAGACACTTGACTTTGTTGGTGATGGCCCAGTCCTCCATCAGGCCTCTTTGGACTGGGGCCAAACTGTCAGCAGGGTGACTTTGTGGAAAGTCTTGCACTCCCAACACATTCATTCTCACTAATGCAGTGACAGGTCAGAGCCAAGGGAGCCTCCATGTCCACAGATGTCCACATGGCAGCTGGACTTCCTTTTTCACTCCTTCCCGTTCCTCCTGGTACTTTTTGGCCACCGTTTGTTTGATGGTCTGAAAATGACACCCAGAGTAAATCAATACATTGAAATTAGAGATGAAATAAACTGGAGATATCAACGACTGCTTTAGATCATTTCCACACAAACCTTTCTGGTTGGCAAACATATGAGGCTCAAGGACCTGAACCAGTTCCCTGAACCCTTCCCTCTCAACAGTGCTGAGGGGCTGGCAGTCCTTCAGGATGAAATTCAGCAGAGCCTCATCCAGCATCTGCTTCCTGGAAGCTGGATGGTTAAAGATGAAGGAGAGAAGAAATGAAGAGGAATTAATGATCAATGAAGCAACTGTGAGTCAGTTGGACAGTGTCTGTATACCTGAGTTCATCCTGGTGGATCTGGGACTTCATTCTCATGCCTGGCCCCATCATGCCTCAGCACTGAAGAGGTGCTTTTGTTGAGATGAGACGCTTCTGTCCAACAAATGCCACATTCAACCTGCAGAAAAGAACATGAGTACTCAGCTAAAAGTTCCTTTCTTCATGGTGACTGGTGTTTCTTAGTCTTAGACCACCAGGTTTCCAATGAGGTGTATCGGATACGTTGTTGTGTGCCGCTGAAATCCGTCCAATTCCGGCGTTGTTTCCTCATGAAATATGTTTGCCTTAAAGCTCATTAAAGTGTTGAACCACAATATCGTTCACCATAACTTAGTCAACTTCAAGATAACCTACTTCTACATTCCAGTCCCGGCTGCTCCTGTTCTGCTGCAGTCCAGAAAACAACAACCCGATACAATTGGCGCTCCTTCCCACAGCTCCGGCCCGGATCCGCATGGTTCCGCTGACTGACTGTGAGACGCGCTCCCTCCAGAGTGGCACAGCCCGATGGGGGTCCTTATCTGGCACGGGGGCGTAAAACAGGTGCGACTGGAAAGCCTGGTTTATTCTGCGTCGAGGGAACGCGTTGCTCTGCAATTCACCGCCAAGCCGCTACGGGGTGTGGCTTTGTCTTTGTATTGTTTACGGGGCTCTTGTCGGATTCCTTGGTTTTCTTCCGGTCACAGACAACAATTGTTGGCCATTTGTCAGTCTTTGTAGTGCCGCCAATAATCCTTTCTTCGGCGTGGTCCATTTTTTCTTGACGCTTTCACCACAGAAACTTTGAAAATGGCGGTGTTGTTGTGCTGCGACTGAACCGGAAATGACGTTCTGAGCGGACCAATTACAGTCCTCGACGTTGACGTCACCACGCGTTTATGCGACACGGAGGCAGGATTTTGTTGGGGTTTGCGTCGACGCGACGCAGAAGCATAAATCAGGCTTTCGTGGTTTAGAATCTCACGCCAAGCCGGAGAACCAGGTCTTGAATCAGTCACGTGGTCACTGCCGGTCGGCGAGGCTTTGGACGTCACTAAATACGTCATCGATAACCGTTTTTCAAAACGAAATCCTGGATCACTCCACTCATCACTACCGCTGCTACCAGGTTAGCGAGTCTGGAGTGGCACAGAGAACAGAGCTTGGACTCTGCTCGTTTTGAAGAAGAAGAAGAAGAAAAGAAGCGGAAGGCCTCGGTCTTTGTCTCCTGAAGGCTGAGTGGCGCCGGTAGAACCTCAACATGTGCGCCACGCAGCTGCTGCGGGTGTCGGTCCAGGAGCGGATCCTCGCCGCCGCTGAAGACTTCCTGCTGCAGCTGGGAGAAGGAGACTCAGCGGCTGGAGTCCCGGTGCTGAGAGCGCTGCTCACCGAGCGGCTGGCGGCGGCCGCGGAGCAGATCGTGGCTCTGCTGGAGGAAACCGTGGCGGAGTACGAGCGGGAGAACCACCGGCAGAGGTTGCTGCTCGATGCCGTGCTGAAGCCCCGAGTCAGGCTGGACAGAGCAGGTGAGTCCCCCCACACTGACCAGGAGAACCGAGAGACCGCAGTCCTGCCAGCAAGTGTCTCCGGTCTGGTTGTGTCCGTAATCCGGGTCATTGTGCTCAGACCGTCTGAGCAGGAGTGGAACAACGTAGAAGTGTTTCGTAGTTGACGGCTATTCGGTGTTGGTGGAGCCTTAAAACCTCACCTGGCTCGGGACACGCTGGGCGCCATCTTGGCTGCTTCCTGACCAACAAGTAGATGGCGCTGTTTGGTTTCCAGGCTGCGTCCTTCCCGCCGTAGTTCTACTGCTTTTTGTATTTGTTTGGAAGAAAAAAACAAAACTAAGAAACACGGAGAAACATCTCATAGGTTACACGTTACAAATTTTGTCCCAGCCAGAGTTTTCCTCAATTACTGGAAAGGAAAGGGACATTTCCTGATTATTTTTAATAAACTAATCTTCGACCTTGGCTGACTGCATGTTGCTGTGTTTGGGTGGACTGACATGTTTAGCATCAGTACAGGTTCCCTCTGGTTCTAGGGACTGAACTCTCATTCTCCTACAGGGTCTCATTCTAGAAATGAACATTCTGACTAGCAGATGTGATCATGAATGGACAAAACCATTCAGCAGAGGGGACCTATGACCTTTGACCTGGGTGACACAACGTTGATCCAAGCATCTGAAGCCAGCGTTTCTGTTCCCAGTTTGCTGACTGGTCCTCAGTAGCAGGACGTCTCTTTTCATTGAGTTGATTTCTGTTTCTGTCTGTTGCTCCGCTGTTTCAGAGTCAAATGAAGAGATTTCTGATGTTGCTGTTTGTGTCCTGCAGATGTGGAGCAGCTGCTGGTGATTAAAGAAGAGGTTCCCCCTGAGCTGCAGGACCCAGAGCCCCCCCACATTAAAGAGGAGTGGGAGGAGCTGTGGACCAGTGAGGCGGGAGGGCAGCTTCAAGGGCAGGAGGAGGCTGATATCACCACGTTCCCCTTCACTCTGGTTCCTGTGAAGAGTGAAGGGGACGAAGAGAAACCTCAGTTCCCACATCTTCATCAGAGTCTAACTGAGGAGAACTTGAAAGAAGAGTCTCTGAGCAGCAACCCAATTCATCCTCTGAAAACAGAAGCTGATGGAGAAGAGTGTGGAGGACCAGAACCTGAACCAGAACCAGCCAGCAAGGTAGATCCAGATCCACTTGTACAACCCCAGACTGAAGACCAGATGTCAGACTCTTCTGAAGCTGAGACTGAAGTCAGTGAGGATGATTGGGTCAGACCTGATAACACGGCCACTTCTGAGCACAAGGAACCCTTTGGCTCAAGGAGGAATATGCTTCAGAAATTGAGCCCAGGACAGGAAGCGAGTCATTGCAGCTCAAAAGAACAAAAACTAAAGACTGGAAGAGAATCAGAGATCATCAGGAACGTGACCTTTGGTCCTTCTGAATCTGAGACAGAAGTTAGTGAGGATGAGCGTCCCTTTAGGTGCTCAAAGTGCAGTAAAGGTTTTAGTTACAGAAGGAATTTGGATGTACACATGAAAACACACACTGGAGAAAAACCATACCCCTGCTCAGTTTGCGGCACAGGGTTTTCAGAAAATGGATATCTAAAAAGACACATGAAGAGAACACATACTGGAGAGAAACCATTCCCATGCTCAGTTTGTGGCACCACATTTGCAGAAAAGTCAAGTGTGAAAAGACACATTAGGAGAGCCAATACTGGAGAGAAACCATTCCCATGCGCAGTTTGCAGCACAAGATTTTCAGAAAGGGATTGTCTGAAAAGACACATTAGGAGAGCCCATACTGGAGAGAAACCATTCCCCTGCTCAGTTTGTGGCACAAGATTTTCAGAAAGGGGTTGTCTGAATAGACATATGAGAAGACATACTGGAGAGAAACCATTCGGCTGCTCAGTGTGTGGCAAAACATTCTCAGAACAGGGACATCTGAAAAGGCACCTGAACGTGCACACTGGGGAGAAACCATTTCCCTGTGCACTTTGTGGCAAAAGATTCTCACAAAAGGGAAATCTGGGAAAGCACATGAAAACGCACACTGGGGAGAAACCATTCCCCTGTGCATTTTGTTGCAAAAGATTTTCAGAAAAAGGATGTCTGAAAAGACACATGAGGAGAACACACACTTGAGAGACATTTGTCTTGCTGAATTAGTTGCAAAAACTTCCTAGATGAGGAAAACATGAAACAACACAACAGAAAAATGTCCTTTGTCCATTCTGTGTTGGTGTGACTCAAACTGAGTAGATAATGCAATTTATCATGGTCGTTCAGACCCAACTTGGAGGTTCTGGTTTTAGAAAGCGTTTTTCAGATAATGCAGCAGGAAATGAACTCAGTTAACCTGACATAATGGAGCCATCATTGGATATGACGGTGAGAGGGCTGATCTTATTTTCTCTGAGGTCACCATGGAAAGATCCACCTGGTACCACTTACTGATCTTTATATTGACGTATTGATCACTGATCAAACACTGAATTATCTTTGAGTGTCTTCAGACTATCTTACATGAGTGTATGTTATTGTTACGATGGTTTCTCTTCCTGGTTCCTGTCAATACATGTGCAGCTGTCAAGTCTTTAATCACTTGTTGGTGCAGCCTGATAATAAAGAATTACAAAAGTCCAGCCTAGATGGAACTCATACATGGAGTTTTAGACAACTGCTGGCCTTCATCCAGCTTTATTGATAAATATAATTGAGTATCATCTGTGTAACAATGGAAATTTATGGACTGTTTCCCAATAATATGACCTAAAGGAAGCATACATAAAGTGAAGAGTATTGGCCCCAGCACTGAACCTTGAGGAACACCGTGTTTAACTTTGGTTTGTATAGAAGATTTATCATTAACGTCTACAAACTGAAATCAACCTGATGAATACGATTGAAACCACTTTAATGTTCCCTGAATGCACAGTTTAATCGTAATAATGGTACACTTCAGAATTAACGACAGCACATATACATTTGTTGTGTATGTACGCTGAACTTGAACAGTCCGTTGTCCCAATGGAGGCAAGTGAGAGTGAGGCCTGCAGCCAGACTACAAGGTCGGCTACAAGAAGGAGTTCTCCTGGAGGATAAACAATGGGGCAGCCGATAAGGAAGCTGTGGGTTTGGGCGGAGGAGCACACATTCCAATCTGTCTTCTCTTTCAGTCCAATCCAAATTGTAAAGTTAAATTTCTGGTCTTCAACATCACTCTCCTCTTTGCAGAGCGGCCAACTGCTCCGAGATGGTTTCCATCCTGGGTTTCAGTTCAAGAGTCTGTTGTTGCCCCGCTCTGCCAACCTCAGTCATTGCGTTGTCAATGACTGAGGTTGTGTGAGCTGCACATCACATCAAGTGTTGATGCCCACCAAGGGGTGTCTTTTCAAAAAGAGGAATATTACGCCTCCATTTCACACAGACGAGACGGCAAATTTGGCACATTTTCTGTCTAAAAAGGGCTGGAGAGAGATGGAGGTGAGGGAGGAGAGGAGACAGAGAGGTGGGGAAGAGAAGAGAGAGAGACCAGACATTATGTTTGCTGCTCCATTTTGATTGTTGCTCTCCAGCTTCAGCTCAATAAAAACCTCTTCATCACATCAGTCCCATGTGGAGCTGCGTTGTTCCAACAACACTGAGATCTCAGCTCATAGCAGTTCTACAATAAAGGTTCCAACACAACGTTCCATTGATCCATGAACAAAGCAGGCAGTGAGACCATGATGATGTCACATCTGTCCACTGTCCAGATGTCAGAGCTGAAAATGATAGGATGCCATGTTCCCTTCAACAACAGTCCAGCAGAAAGCCACCATGAAGACCTGAGGAGTAGCATGGCAGCTCACCACAGTCAGGAACTCCCAGTCACCTCAACAAGATTTCTGTCCACTCACGTTCAACCAGACCAGCAGATCACCTGCATCCCCACTGCCTCACCACCAGAGGGCAGTAGAACATCAACCATAGAGGCTCCCACTGAGGAATGAACACCACCACCAGCAGACCGCTCTCCCTCCCTGACAGCATTTAAAGGAGATGAATGATGGATCATCAAACTCCACCATTCACTGTGACTCAGGGCCGCTCCTCTGCTCTGACTCTCTTTGATTGTTTGTCTTTGTTTTATTCAAACAAGTTGTTCCTCCTCTCTCTCTTCTTGCTGCTCTACCCCCCCCCCCCATGTGATGTCTACTACCTCCTCCTCCTTGATGACACTCATTGTGGGGTCTCTTCATCAGCCCTCCTCTGCTTTCTGAGCCACAAATAGTTTTTCTGAGTCGCTAAAACCCCGAACTCCATCTTGAACCCAGACTCTCAGAAGCCTGACCACATTTACTGAACTGGTCCCTCTTTGGTGAAACCATCACCACGTTTCTGAAGGCTCTGAATGTCCTGATGCTGATGTCATTCTGCTTCCTCTGACACAGGCAGGTTTGGTCCGTTCTGGCACTGTGACATCAAAGACTAAATGCTGAGATCAAGAAGAACATTTACAAAACATGAACAAAACTTGATGACAGAATTCTTTGTCCTCCTCCATCACCGCGATGCCATCGATGGTCCGTTACTGTTGCAGTGCAATAACATCATGAGTTGTGTCAAACCATCTCTGTCAGCTCTGCGAGTGTCTGGAGTGACGTCTCCAAGGACACTTGCTGCCAGGACTACAGAGTAAACATCAACATCTGTTTGCATCTGGCTTCAACTGTACTTTTCCTCTAGGTTCAACTTTGCTAGGTTACAGTGACTTGTGTACAGAGTAGTGACTTGATCAGCTGGTGGTGATGATGTAGCTTTGGGATGCTAACACAGTTGTTACTCAGGGCACTGCTGGTTGTAATTTAGAGTCCAATGAGAAACGCTCAGTCTCAGGTTCCAGCTTATCAGTGGGTTCTTTGAGGGTCAGAGACTTACATACAAATATAAAAACCAGTTGAAACACTTCCTGGAATTTTAAGAGGATTGAATACAAACAAGGAAGCGTGTAAGACAGAGGAATAATACCAGTAAAGCAATGAAGGCACATGGAGGATCAGACATGAATCATAAGATTTATCTGAGACTCAAGTGGACGGCAAAGGTAGCAGGTGAGAAGGTGTTCAGGATGAAGGGTCAGTGACCTCCAAACAAAGAAAACTCCTGAATGGAGGTTGAGCAGAGTCTGAGGAGTCAGGTGGAGCTGGCAGTGAGACAGGAGTTGAGGCCTGAACAGATGCAGCACTGGTCTTTGTTACTGTGACAGCACGACAACCAACAGGACCTGCTCACGTTCTCAGCTGGATTGTTCTCATCAATGTACGGAACCTCTCCAACGACCTGGTGGGGGGACGGCCTACCAAGCCTCCATCTCAACGACTGTGGCTCCCACTGGGATCCGCGATGCTCTTCTCAGGCACAAGGGGGCTTCTCTCCGCTGGTCAGGATGGAGATTCAAGGCTCACGGGAGGTCAACAGTATTGTGACCGTGAAAAGGGGGAGAGGAGAAGTTCTGTTTAAAGTTAAAGAACAAAGAAACAAAAAAGTAAGCAGAAGAGAAAGAAAAGAGGAGAGACGGACCAGCAGCTGGAGGAGCTCACGGAAAAATAAGAAGCGCTGAAGAGCCTGAACCCAACCCAACTGTAACTGATGGTGTCGTGACTATTATAATAAACTGGTCCGCCGTGGGGGGTGACCTTTGACCTGTGTGGGGCTGCTGGCCAATCAGCACCCTTTGCCGTCCTCAGTACTTCTCAGATATTCCTGTATTAAACAGGTCAACAGAGGGCAGTCATGCATCCCTCAGATCCTCTAGAGCAGGGGTTTTCAGTTAAAATTCTCCTGGGTCCAGTTTTCAAACCTCTTCAAGCTTGGGTCTGGAGGCCTAGCACAGTTTTTCATGACTGCTGATTTCAGTGATGGGCCCACGCCTGCATGTTAGCCAGCAGTCGAGCTGTGCTTTATGATCCAGGGGCATCTTTAGCCGATGGAGGTAGACTTTAAGCCTGTTGTATCAGTGTCTGTTTGGTAAACAATGAACTTTCAGATCGAATGAAGTCGCCGACATTTCAATAATAGTTCAGTCGTATTTATTGTCTGCTTTTTTTCCACATGAACCTTAAACCTATTGTCCAGCAGGGGGCAACATAAAGAGAAGAGTGTATATGACTAATATGACGATGTGAGTGTGTGTGTGTGTGTGTGTGTGTGTGTGTGTGTGTGTGTGTGTGTGTTTTGAAGACGACTTCTTGACTCCATTTTTGTTGTCACTCTTCTCTTAATTTTAAGTTTCACTCATTAAAATGAAGCCGCTTTGACGTGTTTACTTCTCTTGTACGTCAACAACTTTGGTCTTTAAGCTCCTGACAAACACACCACACGTCACTCACTCTATAGATTAAATCTGCTGATAACACAAAACACGTGACCTTGTGACCCTGCATGACGTTTTGCTCCAACTTTCCAGAACTAATAGGAGGAACAGCATGGATCGTTCTGAGCAAGAACTCTGACATCACCATCGTCATGAACAAGAAGGCAGTCGGACTCAACTTCAACAAATCTGAAATGTCCCCTTAAGCTCCTGCTACTTTGAACTGATGCCTAAACCTTCAGTTTCCATTCATCACTCAGAACCTCTCACAACCCCAGAAGAACAAGCAAAGGTTTGGAGCAGTAAAGCCTTCAATAATGACATCATCATGTTTGAGGGTTTCCTTCCCTCAAACTGTTTCTACCAACACAACAGAATCCTGGAAATATTTCAGGTGTTGACCTCCCAGCAGCCTGAAGGTCAACCTGCATTATCTGTTATGTTGCTGAGCAGAGGAGGGAGCTCAATGGTAGAGCGCTAGCTTAGCATGTGAGAGGTGGTGGGATCGGTGCCCTCGTTCTCCAGAAGACTTCAGCTTGTTCTGTTGTTGAGCTCTGATGAAACCACTGACTTTGAACCACACACAAAGTGAAGGAGTGACTTAAGATTGATGGCACCTGAGGAACTTCTAGGTTTCCTAAAATCAACTGGAAATTCATTCACCAGTTAAACAGTGACTCTACCAGAGGGGGTGTAGCTCAGTGGTAGAGCGCATGCTGAGCATGTATGAGGCCCTGGGTTCAATCCCCGGCATCTCCAGCTGGTCCTTTGTAGCCTTCATCTTGTCAGCTAAAGTGATCCTTAAATGTGACAACAGTCGATTCACTATCAGAAGACATCTTCTACATGTTCAAGATGGGCGAACTGTCCACAAATGTTCAAAATTACTTTTGAAAATGAAAACATAGATCAAACCTGCCCTGTCAATCACCCACAATGGGCGGATCGTCCCACTCCCTATCAGGTTCCCCTCTCCGCGACCCAGGAGGCTCCCTCTCCCTATCAGGACTAGAAGTCCATTGGGGTCTCCCTGCTCAGGTAGGAGTCCTGCCCACAACGTTAAGCTGTTGATGTTCGAGAGGAGACAACATCTGATCTTTGTTAGATCCACCAGTCAAAGGGTTTCTTTAAAGGCTGTAGCAGCTGAGAATGAGGGATTAATAACCATCTTAGTGAGGACATTTTGAAACATGATGACATTTTATTGACTTGTAGCACTGCAAAAATCATCTCCCCTCCAAAAACCCTCTTCTCCAACTCTGTACTCAAGTTGTCTCCTCATCAGGCACCACAGGATCCAGGACGTTCAGTCAAAAAAATCATTAGTGATTTTAAAAATGGCCATCAGACACAAAATAAGACTTCAAACAGGTTTACAATTTTATTTTATGTTAACACATTTTGTCCATTTTGCCTCCACACTGTCCTTCATCACAGCATTTAACATCAGGACTGCTCCCAGATCAGCTCCATGACCTCATCCCTGCACCAGAGTACCGCCCAAGTTTATCAAGGATGGCCAACATGAGAGGGTCTAGATTCACCTCCATCTTTGGAGGCTGTTGAATTTCCTCCTGAGGACCGTCAGGCTGTTTCCTTACTTTGCTGTGACCCAACAGCAGACAGCAACAAGGACTGTGGTGCACTTGGTAAAACCACCATCTGGAGTCTGGACCAAGATGCTGATGTGATCCTTTGATGAGTTTAGAATCAGTCAAAGATCAAAGACTGAAGCAGGAGATCAATGCTCAGAGCCCAGAGATCAAAGACAGAATTCAGAGATCAAAGACAGAATTCCGACATCAAACACAGAATTCAGACATCAAACACAGAATTCAACTATCAATCAATGTGAGGAACCAGCGTCTCATGTGAAGATGCTTCTGAACTCATGAAGTGAAATCCTACCATATAGAGATGAATGAGTCCAACTGGGACTGGCGACCTGTCCAGGGTGTACCCCGCCTCTTGCCCGTAGATGCTGGGATAGGCTCCAGCCCCCCCGCGACCCTTAATAGTAAGGAATAAGCGGAAGATGACGATGGATGGAGTCCAACTGGACCTGAACAGGAGAGAAATAAAGGAGTTATGTAATTGTTATTTATTTCCAGGCCAGGTGAGGGTTGGATTTTGTTCGTTCATGTTGAAGTGAACTGACAGTGGGACTGTGGACCTGGGCTGAAGTCCAGCTCACTGCTGGTTTAATAAAACCACCTGATTGTTTTTCCTATCAGCTCTGATCTGATGAAAGAAACAAAAAGCCAAACTTCATTCGTCCGTGTCCAAACTCCACGTCTGTTGATGTACAGCACTCCAGTTATTTGTTTCTTTCCAGACAGAAGCAGGTTGGTGGAGGAATAAAACCTCAACAGTGAACAAACAGCAATGAGAGAAGTGAATCCTGCACTCAGAGAAGTTGTGTCTGCACTCGCCAACCAGGAAACGCGTCTATCTTCTGTGTGACTGAGGCAGCTGCTCAGAGCTGCGTTTCTCAGCTGTGTGGGGGCGGGACTCTGTGTGTGATTGACAGGTCAACTGTCTGCCAGACAATGTTGTGGGGCACAAACACAAAATGCGAGGTGCCATTTCCATTCTGGGTCAATCAGCTCTGGGGCCGTTTTGTCTTTTGAATGAAGAAATGCGTTCATTTTGGGTAGCAGCTTGTAAAAATGCCCCGGCTCAACCACCAGACCTCTGTGTACACTGTCAAGAAAAAAAACTATAAAAAAAACAGTAAAAAGTCTGGCAGCAGAGTTTCCAGACGAATACCGTCAAATTACAGTAATGAACTGTTCCACAAAATTACATGGAATAAACTGTAAAAATACACAGCAGGTTTCACAGGCCGGACTCATTAAATTACAGTCCATTTAGTGTTGATAAATGTGCATTCAACTGCAGGAAAACAGGCCCATCATGGAAAAACACATGAAGAACAAGGACCTTTCAGGTTCTTCTCTAAGTTCAGGGCTCTTACTGGTTCATTTATGAAACAAACCAGTCTATGAGCAGGAATTTCCCATTAAAAAGTTCATTTGACAGTGGAAAAGCAAGCATAGTCCATCAAAATAGCCAAGTTTAAGGTCAATCGCTGTCAATTGAAGCTATTTAGTTGTTACTTTATGAAACTGAGCCAACTTTCTACAGTGATTTCCTGTTAGATTCTGGTTTCTCCAAGTATAAAAACTACAACAATGTATAAACACAGAATCTGTACTTTGAACAATAGAGAATTTCTACATATTTACAGTATCAGTCCATCACTTTAGAGGATTGGAATGTAAAATAATCATTGGACAATGGAAATCATTTATCCTTTAACAAAGCAACTTCAGTGCAGAGTTGATAACTGCACTTCAAACTTTGAACTGGTGTCCACATCAATGTGGAATTTGAGGAGGCCACAGCCACCAAATTTCCCAGAGTTCTTGACTATTTGCAGTCTCTTCCCTTGGAGAAGTCAAGTGGAACTACAAGACAAGGAGCAGAAATCCAAGCTGCTGGTGGACCACGTGGTGCTGTGTTGATGCTACTTTCCCACTCAAAGGGGATCGTGCAGGAATGTTCCACACGGTTGACCAAACTTCCATTGCAGAAGAGATTCAGGCAGTTCCACCCACGCCATGCATCCTTGTATGCTGTAAGTGTGAGGCAATACAATACAGTATGTTTCAGTGACATACATTTAGACAGAAGACCTGGTTTATTGGGTGATGCTTATTGACATGCCAATTGGATTGTGGTGCCAATATGGCTGACTTGGTCGGTGAAAATCTTATCATCACAAAAAAAAAGTACACACAAATGTTCAAATTACTTTTCTAGACTTTAGTCCCCGAAGGAATTTCAGGCACCTGAAAGTGACTTTCATAAATCTGTGTGTGTGTGTACAGTACATGTCCCCAAAATGGACATTAAAATTATTGGTCCCCAATCTCAAGAATAAAATGATGCTCCAGTGATGTAGTGAGAGTTGCTACAAACCTCAAAATGATGCTGTCAATAATACAGTAAGACTTGCGACTAAGATCAAAATGATGCTAAAGTGATGTAATGAGAGTTTCTTCTCAACTAAGAAATGATGCTACAGTGATGGGGTGAGAGTTGCTACTAACCTAATAAATGATGCTAAACTCATGTAGTAAAAGTTGCTACTAATCTCAAAATGATGCTGCAGTGATGTAGTGAGAGTTGCTACTATCCTCATAATGATGCTCCAGTGATGTAGTGAGAGTTGCTAAAGACCTCAAAATGATGCTAAAGTGATGAAATGAGAGTTGCTAATAATCCCAAAATGATGCTCCAGTGATGTATTGAGAGTTGCTTCAAACTTCAAAATGATGCTAAAGTGATGTAGTGAGAGTTGCTTCAAACCTCAAAATGATGCTCCAGTGATGTAGTGAGAGTTGCCAAAGACCTCAAAATGATGCTACAGTCATGTAGTGAGAGTTGCTCCGATCCTAAAAATGATGCTGTCAGTCATGTAGTGAAAGTTGCTACTAACCTCAAAATGATGCTAAAGTGATGTAATGAGAGTTGCTACTAATCTCAAAATGATGCTACATTGATGTAGTGATAGTTGCTAAAAATCTCAAAATAAGGCTACAGTGATGTGGTTAGAGTTGCTAAAAACCTAAGAAATGATGCTACAGTGATGTGGTGAGAGTTGCTACTAATCTGAAAATGTTGCTAAAGTGATGTTGTGAGAGTTGCAACTATCCTCAAAATGATGCTGACAGTGATGTAGTGAGAGTTGCTACGTACCTCAAAATTATGCTACAGTGATGCAATGAATGTTTCTACTAACCTAAGAAATGAAGCGACAGTGATGTAGTGAGAGTTGCTACTAACCTAAGAAATGAAGCGACAGTGATGTAGTGAGAGTTGCTACTAACCTAAGAAATGATACAACAGTAATGTGGTGAGAGTTGCGACGAACCTCAAAATGATGCTGACTATGATGTAATTACAGTTGCTACTAACCTCAAAATGATGCTTATAGTGATGACGTGAGAGTTGCTATTAAACTCAAAATGATGCTAAAGTGATGTAATGAGAGTTGCTAAAAACCTCAAAATGATGCTCCAGTGATGTAGTGAGTTGCTTAAAACCTCAAAATGATGCTACAGTGATGTAGTGAGAGTTGCTAGAAACCTCAAAATGATGCTTCAGTGATGTAACGAGAGTTGCTATGAACCTAAGAAATGATGCGACAGTGATGTGGTGAGAGTTGCTACTAATCTCAAAATGATGCTTCAGTGATGTGCTGAGAGTTGCTACTAATCTCAAAATGATGCTCCAGTGATGTAATGGGAGTTGCTACTAACCTAAGAAATGATGCTACAGTGATGTAGTGAGAGTTGCTACTATGCTAAAAATGATGCTGACAGTGATGTAGTGAGAGTTGCTACTATGCTCAAAATTATGCTGACAGTAATGTAGTAAGAGTTGCTAAAAATCTCAAAATGATGCTACAGTGATATAGTGAGAGTTGCTACGAACCTCAAAATGATGCTCCAGTGATGCAGTAAGAGTTGCTTAAAATCTTAAAATGATGCTGACAGTCATGTAGTCATGTAGTCATGTAGCAACTCTCACTACATGACTGTCAGCATCATTTTAAGAGTTGCTTAAAATCTTAAAATGATGCTGACAGTCATGTAGTGAGAGTTGCTACGAACCTCAAAATGATACTACAGTAATGTAGTGAGAGTTTCTTATAAAACTCAAAATGATGCGACTGTGATGTGGTGAGAGTTGCTACGAACCTCAAAATGATGCTACAGTAATGTAGTGAGAGTTGCTACGAACCTCAATAATGCTACAGTAATGTTGTAAGTGTTGCTAAAAATCTCAAAATGATGCTAAAGTGATGTGGTGAGAGTTGCTAAAATCTTCAAAATGATGCTACAGTGATGTATTAAGTTGCTAAAAACCTAAAAATGATGCTACAGTGATGTAGTGAGAGTTGTTACGAAACTCAAAATGATGCTCCAGTGATGTCGTGAGAGTTGCTTAAAAACTCAAAATGATGCGACTGTGATGTGTTGAAAGTTGCAAAAACCTCAAAATGATGCTCCACTGATGTAGTGAGAGTTGCTAAAAATCTCAAAATGATTCCACAGTAATGTAGTGAGAGTTGCTACGAACCTCAAAATGATGCTTCAGTGATCTGGTGAGACTTGCTAAAAATCTCAAAATGATTCCACAGTAATGTCGTGAGAGTTGCTACGAACCTATAAATGATGCTACAGTGATGTGGTAGGAGTTGCTTAAAACCTCAAAATGATTCCACAGTCATGTAGTGAGAGTAGCTTAAAACCTCAAAATGATGCTACGGTAATGTTGTAAGAGTTGCTACAAACCTCAAAATAATGCTACAGTAATGTATTAAGTTGCTAAAAACCTCAAAATGATGCTACAGTAATGTATTAAGTTGCTAAAAACCTCAAAATATTGCTACAGTGATGTAGTAAGAGTTGCTTAAAACCTCAAAATGATGCTCCAGCGGTGTCGTGAGAGTTGCTACTAATCTAAGAAATGATGCTACAGTGATGTGGTGAGAGTTTCTTAAAATCTTAAAAAGATGCGACAGTGATGTCGGAAGAGTTGCTAAAAATCTCAAAATGATGCTAAAGTGATGTGGCGAGACTTGCTAAAAACCTCACAATAATGCTGTCAGTAATGTAGTGAGAGATGCTACGAACCTCAACATGATGCTACAGTAATGTAGTGAGAATTGCTACCAAAATCAAAATGATGCTACAGTAATGTAGTAGGAGTTGCTAAAAATCTAAAAATGATGCTGTAAGTAATGTAGTGAGACTTGCTACGAACCTCAATAATGCTACAGTAATGTTGTAAGTGTTGCTGAAAATCTCAAAATGATGCTAAAGTGATGTAGTGAGATTTGCAACGAACCTCAAAATGATGCTACAGTGATGTAGTGAGAGTTGCTATGATCCTAAAAATGATGCTCCAGTAATGTATTAAGTTGCTAAAAACCTCAAAATGATGCTCCAGTGATGTAGTGAGAGTTGCCACGAACCTCAAAATGATGCTAAAGTGATGTGGTGAGAGTTGCAAAAAAATTAAAAATGATACTGTCAGTAATGTAGTTAGAGATGCTACAAACCTCAAAATGATGCTACAGTGATGTATTTAGTGTTGGTAAAAACCTTAAAATGATGCTGACATTCATGTAGTGAGAGTTGCTTAAAATCTCAAAATGATGCCACAGTGATGCGGTGAGAGTTTCTCAAAAAACTAAAAATGATGCAACAGTGATGTGGTGAGAGTTGCTACTATCCTTCAAATGATTCTACAGTAATGTAGTGAGAGTTGCAAAAAATCTAAAAATGATGCTGTAAGTAATGTAGTGAGACTTGCTACGAACCTCAGTTATGCTACAGTAATGTTGTAAGTGTTGCTAAAAATCTCAAAATGATGCTAAAGTGATGTGGTGAGAGTTGCTTAAAACCTCAAAATGATGCTCCAGTAATGAAGTGAGAGTTCCTACGAACCTATAAATGATGCTACAGTGATGTAGTGAGAATTGCTTAAAACCTCAAAATGATTCCACAGTCATGTGGTGAGAGTTGCTTAAAACCTCAAAATGATGCTACAGTAATGTTGTAAGAGTTGCTACGAACCTCAAAATAATGCTACAGTAATGTATTAAGTTGCTAAAAACCTCAAAATGATGCTACAGTAATGTATTAAGTGGCTAAAAACCTCAAAATGTTGCTACAGTGATGTAGTAAGAGTTGCTTAAAACCTCAAAATGATGCTCCAGTGATGTAGTGAGAGTTGCAACTAATCTAAGAAATGATGCTACAGTGATGTGGTGAGAGTTTCTTAAAATCTTAAAAAGCTGCGACAGTGATGTGGTGAGAGTTGCGACTATCCTCCAAATGATGCTACAGTGAAGTAGTGAAAGTTGCTAAAAACCTCAAAATGCTGCTACAGTGATGTCGGAAGAGTTGGTAAAAATCTCAAAATGATGCTAAAGTGATGTGGCGAGAGTTGCTAAAAACCTCACAATGATGCTGTCAGTAATGTAGTGAGAGATGCTACGAACCTCAACATGATGCTACAGTAATGTAGTGAGAGTTGCTAAGAACCTCAAAATGATGCTACAGTGATGTAGTGAGAGTTGCTACGAACCTATAAATGATGCTACAGTGATGTGGTAGGAGTTGCTTAAAACCTCAAAATGATTCCACAGTCATGTAGTGAGAGTTGCTTAAAACCTCAAAATGATGCTACAGTAATGTTGTAAGAGTTGCTACGAACCTCAAAATGATGCTACAGTAATGTATTAAGTTGCTAAAAACCTCAAAATGATGCTACAGTAATGTATTAAGTGGCTAAAAACCTCAAAATGTTGCTACAGTGATGTAGTAAGAGTTGCTTAAAACCTCAAAATGATGCTCCAGTGAAGTAGTGAAAGTTGCTAAAAACCTTAAAATGCTGCTACAGTGATGTCGGAAGAGTTGCTAAAAATCTCAAAATGATGCTAAAGTGATGTGGCGAGAGTTGCTAAAAACCTCACAATGATGCTGTCAGTAATGTAGTGAGAGATGCTACGAACCTCAACATGATGCTACAGTAATGTAGTGAGAGTTGCTACGAACCTCAAAATGATGCTACAGTAATGTAGTGAGAGTTGCTAAAAATCTAAAAATGATGCTGTAAGTAATGTAGTGAGACCTGCTACGAACCTCAATAATGCTACAGTAATGTTGTAAGTGTTGCTTAAAATCTCAAAATGATGCTCCAGTGATGTAGTGAGTTGCTTAAAACCTCAAAATGATGCTTCAGTGATGTAATGAGAGTTGCTATGAACCTAAGAAATGATGCGACAGTGATGTGGTGAGAGTTGCTACTCATCTCAAAATGATGCTTCAGTGATGTGCTGAGAGTTGCTACTAATCTCAAAATGATGCTCCAGTGATGTAATGGGAGTTGCTACTAACCTAAGAAATGATGCTACAGTGATGTAGTGAGAGTTGCTACGATGCAAAAAATGATGCTGACAGTGATGTAGTGAGAGTTGCTACTATGCTCAAAATTATGCTGACAGTAATGTAGTAAGAGTTGCTAAAAATCTCAAAATGATGCTACAGTGATATAGTGAGAGTTGCTACGAACCTCAAAATGATGCTCCAGTGATGCAGTAAGAGTTGCTTAAAATCTTAAAATGATGCTGACAGTCATGTAGTGAGAGTTGCTACGAACCTCAAAATGATGCTACAGTAATGTAGTGAGAGTTTCTTATAAAACTCAAAATGATGCGACTGTGATGTGGTGAGAGTTGCTACGAACCTCAAAATGATGCTACAGTAATGTAGTGAGAGTTGCTACGAACCTCAATAATGCTAAAGTAATGTAAGTGTTGCTAAAAATCTCAAAATGATGCTAAAGTGATGTGGTGAGAGTTGCTAAAATCTTCAAAATGATGCTACAGTGACGTAGTGAGAGTTGCCACGAACCTCAAAATGATGCTACAGTGATGTGGTGAGAGTTTCACGATCCTCAAAATGATGCTACAGTAATGTATTAAGTTGCTAAAAACCTAAAAATGATGCTACAGTGATGTAGTGAGAGTTGCTACTATCCTCCAAATGATTCCACAGTAATGTAATGAGAGTTGCTCAAAACCTCAAAATGATGCTACAGTAATGTTCTAAGAGTTGCTACGAACCTCAAAATGATGCTACAGTAATGTATTAAGTTGCAAAAAACCTCAAAATGATGCTACAGTAATGTAGTGAGAGTTGCTACGAACCTCAATAATGCTAAAGTAATGTAAGTGTTGCTAAAAATCTCAAAATGATGCAAAAGTGATGTGGTGAGAGTTGCTAAAATCTTCAAAATGATGCGACAGTGACGTAGTGAGAGTTGCCACGAACCTCAAAATGATGCTACAGTGATGTGGTGAGAGTTTCACGATCCTCAAAATGATGCTACAGTAATGTATTAAGTTGCTAAAAACCTAAAAATGATGCTACAGTGATGTAGTGAGAGTTGTTTAAAAAATTTAAAAATGATGCTGACAGTCATGTAGTGAGAGTTGCTACTATCCTCCAAATGATGCTACAGTGATGTAGTGAGAGTTGCTTAAAATCTCAAAATGATGTGACAGTGATGTGGTAATAGTTTCAAAAAACTCAAAATGATGCTCCAGTGATGTAGTAAGAGTTGCTACGAACCTCAAAATGATGCTGACAGTCGTGAAGTGAGATTTGCTACTATCCTGAAAATGATGCTACAGTGATGTAGTGAGAGTTGCTACTATCCTCCAAATGATTCCACAGTAATGTAGTGAGAGTTGCTTAAAACCTCAAAATGATGCTACAGTAATGTTCTAAGAGTTGCTACGAACCTCAAAATGATGCTACAGTAATGTATTAAGTTGCTAAAAACCTCAAAATGATGCTACAGTAATGTATTAAGTTGCTAAAAACCTCAAAATGTTGCTACAGTGATGTAGTAAGAGTTGCTTAAAACCTCAAAATGATGCTCCAGTTAAGTAGTGAAAGTTTCTAAAAACATCAAAATTCTGCTACAGTGATGTCGGAAGAGTTGCTAAAAACCTCAAAATGCTGCTACAGTGATGTCGGAAGAGTTGCTAAAAACTCAAAATGATGCTAAAGTGATGTGGCGAGAGTTGCTAAAAACCTCACAATGATGCTGTCAGTAATGTAGTGAGAGTTGCTATGAACCTCAAAATGAGGCTCCAGTGATGTAGTGAGAGTTGCTACTAATCTAAGAAATGATGCTACAGTGATGTAGGAAGAGTTGCTGAAAAAATCTCAAAGTGATGCTTCAGTGATGTCGTGAGAGTTGCTACGAACCTATAAATGATGCTACAGTAATGTTGTAAGAGTTGCTACGAACCTCAAAATGATGCTAAACTAATGTATTAAGTTGCTAAAAACCTCAAAATGATGCTACAGTAATGTATTGAGTTACTAAAAACCTCAAAATGTTGCTACAGTGATGTAGTAAGAGTTGCTTAAAACCTCAAAATGATGCTCCAGTGAAGTAGTGAAAGTTGCTAAAAACCTCAAAATGTTGCTACAGTGATGTCGGAAGAGTTGCTAAAAACCTCAAAATGCTGCTACAGTGATGTCGGAAGTGTTGCTAAAAAATCTCAAAATGATGCTAAAGTGATGTGGCGAGAGTTGCTAAAAACCTCACAATGATGCTCCAGAAATGAAGTGAGAGTTGCTACGAACCTATAAATGATGCTACAGTAACGTAGTGAGAGTTGCTACGAACCTCAAAATGATGCTACAGTAATGTAGTGAGAGTTGCTACGATCCTGATAATGATGCTACAGTAATGTATTAACTTGCTTAAAATCTAAAAATGATGCTCCACTGATGTAGTGAGCGTTGCTACGAACCTCAAAATGATGCTGACAGTCATGAAGTGAGAGTTGCTACTATCCTCAAAATGCTGCTACAGTGATGTCGGAAGAGTTGCTAAAAATCTCAAAATGATGCTCAAATGATGTGGCGAGAGTTGCTAAAAACCTCACAATGATGCTGTCAGTAATGTAGTGAGAGATGCTATGAACCTCAACATGATGCTACAGTAATGTAGTGAGAGTTGCTACGAACCTCAAAATGATGCTACAGTGATGTGGTGAGGCTTGCTAAAAATCTCAAAATGATTCCACAGTAATGTAGTGAGAGTTGCTACGAACCTATAAATGATGCTCCAGTAATGAAGTGAGAGTTGCTACGAACCTATAAATGATGCTACAGCGATGTGGTAGGAGTTGCTTAAAACCTCACAATGATGCTACAGTAATGTATTAAGTTGCTAAAAACCTCAAAATGTTGCTACAGTGATGTAGTAAGAGTTGCTTAAAACCTCAAAATGATGCTCCAGTGAAGTAGTGAAAGTTGCTAAAAACCCTCAAAATGCTGCTACGGTGATGTCGGAAGAGTTGCTAAAAATCTCAAAATGATGCTAAAGTGATGTGGCGAGAGTTGCTAAAAACCTCACAATGATGCTGTCAGTAATGTAGTGAGAGATTCTACGAACCTCAAAATGATGCTAAAGTAATGTAGTGAGAGTTGCTACGAACCTCAAAATGATGCTAAAGTGATGTAATGAGAGTTGCTACAAACCTAAGAAGTGATGCTACAGTGATGTGGTGACAGTTGATAGTAATTTCAAAATAATGCTAAAGCGGTGTAATGAGAGTTCCTACTTCCCTAAGAAATGATGCTACAGTGATGTGGTGAGAGTTGCTACGAACCTCAAAATGATGCTACAGTGATGTGGTGAGAGTTGCTATGAACCTCAAAATGATGCTACAGTGATGTGGTGAGAGTTGCTACGAACCTCAAAATGATGCTACAGTGATGTGGTGAGAGTTGTTACGAACCGCAAAATGATACTACAGTGATATAATGAGGGTTGCTATTTACCAAAGAAATGATGCTACAGTGATGTGGTGAGAGTTGCTACGAAACTCAAAATGATGCTACAGTGATGTAATGAGGGTTGCTATTTACCTAAGAAATGATGCTACAGTGATGTGGTGAGAGTTGTTACGAATCTCAAAATGATGCTACAGTGATGTGGTGAGAGTTGCTACGAACCACAAAATGATGCTACAGTGATGTAATGAGGGTTGCTATTTACCTAAGAAATGATGCTACAGTGATGTGGTGAGAGTTGCTACGAACCTCAAAATGATGCTACAGTGATGTAATGAGGGTTGCTATTTACCTAAGAAATGATGCAACAGTGATGTGGTGAGAGTTGCTCCGAACCTCAAAATGATGCTACAGTGATGTAATGAGAGTTGCTACGAATCTCAAAACGATGCTAAAGTAATGTCGTGAGAGTTGCTACTATCCTCAAAATGATGCTAAAGTGATGTAATGAGAGTTGCTACAAACCTAAGAAGTGATGCTACAGTGATGTGGTGAGAGTTGATAGTAATTTCAAAATAATGCTAAAGCGGTGTAATGAGAGTTGCTACTTCCCTAAGAAATGATGCTACAATGATGTAGTGAGAGTTGCTACGAACCTCAAAATGATGCAACAGTGATGTAATGAGGGTTGCTATTTACCGAAGAAATGATGCTACAGTGATGTGGTGAGAGTTGCTACGAATCTCAAAATGATGTGACAGTGATGTCATGAGAGTTGCTACAGTCCTCAAAATGATGCTAAAGTGATGTAATGAAAGTTGCGACAATCCTAAGAAGTGATGCTACAGTGGTGTAGTGAGAGTTGACAGTAATTTCAAAATAATGCTAAAGCGGTGTAATGAGAGTTGTTACTTCCCTAAGAAATGATGCGACAGTGATGTGGTGAGAGTTGCTCTAACCTCAAAATGATGGTACAGTGATGTAATGAGGGTTGCTATTTACCTAAGAAATGATGCCACAGTGATGTGGTGAGAGTTGCTACGAACCTCAAAATGATACTACAGTGATTTGGTGAGAGTTGCTACGAATCTCAAAATGATGCGACAGTAATGTCGTGAGAGTTGCTAGGAATCTCAAAATGATGCTAAAGTGATGTAATGAGAGTTGCTAAAAACCTAAGAAGTGATGCTACAGTGATGTGGTGAGAGTTGATAGTAATTTCAAAATAATGCTAAAGCAGTGTAATGAGAGTTGCTACTTCCCTAAGAAATGATGCGACAGTGATGTAGTGAGCGTTGCTACGAACCTCAAAATGATGCTACAGTGATGTAATGAGGGTTGCTATTTTCCAAAGAAATGATGCTACAGTGATGTGGTGAGAGTTGCTACGAACCTCAAAATGATGCTACAGTGATGTAATGAGAGTTGCTACGAATCTCAAAATGATGCTAAAGTAATGTCGTGAGAGTTGCTACTATCCTCAAAATGATGCAACAGTGATGTAGTGAGAGTTGCTACGATCTTCAAAATGATGCTAAAGTGATGTAATGAGAGTTGCGACAAACCTAAGAAGTGATGCTACAGTGATGTAGTGAGAGTTGCTACGAACCGCAAAATGATGCTCCAGTGATATGATGAGGGTTGCTATTTACCTAAGAAATGATGCTACAGTGATGTGGTGAGAGTTGCTACGAATTTCAAAATGATGCTACAGTGATATAATGAGAGTTGCTACAAACCTAAGAAATGATGCGACAGTGATGTGGTGAGAGTTGCTACGAACCTCAAAATGATGCTACAGTGATGTGGTGAGAGTTGCTACGAATCTCAAAATGATGCCACAGTGATGTAGTGAGAGTTGCTACGAACCTCAAAATGATGCGACAGTGATGTGATGAGAGTTGCTACGAATCTCAAAATGATGCGACAGTGATGTAGTGAGAGTTGCTAGGAACCTAAGAAGTGATGCTACAGTGATGTAATGAGAGTTGCTACTAATCTCAAAATCATGCTACAGTAATGTCGTGAGAGTTGCTACGAATTTAAAAATGATGCTAAAGTGATGTAATGAGAGTTGCTACAAACCTAAGAAGTGATGCTACAATGATGTAGTGAGAGTTGCTACGAACCTCAAAATGATGCTACAGTGATGTAATGAGGGTTGCTATTTACCTAAGAAATGATGCTACAGTGATGTGGTGAGAGTTGCTATTTACCTAAGAAATGATGCTACAGTTATGTGGTGAGAGTTGCCACGAACCTCAAAATGATGCAACAGTGATGTCGTGAGAGTTGATAGTAATTTCAAAATCACGCTAAAGTGATGCAATGAGAGTTGTTACTTTCCTAAGAAATGATGCTACAGTGATGTGGTGAGAGTTGCTACGATCCTCAAAATGATTCTAAAGTGATGTAATGAGAGTTGCTACAAACCTAAGAAATGATGCTACAGTGATGTGGTGAGAGTTGCTACGAACCTCAAAATGATGCTCCAGTGATGTGGTGAGAGTTGCTACGAATCTCAAAATGATGCGACAGTGATGTCGTGAGAGTTGCTACGATCCTCAAAATGATGCTAAAGTGATGTAAGGAGAGTTGCGACAAACCTAAGCAGTGATGCTACAGTGATGTAGTGAGAGTTGATAGTAATTTCAAAATAATGCTAAAGCGGTGTAATGAGAGTTGCTACTTCCCTAAGAAATGATGCGACAGTGATGTAATGAGAGTTGCTACGAATCTCAAAACGATGCTAAAGTAATGTCGTGAGAGTTGCTACTATCCTCAAAATGATGCTAAAGTGATGGAATGAGAGTTGCTACAAACCTAAGAAGTGATGCTACAGTGATGTGGTGAGAGTTGATAGTAATTTCAAAATAATGCTAAAGCGGTGTAATGAGAGTTGCTACTTCCCTAAGAAATGATGCTACAATGATGTAGTGAGAGTTGCTACGAACCTCAAAATGATGCAACAGTGATGTAATGAGGGTTGCTATTTACCGAAGAAATGATGCTACAGTGATGTGGTGAGAGTTGCTACGAATCTCAAAATGATGCGACAGTGATGTCATGAGAGTTGCTACAGTCCTCAAAATGATGCTAAAGTGATGTAATGAGAGTTGCTAAAAACCTAAGAAGTGATGCTACAGTGATGTGGTGAGAGTTGATAGTAATTTCAAAATAATGCTAAAGCAGTGTAATGAGAGTTGCTACTTCCCAAAGAAATGATGCGACAGTGATGTAGTGAGCGTTGCTACGAACCTCAAAATGATGCTACAGTGATGTAATGAGGGTTGCTATTTTCCAAAGAAATGATGCTACAGTGATGTGGTGAGAGTTGCTACGAACCTCAAAATGATGCTACAGTGATGTAATGAGAGTTGCTACGAATCTCAAAATGATGCTAAAGTAATGTCGTGAGAGTTGCTACTATCCTCAAAATGATGCAACAGTGATGTAGTGAGAGTTGCTACGATCTTCAAAATGATGCTAAAGTGATGTAATGAGAGTTGCGACAAACCTAAGAAGTGATGCTACAGTGATGTAGTGAGAGTTGCTACGAACCGCAAAATGATGCTCCAGTGATATGATGAGGGTTGCTATTTACCTAAGAAATGATGCTACAGTGATGTGGTGAGAGTTGCTCGAATTTCAAAATGATGCTACAGTGATATAATGAGAGTTGCTACAAACCTAAGAAATGATGCGACAGTGATGTGGTGAGAGTTGCTACGAACCTCAAAATGATGCTACAGTGATGTGGTGAGAGTTGCTACGAATCTCAAAATGATGCCACAGTGATGTAGTGAGAGTTGCTACGAACCTCAAAATGATGCGACAGTGATGTGATGAGAGTTGCTACGAATCTCAAAATGATGCGACAGTGATGTAGTGAGAGTTGCTACGAACCTAAGAAGTGATGCGACAGTGATGTAATGAGAGTTGCTACTAATCTCAAAATCATGCTACAGTAATGTCGTGAGAGTTGCTACGAATTTCAAAATGATGCTAAAGTGATGTAATGAGAGTTGCTACAAACCTAAGAAGTGATGCTACAGTGATGTGGTGACAGTTGATAGTAATTTCAAAATAATGCTAAAGCGGTGTAATGAGAGTTCCTACTTCCCTAAGAAATGATGCTACAGTGATGTGGTGAGAGTTGCTACGAACCTCAAAATGATGCTACAGTGATGTGGTGAGAGTTGCTATGAACCTCAAAATGATGCTACAGTTATGTGGTGAGAGTTGCTACGAATCACAAAATGATGCGACAGTGATGTAGTGAGAGTTGCTACGAACCTAAGAAGTGATGCTACAGTGATGTAATGAGAGTTGCTACAAATCTTAAAATCATGCAACAGTAATGTCGTGAGAGTTGCTACGAATCACAAAATGATGCTAAAGTGATGTAATGAGAGTTGCTACAAACCTAAGAAGTGATGCTACAATGATGTAGTGAGAGTTGCTACGAACCTCAAAATGATGCTACAGTGATGTAATGAGGGTTGCTATTTACCTAAGAAATGATGCTACAGTGATGTGGTGAGAGTTGCTATTTACCTAAGAAATGATGCTACAGTTATGTGGTGAGAGTTGCCACGAACCTCAAAATGATGCAACAGTGATGTCGTGAGAGTTGATAGTAATTTCAAAATCACGCTAAAGTGATGCAATGAGAGTTGTTACTTTCCTAAGAAATGATGCTACAGTGATGTGGTGAGAGTTGCTACGATCCTCAAAATGATTCTAAAGTGATGTAATGAGAGTTGCTACAAACCTAAGAAATGATGCTACAGTGATGTGGTGAGAGTTGCTACGAACCTCAAAATGATGCTCCAGTGATGTGGTGAGAGTTGCTACGAATCTCAAAATGATGCGACAGTGATGTCGTGAGAGTTGCTACGATCCTCAAAATGATGCTAAAGTGATGTAATGAGAGTTGCAACAAACCTAAGCAGTGATGCTACAGTGATGTAGTGAGAGTTGATAGTAATTTCAAAATAATGCTAAAGCGGTGTAATGAGAGTTGCTACTTCCCTAAGAAATGATGCGACAGTGATGTGGTGAGAGTTGCTACGAACCTCAAAATGATGGTACAGTGATGTAATGAGGGTTGCTATTTACCTAAGAAATGATGCCACAGTGATGTGGTGAGAGTTGCTATGAACCTCAAAATGATGCTACAGTGATGTGGTGAGAGTTGCTACGAATCTCAAAATGATGCGACAGTAATGTCGTGAGAGTTGCAATGAATCTCAAAATGATGCTAAAGTGATGTAATGAGAGTTGCTACAAACCTAAGAAGTGATGCTCCAGTGATGTGGTGAGAGTTGCTACGAACCTCAAAATGATGCTACAGTGATGTAATGAGGGTTGCTATTTACCTAAGAAATGATGCAACAGTGATGTGGTGAGAGTTGCTACGAATTTCAAAATGATGCTACAGTGATGTAATGAGAGTTGCTACAAACCAAAGAAGTGATGCTACAGTGATGTGGTGAGAGTTGCTACGAATCTCAAAATGATGCGACAGTGATGTCATGAGAGTTGCTACAGTCCTCAAAATGATGCTAAAGTGATGTAATGAGAGTTGCGACAATCCTAAGAAGTGATGCTACAGTGGTGTAGTGAGAGTTGATAGTAATTTCAAAATAATGCTAAAGCGGTGTAATGAGAGTTGCTACTTCCCTAAGAAATGATGCGACAGTGATGTGGTGAGAGTTGCTCTAACCTCAAAATGATGGTACAGTGATGTAATGAGGGTTGCTATTTACCTAAGAAATGATGCCACAGTGATGTGGTGAGAGTTGCTACGAACCTCAAAATGATGCTACAGTGATTTGGTGAGAGTTGCTACGAATCTCAAAATGATGCGACAGTAATGTCGTGAGAGTTGCTAGGAATCTCAAAATGATGCTAAAGTGATGTAATGAGAGTTGCTAAAAACCTAAGAAGTGATGCTACAGTGATGTGGTGAGAGTTGATAGTAATTTCAAAATAATGCTAAAGCAGTGTAATGAGAGTTGCTACTTCCCTAAGAAATGATGCGACAGTGATGTAGTGAGCGTTGCTACGAACCTCAAAATGATGCGACAGTGATGTAATGAGGGTTGCTATTTTCCAAAGAAATGATGCTACAGTGATGTGGTGAGAGTTGCTACGAACCTCAAAATGATGCTACAGTGATGTAATGAGGGTTGCTATTTTCCAAAGAAATGATGCTACAGTGATGTGGTGAGAGTTGCTACGAACCTCAAAATGATGCTACAGTGATGTAATGAGAGTTGCTACGAATCTCAAAATGATGCTAAAGTGATGTAATGAGAGTTGCGACAAACCTAAGAAGTGATGCTACAGTGATGTAGTGAGAGTTGCTACAAACCGCAAAATGATGCTCCAGTGATATGATGAGGGTTGCTATTTACCTAAGAAATGATGCTACAGTGATGTGGTGAGAGTTGCTACGAATTTCAAAATGATGCTACAGTGATATAATGAGAGTTGCTACAAACCTAAGAAATGATGCGACAGTGATGTGGTGAGAGTTGCTACGAACCTCAAAATGATGCTACAGTGATGTGGTGAGAGTTGCTACGAATCTCAAAATGATGCCACAGTGATGTAGTGAGAGTTGCTACGAACCTCAAAATGATGCGACAGTGATGTGATGAGAGTTGCTACGAATCTCAAAATGATGCGACAGTGATGTAGTGAGAGTTGCTACGAACCTAAGAAGTGATGCTACAGTGATGTAATGAGAGTTGCTACTAATCTCAAAATCATGCTACAGTAATGTCGTGAGAGTTGCTACGAATTTCAAAATGATGCTAAAGTGATGTAATGAGAGTTGCTACAAACCTAAGAAGTGATGCTACAGTGATGCGGTGACAGTTGATAGTAATTTCAAAATAATGCTAAAGCGGTGTAATGAGAGTTCCTACTTCCCTAAGAAATGATGCTACAGTGATGTGGTGAGAGTTGCTACGAACCTCAAAATGATGCTACAGTGATGTGGTGAGAGTTGCTATGAACCTCAAAATGATGCTACAGTTATGTGGTGAGAGTTGCTACGAATCACAAAATGATGCGACAGTGATGTAGTGAGAGTTGCTACGAACCTAAGAAGTGATGCTACAGTGATGTAATGAGAGTTGCTACAAATCTTAAAATCATGCAACAGTAATGTCGTGAGAGTTGCTACGAATCACAAAATGATGCTAAAGTGATGTAATGAGAGTTGCTACAAACCTAAGAAGTGATGCTACAATGATGTAGTGAGAGTTGCTACGAACCTCAAAATGATGCTACAGTGATGTAATGAGGGTTGCTATTTACCTAAGAAATGATGCTACAGTGATGTGGTGAGAGTTGCTATTTACCTAAGAAATGATGCTACAGTTATGTGGTGAAAGTTGCCACGAACCTCAAAATGATGCAACAGTGATGTCGTGAGAGTTGATAGTAATTTCAAAATCACGCTAAAGTGATGCAATGAGAGTTGTTATTTTCCTAAGAAATGATGCTACAGTGATGTGGTGAGAGTTGCTACGATCCTCAAAATGATTCTAAAGTGATGTAATGAGAGTTGCTACAAACCTAAGAAATGATGCTACAGTGATGTGGTGAGAGTTGCTACGAACCTCAAAATGATGCTCCAGTGATGTGGTGAGAGTTGCTACGAATCTCAAAATGATGCGACAGTGATGTCGTGAGAGTTGCTACGATCCTCAAAATGATGCTAAAGTGATGTAATGAGAGTTGCGACAAACCTAAGCAGTGATGCGACAGTGATGTAGTGAGAGTTGATAGTAATTTCAAAATAATGCTAAAGCGGTGTAATGAGAGTTGCTACTTCCCTAAGAAATGATGCGACAGTGATGTGGTGAGAGTTGCTACGAACCTCAAAATGATGGTACAGTGATGTAATGAGGGTTGCTATTTACCTAAGAAATGATGCCACAGTGATGTGGTGAGAGTTGCTATGAACCTCAAAATGATGCTACAGTGATGTGGTGAGAGTTGCTACGAATCTCAAAATGATGCGACAGTAATGTCGTGAGAGTTGCTACGAATCTCAAAATGATGCTAAAGTGATGTAATGAGAGTTGCTACAAACCTAAGAAGTGATGCTACAGTGATGTGGTGAGAGTTGCTACGAACCTCAAAATGATGCTACAGTGATGTAATGAGGGTTGCTATTTAACGAAGAAATGATGCGACAGTGATGTGGTGAGAGTTGCTACGAACCTCAAAATGATGCTACAGTGATGTGGTGAGAGTTGCTATTTTCCAAAGAAATGATGCTACAGTGATGTGGTGAGAGTTGCTACGAACCTCAAAATGATGCTACAGTGATGTAATGAGAGTTGCTACGAATCTCAAAATGATGCTAAAGTAATGTCGTGAGAGTTGCTACTATCCTCAAAATGATGCAACAGTGATGTAGTGAGAGTTGCTACGATCTTCAAAATGATGCTAAAGTGATGTAATGAGAGTTGCGACAAACCTAAGAAGTGATGCTACAGTGATGTAGTGAGAGTTGCTACGAACCGCAAAATGATGCTCCAGTGATATGATGAGGGTTGCTATTTACCTAAGAAATGATGCTACAGTGATGTGGTGAGAGTTGCTACGAATTTCAAAATGATGCTACAGTGATATAATGAGAGTTGCTACAAACCTAAGAAATGATGCGACAGTGATGTGGTGAGAGTTGCTACGAACCTCAAAATGATGCTACAGTGATGTGGTGAGAGTTGCTACGAATCTCAAAATGATGCCACAGTGATGTAGTGAGAGTTGCTACGAACCTCAAAATGATGCGACAGTGATGTGATGAGAGTTGCTACGAATCTCAAAATGATGCGACAGTGATGTAGTGAGAGTTGCTAGGAACCTAAGAAGTGATGCTACAGTGATGTAATGAGAGTTGCTACTAATCTCAAAATCATGCTACAGTAATGTCGTGAGAGTTGCTACGAATTTCAAAATGATGCTAAAGTGATGTAATGAGAGTTGCTACAAACCTAAGAAGTGATGCTACAGTGATGTGGTGAGAGTTGATAGTAATTTCAAAATAATGCTAAAGCGGTGTAATGAGAGTTCCTACTTCCCTAAGAAATGATGCCACAGTGATGTGGTGAGAGTTGCTACGAACCTCAAAATGATGCTACAGTGATGTGGTGAGAGTTGCTATGAACCTCAAAATGATGCTACAGTGATGTGGTGAGAGTTGCTACGAACCTCAAAATGATGCTACAGTGATGTGGTGAGAGTTGTTACGAACCGCAAAATGATACTACAGTGATATAATGAGGGTTGCTATTTACCAAAGAAATGATGCTACAGTGATGTGGTGAGAGTTGCTACGAACCACAAAATGATGCTACAGTGATGTAATGAGGGTTGCTATTTACCTAAGAAATGATGCTACAGTGATGTGGTGAGAGTTGCTACGAACCTCAAAATGATGCTACAGTGATGTAATGAGGGTTGCTATTTACCTAAGAAATGATGCCACAGTGATGTGGTGAGAGTTGCTCCAAACCTCAAAATGATGCTACAGTGATGTAATGAGAGTTGCTACGAATCTCAAAACGATGCTAAAGTAATGTCGTGAGAGTTGCTACTATCCTCAAAATGATGCTAAAGTGATGTAATGAGAGTTGCTACAAACCTAAGAAGTGATGCTACAGTGATGTGGTGAGAGTTGATAGTAATTTCAAAATAATGCTAAAGCGGTGTAATGAGAGTTGCTACTTCCCTAAGAAATGATGCTACAATGATGTAGTGAGAGTTGCTACGAACCTCAAAATGATGCAACAGTGATGTAATGAGGGTTGCTATTTACCGAAGAAATGATGCTACAGTGATGTGGTGAGAGTTGCTACGAATCTCAAAATGATGCGACAGTGATGTCATGAGAGTTGCTACAGTCCTCAAAATGATGCTAAAGTGATGTAATGAGAGTTGCGACAATCCTAAGAAGTGATGCGACAGTGGTGTAGTGAGAGTTGATAGTAATTTCAAAATAATGCTAAAGCGGTGTAATGAGAGTTGTTACTTCCCTAAGAAATGATGCGACAGTGATGTGGTGAGAGTTGCTCTAACCTCAAAATGATGGTACAGTGATGTAATGAGGGTTGCTATTTACCTAAGAAATGATGCCACAGTGATGTGGTGAGAGTTGCTACGAACCTCAAAATGATGCTACAGTGATTTGGTGAGAGTTGCTACGAATCTCAAAATGATGCGACAGTAATGTCGTGAGAGTTGCTAGGAATCTCAAAATGATGCTAAAGTGATGTAATGAGAGTTGCTAAAAACCTAAGAAGTGATGCTACAGTGATGTGGTGAGAGTTGATAGTAATTTCAAAACAATGCTAAAGCAGTGTAATGAGAGTTGCTACTTCCCTAAGAAATGATGCGACAGTGATGTAGTGAGCGTTGCTACGAACCTCAAAATGATGCTACAGTGATGTAATGAGGGTTGCTATTTTCCAAAGAAATGATGCTACAGTGATGTGGTGAGAGTTGCTACGAACCTCAAAATGATGCTACAGTGATGTAATGAGAGTTGCTACGAATCTCAAAATGATGCTAAAGTAATGTCGTGAGAGTTGCTACTATCCTCAAAATGATGCAACAGTGATGTAGTGAGAGTTGCTACGATCTTCAAAATGATGCTAAAGTGATGTAATGAGAGTTGCGACAAACCTAAGAAGTGATGCTACAGTGATGTAGTGAGAGTTGCTACGAACCGCAAAATGATGCTCCAGTGATATGATGAGGGTTGCTATTTACCTAAGAAATGATGCTACAGTGATGTGGTGAGAGTTGCTACGAATTTCAAAATGATGCTACAGTGATATAATGAGAGTTGCTACAAACCTAAGAAATGATGCGACAGTGATGTGGTGAGAGTTGCTACGAACCTCAAAATGATGCTACAGTGATGTGGTGAGAGTTGCTACGAATCTCAAAATGATGCCACAGTGATGTAGTGAGAGTTGCTACGAACCTAAGAAGTGATGCTACAGTGATGTAATGAGAGTTGCTACTAATCTCAAAATCATGCTACAGTAATGTCGTGAGAGTTGCTACGAATTTCAAAATGATGCTAAAGTGATGTAATGAGAGTTGCTACAAACCTAAGAAGTGATGCTACAGTGATGTGGTGAGAGTTGATAGTAATTTCAAAATAATGCTAAAGCGGTGTAATGAGAGTTCCTACTTCCCTAAGAAATGATGCTACAGTGATGTGGTGAGAGTTGCTACGAACCTCAAAATGATGCTACAGTGATGTGGTCAGAGTTGCTATGAACCTCAAAATGATGCTACAGTGATGTGGTGAGAGTTGCTACGAACCTCAAAATGATGCTACAGTGATGTGGTGAGAGTTGTTACGAACCGCAAAATGATACTACAGTGATATAATGAGGGTTGCTATTTACCAAAGAAATGATGCTACAGTGATGTGGTGAGAGTTGCTACGAAACTCAAAATGATGCTACAGTGATGTAATGAGGGTTGCTATTTACCTAAGAAATGATGCTACAGTGATGTGGTGAGAGTTGTTACGAATCTCAAAATGATGCTACAGTGATGTGGTGAGAGTTGCTACGAACCACAAAATGATGCTACAGTGATGTAATGAGGGTTGCTATTTACCTAAGAAATGATGCTACAGTGATGTGGTGAGAGTTGCTACGAACCTCAAAATGATGCAACAGTGATGTAATGAGGGTTGCTATTTACCTAAGAAATGATGCAACAGTGATGTGGTGAGAGTTGCTCCGAACCTCAAAATGATGCTACAGTGATGTAATGAGAGTTGCTACGAATCTCAAAACGATGCTAAAGTAATGTCGTGAGAGTTGCTACTATCCTCAAAATGATGCTAAAGTGATGTAATGAGAGTTGCTACAAACCTAAGAAGTGATGCTACAGTGATGTGGTGAGAGTTGATAGTAATTTCAAAATAATGCTAAAGCGGTGTAATGAGAGTTGCTACTTCCCTAAGAAATGATGCTACAATGATGTAGTGAGAGTTGCTACGAACCTCAAAATGATGCAACAGTGATGTAATGAGGGTTGCTATTTACCGAAGAAATGATGCTACAGTGATGTGGTGAGAGTTGCTACGAATCTCAAAATGATGCGACAGTGATGTCATGAGAGTTGCTACAGTCCTCAAAATGATGCTAAAGTGATGTAATGAGAGTTGCGACAATCCTAAGAAGTGATGCTACAGTGGTGTAGTGAGAGTTGATAGTAATTTCAAAATAATGCTAAAGCGGTGTAATGAGAGTTGTTACTTCCCTAAGAAATGATGCGACAGTGATGTGGTGAGAGTTGCTCTAACCTCAAAATGATGGTACAGTGATGTAATGAGGGTTGCTATTTACCTAAGAAATGATGCCACAGTGATGTGGTGAGAGTTGCTACGAACCTCAAAATGATGCTACAGTAATTTGGTGAGAGTTGCTACGAATCTCAAAATGATGCGACAGTAATGTCGTGAGAGTTGCTAGGAATCTCAAAATGATGCTAAAGTGATGTAATGAGAGTTGCTAAAAACCTAAGAAGTGATGCTACAGTGATGTGGTGAGAGTTGATAGTAATTTCAAAATAATGCTAAAGCAGTGTAATGAGAGTTGCTACTTCCCAAAGAAATGATGCGACAGTGATGTAGTGAGCGTTGCTACGAACCTCAAAATGATGCTACAGTGATGTAATGAGGGTTGCTATTTTCCAAAGAAATGATGCTACAGTGATGTGGTGAGAGTTGCTACGAACCTCAAAATGATGCTACAGTGATGTAATGAGAGTTGCTACAGTCCTCAAAATGATGCTAAAGTGATGTAATGAGAGTTGCGACAATCCTAAGAAGTGATGCGACAGTGGTGTAGTGAGAGTTGATAGTAATTTCAAAATAATGCTAAAGCGGTGTAATGAGAGTTGTTACTTCCCTAAGAAATGATGCGACAGTGATGTGGTGAGAGTTGCTCTAACCTCAAAATGATGGTACAGTGATGTAATGAGGGTTGCTATTTACCTAAGAAATGATGCCACAGTGATGTGGTGAGAGTTGCTACGAACCTCAAAATGATGCTACAGTGATTTGGTGAGAGTTGCTACGAATCTCAAAATGATGCGACAGTAATGTCATGAGAGTTGCTAGGAATCTCAAAATGATGCTAAAGTGATGTAATGAGAGTTGCTAAAAACCTAAGAAGTGATGCTACAGTGATGTGGTGAGAGTTGATAGTAATTTCAAAACAATGCTAAAGCAGTGTAATGAGAGTTGCTACTTCCCTAAGAAATGATGCGACAGTGATGTAGTGAGCGTTGCTACGAACCTCAAAATGATGCTACAGTGATGTAATGAGGGTTGCTATTTTCCAAAGAAATGATGCTACAGTGATGTGGTGAGATTTGCTACGAACCTCAAAATGATGCTACAGTGATGTAATGAGAGTTGCTACGAATCTCAAAATGATGCTAAAGTAATGTCGTGAGAGTTGCTACTATCCTCAAAATGATGCAACAGTGATGTAGTGAGAGTTGCTACGATCTTCAAAATGATGCTAAAGTGATGTAATGAGAGTTGCGACAAACCTAAGAAGTGATGCTACAGTGATGTAGTGAGAGTTGCTACGAACCGCAAAATGATGCTCCAGTGATATGATGAGGGTTGCTATTTACCTAAGAAATGATGCTACAGTGATGTGGTGAGAGTTGCTACGAATTTCAAAATGATGCTACAGTGATATAATGAGAGTTGCTACAAACCTAAGAAATGATGCGACAGTGATGTGGTGAGAGTTGCTACGAACCTCAAAATGATGCTACAGTGATGTGGTGAGAGTTGCTACGAATCTCAAAATGATGCCACAGTGATGTAGTGAGAGTTGCTACGAACCTCAAAATGATGCGACAGTGATGTGATGAGAGTTGCTACGAATCTCAAAATGATGCGACAGTGATGTAGTGAGAGTTGCTACGAACCTAAGAAGTGATGCTACAGTGATGTAATGAGAGTTGCTACTAATCTCAAAATCATGCTACAGTAATGTCGTGAGAGTTGCTACGAATTTCAAAATGATGCTAAAGTGATGTAATGAGAGTTGCTACAAACCTAAGAAGTGATGCTACAGTGATGTGGTGAGAGTTGATAGTAATTTCAAAATAATGCTAAAGCGGTGTAATGAGAGTTCCTACTTCCCTAAGAAATGATGCTACAGTGATGTGGTGAGAGTTGCTACGAACCTCAAAATGATGCTACAGTGATGTGGTCAGAGTTGCTATGAACCTCAAAATGATGCTACAGTGATGTGGTGAGAGTTGCTACGAACCTCAAAATGATGCTACAGTGATGTGGTGAGAGTTGTTACGAACCGCAAAATGATACTACAGTGATATAATGAGGGTTGCTATTTACCAAAGAAATGATGCTACAGTGATGTGGTGAGAGTTGCTACGAAACTCAAAATGATGCTACAGTGATGTAATGAGGGTTGCTATTTACCTAAGAAATGATGCTACAGTGATGTGGTGAGAGTTGTTACGAATCTCAAAATGATGCTACAGTGATGTGGTGAGAGTTGCTACGAACCACAAAATGATGCTACAGTGATGTAATGAGGGTTGCTATTTACCTAAGAAATGATGCTACAGTGATGTGGTGAGAGTTGCTACGAACCTCAAAATGATGCAACAGTGATGTAATGAGGGTTGCTATTTACCTAAGAAATGATGCAACAGTGATGTGGTGAGAGTTGCTCCGAACCTCAAAATGATGCTACAGTGATGTAATGAGAGTTGCTACGAATCTCAAAACGATGCTAAAGTAATGTCGTGAGAGTTGCTACTATCCTCAAAATGATGCTAAAGTGATGTAATGAGAGTTGCTACAAACCTAAGAAGTGATGCTACAGTGATGTGGTGAGAGTTGATAGTAATTTCAAAATAATGCTAAAGCGGTGTAATGAGAGTTGCTACTTCCCTAAGAAATGATGCTACAATGATGTAGTGAGAGTTGCTACGAACCTCAAAATGATGCAACAGTGATGTAATGAGGGTTGCTATTTACCGAAGAAATGATGCTACAGTGATGTGGTGAGAGTTGCTACGAATCTCAAAATGATGCGACAGTGATGTCATGAGAGTTGCTACAGTCCTCAAAATGATGCTAAAGTGATGTAATGAGAGTTGCGACAATCCTAAGAAGTGATGCTACAGTGGTGTAGTGAGAGTTGATAGTAATTTCAAAATAATGCTAAAGCGGTGTAATGAGAGTTGTTACTTCCCTAAGAAATGATGCGACAGTGATGTGGTGAGAGTTGCTCTAACCTCAAAATGATGGTACAGTGATGTAATGAGGGTTGCTATTTACCTAAGAAATGATGCCACAGTGATGTGGTGAGAGTTGCTACGAACCTCAAAATGATGCTACAGTGATTTGGTGAGAGTTGCTACGAATCTCAAAATGATGCGACAGTAATGTCGTGAGAGTTGCTAGGAATCTCAAAATGATGCTAAAGTGATGTAATGAGAGTTGCTAAAAACCTAAGAAGTGATGCTACAGTGATGTGGTGAGAGTTGATAGTAATTTCAAAATAATGCTAAAGCAGTGTAATGAGAGTTGCTACTTCCCAAAGAAATGATGCGACAGTGATGTAGTGAGCGTTGCTACGAACCTCAAAATGATGCTACAGTGATGTAATGAGGGTTGCTATTTTCCAAAGAAATGATGCTACAGTGATGTGGTGAGAGTTGCTACGAACCTCAAAATGATGCTACAGTGATGTAATGAGAGTTGCTACGAATCTCAAAATGATGCTAAAGTAATGTCGTGAGAGTTGCTACTATCCTCAAAATGATGCAACAGTGATGTAGTGAGAGTTGCTACGATCTTCAAAATGATGCTAAAGTGATGTAATGAGAGTTGCGACAAACCTAAGAAGTGATGCTACAGTGATGTAGTGAGAGTTGCTACGAACCGCAAAATGATGCTCCAGTGATATGATGAGGGTTGCTATTTACCTAAGAAATGATGCTACAGTGATGTGGTGAGAGTTGCTACGAATTTCAAAATGATGCTACAGTGATATAATGAGAGTTGCTACAAACCTAAGAAATGATGCGACAGTGATGTGGTGAGAGTTGCTACGAACCTCAAAATGATGCTACAGTGATGTGGTGAGAGTTGCTACGAATCTCAAAATGATGCCACAGTGATGTAGTGAGAGTTGCTACGAACCTCAAAATGATGCGACAGTGATGTGATGAGAGTTGCTACGAATCTCAAAATGATGCGACAGTGATGTAGTGAGAGTTGCTACGAACCTAAGAAGGGATGCGACAGTGATGTAATGAGAGTTGCTACTAATCTCAAAATCATGCTACAGTAATGTCGTGAGAGTTGCTACGAATTTCAAAATGATGCTAAAGTGATGTAATGAGAGTTGCTACAAACCTAAGAAGTGATGCTACAGTGATGTGGTGACAGTTGATAGTAATTTCAAAATAATGCTAAAGCGGTGTAATGAGAGTTCCTACTTCCCTAAGAAATGATGCTACAGTGATGTGGTGAGAGTTGCTACGAACCTCAAAATGATGCTACAGTGATGTGGTGAGAGTTGCTATGAACCTCAAAATGATGCTACAGTTATGTGGTGAGAGTTGCTACGAATCACAAAATGATGCGACAGTGATGTAGTGAGAGTTGCTACGAACCTAAGAAGTGATGCTACAGTGATGTAATGAGAGTTGCTACAAATCTTAAAATCATGCAACAGTAATGTCGTGAGAGTTGCTACGAATCACAAAATGATGCTAAAGTGATGTAATGAGAGTTGCTACAAACCTAAGAAGTGATGCTACAATGATGTAGTGAGAGTTGCTACGAACCTCAAAATGATGCTACAGTGATGTAATGAGGGTTGCTATTTACCTAAGAAATGATGCTACAGTGATGTGGTGAGAGTTGCTATTTACCTAAGAAATGATGCTACAGTTATGTGGTGAGAGTTGCCACGAACCTCAAAATGATGCAACAGTGATGTCGTGAGAGTTGATAGTAATTTCAAAATCACGCTAAAGTGATGCAATGAGAGTTGTTACTTTCCTAAGAAATGATGCTACAGTGATGTGGTGAGAGTTGCTACGATCCTCAAAATGATTCTAAAGTGATGTAATGAGAGTTGCTACAAACCTAAGAAATGATGCTACAGTGATGTGGTGAGAGTTGCTACGAACCTCAAAATGATGCTCCAGTGATATGGTGAGAGTTGCTACGAATCTCAAAATGATGCGACAGTGATGTCGTGAGAGTTGCTACGATCCTCAAAATGATGCTAAAGTGATGTAATGAGAGTTGCGACAAACCTAAGCAGTGATGCTACAGTGATGTAGTGAGAGTTGATAGTAATTTCAAAATAATGCTAAAGCGGTGTAATGAGAGTTGCTACTTCCCTAAGAAATGATGCGACAGTGATGTGGTGAGAGTTGCTACGAACCTCAAAATGATGGTACAGTGATGTAATGAGGGTTGCTATTTACCTAAGAAATTATGCCACAGTGATGTGGTGAGAGTTGCTATGAACCTCAAAATGATGCTACAGTGATGTGGTGAGAGTTGCTACGAATCTCAAAATGATGCGACAGTAATGTCGTGAGAGTTGCTACGAATCTCAAAATGATGCTAAAGTGATGTAATGAGAGTTGCTACAAACCTAAGAAGTGATGCTACAGTGATGTGGTGAGAGTTGCTACGAACCTCAAAATGATGCTACAGTGATGTAATGAGGGTTGCTATTTACCGAAGAAATGATGCGACAGTGATGTGGTGAGAGTTGCTACGAACCTCAAAATGATGCTACAGTGATGTGGTGAGAGTTGCTACGAACCACAAAATGATACTACAGTGATATAATGAGGGTTGCTATTTACCGAAGAAATGATGCGACAGTGATGTGGTGAGAGTTGCTACGAACCGCAAAATGATGCTACAGTGATATAATGAGGGTTGCTATTTACCTAAGAAATGATGCTACAGTGATGTGGTGAGAGTTGCTACGAACCTCAAAATGATGCTACAGTGATGTAATGAGAGTTGCTACGAATCTCAAAATGATGCTAAAGTAATGTCGTGAGAGTTGCTACTATCCTCGAAATGATGCAACAGTGATGTAGTGAGAGTTGCTACGATTCTCAAAATGATGCTAAAGTGATGTAATGAGAGTTGCTAAAAAACCTAAAAAGTGATGCTACAGTGATGTGGTGAGAGTTGATAGTAATTTCAAAATAATGCGAAAGCGGTGTAATGAGAGTTGCTACTTCCCTAAGAAATGATGCGACAGTGATGTGGTGACAGTTGCTACGAACCTCAAAATGATTCTACAGTGATGTAATGAGGGTTGCTATTTACCTAAGAAATGATGCCACAGTGATGTGGTGAGAGTTGCTACGAACCTAAAAAATGATGCTACAGTGATGTAGTGAGAGTTGCTACGAACCTAAGAAGTGATGCTACAGTGATGTAATGAGAGTTGCTACTAATCTCAAAATCATGGTACAGTAATGTCGTGAGAGTTACTACGAACCTCGAAATGATTCTAAAGTGATGTAATGAGAGTTGCTACAAACCTAAGAAGTGATGCTACAGTGATGTGGTGAGAGTTGATAGTAATTTCAAAATAATGCTACAGTTGCAACTTCCCGAAGAAATGATGCTACAGTGATGTGGTGAGAGTTGCTACGAACCGCAAAATGATGCTACAGTGATGTAATGAGGGTTGCTATTTACCTAAGAAATGATGCTACAGTGATGTGGTGAGAGTTGCTACGAACCTCAAAATGTTGCTACAGTGATGTAATGAGGGTTGCTATTTACCTAAGAAATGATGCCACAGTGATGTGGTGAGAGTTGCTCCGAACCTCAAAATGATGCTACAGTGATGTAATGAGAGTTGCAACGAATCTCAAAACGATGCTAAAGTAATGTCGTGAGAGTTGCTACTATCCTGAAAATGATGCTAAAGTGATGTAATGAGAGTTGCAACAAACCTAAGAAGTGATGCTACAGTGATGTGGTGACAGTTGCTACGAACCTCAAAATGATGCGACAGTGATGTGGTGAGAGTTGCTACGAATCTCAAAATGATGCGACAGTGATGTAGTGAGAGTTGCTACGAACCTAAGACGTGATGCTACAGTGATGTAATGAGAGTTGCTACTAATCTCAAAATCATGCTACAGTAATGTCGTGAGAGTTGCTACGAATCTCAAAATGATGCTAAAGTGATGTCATGAGAGTTGCTACAAACCTAAGAAGTGATGCTACAGTGATGTGGTGAGAGTTGATAGTAATTTCAAAATAATGCTAAAGCAGTGTAATGAGAGTTGCTACTTCCCGAGGAAATGATGCTACAATGATGTAGTGACAGTTGCTACGAACCTCAAAATGATGCAACAGTGATGTAATGAGGGTTGCTATTTACCTAAGAAATGATGCTAGAGTGATGTGGTGAGAGTTGCTACGAATCTCAAAATGATGCGACAGTGATGTCGTGAGAGTTGCTACGATCCTCAAAATGATGCTAAAGTGATGTAATGAGAGTTGCGACAAACCTAAGAAGTGATGCTACAGTGATGTAGTGAGAGTTGATAGTAATTTCAAAATAATGCTAAAGCGGTGTAATGAGAGTTGCTACTTCCCTAAGAAATGATGCGACAGTGATGTGGTGAGAGTTGCTCTAACCTCAAAATGATGGTACAGTGATGTAATTAGGGTTGCTATTTACCTAAGAAATGATGCCACAGTGATGTGGTGAGAGTTGCTACGAACCTCAAAATGATGCTATAGTGATGTGGTGAGAGTTGCAACGAATCTCAAAATGATGCTACAGTGATGTAATGAGGGTTGCTATTTACCTAAGAAATGATGCTACAGTGATGTGTTGAGAGTTGCTACGAACCTCAAAATGATGCTACAGTGATGTAATGAGGGTTGCTATTTACCTAAGAAATGATGCCACAGTGATGTGGTGAGAGTTGCTCCGAACCTCAAAATGATGCTACAGTGATGTTATGAGAGTTGCTACGAATCTCAAAACGATGCTAAAGTAATGTCGTGAGAGTTGCTACTATCCTCAAAATGATGCTAAAGTGATGTAATGAGAGTTGCTACAAACCTAAGAAGTGATGCTACAGTGATGTGGTGAGAGTTGCTACGAACCTCAAAATGATGCGACAGTAATGTCGTGAGAGTTGCTACGAATCTCAAAATGATGCTAAAGTGATGTAATGAGAGTTGCTAAAATCCTAAGAAGTGATGCTACAGTGATGTGGTGAGAGTTGACAGTAATTTCAAAATAATGCTAAAGCAGTGTAATGACAGTTGCTACTAATCTCAAAATCATGGTACAGTAATGTCGTGAGAGTTGCTACTATCCTCAAAATGATGCTACAGTGATGTAATGAGGGTTGCTATTTACCTAAGAAATGATGCTACAGTGATGTGGTGAGAGTTGCTACGAACCTCAAAATGATGCTACAGTGATGTGGTGAGAGTTGCTACGAACCGCAAAATGATACTACAGTGATATAATGAGGGTTGCTATTTACCTAAGAAATGATGCTGCAGTGATGTGGTGAGAGTTGCTACGAAACTCAAAATGATGCCACAGTGATGTAATGAGGGTTGCTATTTACCTAAGAAATGATGCTACAGTGATGTGGTGAGAGTTGCTACGAATCTCAAAATGATGCTACAGTGATGTGGTGAGAGTTGCTACGAACCGCAAAATGATGCTACAGTGATGTAATGAGGGTTGCTATTTACCTAAGAAATGATGCTACAGTGATGTGGTGAGAGTTGCTACGAACCTCAAAATGTTGCTACAGTGATGTAATGAGGGTTGCTATTTACCTAAGAAATGATGCCACAGTGATGTGGTGAGAGTTGCTCCGAACCTCAAAATGATGCTACAGTGATGTAATGAGAGTTGCAACGAATCTCAAAACGATGCTAAAGTAATGTCGTGAGAGTTGCTACTATCCTCAAAATGATGCTAAAGTGATGTAATGAGAGTTGCTAAAATCCTAAGAAGTGATGCTACAGTGATGTGGTGAGAGTTGATAGTAATTTCAAAATAATGCTAAAGCAGTGTAATGAGAGTTGCTACTAATCTCAAAATCATGGTACAGTAATGTCGTGAGAGTTGCTACTATCCTCAAAATGATGCTACAGTGATGTAATGAGGGTTGCTATTTACCTAAGAAATGATGCTACAGTGATGTGGTGAGAGTTGCTACGAATCTCAAAATGATGCTACAGTGATGTGGTGAGAGTTGCTACGAACCGCAAAATGATGCTACAGTGATGTAATGAGGGTTGCTATTTACCTAAGAAATGATGCTACAGTGATGTGGTGAGAGTTGCTACGAACCTCAAAATGATGCTACAGTGATGTAATGAGGGTTGCTATTTACCTAAGAAATGATGCCACAGTGATGTGGTGAGAGTTGCTCCGAACCTCAAAATGATGCTACAGTGATGTAATGAGAGTTGCTACGAATCTCAAAACGATGCTAAAGTAATGTCGTGAGAGTTGCTACTGTCCTCAAAATGATGCTAAAGTGATGTAATGAGAGTTGCTACAAACCTAAGAAGTGATGCTACAGTGATGTGGTGAGAGTTGATAGTAATTTCAAAATAATGCTAAAGCGGTGTAATGAGAGTTGCTACTTCCCTAAGAAATGATGCTACAATGATGTAGTGAGAGTTGCTACGAACGTCAAAATGATGCTACAGTGATGTGGTGAGAGTTGCTACGAATCTCAAAATGATGCTACAGTGATGTAATGAGGGTTGCTATTTACCTAAGAAATGATGCTACAGTGATGTGGTGAGAGTTGCTACGAAACTCAAAATGATGCTACAGTGATGTAATGAGGGTTGCTATTTACCTAAGAAATGATGCCACAGTGATGTGGTGAGAGTTGCTCCGAACCTCAAAATGATGCTACAGTGATGTTATGAGAGTTGCTACGAATCTCAAAACGATGCTAAAGTAATGTCGTGAGAGTTGCTACTATCCTCAAAATGATGCTAAAGTGATGTAATGAGAGTTGCTACAAACCTAAGAAGTGATGCTACAGTGATGTGGTGAGAGTTGCTACGAACCTCAAAATGATGCGACAGTAATGTCGTGAGAGTTGCTACGAATCTCAAAATGATGCTAAAGTGATGTAATGAGAGTTGCTAAAATCCTAAGAAGTGATGCTACAGTGATGTGGTGAGAGTTGATAGTAATTTCAAAATAATGCTAAAGCAGTGTAATGAGAGTTGCTACTAATCTCAAAATCATGGTACAGTAATGTCGTGAGAGTTGCTACTAACCTCGAAATGATTCTAAAGTGATGTAATGAGAGTTGCTACAAACCTAAGAAGTGATGCTACAGTGATGTGGTGAGAGTTGATAGTAATTTCAAAATAATGCTAAAGCGGTGTAATGAGAGTTGCTACTTCCCTAAGAAATGATGCTACAGTGATGTGGTGAGGGTTGCTATTTACCTAAGAAATGATGCTACAGTGATGTGGTGAGAGTTGCTACGAATCTCAAAATGATGCTACACTGATGTGGTGAGAGTTGCTACGAACCGCAAAATGATGCTACAGTGATGTAATGAGAGTTGCTACGAATCTCAAAATGATGCTAAAGTAATGTCGTGAGAGTTGCTACTATCCTCAAAATGATGCAACAGTGATGTAGTGAGAGTTGCTACGATCTTCAAAATGATGCTAAAGTGATGTAATGAGAGTTGCTACGAATCTCAAAATGATGCTAAAGTAATGTCGTGAGAGTTGCTACTATCCTCGAAATGATGCAACAGTGATGTAGTGAGAGTTGCTACGATTCTCAAAATGATGCTAAAGTGATGTAATGAGAGTTGCTAAAAAACCTAAAAAGTGATGCTACAGTGATGTGGTGAGAGTTGATAGTAATTTCAAAATAATGCGAAAGCGGTGTAATGAGAGTTGCTACTTCCCTAAGAAATGATGCGACAGTGATGTGGTGACAGTTGCTACGAACCTCAAAATGATTCTACAGTGATGTAATGAGGGTTGCTATTTACCTAAGAAATGATGCCACAGTGATGTGGTGAGAGTTGCTACGAACCTAAAAAATGATGCTACAGTGATGTAGTGAGAGTTGCTACGAACCTAAGAAGTGATGCTACAGTGATGTAATGAGAGTTGCTACTAATCTCAAAATCATGGTACAGTAATGTCGTGAGAGTTACTACGAACCTCGAAATGATTCTAAAGTGATGTAATGAGAGTTGCTACAAACCTAAGAAGTGATGCTACAGTGATGTGGTGAGAGTTGATAGTAATTTCAAAATAATGCTACAGTTGCAACTTCCCGAAGAAATGATGCTACAGTGATGTGGTGAGAGTTGCTACGAACCTCAAAATGATGCTACAGTGATGTAATGAGGGTTGCTATTTACCTAAGAAATTATGCTACAGTGATGTGGTGAGAGTTGCTACGAACCTCAAAATGATGCTACAGTGATGTGGTGAGAGTTGCTACGAACCGCAAAATGATACTACAGTGATATAATGAGGGTTGCTATGTACCTAAGAAATGATGCTGCAGTGATGTGGTGAGAGTTGCTACGAAACTCAAAATGATGCCACAGTGATGTAATGAGGGTTGCTATTTACCTAAGAAATGATGCTACAGTGATGTGGTGAGAGTTGCTACGAATCTCAAAATGATGCTACAGTGATGTGGTGAGAGTTGCTACGAACCGCAAAATGATGCTACAGTGATGTAATGAGGGTTGCTATTTACCTAAGAAATGATGCTACAGTGATGTGGTGAGAGTTGCTACGAACCTCAAAATGTTGCTACAGTGATGTAATGAGGGTTGCTATTTACCTAAGAAATGATGCCACAGTGATGTGGTGAGAGTTGCTCCGAACCTCAAAATGATGCTACAGTGATGTAATGAGAGTTGCAACGAATCTCAAAACGATGCTAAAGTAATGTCGTGAGAGTTGCTACTATCCTCAAAATGATGCTAAAGTGATGTAATGAGAGTTGCAACAAACCTAAGAAGTGATGCTACAGTGATGTGGTGACAGTTGCTACGAACCTCAAAATGATGCGACAGTGATGTGGTGAGAGTTGCTACGAATCTCAAAATGATGCGACAGTGATGTAGTGAGAGTTGCTACGAACCTAAGACGTGATGCTACAGTGATGTAATGAGAGTTGCTACTAATCTCAAAATCATGCTACAGTAATGTCGTGAGAGTTGCTACGAATCTCAAAATGATGCTAAAGTGATGTCATGAGAGTTGCTACAAACCTAAGAAGTGATGCTACAGTGATGTGGTGAGAGTTGATAGTAATTTCAAAATAATGCTAAAGCAGTGTAATGAGAGTTGCTACTTCCCTAGGAAATGATGCTACAATGATGTAGTGACAGTTGCTACGAACCTCAAAATGATGCAACAGTGATGTAATGAGGGTTGCTATTTACCTAAGAAATGATGCTAGAGTGATGTGGTGAGAGTTGCTACGAATCTCAAAATGATGCGACAGTGATGTCGTGAGAGTTGCTACGATCCTCAAAATGATGCTAAAGTGATGTAATGAGAGTTGCGACAAACCTAAGAAGTGATGCTACAGTGATGTAGTGAGAGTTGATAGTAATTTCAAAATAATGCTAAAGCGGTGTAATGAGAGTTGCTACTTCCCTAAGAAATGATGCGACAGTGATGTGGTGAGAGTTGCTCTAACCTCAAAATGATGGTACAGTGATGTAATTAGGGTTGCTATTTACCTAAGAAATGATGCCACAGTGATGTGGTGAGAGTTGCTACGAACCTCAAAATGATGCTATAGTGATGTGGTGAGAGTTGCAACGAATCTCAAAATGATGCTACAGTGATGTAATGAGGGTTGCTATTTACCTAAGAAATGATGCTACAGTGATGTGTTGAGAGTTGCTACGAACCTCAAAATGATGCTACAGTGATGTAATGAGGGTTGCTATTTACCTAAGAAATGATGCCACAGTGATGTGGTGAGAGTTGCTCCGAACCTCAAAATGATGCTACAGTGATGTTATGAGAGTTGCTACGAATCTCAAAACGATGCTAAAGTAATGTCGTGAGAGTTGCTACTATCCTCAAAATGATGCTAAAGTGATGTAATGAGAGTTGCTACAAACCTAAGAAGTGATGCTACAGTGATGTGGTGAGAGTTGCTACGAACCTCAAAATGATGCGACAGTAATGTCGTGAGAGTTGCTACGAATCTCAAAATGATGCTAAAGTGATGTAATGAGAGTTGCTAAAATCCTAAGAAGTGATGCTACAGTGATGTGGTGAGAGTTGACAGTAATTTCAAAATAATGCTAAAGCAGTGTAATGACAGTTGCTACTAATCTCAAAATCATGGTACAGTAATGTCGTGAGAGTTGCTACTATCCTCAAAATGATGCTACAGTGATGTAATGAGGGTTGCTATTTACCTAAGAAATGATGCTACAGTGATGTGGTGAGAGTTGCTACGAACCTCAAAATGATGCTACAGTGATGTGGTGAGAGTTGCTACGAACCGCAAAATGATACTACAGTGATATAATGAGGGTTGCTATTTACCTAAGAAATGATGCTGCAGTGATGTGGTGAGAGTTGCTACGAAACTCAAAATGATGCCACAGTGATGTAATGAGGGTTGCTATTTACCTAAGAAATGATGCTACAGTGATGTGGTGAGAGTTGCTACGAATCTCAAAATGATGCTACAGTGATGTGGTGAGAGTTGCTACGAACCGCAAAATGATGCTACAGTGATGTAATGAGGGTTGCTATTTACCTAAGAAATGATGCTACAGTGATGTGGTGAGAGTTGCTACGAACCTCAAAATGTTGCTACAGTGATGTAATGAGGGTTGCTATTTACCTAAGAAATGATGCCACAGTGATGTGGTGAGAGTTGCTCCGAACCTCAAAATGATGCTACAGTGATGTAATGAGAGTTGCAACGAATCTCAAAACGATGCTAAAGTAATGTCGTGAGAGTTGCTACTATCCTCAAAATGATGCTAAAGTGATGTAATGAGAGTTGCTAAAATCCTAAGAAGTGATGCTACAGTGATGTGGTGAGAGTTGATAGTAATTTCAAAATAATGCTAAAGCAGTGTAATGAGAGTTGCTACTAATCTCAAAATCATGGTACAGTAATGTCGTGAGAGTTGCTACTATCCTCAAAATGATGCTACAGTGATGTAATGAGGGTTGCTATTTACCTAAGAAATGATGCTACAGTGATGTGGTGAGAGTTGCTACGAACCTCAAAATGTTGCTACAGTGATGTAATGAGGGTTGCTCTTTACCTAAGAAATGATGCCACAGTGATGTGGTGAGAGTTGCTCCGAACCTCAAAATGATGCTACAGTGATGTAATGAGAGTTGCAACGAATCTCAAAACGATGCTAAAGTAATGTCGTGAGAGTTGCTACTATCCTCAAAATGATGCTAAAGTGATGTAATGAGAGTTGCTAAAATCCTAAGAAGTGATGCTACAGTGATGTGGTGAGAGTTGATAGTAATTTCAAAATAATGCTAAAGCAGTGTAATGAGAGTTGCTACTAATCTCAAAATCATGGTACAGTAATGTCGTGAGAGTTGCTACTATCCTCAAAATGATGCTACAGTGATGTAATGAGGGTTGCTATTTACCTAAGAAATGATGCTACAGTGATGTGGTGAGAGTTGCTACGAATCTCAAAATGATGCTACAGTGATGTGGTGAGAGTTGCTACGAACCGCAAAATGATGCTACAGTGATGTAATGAGGGTTGCTATTTACCTAAGAAATGATGCTACAGTGATGTGGTGAGAGTTGCTACGAACCTCAAAATGATGCTACAGTGATGTAATGAGGGTTGCTATTTACCTAAGAAATGATGCCACAGTGATGTGGTGAGAGTTGCTCCGAACCTCAAAATGATGCTACAGTGATGTGGTGAGAGTTGCTACGAACCGCAAAATGATGCTACAGTGATGTAATGAGGGTTGCTATTTACCTAAGAAATGATGCTACAGTGATGTGGTGAGAGTTGCTACGAACCTCAAAATGATGCTACAGTGATGTAATGAGGGTTGCTATTTACCTAAGAAATGATGCCACAGTGATGTGGTGAGAGTTGCTCCGAACCTCAAAATGATGCTACAGTGATGTAATGAGAGTTGCTACGAATCTCAAAACGATGCTAAAGTAATGTCGTGAGAGTTGCTACTGTCCTCAAAATGATGCTAAAGTGATGTAATGAGAGTTGCTACAAACCTAAGAAGTGATGCTACAGTGATGTGGTGAGAGTTGATAGTAATTTCAAAATAATGCTAAAGCGGTGTAATGAGAGTTGCTACTTCCCTAAGAAATGATGCTACAATGATGTAGTGAGAGTTGCTACGAACCTCAAAATGATGCTACAGTGATGTGGTGAGAGTTGCTACGAATCTCAAAATGATGCTACAGTGATGTAATGAGGGTTGCTATTTACCTAAGAAATGATGCTACAGTGATGTGGTGAGAGTTGCTACGAAACTCAAAATGATGCTACAGTGATGTAATGAGGGTTGCTATTTACCTAAGAAATGATGCCACAGTGATGTGGTGAGAGTTGCTCCGAACCTCAAAATGATGCTACAGTGATGTTATGAGAGTTGCTACGAATCTCAAAACGATGCTAAAGTAATGTCGTGAGAGTTGCTACTATCCTCAAAATGATGCTAAAGTGATGTAATGAGAGTTGCTACAAACCTAAGAAGTGATGCTACAGTGATGTGGTGAGAGTTGCTACGAACCTCAAAATGATGCGACAGTAATGTCGTGAGAGTTGCTACGAATCTCAAAATGATGCTAAAGTGATGTAATGAGAGTTGCTAAAATCCTAAGAAGTGATGCTACAGTGATGTGGTGAGAGTTGATAGTAATTTCAAAATAATGCTAAAGCAGTGTAATGAGAGTTGCTACTAATCTCAAAATCATGGTACAGTAATGTCGTGAGAGTTGCTACTAACCTCGAAATGATTCTAAAGTGATGTAATGAGAGTTGCTACAAACCTAAGAAGTGATGCTACAGTGATGTGGTGAGAGTTGATAGTAATTTCAAAATAATGCTAAAGCGGTGTAATGAGAGTTGCTACTTCCCTAAGAAATGATGCTACAGTGATGTGGTGAGGGTTGCTATTTACCTAAGAAATGATGCTACAGTGATGTGGTGAGAGTTGCTACGAATCTCAAAATGATGCTACACTGATGTGGTGAGAGTTGCTACGAACCGCAAAATGATGCTACAGTGATGTAATGAGAGTTGCTACGAATCTCAAAATGATGCTAAAGTAATGTCGTGAGAGTTGCTACTATCCTCAAAATGATGCAACAGTGATGTAGTGAGAGTTGCTACGATCTTCAAAATGATGCTAAAGTGATGTAATGAGAGTTGCGAAAAACCTAAGAAGTGATGCTACAGTGATGTAGTGAGAGTTGCTACGAACCGCAAAATGATGCTCCAGTGATATGATGAGGGTTGCTATTTACTTAAGAAATGATGCTACAGTGATGTGGTGAGAGTTGCTACGAATTTCAAAATGATGCTACAGTGATATAATGAGAGTTTCTACAAACCTAAGAAATGATGCGACAGTGATGTGGTGAGAGTTGCTACGAACCTCAAAATGATGCTACAGTGATGTGGTGAGAGTTGCTACGAATCTAAAAATGATGCCACAGTGATGTAATGAGAGTTGCTACAAACCTAAGAAGTGATGCTACAGTGATGTGGTGAGAGTTGATAGTAATTTCAAAATAATGCTAAAGCGGTATAATGAGAGTTCCTACTTCCCGAAGAAATGATGCTACAATGATGTAGTGAGAGTTGCTACGAACCTCAAAATGATGCAACAGTGATGTAATGACGGTTGCTATTTACCTCAGAAATGATGCTACAGTGATGTGGTGAGAGTTGCTACGAACCTCAAAATGATGCTACAGTGATGTGGTGAGAGTTGCTATGAACCTCAAAATGATGCTACAGTGATGTGGTGAGAGTTGCTACGAATCTCAAAATGATGCGACAGTGATGTAGTGAGAGTTGCTACGAACCTAAGAAGTGATGCTACAGTGATGTGGTGAGAGTTGATAGTAATTTAAAAATAAAGCTAAAGCAGTGTAATGAGAGTTGCTACTTCCCTAAGAAATGATGCGACAGTGATGTAGTGAGCGTTGCTACGAACCTCAAAATGATGCTACAGTGATGTAATGAGGGTTGCTATTTTCCTAAGAAATGATGCTACAGTGATGTGGTGAGAGTTGCTACAAACCTCAAAATGATGCTACAGTGATGTAATGAGAGTTGCTACGAATCTCAAAATGATGCTAAAGTAATGTCGTGAGAGTTGCTACTATCCTCAAAATGATGCAACAGTGATGTGGTGAGAGTTGCTACGATCTTCAAAATGATGCTAAAGTGATGTAATGAGAGTTGCGACAAACCTAAGAAGTGATGCTACAGTGATGTAGTGAGGGTTGCTGCGAACCGCAAAATGATGCTCCAGTGATATGATGAGGGTTGCTATTTACTCAAGAAATGATGCTACAGTGATGTGGTGAGAGTTGCTACGAATTTCAAAATGATGCTACAGTGATATAATGAGAGTTTCTACAAACCTAAGAAATGATGCGACAGTGATGTGGTGAGAGTTGCTACGAACCTCAAAATGATGCTACAGTGATGTGGTGAGAGTTGCTACGAATCTCAAAATGATGCCACAGTGATGTAGTGAGAGTTGCTACGAACCTCAAAATGATGCGACAGTGATGTGGTGAGAGTTGCTAGGATCCTCAAAATGATGCGACAGTGATGTCGTGAGAGTTGCTACGAACCTAAGAAGTGATGCTACAGTGATGTAATGAGAGTTGCTACTAATCTCAAAATCATGCTACAGTAATGTCGTGAGAGTTGCTACGAATTTCAAAATGATGCTAAAGTGATGTCATGAGAGTTGCTACAAACCTAAGAAGTGATGCTACAGTGATGTGGTGAGAGTTGATAGTAATTTCAAAATAATGCTAAAGCGGTGTAATGAGAGTTCCTACTTCCCTAAGAAATGATGCAACAATGATGTAGTGAGAGTTGCTACGAATCTCAAAATGATGCAACAGTGATGTAATGACGGTTGCTATTTACCTAAGAAATGATGCTACAGTGATGTGGTGAGAGTTGCTACGAACCTCAAAATGATGCTACAGTGATGTGGTGAGAGTTGCTACGAACCGCAAAATGATACTACAGTGATATAATGAGGGTTGCTATTTACCTAAGAAATGATGCTGCAGTGATGTGGTGAGAGTTGCTACGAAACTCAAAATGATGCCACAGTGATGTAATGAGGGTTGCTATTTACCGAAGAAATGATGCTACAGTGATGTGGTGAGAGTTGCTACGAATCTCAAAATGATGCTACAGTGATGTGGTGAGAGTTGCTACGAACCGCAAAATGATGCTACAGTGATGGAATGAGGGTTGCTATTTACCTAAGAAATGATGCTACAGTGATGTGGTGAGAGTTGCTACGAACCTCAAAATGATGCTACAGTGATGTAATGAGGGTTGCTATTTACCTAAGAAATGATGCCACAGTGATGTGGTGAGAGTTGCTCCGAACCTCAAAATGATGCTACAGTGATGTAATGAGAGTTGCAACGAATCTCAAAACGATGCTAAAGTAATGTCGTGAGAGTTGCTACTATCCTCAAAATGATGCTAAAGTGATGTAATGAGAGTTGCTACAAACCTAAGAAGTGATGCTACAGTGATGTGGTGAGAGTTGCTACGAACCTCAAAATGATGCGACAGTGATGTGGTGAGAGTTGCTACGAATCTCAAAATGATGCGACAGTGATGTAATGAGAGTTGCTACGAACCTAAGAAGTGATGCTACAGTGATGTAATGAGAGTTGCTACTAATCTCAAAATCATGCTACAGTAATGTCGTGAGAGTTGCTACGAATCTCAAAATGATGCTAAAGTGATGTAATGAGAGTTGCTACAAACCTAAGAAGTGATGCTACAGTGATGTGGTGAGAGTTGATAGTAATTTCAAAATAATGCTAAAGCGGTGTAATGAGAGTTGCTACTTCCCTAAGAAATGATGCTACAATGATGTAGTGAGAGTTGCTACGAACCTCAAAATGATGCAACAGTGATGTAATGAGGGTTGCTATTTACCTAAGAAGTGATGCTACAGTGATGTAGTGAGAGTTGCTACGAACCTCAAAATGATGCTACAGTGATGTGGTGAGAGTTGCAACGAATCTCAAAATGATGCGACAGTAATGTCCTGAGAGTTGCTACGAATCTCAAAATGATGCTAAAGTGATGTAATGAGAGTTGCTAAAAACCTAAGAAGTGATGCTACAGTGATGTGGTGAGAGTTGATAGTAATTTCAAAATAATGCTAAAGTGGTGTAATGAGAGTTGCTACTTCCCTAAGAAATGATGCTACAGTGATGTGGTGAGAGTTGCTACGAATTTCAAAATGATGCTACAGTGATGTAATGAGGGTTGCTATTTACCTAAGAAATTATGCTACAGTGATGTGGTGAGAGTTGCTACGAACCTCAAAATGATGCTACAGTGATGTGGTGAGAGTTGCTACGAACCGCAAAATGATACTACAGTGATATAATGAGGGTTGCTATTTACCTAAGAAATGATGCTACAGTAATGTGGTGAGAGTTGCGACGAACCGCAAAATGATACTACAGTGATATAATGAGGGTTGCTATTTACCTAAGAAATGATGCTACAGTGATGTGGTGAGAGTTGCTACGAATCTCAAAATGATGCTACAGTGATGTAATGAGGGTTGCTATTTACCTAAGAAATGATGCTACAGTGATGTGGTGAGAGTTGCTACGAACCTCAAAATGATGCTACAGTGATGTGGTGAGAGTTGCTACGAACCGCAAAATGATACTACAGTGATATAATGAGGGTTGCTATTTACCTAAGAAATGATGCTACAGTAATGTGGTGAGAGTTGCGACGAACCGCAAAATGATACTACAGTGATATAATGAGGGTTGCTATTTACCTAAGAAATGATGCTACAGTGATGTGGTGAGAGTTGCTACGAATCTCAAAATGATGCTACAGTGATGTAATGAGGGTTGCTATTTACCTAAGAAATGATGCTACAGTGATGTGGTGAGAGTTGCTACGAACCTCAAAATGATGCTACAGTGATGTGGTGAGAGTTGCTACGAACCGCAAAATGATACTACAGTGATATAATGAGGGTTGCTATTTACCTAAGAAATGATGCTACAGTAATGTGGTGAGAGTTGCGACGAACCGCAAAATGATACTACAGTGATATAATGAGGGTTGCTATTTACCTAAGAAATGATGCTACAGTGATGTGGTGAGAGTTGCTACGAATCTCAAAATGATGCTACAGTGATGTAATGAGGGTTGCTATTTACCTAAGAAATGATGCTACAGTGATGTGGTGAGAGTTGCTACGAACCTCAAAATGATGCTACAGTGATGTGGTGAGAGTTGCTACGAACCGCAAAATGATACTACAGTGATATAATGAGGGTTGCTATTTACCTAAGAAATGATGCTACAGTGATGTAATGAGAGTTGCTACGAATCTCAAAACGATGCTAAAGTAATGTCGTGAGAGTTGCTACTATCCTCAAAATGATGCTACAGTGATGTAATGAGGGTTGCTATTTACCAAAGAAATTATGCTACAGTGATGTGGTGAGAGTTGCTACGAACCTCAAAATGATGCTACAGTGATGTGGTGAGAGTTGCTACGAACCGCAAAATGATACAACAGTGATATAATGAGGGTTGTTATTTACCTAAGAAATGATGCTACAGTAATGTGGTGAGAGTTGCGACGAACCGCATAATGATACTACAGTGATATAATGAGGGTTGCTATTTACCTAAGAAATGATGCTACAGTGATGTGGTGAGAGTTGCTACGAATCTCAAAATGATGCTACAGTGATGTGGTGAGAGTTGCTACGAACCGCAAAATGATACTACAGTGATATAATGAGGGTTGCTATTTACCTAAGAAATGATGCTACAGTAATGTGGTGAGAGTTGCGACGAACCGCAAAATGATACTACAGTGATATAATGAGGGTTGCTATTTACCTAAGAAATGATGCTACAGTGATGTGGTGAGAGTTGCTACGAATCTCAAAATGATGCTACAGTGATGTAATGAGGGTTGCTATTTACCTAAGAAATGATGCTACAGTGATGTAATGAGAGTTGCTACGAATTTCAAAACGATGCTAAAGTAATGTCGTGAGAGTTGCTACTATCCTCAAAATGATGCTAAAGTGATGTAATGAGAGTTGCTACAAACCTAAGAAGTGATGCTACAGTGATGTGGTGAGAGTTGCTACGAACCTCAAAATGATGCGACAGTGATGTGGTGAGAGTTGCTACTATCCTCAAAATGATGCTAAAGTGATGTAATGAGAGTTGCTACTTCCCTAAGAAATGATGCTACAATGATGTAGTGAGAGTTGCTACGAACCTCAAAATGATGCAACAGTGATGTAATGAGGGTTGCTATTTACCTAAGAAATGATGCTACAGTGATGTGGTGAGAGTTGCTACGAATCTCAAAATGATGCGACAGTGATGTCGTGAGAGTTTCTACGATCCTCAAAATGATGCTAAAGTGATGTAATGAGAGTTGCGATAAACCTAAGAAGTGATGCTACAGTGATGTAGTGAGAGTTGATAGTAATTTCAAAATAATGCTAAAGCGGTGCAATGAGAGTTGCTACTTCCCTAAGAAATGATGCGACAGTGATGTGGTGAGAGTTGCTCTAACCTCAAAATGATGGTACAGTGATATAATGAGGGTTGCTATTTACCTAAGAAAAGATGCCACAGTGATGTGGTGAGAGTTGCTACGAACCTCAAAATGATGCTACAGTGATGTGGTGAGAGTTGCTACGAATCTCAAAATGATGCGACAGTAATGTCGTGAGAGTTGCTACGAATCTCAAAATGATGCTAAAGTGATGTAATGAGAGTTGCTAAAAACCTAAGAAGTGATGCTACAGTGATGTGGTGAGAGTTGATAGTAATTTCAAAATAATGCTAAAGCAGTGTAATGAGAGTTGCTACTCATCTCAAAATCATGGTACAGTAATGTCGTGAGAGTTGCTACGAACCTCGAAATGATTCTAAAGTGATGTAATGAGAGTTGCTACAAACCTTAGAAGTGATGCTACAGTGATGTGGTGAGAGTTGATAGTAATTTCAAAATAATGCTAAAGCGGTGTAATGAGAGTTGCTACTTCCCTAAGAAATGATGCTACAGTGATGTGGTGAGAGTTGCTACGAACCTCAAAATGATGCTACAGTGATGTAATGAGGGTTGCTATTTACCTAAGAAATGATGCTACAGTGATGTGGTGAGAGTTGCTACGAACCGCAAAATGATACTACAGTGATATAATGAGGGTTGCTATTTACCTAAGAAATGATGCTCCAGTGATGTGGTGAGAGTTGCTACGAACCTCAAAATGATGCTACAGTGATGTGGTGAGAGTTGCTACGAATCTCAAAATGATGCGACAGTGATGTCGTGAGAGTTGCTACGATCCTCAAAATGATGCTAAAGTGATGTAATGAGAGTTGCGACAAACCTAAGAAGTGATGCTACAGTGATGTAGTGAGAGTTGATAGTAATTTCAAAATAATGCTAAAGCGGTGTAATGAGAGTTGCTACTTCCCTAAGAAATGATGCGACAGTGATGTGGTGAGAGTTGCTACGAACCTCAAAATGATGGTACAGTGATGTAATGAGGGTTGCTATTTACCTAAGAAATGATGCCACAGTGATGTGGTGAGAGTTGCTATGAACCTCAAAATGATGCTACAGTGATGTGGTGAGAGTTGCTACGAATCTCAAAATGATGCGACAGTAATGTCGTGAGAGTTGCTACGAATCTCAAAATGATGCTAAAGTGATGTAATGAGAGTTGCTACAAACCTAAGAAGTGATGCTACAGTGATGTGGTGAGAGTTGCTACGAACCTCAAAATGATGCTACAGTGATGTAATGAGGGTTGCTATTTACCGAAGAAATGATGCGACAGTGATGTAGTGAGAGTTGCTACGAACCGCAAAATGATGCTACAGTGATATAATGAGGGTTGCTATTTACCTAAGAAATGATGCTGCAGTGATGTGGTGAGAGTTGCTACGAAACTCAAAATGATGCCACAGTGATGTAATGAGAGTTGCTACAAACCTAAGAAGTGATGCTAAAGTAATGTCGTGAGAGTTGCTACTATCCTCGAAATGATGCAACAGTGATGTAGTGAGAGTTGCTACGATTCTCAAAATGATGCTAAAGTGATGTAATGAGAGTTGCTCCAAACCTAAGAAGTGATGCTACAGTGATGTGGTGAGAGTTGCTACGAACCTCAAAATGATGCGACAGTGATGTGGTGAGAGTTGCTACGAATCTCAAAATGATGCGACAGTGATGTAGTGAGAGTTGCTACGAACCTAAGAAGTGATGCTACAGTGATGTAATGAGAGTTGCTACTAATCTCAAAATCATGCTACAGTAATGTCGTGAGAGTTGCTACGAATCTCAAAATGATGCTAAAGTGATGTAATGAGAGTTGCTACAAACCTAAGAAGTGATGCTACAGTGATGTGATGAGAGTTGATAGTGATTTCAAAATAATGCTAAAGCGGTGTAATGAGAGTTGCTACTTCCCTAGGAAATGATGCTACAATGATGTAGTGACAGTTGCTACGAACCTCAAAATGATGCAACAGTGATGTAATGAGGGTTGCTATTTACCTAAGAAATGATGCTAGAGTGATGTGGTGAGAGTTGCTACGAATCTCAAAATGATGCGACAGTGATGTCGTGAGAGTTGCTACGATCCTCAAAATGATGCTAAAGTGATGTAATGAGAGTTGCGACAAACCTAAGAAGTGATGCTACAGTGATGTAGTGAGAGTTGATAGTAATTTCAAAATAATGCTAAAGCGGTGTAATGAGAGTTGCTACTTCCCTAAGAAATGATGCGACAGTGATGTGGTGAGAGTTGCTCTAACCTCAAAATGATGGTACAGTGATGTAATGAGGGTTGCTATTTACCTAAGAAATGATGCCACAGTGATGTGGTGAGAGTTGCTACGAACCTCAAAATGATGCTACAGTGATGTGGTGAGAGTTGCTACGAATCTCAAAATGATGCTACAGTGATGTAATGAGGGTTGCTATTTACCTAAGAAATGATGCTACAGTGGTGTAGTGAGAGTTGCTACGAACCTCAAAATGATGCTACAGTGATGTAATGAGGGTTGCTATTTACCTAAGAAATGATGCCACAGTGATGTGGTTAGAGTTGCTCCGAACCTCAAAATGATGCTACAGTGATGTAATGAGAGTTGCTACGAATCTCAAAACGATGCTAAAGTAATGTCGTGAGAGTTGCTACTATCCTCAAAATGATGCTAAAGTTATGTCATGAGAGTTGCTACGAACCTCAAAATGATGCGACAGTGATGTGGTGAGAGTTGCTACGAATCTCAAAATGATGCGACAGTGATGTAGTGAGAGTTGCTACGAACCTAAGAAGTGATGCTACAGTGATGTAATGAGAGTTGCTACTAATCTCAAAATCATGCTACAGTGATGTGGTGAGAGTTGCTACGAACCTCAAAATGATGCGACAGTGATGTGGTGAGAGTTGCTACGAACCTAAGAAATGATGCTACAATGATGCAGTGAGAGTTGCTACGAACCTCAAAATGATGCAACACTGATGTAATGAGGGTTGCTATTTACCTAAGAAATGATGCCACAGTGATGTGGTGAGAGTTGCTACGAACCTCAAAATGATGCTACAGTGATGTTATGAGAGTTGCTACGAATCTCAAAATGATGCGACAGTGATGTCGTGAGAGTTGCTACAGTCCTCAAAATGATGCTAAAGTGATGTAATGAGAGTTGCGACAATCCTAAGAAGTGATGCTACAGTGGTGTAGTGAGAGTTGATAGTAATTTCAAAATAATGCTAAAGCGGTGTAATGAGAGTTGCTACTTCCCTAAGAAATGATGCGACAGTGATGTGGTGAGAGTTGCTACGAACCTCAAAATGATGCTACAGTGATGTTGTGAGAGTTGCTACGAATCTCAAAATGATGCGACAGTAATGTCGTGAGAGTTGCTACGAATCTCAAAATGATGCTAAAGTGATGTAATGAGAGTTGCTAAAAACCTAAGAAGTGATGCTACAGTGATGTGGTGAGAGTTGATAGTAATTTAAAAATAATGCTAAAGCAGTGTAATGAGAGTTGCTACTTCCCTAAGAAATGATGCGACAGTGATGTAGTGAGCGTTGCTACGAACCTCAAAATGATGCTACAGTGATGTAATGAGGGTTGCTATTTTCCTAAGAAATGATGCTACAGTGATGTGGTGAGAGTTACTACAAACCTCAAAATGATGCTACAGTGATGTAATGAGAGTTGCTACGAATCTCAAAATGATGCTAAAGTAATGTCGTGAGAGTTGCTACGAACCTCAAAATGATGCAACAGTGATGTAGTGAGAGTTGCTACGATCTTCAAAATGATGCTAAAGTGATGTAATGAGAGTTGCGACAAACCTAAGAAGTGATGCTACAGTGATGTAGTGAGAGTTGCTGCGAACCGCAAAATGATGCTCCAGTGATATGATGAGGGTTGCTATTTACTTAAGAAATGATGCTACAGTGATGTGGTGAGAGTTGCTACGAATTTCAAAATGATGCTACAGTGATATAATGAGAGTTTCTACAAACCTAAGAAATGATGCGACAGTGATGTGGTGAGAGTTGCTACGAACCTCAAAATGATGCGACAGTGATGTGGTGAGAGTTGCTACGAATCTCAAAATGATGCGACAGTGATGTCGTGAGAGTTGCTACGAATCTCAAAATGATGCGACAGTGATGTAATGAGAGTTGCTACGAACCTAAGAAGTGATGCTACAGTGATGTAATGAGAGTTGCTACTAATCTCAAAATCATGCTACAGTAATGTCGTGAGAGTTGCTACGAATCTCAAAATGATGCTAAAGTGATGTAATGAGAGTTGCTAAAAAACCTAAGAAGTGATGCTACAGTGATGTGGTGAGAGTTGATAGTAATTTCAAAATAATGCTAAAGCGGTGTAATGAGAGTTGCTACTTCCCTAAGAAATGATGCTACAATGATGTAGTGAGAGTTGCTACGAACCTCAAAATGATGCAACAGTGATGTAATGAGGGTTGCTATTTACCTAAGAAGTGATGCTACAGTGATGTAGTGAGAGTTGCTACGAACCTCAAAATGATGATACAGTGATGTGGTGAGAGTTGCAACGAATCTCAAAATGATGCGACAGTAATGTCCTGAGAGTTGCTACGAATCTCAAAATGATGCTAAAGTGATGTAATGAGAGTTGCTAAAAACCTAAGAAGTGATGCTACAGTGATGTGGTGAGAGTTGATAGTAATTTCAAAATAATGCTAAAGTGGTGTAATGAGAGTTGCTACTTCCCTAAGAAATGATGCTACAGTGATGTGGTGAGAGTTGCTACGAATTTCAAAATGATGCTACAGTGATGTAATGAGGGTTGCTATTTACCTAAGAAATTATGCTACAGTGATGTGGTGAGAGTTGCTACAAACCTCAAAATGATGCTACAGTGATGTGGTGAGAGTTGCTACGAACCGCAAAATGATACTACAGTGATATAATGAGGGTTGCTATTTACCTAAGAAATGATGCTACAGTGATGTGGTGAGAGTTGCGACGAACCGCAAAATGATACTACAGTGATATAATGAGGGTTGCTATTTACCTAAGAAATGATGCTACAGTGATGTGGTGAGAGTTGCTACGAATCTCAAAATGATGCTACAGTGATGTAATGAGGTTGCTATTTACCTAAGAAATGATGCTACAGTGATGTAATGAGAGTTGCTACGAATCTCAAAACGATGCTAAAGTAATGTCGTGAGAGTTGCTACTATCCTCAAAATGATGCTAAAGTGATGTAATGAGAGTTGCTACAAACCTAAGAAGTGATGCTACAGTGATGTGGTGAGAGTTGCTACGAACCTCAAAATGATGCGACAGTGATGTGGTGAGAGTTGCTACGAACCTCAAAATGATGCGACAGTGATGTGGTGAGAGTTGCTACTATCCTCAAAATGATGCTAAAGTGATGTAATGAGAGTTGCTACTTCCCTAAGAAATGATGCTACAATGATGTAGTGAGAGTTGCTACGAACCTCAAAATGATGCAACAGTGATGTAATGAGGGTTGCTATTTACCTAAGAAATGATGCTACAGTGATGTGGTGAGAGTTGCTACGAATCTCAAAATGATGCGACAGTGATGTCGTGAGAGTTTCTACGATCCTCAAAATGATGCTAAAGTGATGTAATGAGAGTTGCGATAAACCTAAGAAGTGATGCTACAGTGATGTAGTGAGAGTTGATAGTAATTTCAAAATAATGCTAAAGCGGTGCAATGAGAGTTGCTACTTCCCTAAGAAATGATGCGACAGTGATGTGGTGAGAGTTGCTCTAACCTCAAAATGATGGTACAGTGATATAATGAGGGTTGCTATTTACCTAAGAAATGATGCCACAGTGATGTGGTGAGAGTTGCTACGAACCTCAAAATGATGCTACAGTGATGTGGTGAGAGTTGCTACGAATCTCAAAATGATGCGACAGTAATGTCGTGAGAGTTGCTACGAATCTCAAAATGATGCTAAAGTGATGTAATGAGAGTTGCTAAAAACCTAAGAAGTGATGCTACAGTGATGTGGTGAGAGTTGATAGTAATTTCAAAATAATGCTAAAGCAGTGTAATGAGAGTTGCTACTAATCTCAAAATCATGGTACAGTAATGTCGTGAGTGTTGCTACGAACCTCGAAATGATTCTAAAGTGATGTAATGAGAGTTGCTACAAACCTTAGAAGTGATGCTACAGTGATGTGGTGAGAGTTGATAGTAATTTCAAAATAATGCTAAAGCGGTGTAATGAGAGTTGCTACTTCCCTAAGAAATGATGCTACAGTGATGTGGTGAGAGTTGCTACGAACCTCAAAATGATGCTACAGTGATGTAATGAGGGTTGCTATTTACCTAAGAAATGATGCTACAGTGATGTGGTGAGAGTTGCTACGAACCGCAAAATGATACTACAGTGATATAATGAGGGTTGCTATTTACCTAAGAAATGATGCTCCAGTGATGTGGTGAGAGTTGCTACGAATCTCAAAATGATGCTACAGTGATGTGGTGAGAGTTGCTACGAACCGCAAAATGATGCTACAGTGATGTAATGAGGGTTGCTATTTACCTAAGAAATGATGCTACAGTGATGTGGTGAGAGTTGCTACGAACCTCAAAATGATGCTACAGTGATGTAATGAGGGTTGCTATTTACCTAAGAAATGATGCCACAGTGATGTGGTGAGAGTTGCTCCGAACCTCAAAATGATGCTACAGTGATGTAATGAGAGTTGCTACGAATCTCAAAACGATGCTAAAGTAATGTCGTGAGAGTTGCTACTATCCTCAAAATGATGCTAAAGTGATGTAATGAGATTTGCTACAAACCTAAGAAGTGATGCTACAGTGATGTGGTGAGAGTTGCTACGAACCTCAAAATGATGCGACAGTGATGTGGTGAGAGTTGCTACGAATCTCAAAATGATGCGACAGTGATGTAGTGAGAGTTGCTACGAACCTAAGAAGTGATGCTACAGTGATGTAATGAGAGTTGCTACTAATCTCAAAATCATGCTACAGTAATGTCGTGAGAGTTGCTACGAATCTCAAAATGATGCTAAAGTGATGTAATGAGAGTTGCTACAAACCTAAGAAGTGATGCCACAGTGATGTGGTGAGAGTTGATAGTAATTTCAAAATAATGCTAAAGCGGTGTAATGAGAGTTGCTACTTCCCTAAGAAATGATGCTACAATGATGTAGTGAGAGTTGCTACGAACCTCAAAATGATGCAACAGTGATGTAATGAGGGTTGCTATTTACCGAAGAAATGATGCTACAGTGATGTGGTGAGAGTTGCTACGAATCTCAAAATGATGCGACAGTGATGTCGTGAGAGTTGCTACAGTCCTCAAAATGATGCTAAAGTGATGTAATGAGAGTTGCGACAAACCTAAGAAGTGATGCTACAGTGATGTAGTGAGAGTTGATAGTAATTTCAAAATAATGCTAAAGCGGTGTAATGAGAGTTGCTACTTCCCTAAGAAATGATGCGACAATTATGTGGTGAGAGTTGCTCTAACCTCAAAATGATGGTACAGTGATATAATGAGGGTTGCTATTTACCTAAGAAATGATGCCACAGTGATGTGGTGAGAGTTGCTACGAACCTCAAAATGATGCTACAGTGATGTGGTGAGAGTTGCTACGAATCTCAAAATGATGCTACAGTGATGTAATGAGAGTTGCTAAAAACCTAAGAAGTGATGCTACAGTGATGTGGTGAGAGTTGATAGTAATTTCAAAATAATGCTAAAGCAGTGTAATGAGAGTTGCTACTAATCTCAAAATCATGGTACAGTAATGTCGTGAGAGTTGCTACGAACCTCGAAATGATTCTAAAGTGATGTAATGAGAGTTGCTACAAACCTAAGAAGTGATGCTACAGTGATGTGGTGAGAGTTGCTACGAACCGCAAAATGATACTACAGTGATATAATGAGGGTTGCTATTTACCTAAGAAATGATGCTACAGTGATGTGGTGAGAGTTGCGACGAACCGCAAAATGATACTACAGTGATATAATGAGGGTTGCTATTTACCTAAGAAATGATGCTACAGTGATGTGGTGAGAGTTGCTACGAATCTCAAAATGATGCTACAGTGATGTAATGAGGGTTGCTATTTACCTAAGAAATGATGCTACAGTGATGTAATGAGAGTTGCTACGAATCTCAAAACGATGCTAAAGTAATGTCGTGAGAGTTGCTACTATCCTCAAAATGATGCTAAAGTGATGTAATGAGAGTTGCTACAAACCTAAGAAGTGATGCTACAGTGATGTGGTGAGAGTTGCTACGAACCTCAAAATGATGCGACAGTGATGTGGTGAGAGTTGCTACTATCCTCAAAATGATGCTAAAGTGATGTAATGAGAGTTGCGATAAACCTAAGAAGTGATGCTACAGTGATGTAGTGAGAGTTGATAGTAATTTCAAAATAATGCTAAAGCGGTGCAATGAGAGTTGCTACTTCCCTAAGAAATGATGCGACAGTGATGTGGTGAGAGTTGCTCTAACCTCAAAATGATGGTACAGTGATATAATGAGGGTTGCTATTTACCTAAGAAATGATGCCACAGTGATGTGGTGAGAGTTGCTACGAACCTCAAAATGATGCTACAGTGATGTGGTGAGAGTTGCTACGAATCTCAAAATGATGCGACAGTAATGTCGTGAGAGTTGCTACGAATCTCAAAATGATGCTAAAGTGATGTAATGAGAGTTGCTAAAAACCTAAGAAATGATGCTACAGTGATGTGGTGAGAGTTGATAGTAATTTCAAAATAATGCTAAAGCAGTGTAATGAGAGTTGCTACTAATCTCAAAATCATGGTACAGTAATGTCGTGAGAGTTGCTACGAACCTCGAAATGATTCTAAAGTGATGTAATGAGAGTTGCTACGATCCTTAGAAGTGATGCTACAGTGATGTGGTGAGAGTTGATAGTAATTTCAAAATAATGCTAAAGCGGTGTAATGAGAGTTGCTACTTCCCTAAGAAATGATGCTACAGTGATGTAATGAGAGTTGCTACAAACCTTAGAAGTGATGCTACAGTGATGTGGTGAGAGTTGATAGTAATTTCAAAATAATGCTAAAGCGGTGTAATGAGAGTTGCTACTTCCCTAAGAAATGATGCTACAGTGATGTGGTGAGAGTTGCTACGAACCTCAAAATGATGCTACAGTGATGTAATGAGGGTTGCTATTTACCTAAGAAATGATGCTACAGTGATGTGGTGAGAGTTGCTACGAACCGCAAAATGATACTACAGTGATATAATGAGGGTTGCTATTTACCTAAGAAATGATGCTCCAGTGATGTGGTGAGAGTTGCTACGAATCTCAAAATGATGCTACAGTGATGTGGTGAGAGTTGCTACGAACCGCAAAATGATGCTACAGTGATGTAATGAGGGTTGCTATTTACCTAAGAAATGATGCTACAGTGATGTGGTGAGAGTTGCTACGAACCTCAAAATGATGCTACAGTGATGTAATGAGGGTTGCTATTTACCTAAGAAATGATGCCACAGTGATGTGGTGAGAGTTGCTCCGAACCTCAAAATGATGCTACAGTGATGTAATGAGAGTTGCTACGAATCTCAAAACGATGCTAAAGTAATGTCGTGAGAGTTGCTACTATCCTCAAAATGATGCTAAAGTGATGTAATGAGAGTTGCTACAAACCTAAGAAGTGATGCTACAGTGATGTGGTGAGAGTTGCTACGAACCTCAAAATGATGCGACAGTGATGTGGTGAGAGTTGCTACGAATCTCAAAATGATGCGACAGTGATGTAGTGAGAGTTGCTACGAACCTAAGAAGTGATGCTACAGTGATGTAATGAGAGTTGCTACTAATCTCAAAATCATGCTACAGTAATGTCGTGAGAGTTGCTACGAATCTCAAAATGATGCTAAAGTGATGTAATGAGAGTTGCTACAAACCTAAGAAGTGATGCCACAGTGATGTGGTGAGAGTTGATAGTAATTTCAAAATAATGCTAAAGCGGTGTAATGAGAGTTGCTACTTCCCTAAGAAATGATGCTACAATGATGTAGTGAGAGTTGCTACGAACCTCAAAATGATGCAACAGTGATGTAATGAGGGTTGCTATTTACCGAAGAAATGATGCTACAGTGATGTGGTGAGAGTTGCTACGAATCTCAAAATGATGCGACAGTGATGTCGTGAGAGTTGCTACAGTCCTCAAAATGATGCTAAAGTGATGTAATGAGAGTTGCGACAAACCTAAGAAGTGATGCTACAGTGATGTAGTGAGAGTTGATAGTAATTTCAAAATAATGCTAAAGCGGTGTAATGAGAGTTGCTACTTCCCTCAGAAATGATGCGACAATTATGTGGTGAGAGTTGCTCTAACCTCAAAATGATGGTACAGTGATATAATGAGGGTTGCTATTTACCTAAGAAATGATGCCACAGTGATGTGGTGAGAGTTGCTACGAACCTCAAAATGATGCGACAGTGATGTGGTGAGAGTTGCTACTATCCTCAAAATGATGCTAAAGTGATGTAATGAGAGTTGCTACTTCCCTAAGAAATGATGCTACAATGATGTAGTGAGAGTTGCTACGAACCTCAAAATGATGCAACAGTGATGTAATGAGGGTTGCTATTTACCTAAGAAATGATGCTACAGTGATGTGGTGAGAGTTGCTACGAATCTCAAAATGATGCGACAGTGATGTCGTGAGAGTTTCTACGATCCTCAAAATGATGCTAAAGTGATGTAATGAGAGTTGCGATAAACCTAAGAAGTGATGCTACAGTGATGTAGTGAGAGTTGATAGTAATTTCAAAATAATGCTAAAGCGGTGCAATGAGAGTTGCTACTTCCCTAAGAAATGATGCGACAGTGATGTGGTGAGAGTTGCTCTAACCTCAAAATGATGGTACAGTGATATAATGAGGGTTGCTATTTACCTAAGAAATGATGCCACAGTGATGTGGTGAGAGTTGCTACGAACCTCAAAATGATGCTACAGTGATGTGGTGAGAGTTGCTACGAATCTCAAAATGATGCGACAGTAATGTCGTGAGAGTTGCTACGAATCTCAAAATGATGCTAAAGTGATGTAATGAGAGTTGCTAAAAACCTAAGAAGTGATGCTACAGTGATGTGGTGAGAGTTGATAGTAATTTCAAAATAATGCTAAAGCAGTGTAATGAGAGTTGCTACTAATCTCAAAATCATGGTACAGTAATGTCGTGAGAGTTGCTACGAACCTCGAAATGATTCTAAAGTGATGTAATGAGAGTTGCTACAAACCTTAGAAGTGATGCTACAGTGATGTGGTGAGAGTTGATAGTAATTTCAAAATAATGCTAAAGCGGTGTAATGAGAGTTGCTACTTCCCTAAGAAATGATGCTACAGTGATGTGGTGAGAGTTGCTACGAACCTCAAAATGATGCTACAGTGATGTAATGAGGGTTGCTATTTACCTAAGAAATGATGCTACAGTGATGTGGTGAGAGTTGCTACGAACCGCAAAATGATACTACAGTGATATAATGAGGGTTGCTATTTACCTAAGAAATGATGCTCCAGTGATGTGGTGAGAGTTGCTACGAATCTCAAAATGATGCTACAGTGATGTGGTGAGAGTTGCTACGAACCGCAAAATGATGCTACAGTGATGTAATGAGGGTTGCTATTTACCTAAGAAATGATGCTACAGTGATGTGGTGAGAGTTGCTACGAACCTCAAAATGATGCTACAGTGATGTAATGAGGGTTGCTATTTACCTAAGAAATGATGCCACAGTGATGTGGTGAGAGTTGCTCCGAACCTCAAAATGATGCTACAGTGATGTAATGAGAGTTGCTACGAATCTCAAAACGATGCTAAAGTAATGTCGTGAGAGTTGCTACTATCCTCAAAATGATGCTAAAGTGATGTAATGAGAGTTGCTACAAACCTAAGAAGTGATGCTACAGTGATGTGGTGAGAGTTGCTACGAACCTCAAAATGATGCGACAGTGATGTGGTGAGAGTTGCTACGAATCTCAAAATGATGCGACAGTGATGTAGTGAGAGTTGCTACGAACCTAAGAAGTGATGCTACAGTGATGTAATGAGAGTTGCTACTAATCTCAAAATCATGCTACAGTAATGTCGTGAGAGTTGCTACGAATCTCAAAATGATGCTAAAGTGATGTAATGAGAGTTGCTACAAACCTAAGAAGTGATGCCACAGTGATGTGGTGAGAGTTGATAGTAATTTCAAAATAATGCTAAAGCGGTGTAATGAGAGTTGCTACTTCCCTAAGAAATGATGCTACAATGATGTAGTGAGAGTTGCTACGAACCTCAAAATGATGCAACAGTGATGTAATGAGGGTTGCTATTTACCGAAGAAATGATGCTACAGTGATGTGGTGAGAGTTGCTACGAATCTCAAAATGATGCGACAGTGATGTCGTGAGAGTTGCTACAGTCCTCAAAATGATGCTAAAGTGATGTAATGAGAGTTGCGACAAACCTAAGAAGTGATGCTACAGTGATGGAGTGAGAGTTGATAGTAATTTCAAAATAATGCTAAAGCGGTGTAATGAGAGTTGCTACTTCCCTAAGAAATGATGCGACAATTATGTGGTGAGAGTTGCTCTAACCTCAAAATGATGGTACAGTGATATAATGAGGGATGCTATTTACCTAAGAAATGATGCCACAGTGATGTGGTGAGAGTTGCTACGAACCTCAAAATGATGCTACAGTGATGTGGTGAGAGTTGCTACGAATCTCAAAATGATGCTACAGTGATGTAATGAGAGTTGCTAAAAACCTAAGAAGTGATGCTACAGTGATGTGGTGAGAGTTGATAGTAATTTCAAAATAATGCTAAAGCAGTGTAATGAGAGTTGCTACTAATCTCAAAATCATGGTACAGTAATGTCGTGAGAGTTGCTACGAACCTCGAAATGATTCTAAAGTGATGTAATGAGAGTTGCTACAAACCTAAGAAGTGATGCTACAGTGATGTGGTGAGAGTTGCTACGAACCGCAAAATGATACTACAGTGATATAATGAGGGTTGCTATTTACCTAAGAAATGATGCTACAGTGATGTGGTGAGAGTTGCGACGAACCGCAAAATGATACTACAGTGATATAATGAGGGTTGCTATTTACCTAAGAAATGATGCTACAGTGATGTGGTGAGAGTTGCTACGAATCTCAAAATGATGCTACAGTGATGTAATGAGGGTTGCTATTTACCTAAGAAATGATGCTACAGTGATGTAATGAGAGTTGCTACGAATCTCAAAACGATGCAAAAGTAATGTCGTGAGAGTTGCTACTATCCTCAAAATGATGCTAAAGTGATGTAATGAGAGTTGCTACAAACCTAAGAAGTGATGCTACAGTGATGTGGTGAGAGTTGCTACGAACCTCAAAATGATGCGACAGTGATGTGGTGAGAGTTGCTACTATCCTCAAAATGATGCTAAAGTGATGTAATGAGAGTTGCGATAAACCTAAGAAGTGATGCTACAGTGATGTAGTGAGAGTTGATAGTAATTTCAAAATAATGCTAAAGCGGTGCAATGAGAGTTGCTACTTCCCTAAGAAATGATGCGACAGTGATGTGGTGAGAGTTGCTCTAACCTCAAAATGATGGTACAGTGATATAATGAGGGTTGCTATTTACCTAAGAAATGATGCCACAGTGATGTGGTGAGAGTTGCTACGAACCTCAAAATGATGCTACAGTGATGTGGTGAGAGTTGCTACGAATCTCAAAATGATGCGACAGTAATGTCGTGAGAGTTGCTACGAATCTCAAAATGATGCTAAAGTGATGTAATGAGAGTTGCTAAAAACCTAAGAAATGATGCTACAGTGATGTGGTGAGAGTTGATAGTAATTTCAAAATAATGCTAAAGCAGTGTAATGAGAGTTGCTACTAATCTCAAAATCATGGTAAAGTAATGTCGTGAGAGTTGCTACGAACCTCGAAATGATTCTAAAGTGATGTAATGAGAGTTGCTACGATCCTTAGAAGTGATGCTACAGTGATGTGGTGAGAGTTGATAGTAATTTCAAAATAATGCTAAAGCGGTGTAATGAGAGTTGCTACTTCCCTAAGAAATGATGCTACAGTGATGTAATGAGAGTTGCTACAAACCTTAGAAGTGATGCTACAGTGATGTGGTGAGAGTTGATAGTAATTTCAAAATAATGCTAAAGCGGTGTAATGAGAGTTGCTACTTCCCTAAGAAATGATGCTACAGTGATGTGGTGAGAGTTGCTACGAACCTCAAAATGATGCTACAGTGATGTAATGAGGGTTGCTATTTACCTAAGAAATGATGCTACAGTGATGTGGTGAGAGTTGCTACGAACCGCAAAATGATACTACAGTGATATAATGAGGGTTGCTATTTACCTAAGAAATGATGCTCCAGTGATGTGGTGAGAGTTGCTACGAATCTCAAAATGATGCTACAGTGATGTGGTGAGAGTTGCTACGAACCGCAAAATGATGCTACAGTGATGTAATGAGGGTTGCTATTTACCTAAGAAATGATGCTACAGTGATGTGGTGAGAGTTGCTACGAACCTCAAAATGATGCTACAGTGATGTAATGAGGGTTGCTATTTACCTAAGAAATGATGCTACAGTGATGTAATGAGAGTTGCTACGAATCTCAAAACGATGCTAAAGTAATGTCGTGAGAGTTGCTACTATCCTCAAAATGATGCTAAAGTGATGTAATGAGAGTTGCTACAAACCTAAGAAGTGATGCTACAGTGATGTGGTGAGAGTTGCTACGAACCTCAAAATGATGCGACAGTGATGTGGTGAGAGTTGCTACTATCCTCAAAATGATGCTAAAGTGATGTAATGAGAGTTGCGATAAACCTAAGAAGTGATGCTACAGTGATGTAGTGAGAGTTGATAGTAATTTCAAAATAATGCTAAAGCGGTGCAATGAGAGTTGCTACTTCCCTAAGAAATGATGCGACAGTGATGTGGTGAGAGTTGCTCTAACCTCAAAATGATGGTACAGTGATATAATGAGGGTTGCTATTTACCTAAGAAATGATGCCACAGTGATGTGGTGAGAGTTGCTACGAACCTCAAAATGATGCTACAGTGATGTGGTGAGAGTTGCTACGAATCTCAAAATGATGCGACAGTAATGTCGTGAGAGTTGCTACGAATCTCAAAATGATGCTAAAGTGATGTAATGAGAGTTGCTAAAAACCTAAGAAATGATGCTACAGTGATGTGGTGAGAGTTGATAGTAATTTCAAAATAATGCTAAAGCAGTGTAATGAGAGTTGCTACTAATCTCAAAATCATGGTACAGTAATGTCGTGAGAGTTGCTACGAACCTCGAAATGATTCTAAAGTGATGTAATGAGAGTTGCTACGATCCTTAGAAGTGATGCTACAGTGATGTGGTGAGAGTTGATAGTAATTTCAAAATAATGCTAAAGCGGTGTAATGAGAGTTGCTACTTCCCTAAGAAATGATGCTACAGTGATGTAATGAGAGTTGCTACAAACCTTAGAAGTGATGCTACAGTGATGTGGTGAGAGTTGATAGTAATTTCAAAATAATGCTAAAGCGGTGTAATGAGAGTTGCTACTTCCCTAAGAAATGATGCTACAGTGATGTGGTGAGAGTTGCTACGAACCTCAAAATGATGCTACAGTGATGTAATGAGGGTTGCTATTTACCTAAGAAATGATGCTACAGTGATGTGGTGAGAGTTGCTACGAACCGCAAAATGATACTACAGTGATATAATGAGGGTTGCTATTTACCTAAGAAATGATGCTCCAGTGATGTGGTGAGAGTTGCTACGAATCTCAAAATGATGCTACAGTGATGTGGTGAGAGTTGCTACGAACCGCAAAATGATGCTACAGTGATGTAATGAGGGTTGCTATTTACCTAAGAAATGATGCTACAGTGATGTGGTGAGAGTTGCTACGAACCTCAAAATGATGCTACAGTGATGTAATGAGGGTTGCTATTTACCTAAGAAATGATGCCACAGTGATGTGGTGAGAGTTGCTCCGAACCTCAAAATGATGCTACAGTGATGTAATGAGAGTTGCTACGAATCTCAAAACGATGCTAAAGTAATGTCGTGAGAGTTGCTACTATCCTCAAAATGATGCTAAAGTGATGTAATGAGAGTTGCTACAAACCTAAGAAGTGATGCTACAGTGATGTGGTGAGAGTTGCTACGAACCTCAAAATGATGCGACAGTGATGTGGTGAGAGTTGCTACGAATCTCAAAATGATGCGACAGTGATGTAGTGAGAGTTGCTACGAACCTAAGAAGTGATGCTACAGTGATGTAATGAGAGTTGCTACTAATCTCAAAATCATGCTACAGTAATGTCGTGAGAGTTGCTACGAATCTCAAAATGATGCTAAAGTGATGTAATGAGAGTTGCTACAAACCTAAGAAGTGATGCCACAGTGATGTGGTGAGAGTTGATAGTAATTTCAAAATAATGCTAAAGCGGTGTAATGAGAGTTGCTACTTCCCTAAGAAATGATGCTACAATGATGTAGTGAGAGTTGCTACGAACCTCAAAATGATGCAACAGTGATGTAATGAGGGTTGCTATTTACCGAAGAAATGATGCTACAGTGATGTGGTGAGAGTTGCTACGAATCTCAAAATGATGCGACAGTGATGTCGTGAGAGTTGCTACAGTCCTCAAAATGATGCTAAAGTGATGTAATGAGAGTTGCGACAAACCTAAGAAGTGATGCTACAGTGATGTAGTGAGAGTTGATAGTAATTTCAAAATAATGCTAAAGCGGTGTAATGAGAGTTGCTACTTCCCTCAGAAATGATGCGACAATTATGTGGTGAGAGTTGCTCTAACCTCAAAATGATGGTACAGTGATATAATGAGGGTTGCTATTTACCTAAGAAATGATGCCACAGTGATGTGGTGAGAGTTGCTACGAACCTCAAAATGATGCGACAGTGATGTGGTGAGAGTTGCTACTATCCTCAAAATGATGCTAAAGTGATGTAATGAGAGTTGCTACTTCCCTAAGAAATGATGCTACAATGATGTAGTGAGAGTTGCTACGAACCTCAAAATGATGCAACAGTGATGTAATGAGGGTTGCTATTTACCTAAGAAATGATGCTACAGTGATGTGGTGAGAGTTGCTACGAATCTCAAAATGATGCGACAGTGATGTCGTGAGAGTTTCTACGATCCTCAAAATGATGCTAAAGTGATGTAATGAGAGTTGCGATAAACCTAAGAAGTGATGCTACAGTGATGTAGTGAGAGTTGATAGTAATTTCAAAATAATGCTAAAGCGGTGCAATGAGAGTTGTTACTTCCCTAAGAAATGATGCGACAGTGATGTGGTGAGAGTTGCTCTAACCTCAAAATGATGGTACAGTGATATAATGAGGGTTGCTATTTACCTAAGAAATGATGCCACAGTGATGTGGTGAGAGTTGCTACGAACCTCAAAATGATGCTACAGTGATGTGGTGAGAGTTGCTACGAATCTCAAAATGATGCGACAGTAATGTCGTGAGAGTTGCTACGAATCTCAAAATGATGCTAAAGTGATGTAATGAGAGTTGCTAAAAACCTAAGAAGTGATGCTACAGTGATGTGGTGAGAGTTGATAGTAATTTCAAAATAATGCTAAAGCAGTGTAATGAGAGTTGCTACTAATCTCAAAATCATGGTACAGTAATGTCGTGAGAGTTGCTACGAACCTCGAAATGATTCTAAAGTGATGTAATGAGAGTTGCTACAAACCTTAGAAGTGATGCTACAGTGATGTGGTGAGAGTTGATAGTAATTTCAAAATAATGCTAAAGCGGTGTAATGAGAGTTGCTACTTCCCTAAGAAATGATGCTACAGTGATGTGGTGAGAGTTGCTACGAACCTCAAAATGATGCTACAGTGATGTAATGAGGGTTGCTATTTACCTAAGAAATGATGCTACAGTGATGTGGTGAGAGTTGCTACGAACCGCAAAATGATACTACAGTGATATAATGAGGGTTGCTATTTACCTAAGAAATGATGCTCCAGTGATGTGGTGAGAGTTGCTACGAATCTCAAAATGATGCTACAGTGATGTGGTGAGAGTTGCTACGAACCGCAAAATGATGCTACAGTGATGTAATGAGGGTTGCTATTTACCTAAGAAATGATGCTACAGTGATGTGGTGAGAGTTGCTACGAACCTCAAAATGATGCTACAGTGATGTAATGAGGGTTGCTATTTACCTAAGAAATGATGCCACAGTGATGTGGTGAGAGTTGCTCCGAACCTCAAAATGATGCTACAGTGATGTAATGAGAGTTGCTACGAATCTCAAAACGATGCTAAAGTAATGTCGTGAGAGTTGCTACTATCCTCAAAATGATGCTAAAGTGATGTAATGAGAGTTGCTACAAACCTAAGAAGTGATGCTACAGTGATGTGGTGAGAGTTGCTACGAACCTCAAAATGATGCGACAGTGATGTGGTGAGAGTTGCTACGAATCTCAAAATGATGCGACAGTGATGTAGTGAGAGTTGCTACGAACCTAAGAAGTGATGCTACAGTGATGTAATGAGAGTTGCTACTAATCTCAAAATCATGCTACAGTAATGTCGTGAGAGTTGCTACGAATCTCAAAATGATGCTAAAGTGATGTAATGAGAGTTGCTACAAACCTAAGAAGTGATGCCACAGTGATGTGGTGAGAGTTGATAGTAATTTCAAAATAATGCTAAAGCGGTGTAATGAGAGTTGCTACTTCCCTAAGAAATGATGCTACAATGATGTAGTGAGAGTTGCTACGAACCTCAAAATGATGCAACAGTGATGTAATGAGGGTTGCTATTTACCGAAGAAATGATGCTACAGTGATGTGGTGAGAGTTGCTACGAATCTCAAAATGATGCGACAGTGATGTCGTGAGAGTTGCTACAGTCCTCAAAATGATGCTAAAGTGATGTAATGAGAGTTGCGACAAACCTAAGAAGTGATGCTACAGTGATGTAGTGAGAGTTGATAGTAATTTCAAAATAATGCTAAAGCGGTGTAATGAGAGTTGCTACTTCCCTAAGAAATGATGCGACAATTATGTGGTGAGAGTTGCTCTAACCTCAAAATGATGGTACAGTGATATAATGAGGGATGCTATTTACCTAAGAAATGATGCCACAGTGATGTGGTGAGAGTTGCTACGAACCTCAAAATGATGCTACAGTGATGTGGTGAGAGTTGCTACGAATCTCAAAATGATGCTACAGTGATGTAATGAGAGTTGCTAAAAACCTAAGAAGTGATGCTACAGTGATGTGGTGAGAGTTGATAGTAATTTCAAAATAATGCTAAAGCAGTGTAATGAGAGTTGCTACTAATCTCAAAATCATGGTACAGTAATGTCGTGAGAGTTGCTACGAACCTCGAAATGATTCTAAAGTGATGTAATGAGAGTTGCTACAAACCTAAGAAGTGATGCTACAGTGATGTGGTGAGAGTTGCTACGAACCGCAAAATGATACTACAGTGATATAATGAGGGTTGCTATTTACCTAAGAAATGATGCTACAGTGATGTGGTGAGAGTTGCGACGAACCGCAAAATGATACTACAGTGATATAATGAGGGTTGCTATTTACCTAAGAAATGATGCTACAGTGATGTGGTGAGAGTTGCTACGAATCTCAAAATGATGCTACAGTGATGTAATGAGGGTTGCTATTTACCTAAGAAATGATGCTACAGTGATGTAATGAGAGTTGCTACGAATCTCAAAACGATGCTAAAGTAATGTCGTGAGAGTTGCTACTATCCTCAAAATGATGCTAAAGTGATGTAATGAGAGTTGCTACAAACCTAAGAAGTGATGCTACAGTGATGTGGTGAGAGTTGCTACGAACCTCAAAATGATGCGACAGTGATGTGGTGAGAGTTGCTACTATCCTCAAAATGATGCTAAAGTGATGTAATGAGAGTTGCGATAAACCTAAGAAGTGATGCTACAGTGATGTAGTGAGAGTTGATAGTAATTTCAAAATAATGCTAAAGCGGTGCAATGAGAGTTGCTACTTCCCTAAGAAATGATGCGACAGTGATGTGGTGAGAGTTGCTCTAACCTCAAAATGATGGTACAGTGATATAATGAGGGTTGCTATTTACCTAAGAAATGATGCCACAGTGATGTGGTGAGAGTTGCTACGAACCTCAAAATGATGCTACAGTGATGTGGTGAGAGTTGCTACGAATCTCAAAATGATGCTACAGTGATGTAATGAGAGTTGCTAAAAACCTAAGAAGTGATGCTACAGTGATGTGGTGAGAGTTGATAGTAATTTCAAAATAATGCTAAAGCAGTGTAATGAGAGTTGCTACTAATCTCAAAATCATGGTACAGTAATGTCGTGAGAGTTGCTACGAACCTCGAAATGATTCTAAAGTGATGTAATGAGAGTTGCTACAAACCTAAGAAGTGATGCTACAGTGATGTGGTGAGAGTTGCTACGAACCGCAAAATGATACTACAGTGATATAATGAGGGTTGCTATTTACCTAAGAAATGATGCTACAGTGATGTGGTGAGAGTTGCGACGAACCGCAAAATGATACTACAGTGATATAATGAGGGTTGCTATTTACCTAAGAAATGATGCTACAGTGATGTGGTGAGAGTTGCTACGAATCTCAAAATGATGCTACAGTGATGTAATGAGGGTTGCTATTTACCTAAGAAATGATGCTACAGTGATGTAATGAGAGTTGCTACGAATCTCAAAACGATGCTAAAGTAATGTCGTGAGAGTTGCTACTATCCTCAAAATGATGCTAAAGTGATGTAATGAGAGTTGCTACAAACCTAAGAAGTGATGCTACAGTGATGTGGTGAGAGTTGCTACGAACCTCAAAATGATGCGACAGTGATGTGGTGAGAGTTGCTACTATCCTCAAAATGATGCTAAAGTGATGTAATGAGAGTTGCGATAAACCTAAGAAGTGATGCTACAGTGATGTAGTGAGAGTTGATAGTAATTTCAAAATAATGCTAAAGCGGTGCAATGAGAGTTGCTACTTCCCTAAGAAATGATGCGACAGTGATGTGGTGAGAGTTGCTCTAACCTCAAAATGATGGTACAGTGATATAATGAGGGTTGCTATTTACCTAAGAAATGATGCCACAGTGATGTGGTGAGAGTTGCTACGAACCTCAAAATGATGCTACAGTGATGTGGTGAGAGTTGCTACGAATCTCAAAATGATGCGACAGTAATGTCGTGAGAGTTGCTACGAATCTCAAAATGATGCTAAAGTGATGTAATGAGAGTTGCTAAAAACCTAAGAAATGATGCTACAGTGATGTGGTGAGAGTTGATAGTAATTTCAAAATAATGCTAAAGCAGTGTAATGAGAGTTGCTACTAATCTCAAAATCATGGTACAGTAATGTCGTGAGAGTTGCTACGAACCTCGAAATGATTCTAAAGTGATGTAATGAGAGTTGCTACGATCCTTAGAAGTGATGCTACAGTGATGTGGTGAGAGTTGATAGTAATTTCAAAATAATGCTAAAGCGGTGTAATGAGAGTTGCTACTTCCCTAAGAAATGATGCTACAGTGATGTAATGAGAGTTGCTACAAACCTTAGAAGTGATGCTACAGTGATGTGGTGAGAGTTGATAGTAATTTCAAAATAATGCTAAAGCGGTGTAATGAGAGTTGCTACTTCCCTAAGAAATGATGCTACAGTGATGTGGTGAGAGTTGCTACGAACCTCAAAATGATGCTACAGTGATGTAATGAGGGTTGCTATTTACCTAAGAAATGATGCTACAGTGATGTGGTGAGAGTTGCTACGAACCGCAAAATGATACTACAGTGATATAATGAGGGTTGCTATTTACCTAAGAAATGATGCTCCAGTGATGTGGTGAGAGTTGCTACGAATCTCAAAATGATGCTACAGTGATGTGGTGAGAGTTGCTACGAACCGCAAAATGATGCTACAGTGATGTAATGAGGGTTGCTATTTACCTAAGAAATGATGCTACAGTGATGTGGTGAGAGTTGCTACGAACCTCAAAATGATGCTACAGTGATGTAATGAGGGTTGCTATTTACCTAAGAAATGATGCCACAGTGATGTGGTGAGAGTTGCTCCGAACCTCAAAATGATGCTACAGTGATGTAATGAGAGTTGCTACGAATCTCAAAACGATGCTAAAGTAATGTCGTGAGAGTTGCTACTATCCTCAAAATGATGCTAAAGTGATGTAATGAGAGTTGCTACAAACCTAAGAAGTGATGCTACAGTGATGTGGTGAGAGTTGCTACGAACCTCAAAATGATGCGACAGTGATGTGGTGAGAGTTGCTACGAATCTCAAAATGATGCGACAGTGATGTAGTGAGAGTTGCTACGAACCTAAGAAGTGATGCTACAGTGATGTAATGAGAGTTGCTACTAATCTCAAAATCATGCTACAGTAATGTCGTGAGAGTTGCTACGAATCTCAAAATGATGCTAAAGTGATGTAATGAGAGTTGCTACAAACCTAAGAAGTGATGCCACAGTGATGTGGTGAGAGTTGATAGTAATTTCAAAATAATGCTAAAGCGGTGTAATGAGAGTTGCTACTTCCCTAAGAAATGATGCTACAATGATGTAGTGAGAGTTGCTACGAACCTCAAAATGATGCAACAGTGATGTAATGAGGGTTGCTATTTACCGAAGAAATGATGCTACAGTGATGTGGTGAGAGTTGCTACGAATCTCAAAATGATGCGACAGTGATGTCGTGAGAGTTGCTACAGTCCTCAAAATGATGCTAAAGTGATGTAATGAGAGTTGCGACAAACCTAAGAAGTGATGCTACAGTGATGTAGTGAGAGTTGATAGTAATTTCAAAATAATGCTAAAGCGGTGTAATGAGAGTTGCTACTTCCCTCAGAAATGATGCGACAATTATGTGGTGAGAGTTGCTCTAACCTCAAAATGATGGTACAGTGATATAATGAGGGTTGCTATTTACCTAAGAAATGATGCCACAGTGATGTGGTGAGAGTTGCTACGAACCTCAAAATGATGCGACAGTGATGTGGTGAGAGTTGCTACTATCCTCAAAATGATGCTAAAGTGATGTAATGAGAGTTGCTACTTCCCTAAGAAATGATGCTACAATGATGTAGTGAGAGTTGCTACGAACCTCAAAATGATGCAACAGTGATGTAATGAGGGTTGCTATTTACCTAAGAAATGATGCTACAGTGATGTGGTGAGAGTTGCTACGAATCTCAAAATGATGCGACAGTGATGTCGTGAGAGTTTCTACGATCCTCAAAATGATGCTAAAGTGATGTAATGAGAGTTGCGATAAACCTAAGAAGTGATGCTACAGTGATGTAGTGAGAGTTGATAGTAATTTCAAAATAATGCTAAAGCGGTGCAATGAGAGTTGCTACTTCCCTAAGAAATGATGCGACAGTGATGTGGTGAGAGTTGCTCTAACCTCAAAATGATGGTACAGTGATATAATGAGGGTTGCTATTTACCTAAGAAATGATGCCACAGTGATGTGGTGAGAGTTGCTACGAACCTCAAAATGATGCTACAGTGATGTGGTGAGAGTTGCTACGAATCTCAAAATGATGCGACAGTAATGTCGTGAGAGTTGCTACGAATCTCAAAATGATGCTAAAGTGATGTAATGAGAGTTGCTAAAAACCTAAGAAGTGATGCTACAGTGATGTGGTGAGAGTTGATAGTAATTTCAAAATAATGCTAAAGCAGTGTAATGAGAGTTGCTACTAATCTCAAAATCATGGTACAGTAATGTCGTGAGAGTTGCTACGAACCTCGAAATGATTCTAAAGTGATGTAATGAGAGTTGCTACAAACCTTAGAAGTGATGCTACAGTGATGTGGTGAGAGTTGATAGTAATTTCAAAATAATGCTAAAGCGGTGTAATGAGAGTTGCTACTTCCCTAAGAAATGATGCTACAGTGATGTGGTGAGAGTTGCTACGAACCTCAAAATGATGCTACAGTGATGTAATGAGGGTTGCTATTTACCTAAGAAATGATGCTACAGTGATGTGGTGAGAGTTGCTACGAACCGCAAAATGATACTACAGTGATATAATGAGGGTTGCTATTTACCTAAGAAATGATGCTCCAGTGATGTGGTGAGAGTTGCTACGAATCTCAAAATGATGCTACAGTGATGTGGTGAGAGTTGCTACGAACCGCAAAATGATGCTACAGTGATGTAATGAGGGTTGCTATTTACCTAAGAAATGATGCTACAGTGATGTGGTGAGAGTTGCTACGAACCTCAAAATGATGCTACAGTGATGTAATGAGGGTTGCTATTTACCTAAGAAATGATGCCACAGTGATGTGGTGAGAGTTGCTCCGAACCTCAAAATGATGCTACAGTGATGTAATGAGAGTTGCTACGAATCTCAAAACGATGCTAAAGTAATGTCGTGAGAGTTGCTACTATCCTCAAAATGATGCTAAAGTGATGTAATGAGAGTTGCTACAAACCTAAGAAGTGATGCTACAGTGATGTGGTGAGAGTTGCTACGAACCTCAAAATGATGCGACAGTGATGTGGTGAGAGTTGCTACGAATCTCAAAATGATGCGACAGTGATGTAGTGAGAGTTGCTACGAACCTAAGAAGTGATGCTACAGTGATGTAATGAGAGTTGCTACTAATCTCAAAATCATGCTACAGTAATGTCGTGAGAGTTGCTACGAATCTCAAAATGATGCTAAAGTGATGTAATGAGAGTTGCTACAAACCTAAGAAGTGATGCCACAGTGATGTGGTGAGAGTTGATAGTAATTTCAAAATAATGCTAAAGCGGTGTAATGAGAGTTGCTACTTCCCTAAGAAATGATGCTACAATGATGTAGTGAGAGTTGCTACGAACCTCAAAATGATGCAACAGTGATGTAATGAGGGTTGCTATTTACCGAAGAAATGATGCTACAGTGATGTGGTGAGAGTTGCTACGAATCTCAAAATGATGCGACAGTGATGTCGTGAGAGTTGCTACAGTCCTCAAAATGATGCTAAAGTGATGTAATGAGAGTTGCGACAAACCTAAGAAGTGATGCTACAGTGATGTAGTGAGAGTTGATAGTAATTTCAAAATAATGCTAAAGCGGTGTAATGAGAGTTGCTACTTCCCTAAGAAATGATGCTACAGAGATGTGGTGAGAGTTGCTACGAACCTCAAAATGATGCTACAGTGATGTGGTGAGAGTTGCTACGAACCGCAAAATGATACTACAGTGATATAATGAGGGTTGCTATTTACCTAAGAAATGATGCTACAGTGATGTGGTGAGAGTTGCTACGAACCGCAAAATGATACTACAGTGATATAATGAGGGTTGCTATTTACCTAAGAAATGATGCTCCAGTGATGTGGTGAGAGTTGCTACGAATCTCAAAATGATGCTACAGTGATGTGGTGAGAGTTGCTACGAACCGCAAAATGATGCTACAGTGATGTAATGAGAGTTGCTACAAACCTAAGAAGTGATGCTACAGTGATGTGGTGAGAGTTGATAGTAATTTCAAAATAATGCTAAAGCGGTGTAATGAGAGTTGCTACTTCCCTAAGAAATGATGCTACAATGATGTAGTGAGAGTTGCTACGAACCTCAAAATGATGCTACAGTGATGTGGTGAGAGTTGCTACGAATCTCAAAATGATGCTACAGTGATGTAATGAGGGTTGCTATTTACCTAAGAAATGATGCTACAGTGATGTGGTGAGAGTTGCTACGAACCTCAAAATGATGCTACAGTGATGTAATGAGGGTTGCTATTTACCTAAGAAATGATGCCACAGTGATGTGGTGAGAGTTGCTCCGAACCTCAAAATGATGCTACAGTGATGTAGTGAGAGTTGCTACGAATCTCAAAACGATGCTAAAGTAATGTCGTGAGAGTTGCTACTATCCTCAAAATGATGCTAAAGTGATGTAATGAGAGTTGCTACAAACCTAAGAAGTGATGCTACAGTGATGTGGTGAGAGTTGCTACGAACCTCAAAATGATGCTAAAGTGATGTAATGAGAGTTGCTACAAACCTAAGAAGTGATGCTACAGTGATGTGGTGAGAGTTGCTACAAACCTCAAAATGATGCTACAGTGATGTAATGAGGGTTGCTATTTACCGAAGAAATGATGCTACAGTGATGTGGTGAGAGTTGCTACGAACCTCAAAATGATGCTACAGTGATGTGGTGAGAGTTGCTACGAACCGCAAAATGATACTACAGTGATATAATGAGGGTTGCTATTTACCGAAGAAATGATGCGACAGTGATGTGGTGAGAGTTGCTACGAACCGCAAAATGATGCTACAGTGATATAATGAGGGTTGCTATTTACCTAAGAAATGATGCTACAGTGATGTGGTGAGAGTTGCTACGAACCTCAAAATGATGCTACAGTGATGTAATGAGAGTTGCTACGAATCTCAAAATGATGCTAAAGTAATGTCGTGAGAGTTGCTACTATCCTCGAAATGATGCAACAGTGATGTAGTGAGAGTTGCTACGATTCTCAAAATGATGCTAAAGTGATGTAATGAGAGTTGCTAAAAAACCTAAAAAGTGATGCTACAGTGATGTGGTGAGAGTTGCTACTATCCTCAAAATGATGCTAAAGTGATGTAATGAGAGTTGCTACTTCCCTAAGAAATGATGCTACAATGATGTAGTGAGAGTTGCTACGAACCTCAAAATGATGCAACAGTGATGTAATGAGGGTTGCTATTTACCTAAGAAATGATGCTACAGTGATGTGGTGAGAGTTGCTACGAATCTCAAAATGATGCGACAGTGATGTCGTGAGAGTTTCTACGATCCTCAAAATGATGCTAAAGTGATGTAATGAGAGTTGCGATAAACCTAAGAAGTGATGCTACAGTGATGTAGTGAGAGTTGATAGTAATTTCAAAATAATGCTAAAGCGGTGCAATGAGAGTTGCTACTTCCCTAAGAAATGATGCGACAGTGATGTGGTGAGAGTTGCTCTAACCTCAAAATGATGGTACAGTGATATAATGAGGGTTGCTATTTACCTAAGAAATGATGCCACAGTGATGTGGTGAGAGTTGCTACGAACCTCAAAATGATGCTACAGTGATGTGGTGAGAGTTGCTACGAATCTCAAAATGATGCGACAGTAATGTCGTGAGAGTTGCTACGAATCTCAAAATGATGCTAAAGTGATGTAATGAGAGTTGCTAAAAACCTAAGAAGTGATGCTACAGTGATGTGGTGAGAGTTGATAGTAATTTCAAAATAATGCTAAAGCAGTGTAATGAGAGTTGCTACTAATCTCAAAATCATGGTACAGTAATGTCGTGAGAGTTGCTACGAACCTCGAAATGATTCTAAAGTGATGTAATGAGAGTTGCTACAAACCTTAGAAGTGATGCTACAGTGATGTGGTGAGAGTTGATAGTAATTTCAAAATAATGCTAAAGCGGTGTAATGAGAGTTGCTACTTCCCTAAGAAATGATGCTACAGTGATGTGGTGAGAGTTGCTACGAACCTCAAAATGATGCTACAGTGATGTAATGAGGGTTGCTATTTACCTAAGAAATGATGCTACAGTGATGTGGTGAGAGTTGCTACGAACCGCAAAATGATACTACAGTGATATAATGAGGGTTGCTATTTACCTAAGAAATGATGCTCCAGTGATGTGGTGAGAGTTGCTACGAATCTCAAAATGATGCTACAGTGATGTGGTGAGAGTTGCTACGAACCGCAAAATGATGCTACAGTGATGTAATGAGGGTTGCTATTTACCTAAGAAATGATGCTACAGTGATGTGGTGAGAGTTGCTACGAACCTCAAAATGATGCTACAGTGATGTAATGAGGGTTGCTATTTACCTAAGAAATGATGCCACAGTGATGTGGTGAGAGTTGCTCCGAACCTCAAAATGATGCTACAGTGATGTAATGAGAGTTGCTACGAATCTCAAAACGATGCTAAAGTAATGTCGTGAGAGTTGCTACTATCCTCAAAATGATGCTAAAGTGATGTAATGAGAGTTGCTACAAACCTAAGAAGTGATGCTACAGTGATGTGGTGAGAGTTGCTACGAACCTCAAAATGATGCGACAGTGATGTGGTGAGAGTTGCTACGAATCTCAAAATGATGCGACAGTGATGTAGTGAGAGTTGCTACGAACCTAAGAAGTGATGCTACAGTGATGTAATGAGAGTTGCTACTAATCTCAAAATCATGCTACAGTAATGTCGTGAGAGTTGCTACGAATCTCAAAATGATGCTAAAGTGATGTAATGAGAGTTGCTACAAACCTAAGAAGTGATGCCACAGTGATGTGGTGAGAGTTGATAGTAATTTCAAAATAATGCTAAAGCGGTGTAATGAGAGTTGCTACTTCCCTAAGAAATGATGCTACAATGATGTAGTGAGAGTTGCTACGAACCTCAAAATGATGCAACAGTGATGTAATGAGGGTTGCTATTTACCGAAGAAATGATGCTACAGTGATGTGGTGAGAGTTGCTACGAATCTCAAAATGATGCGACAGTGATGTCGTGAGAGTTGCTACAGTCCTCAAAATGATGCTAAAGTGATGTAATGAGAGTTGCGACAAACCTAAGAAGTGATGCTACAGTGATGTAGTGAGAGTTGATAGTAATTTCAAAATAATGCTAAAGCGGTGTAATGAGAGTTGCTACTTCCCTAAGAAATGATGCTACAGAGATGTGGTGAGAGTTGCTACGAACCTCAAAATGATGCTACAGTGATGTGGTGAGAGTTGCTACGAACCGCAAAATGATACTACAGTGATATAATGAGGGTTGCTATTTACCTAAGAAATGATGCTACAGTGATGTGGTGAGAGTTGCTACGAACCGCAAAATGATACTACAGTGATATAATGAGGGTTGCTATTTACCTAAGAAATGATGCTCCAGTGATGTGGTGAGAGTTGCTACGAATCTCAAAATGATGCTACAGTGATGTGGTGAGAGTTGCTACGAACCGCAAAATGATGCTACAGTGATGTAATGAGAGTTGCTACAAACCTAAGAAGTGATGCTACAGTGATGTGGTGAGAGTTGATAGTAATTTCAAAATAATGCTAAAGCGGTGTAATGAGAGTTGCTACTTCCCTAAGAAATGATGCTACAATGATGTAGTGAGAGTTGCTACGAACCTCAAAATGATGCTACAGTGATGTGGTGAGAGTTGCTACGAATCTCAAAATGATGCTACAGTGATGTAATGAGGGTTGCTATTTACCTAAGAAATGATGCTACAGTGATGTGGTGAGAGTTGCTACGAACCTCAAAATGATGCTACAGTGATGTAATGAGGGTTGCTATTTACCTAAGAAATGATGCCACAGTGATGTGGTGAGAGTTGCTCCGAACCTCAAAATGATGCTACAGTGATGTAGTGAGAGTTGCTACGAATCTCAAAACGATGCTAAAGTAATGTCGTGAGAGTTGCTACTATCCTCAAAATGATGCTAAAGTGATGTAATGAGAGTTGCTACAAACCTAAGAAGTGATGCTACAGTGATGTGGTGAGAGTTGCTACGAACCTCAAAATGATGCTAAAGTGATGTAATGAGAGTTGCTACAAACCTAAGAAGTGATGCTACAGTGATGTGGTGAGAGTTGCTACAAACCTCAAAATGATGCTACAGTGATGTAATGAGGGTTGCTATTTACCGAAGAAATGATGCTACAGTGATGTGGTGAGAGTTGCTACGAACCTCAAAATGATGCTACAGTGATGTGGTGAGAGTTGCTACGAACCGCAAAATGATACTACAGTGATATAATGAGGGTTGCTATTTACCGAAGAAATGATGCGACAGTGATGTGGTGAGAGTTGCTACGAACCGCAAAATGATGCTACAGTGATATAATGAGGGTTGCTATTTACCTAAGAAATGATGCTACAGTGATGTGGTGAGAGTTGCTACGAACCTCAAAATGATGCTACAGTGATGTAATGAGAGTTGCTACGAATCTCAAAATGATGCTAAAGTAATGTCGTGAGAGTTGCTACTATCCTCGAAATGATGCAACAGTGATGTAGTGAGAGTTGCTACGATTCTCAAAATGATGCTAAAGTGATGTAATGAGAGTTGCTAAAAAACCTAAAAAGTGATGCTACAGTGATGTGGTGAGAGTTGATAGTAATTTCAAAATAATGCGAAAGCGGTGTAATGAGAGTTGCTACTTCCCTAAGAAATGATGCGACAGTGATGTGGTGACAGTTGCTACGAACCTCAAAATGATTCTACAGTGATGTAATGAGGGTTGCTATTTACCTAAGAAATGATGCCACAGTGATGTGGTGAGAGTTGCTACGAACCTAAAAAATGATGCTACAGTGATGTAGTGAGAGTTGCTACGAACCTAAGAAGTGATGCTAAAGTGATGTAATGAGAGTTGCTACTAATCTCATAATGATGCTACAGTGATGTAATGAGGGTTGCTATTTACCTAAGAAATGATGCTACAGTGTTGTGGTGAGAGTTGCTACGAACCTCAAAATGATGCTACAGTGATGTAATGAGGGTTGCTATTTACCTAAGAAATGATGCCACAGTGATGTGGTGAGAGTTGCTACGAACCTCAAAATGATGCTACAGTGATGTGGTGAGAGTTGCTACGAATCTCAAAACGATGCTAAAGTAATGTCGTGAGAGTTGCTACTATCCTCAAAATGATGCTAAAGTGATGTAATGAGAGTTGCTACAAACCTAAGAAGTGATGCTACAGTGATGTGGTGAGAGTTGATAGTAATTTCAAAATAATGCTAAAGCGGTGTAATGAGAGTTACTACTTCCCTAAGAAATGATGCTACAATGATGTAGTGAGAGTTGCTACGAACCTCAAAATGATGCAACAGTGATGAATTGAGGGTTGCTATTTACCTAAGAAATGATGCTACAGTGATGTCGTGAGAGTTGCTACGATCCTCAAAATGATGCTAAAGTGATGTAATGAGAGTTGCGACAAATCTAAGAAGTGATGCTACAGTGATGTAGTGAGAGTTGATAGTAATTTCAAAATGATGCTAAAGCGGTGTAATGAGAGTTGCTACTTCCCTAAGAAATGATGCGACAGTGATGTGGTGAGAGTTGCTCTAACCTCAAAATGATGGTACAGTGATATAATGAGGGTTGTTATTTACCTAAGAAATGATGCGACAGTGATGTGGTGAGAGTTGCTACGAACCGCAAAATGATGCTACAGTGATATAATGAGGGTTGCTATTTACCTAAGAAATGATGCTACAGTGATGTGGTGAGAGTTGCTACGAACCTCAAAATGATGCTACAGTGATGTAATGAGAGTTGCTACGAATCTCAAAATGATGCTAAAGTAATGTCGTGAGAGTTGCTACTAGCCTCGAAATGATGCAACAGTGATGTAGTGAGAGTTGCTACGAACCTCAAAATGATGCTATAGTGATGTAATGAGGGTTGCTATTTACCTAAGAAATTATGCTACAGTGATGTGGTGAGAGTTGCTACGAACCTCAAAATGATGCTACAGTGATGTGGTGAGAGTTGCTACGAACAGCAAAATGATACTACAGTGATATAATGAGGGTTGCTATTTACCTAAGAAATGATGCTACAGTGATGTGGTGAGAGTTGCTACGAACCTCAAAATGATACTACAGTGATATAATGAGGGTTGCTATTTACCTAAGAAATGATGCTACAGTGATGTGGTGAGAGTTGCTACGAATCTCAAAATGATGCTACAGTGATGTAATGAGAGTTGCTGCAAACCTAAGAAGTGATGCTACAGTGATGTGGTGAGAGTTGATAGTAATTTCAAAATAATGCTAAAGCGGTGTAATGAGAGTTGCTACTTCCCTAAGAAATGATGCTACAATGATGTAGTGAGAGTTGCTACGAACCTCAAAATGATGCAACAGTGATGTAATGAGGGTTGCTATTTACCTAAGAAATGATGCTACGAATCTCAAAATGATGCGACAGTGATGTCGTGGGAGTTTCTACGATCCTCAAAATGATGCTAAAGTGATGTAATGAGAGTTGCGATAAACCTAAGAAGTGATGCTACAGTGATGTAGTGAGAGTTGATAGTAATTTCAAAATAATGCTAAAGCGGTGCAATGAGAGTTGCTACTTCCCTAAGAAATGATGCGACAGTGATGTGGTTAGAGTTGCTCTAACCTCAAAATGATGGTACAGTGATATAATGAGGGTTGCTATTTACCTAAGAAATGATGCCACAGTGATGTGGTGAGAGTTGCTACGAACCTCAAAATGATGCTACAGTGATGCGGTGAGAGTTGCTACGAATCTCAAAATGATGCGACAGTAATGTCGTGAGAGTTGCTACGAATCTCAAAATGATGCAACAGTGATGTAATGAGGGTTGCTATTTACCTAAGAAATGATGCTACAGTGATGTCGTGAGAGTTGCTACGATCCTCAAAATGATGCTAAAGTGATGTAATGAGAGTTGCGACAAATCTAAGAAGTGATGCTACAGTGATGTAGTGAGAGTTGATAGTAATTTCAAAATGATGCTAAAGCGGTGTAATGAGAGTTGCTACTTCCCTAAGAAATGATGCGACAGTGATGTGGTGAGAGTTGCTCTAACCTCAAAATGATGGTACAGTGATATAATGAGGGTTGCTATTTACCTAAGAAATGATGCGACAGTGATGTGGTGAGAGTTGCTACGAACCGCAAAATGATGCTACAGTGATATAATGAGGGTTGCTATTTACCTAAGAAATGATGCTACAGTGATGTGGTGAGAGTTGCTACGAACCTCAAAATGATGCTACAGTGATGTAATGAGAGTTGCTACGAATCTCAAAATGATGCTAAAGTAATGTCGTGAGAGTTGCTACTAGCCTCGAAATGATGCAACAGTGATGTAGTGAGAGTTGCTACGAACCTCAAAATGATGCTATAGTGATGTAATGAGGGTTGCTATTTACCTAAGAAATTATGCTACAGTGATGTGGTGAGAGTTGCTACGAACCTCAAAATGATGCTACAGTGATGTGGTGAGAGTTGCTACGAACCGCAAAATGATACTACAGTGATATAATGAGGGTTGCTATTTACCTAAGAAATGATGCTACAGTGATGTGGTGAGAGTTGCTACGAACCTCAAAATGATACTACAGTGATATAATGAGGGTTGCTATTTACCTAAGAAATGATGCTACAGTGATGTGGTGAGAGTTGCTACGAATCTCAAAATGATGCTACAGTGATGTAATGAGAGTTGCTACAAACCTAAGAAGTGATGCTACAGTGATGTGGTGAGAGTTGATAGTAATTTCAAAATAATGCTAAAGCGGTGTAATGAGAGTTGCTACTTCCCTAAGAAATGATGCTACAATGATGTAGTGAGAGTTGCTACGAACCTCAAAATGATGCAACAGTGATGTAATGAGGGTTGCTATTTACCTAAGAAATGATGCTACGAATCTCAAAATGATGCGACAGTGATGTCGTGGGAGTTTCTACGATCCTCAAAATGATGCTAAAGTGATGTAATGAGAGTTGCGATAAACCTAAGAAGTGATGCTACAGTGATGTAGTGAGAGTTGATAGTAATTTCAAAATAATGCTAAAGCGGTGCAATGAGAGTTGCTACTTCCCTAAGAAATGATGCGACAGTGATGTGGTTAGAGTTGCTCTAACCTCAAAATGATGGTACAGTGATATAATGAGGGTTGCTATTTACCTAAGAAATGATGCCACAGTGATGTGGTGAGAGTTGCTACGAACCTCAAAATGATGCTACAGTGATGCGGTGAGAGTTGCTACGAATCTCAAAATGATGCGACAGTAATGTCGTGAGAGTTGCTACGAATCTCAAAATGATGCTAAAGTGATGTAATGAGAGTTGCTAAAAACCTAAGAAGTGATGCTACAGTGATGTGGTGAGAGTTGATAGTAATTTCAAAATAATGCTAAAGCAGTGTAATGAGAGTTGCTACTAATCTCAAAATCATGGTACAGTAATGTCGTGAGAGTTGCTACGAACCTCGAAATGATTCTAAAGTGATGTAATGAGAGTTGCTACAAACCTAAGAAGTGATGCTACAGTGATGTGGTGAGAGTTGATAGTAATTTCAAAATAATGCTACAGTTGCAACTTCCCTAAGAAATGATGCTACAGTGATGTGGTGAGAGTTGCTACGAACCTCAAAATGATGCTACAGTGATGTAATGAGGGTTGCTATTTACCTAAGAAATGATGCTACAGTGATGTGGTGAGAGTTGCTACGAACCTCAAAATGATGCTACAGTGATGTGGTGAGAGTTGCTACGAACCGCAAAATGATACTACAGTGATATAATGAGGGTTGCTATTTACCTAAGAAATGATGCTGCAGTGATGTGGTGAGAGTTGCTACGAAACTCAAAATGATGCTACAGTGATGTAATGAGGGTTGCTATTTACCTAAGAAATGATGCTACAGTGATGTGGTGAGAGTTGCTACGAATCTCAAAATGATGCTACAGTGATGTGGTGAGAGTTGCTACGAACCGCAAAATGATACTAGAGTGATATAATGAGGGTTGCTATTTACCGAAGAAATGATGCGACAGTGATGTGGTGAGAGTTGCTACGAACCGCAAAATGATGCTACAGTGATATAATGAGGGTTGCTATTTACCTAAGAAATGATGCTACAGTGATGTGGTGAGAGTTGCTACGAACCTCAAAATGATGCTACAGTGATGTAATGAGAGTTGCTACGAATCTCAAAATGATGCTAAAGTAATGTCGTGAGAGTTGCTCCTATCCTCGAAATGATGCAACAGTGATGTAGTGAGAGTTGCTACGATTCTCAAAATGATGCTAAAGTGATGTAATGAGAGTTGCTAAAAAACCTAAAAAGTGATGCTACAGTGATGTGGTGAGAGTTGATAGTAATTTCAAAATAATGCGAAAGCGGTGTAATGAGAGTTGCTACTTCCCTAAGAAATGATGCGACAGTGATGTGGTGACAGTTGCTACGAACCTCAAAATGATTCTACAGTGATGTAATGAGGGTTGCTATTTACCTAAGAAATGATGCCACAGTGATGTGGTGAGTGTTGCTACGAACCTAAAAAATGATGCTACAGTGATGTAGTGAGAGTTGCTACGAACCTAAGAAGTGATGCTACAGTGATGTAATGAGAGTTGCTACTAATCTCAAAATCATGGTACAGTAATGTCGTGAGAGTTGCTACGATCCTCAAAATGATGCTAAAGTGATGTAATGAGAGTTGCTAAAAACCTAAGAAGTGATGCTACAGTGATGTGGTGAGAGTTGATAGTAATTTCAAAATAATGCTAAAGCAGTGTAATGAGAGTTGCTACTAATCTCAAAATCATGGTACAGTAATGTCGTGAGAGTTGCTACGAACCTCGAAATGATTCTAAAGTGATGTAATGAGAGTTGCTACAAACCTAAGAAGTGATGCTACAGTGATGTGGTGAGAGTTGATAGTAATTTCAAAATAATGCTACAGTTGCAACTTCCCTAAGAAATGATGCTACAGTGATGTGGTGAGAGTTGCTACGAACCTCAAAATGATGCTACAGTGATGTAATGAGGGTTGCTATTTACCAAAGAAATGATGCTACAGTGATGTGGTGAGAGTTGCTACGAACCTCAAAATGATGCTACAGTGATGTGGTGAGAGTTGCTACGAACCGCAAAATGATACTACAGTGATATAATGAGGGTTGCTATTTACCTAAGAAATGATGCTGCAGTGATGTGGTGAGAGTTGCTACGAAACTCAAAATGATGCTACAGTGATGTAATGAGGGTTGCTATTTACCTAAGAAATGATGCTACAGTGATGTGGTGAGAGTTGCTACGAATCTCAAAATGATGCTACAGTGATGTGGTGAGAGTTGCTACGAACCGCAAAATGATACTAGAGTGATATAATGAGGGTTGCTATTTACCGAAGAAATGATGCGACAGTGATGTGGTGAGAGTTGCTACGAACCGCAAAATGATGCTACAGTGATATAATGAGGGTTGCTATTTACCTAAGAAATGATGCTACAGTGATGTGGTGAGAGTTGCTACGAACCTCAAAATGATGCTACAGTGATGTAATGAGAGTTGCTACGAATCTCAAAATGATGCTAAAGTAATGTCGTGAGAGTTGCTCCTATCCTCGAAATGATGCAACAGTGATGTAGTGAGAGTTGCTACGATTCTCAAAATGATGCTAAAGTGATGTAATGAGAGTTGCTAAAAAACCTAAAAAGTGATGCTACAGTGATGTGGTGAGAGTTGATAGTAATTTCAAAATAATGCGAAAGCGGTGTAATGAGAGTTGCTACTTCCCTAAGAAATGATGCGACAGTGATGTGGTGACAGTTGCTACGAACCTCAAAATGATTCTACAGTGATGTAATGAGGGTTGCTATTTACCTAAGAAATGATGCCACAGTGATGTGGTGAGAGTTGCTACGAACCTAAAAAATGATGCTACAGTGATGTAGTGAGAGTTGCTACGAACCTAAGAAGTGATGCTACAGTGATGTAATGAGAGTTGCTACTAATCTCAAAATCATGGTACAGTAATGTCGTGAGAGTTACTACGAACCTCGAAATGATTCTAAAGTGATGTAATGAGAGTTGCTACAAACCTAAGAAGTGATGCTACAGTGATGTGGTGAGAGTTGATAGTAATTTCAAAATAATGCTACAGTTGCAACTTCCCTAAGAAATGATGCTACAGTGATGTGGTGAGAGTTGCTACGAACCTCAAAATGATGCTACAGTGATGTAATGAGGGTTGCTATTTACCTAAGAAATGATGCTACAGTGATGTGGTGAGAGTTGCTACGAACCTCAAAATGATGCTACAGTGATGTAATGAGAGTTGCTACGAATCTCAAAATGATGCTAAAGTAATGTCGTGAGAGTTGGTACTATCCTCGAAATGATGCAACAGTGATGTAGTGAGAGTTGCTACGATTCTCAAAATGATGCTAAAGTGATGTAATGAGAGTTGCTAAAAAACCTAAAAAGTGATGCGACAGTGATGTGGTGAGAGTTGATAGTAATTTCAAAATAATGCGAAAGCGGTGTAATGAGAGTTGCTACTTCCCTAAGAAATGATGCGACAGTGATGTGGTGACAGTTGCTACGAACCTCAAAATGATTCTACAGTGATGTAATGAGGGTTGCTTTTTACCTAAGAAATGATGCCACAGTGATGTGGTGAGAGTTGCTACGAACCTAAAAAATGATGCTACAGTGATGTAGTGAGAGTTGCTACGAACCTAAGAAGTGATGCTACAGTGATGTAATGAGAGTTGCTACTAATCTCAAAATCATGGTACAGTAATGTCGTGAGAGTTGCTACGATCCTCAAAATGATGCTAAAGTGATGTAATGAGAGTTGCGACTAATCTAAGAAGTGATGCTACAGTGATGTAGTGAGAGTTGATAGTAATTTCAAAATAATGCTAAAGCGGTGTAATGAGAGTTGCTACTTCCCTAAGAAATGATGCGACAGTGATGTGGTGAGAGTTGCTCTAACCTCAAAATGATGGTACAGTGATATAATGAGGGTTGCTATTTACCTAAGAAATGATGCGACAGTGATGTGGTGAGAGTTGCTACGAACCGCAAAATGATGCTACAGTGATATAATGAGGGTTGCTATTTACCTAAGAAATGATGCTACAGTGATGTGGTGAGAGTTGCTACGAACCTCAAAATGATGCTACAGTGATGTAATGAGAGTTGCTACGAATCTCAAAATGATGCTAAAGTAATGTCGTGAGAGTTGCTACTATCCTCGAAATGATGCAACAGTGATGTAGTGAGAGTTGCTACGAACCTCAAAATGATGCTACAGTGATGTAATGAGGGCTGCTATTTACCGAAGAAATTATGCTACAGTGATGTGGTGAGAGTTGCTACGAACCTCAAAATGATGCTACAGTGATGTGATGAGAGTTGCTACGAACCGCAAAATGATACTACAGTGATATAATGAGGGTTGCTATTTACCTAAGAAATGATGCTACAGTGATGTGGTGAGAGTTGCTACGAACCGCAAAATGATACTACAGTGATATAATGAGGGTTGCTATTTACCTAAGAAATGATGCTACAGTGATGTGGTGAGAGTTGCTACGAATCTCAAAATGATGCTACAGTGATGTAATGAGAGTTGCTACAAACCTAAGAAGTGATGCTACAGTGATGTGGTGAGAGTTGCTACGAACCTCAAAATGATGCGACAGTGATGTGGTGAGAGTTGCTACGAATCTCAAAATGATGCGACAGTGATGTAGTGAGAGTTGCTACGAACCTAAGAAGTGATGCTACAGTGATGTAATGAGAGTTGCTACGAATCTCCAAATGATGCTAAAGTGATGTAATGAGAGTTGCTACAAACCTAAGAAGTGATGCTACAGTGATGTGGTGAGAGTTGATAGTAATTTCAAAATAATGCTAAAGCGGTGTAATGAGAGTTGCTACTTCCCTAAGAAATGATGCTACAATGATGTAGTGAGAGTTGCTACGAACCTCAAAATGATGCAACAGTGATGTAATGAGGGTTGCTATTTACCTAAGAAATGATGCTACGAATCTCAAAATGATGCGACAGTGATGTCGTGAGAGTTTCTACGATCCTCAAAATGATGCTAAAGTGATGTAATGAGAGTTGCGATAAACCTAAGAAGTGATGCTACAGTGATGTAGTGAGAGTTGATAGTAATTTCAAAATAATGCTAAAGCGGTGCAATGAGAGTTGCTACTTCCCTAAGAAATGATGCGACAGTGATGTGGTTAGAGTTGCTCTAACCTCAAAATGATGGTACAGTGATATAATGAGGGTTGCTATTTACCAAAGAAATGATGCCACAGTGATGTGGTGAGAGTTGCTACGAACCTCAAAATGATGCTACAGTGATGCGGTGAGAGTTGCTACGAATCTCAAAATGATGCGACAGTAATGTCGTGAGAGTTGCTACGAACCTCGAAATGATTCTAAAGTGATGTAATGAGAGTTGCTACAAACCTAAGAAGTGATGCTACAGTGATGTGGTGAGAGTTGATAGTAATTTCAAAATAATGCTACAGTTGCAACTTCCCTAAGAAATGATGCTACAGTGATGTGGTGAGAGTTGCTACGAACCTCAAAATGATGCTACAGTGATGTAATGAGGGTTGCTATTTACCTAAGAAATGATGCTACAGTGATGTGGTGAGAGTTGCTACGAACCTCAAAATGATGCTACAGTGATGTGGTGAGAGTTGCTACGAACCGCAAAATGATACTACAGTGATATAATGAGGGTTGCTATTTACCTAAGAAATGATGCTGCAGTGATGTGGTGAGAGTTGCTACGAAACTCAAAATGATGCTACAGTGATGTAATGAGGGTTGCTATTTACCTAAGAAATGATGCTACAGTGATGTGGTGAGAGTTGCTACAAATCTCAAAATGATGCTACAGTGATGTGGTGAGAGTTGCTACGAACCGCAAAATGATACTACAGTGATATAATGAGGGTTGCTATTTACCGAAGAAATGATGCGACAGTGATGTGGTGAGAGTTGCTACGAACTGCAAAATGATGCTACAGTGATATAATGAGGGTTGCTATTTACCTAAGAAATGATGCTACAGTGATGTGGTGAGAGTTGCTACGAACCTCAAAATGATGCTACAGTGATGTAATGAGAGTTGCTACGAATCTCAAAATGATGCTAAAGTAATGTCGTGAGAGTTGCTCCTATCCTCGAAATGATGCAACAGTGATGTAGTGAGAGTTGCTACGATTTTCAAAATGATGCTAAAGTGATGTAATGAGAGTTGCTAAAAAACCTAAAAAGTGATGCTACAGTGATGTGGTGAGAGTTGATAGTAATTTCAAAATAATGCGAAAGCGGTGTAATGAGAGTTGCTACTTCCCTAAGAAATGATGCGACAGTGATGTGGTGACAGTTGCTACGAACCTCAAAATGATTCTACAGTGATGTAATGAGGGTTGGTATTTACCTAAGAAATGATGCCACAGTGATGTGGTGAGAGTTGCTACGAACCGCAAAATGATACTACAGTGATATAATGAGGGTTGCTATTTACCTAAGAAATGATGCTACAGTGATGTGGTGAGAGTTGCTACGAACCGCAAAATGATACTACAGTGATATAATGAGGGTTGCTATTTACCTAAGAAATGATGCTACAGTGATGTGGTGAGAGTTGCTACGAATCTCAAAATGATGCTACAGTGATGTAATGAGAGTTGCTACAAACCTAAGAAGTGATGCTACAGTGATGTGGTGAGAGTTGCTACGAACCTCAAAATGATGCGACAGTGATGTGGTGAGAGTTGCTACGAATCTCAAAATGATGCGACAGTGATGTAGTGAGAGTTGCTACGAACCTAAGAAGTGATGCTACAGTGATGTAATGAGAGTTGCTACGAATCTCCAAATGATGCTAAAGTGATGTAATGAGAGTTGCTACAAACCTAAGAAGTGATGCTACAGTGATGTGGTGAGAGTTGATAGTAATTTCAAAATAATGCTAAAGCGGTGTAATGAGAGTTGCTACTTCCCTAAGAAATGATGCTACAATGATGTAGTGAGAGTTGCTACGAACCTCAAAATGATGCAACAGTGATGTAATGAGGGTTGCTATTTACCTAAGAAATGATGCTACGAATCTCAAAATGATGCGACAGTGATGTCGTGAGAGTTTCTACGATCCTCAAAATGATGCTAAAGTGATGTAATGAGAGTTGCGATAAACCTAAGAAGTGATGCTACAGTGATGTAGTGAGAGTTGATAGTAATTTCAAAATAATGCTAAAGCGGTGCAATGAGAGTTGCTACTTCCCTAAGAAATGATGCGACAGTGATGTGGTTAGAGTTGCTCTAACCTCAAAATGATGGTACAGTGATATAATGAGGGTTGCTATTTACCAAAGAAATGATGCCACAGTGATGTGGTGAGAGTTGCTACGAACCTCAAAATGATGCTACAGTGATGCGGTGAGAGTTGCTACGAATCTCAAAATGATGCGACAGTAATGTCGTGAGAGTTGCTACGAACCTCGAAATGATTCTAAAGTGATGTAATGAGAGTTGCTACAAACTTAAGAAGTGATGCTACAGTGATGTGGTGAGAGTTGATAGTAATTTCAAAATAATGCTACAGTTGCAACTTCCCTAAGAAATGATGCTACAGTGATGTGGTGAGAGTTGCTACGAACCTCAAAATGATGCTACAGTGATGTAATGAGGGTTGCTATTTACCTAAGAAATGATGCTACAGTGATGTGGTGAGAGTTGCTACGAACCTCAAAATGATGCTACAGTGATGTGGTGAGAGTTGCTACGAACCGCAAAATGATACTTCAGTGATAGAATGAGGGTTGCTATTTACCTAAGAAATGATGCTGCAGTGATGTGGTGAGAGTTGCTACGAAACTCAAAATGATGCTACAGTGATGTAATGAGGGTTGCTATTTACCTAAGAAATGATGCTACAGTGATGTGGTGAGAGTTGCTACGAATCTCAAAATGATGCTACAGTGATGTGGTGAGAGTTGCTACGAACCGCAAAATGATACTACAGTGATATAATGAGGGTTGCTATTTACCGAAGAAATGATGCGACAGTGATGTGGTGAGAGTTGCTACGAACTGCAAAATGATGCTACAGTGATATAATGAGGGTTGCTATTTACCTAAGAAATGATGCTACAGTGATGTGGTGAGAGTTGCTACGAACCTCAAAATGATGCTAAAGTGATGTAATGAGAGTTGCTACGAATCTCAAAATGATGCTAAAGTAATGTCGTGAGAGTTGCTCCTATCCTCGAAATGATGCAACAGTGATGTAGTGAGAGTTGCTACGATTTTAAAAATGATGCTAAAGTGATGTAATGAGAGTTGCTAAAAAACCTAAAAAGTGATGCTACAGTGATGTGGTGAGAGTTGATAGTAATTTCAAAATAATGCGAAAGCGGTGTAATGAGAGTTGCTACTTCCCTAAGAAATGATGCGACAGTGATGTGGTGACAGTTGCTACGAACCTCAAAATGATTCTACAGTGATGTAATGAGGGTTGGTATTTACCTAAGAAATGATGCCACAGTGATGTGGTGAGAGTTGCTACGAACCGCAAAATGATACTACAGTGATATAATGAGGGTTGCTATTTACCTAAGAAATGATGCTACAGTGATGTGGTGAGAGTTGCTACGAACCGCAAAATGATACTACAGTGATATAATGAGGGTTGCTATTTACCTAAGAAATGATGCTACAGTGATGTGGTGAGAGTTGCTACGAATCTCAAAATGATGCTACAGTGATGTAATGAGAGTTGCTACAAACCTAAGAAGTGATGCTACAGTGATGTGGTGAGAGTTGCTACGAACCTCAAAATGATGCGACAGTGATGTGGTGAGAGTTGCTACGAATCTCAAAATGATGCGACAGTGATGTAGTGAGAGTTGCTACGAACCTAAGAAGTGATGCTACAGTGATGTAATGAGAGTTGCTACGAATCTCCAAATGATGCTAAAGTGATGTAATGAGAGTTGCTACAAACCTAAGAAGTGATGCTACAGTGATGTGGTGAGAGTTGATAGTAATTTCAAAATAATGCTAAAGCGGTGTAATGAGAGTTGCTACTTCCCTAAGAAATGATGCTACAATGATGTAGTGAGAGTTGCTACGAACCTCAAAATGATGCAACAGTGATGTAATGAGGGTTGCTATTTACCTAAGAAATGATGCTACGAATCTCAAAATGATGCGACAGTGATGTCGTGAGAGTTTCTACGATCCTCAAAATGATGCTAAAGTGATGTAATGAGAGTTGCGATAAACCTAAGAAGTGATGCTACAGTGATGTAGTGAGAGTTGATAGTAATTTCAAAATAATGCTAAAGCGGTGCAATGAGAGTTGCTACTTCCCTAAGAAATGATGCGACAGTGATGTGGTTAGAGTTGCTCTAACCTCAAAATGATGGTACAGTGATATAATGAGGGTTGCTATTTACCAAAGAAATGATGCCACAGTGATGTGGTGAGAGTTGCTACGAACCTCAAAATGATGCTACAGTGATGCGGTGAGAGTTGCTACGAATCTCAAAATGATGCGACAGTAATGTCGTGAGAGTTGCTACGAACCTCGAAATGATTCTAAAGTGATGTAATGAGAGTTGCTACAAACTTAAGAAGTGATGCTACAGTGATGTGGTGAGAGTTGATAGTAATTTCAAAATAATGCTACAGTTGCAACTTCCCTAAGAAATGATGCTACAGTGATGTGGTGAGAGTTGCTACGAACCTCAAAATGATGCTACAGTGATGTAATGAGGGTTGCTATTTACCTAAGAAATGATGCTACAGTGATGTGGTGAGAGTTGCTACGAACCTCAAAATGATGCTACAGTGATGTGGTGAGAGTTGCTACGAACCGCAAAATGATACTTCAGTGATATAATGAGGGTTGCTATTTACCTAAGAAATGATGCTGCAGTGATGTGGTGAGAGTTGCTACGAAACTCAAAATGATACTAGAGTGATGTAATGAGGGTTGCTATTTACCTAAGAAATGATGCTACAGTGATGTGGTGAGAGTTGCTACGAATCTCAAAATGATGCTACAGTGATGTGGTGAGAGTTGCTACGAACCGCAAAATGATACTACAGTGATATAATGAGGGTTGCTATTTACCGAAGAAATGATGCGACAGTGATGTGGTGAGAGTTGCTACGAACTGCAAAATGATGCTACAGTGATATAATGAGGGTTGCTATTTACCTAAGAAATGATGCTACAGTGATGTGGTGAGAGTTGCTACGAACCTCAAAATGATGCTACAGTGATGTAATGAGAGTTGCTACGAATCTCAAAATGATGCTAAAGTAATGTCGTGAGAGTTGCTCCTATCCTCGAAATGATGCAACAGTGATGTAGTGAGAGTTGCTACGATTTTCAAAATGATGCTAAAGTGATGTAATGAGAGTTGCTAAAAAACCTAAAAAGTGATGCTACAGTGATGTGGTGAGAGTTGATAGTAATTTCAAAATAATGCGAAAGCGGTGTAATGAGAGTTGCTACTTCCCTAAGAAATGATGCGACAGTGATGTGGTGACAGTTGCTACGAACCTCAAAATGATTCTACAGTGATGTAATGAGGGTTGCTATTTACCTAAGAAATGATGCCACAGTGATGTGGTGAGAGTTGCTACGAACCTAAAAAATGATGCTACAGTGATGTAGTGAGAGTTGCTACGAACCTAAGAAGTGATGCTACAGTGATGTAATGAGAGTTGCTACTAATCTCAAAATCATGGTACAGTAATGTCGTGAGAGTTACTACGAACCTCGAAATGATTCTAAAGTGATGTAATGAGAGTTGCTACAAACCTAAGAAGTGATGCTACAGTGATGTGGTGAGAGTTGATAGTAATTTCAAAATAATGCTACAGTTGCAACTTCCCTAAGAAATGATGCTACAGTGATGTGGTGAGAGTTGCTACGAACCTCAAAATGATGCTACAGTGATGTAATGAGGGTTGCTATTTACCTAAGAAATGATGCTACAGTGATGTGGTGAGAGTTGCTACGAACCTCAAAATGATGCTACAGTGATGTAATGAGAGTTGCTACGAATCTCAAAATGATGCTAAAGTAATGTCGTGAGAGTTGCTACTATCCTCGAAATGATGCAACAGTGATGTAGTGAGAGTTGCTACGATTCTCAAAATGATGCTAAAGTGATGTAATGAGAGTTGCTAAAAAACCTAAAAAGTGATGCTACAGTGATGTGGTGAGAGTTGATAGTAATTTCAAAATAATGCGAAAGCGGTGTAATGAGAGTTGCTACTTCCCTAAGAAATGATGCGACAGTGATGTGGTGACAGTTGCTACGAACCTCAAAATGATTCTACAGTGATGTAATGAGGGTTGCTATTTACCTAAGAAATGATGCCACAGTGATGTGGTGAGAGTTGCTACGAACCTAAAAAATGATGCTACAGTGATGTAGTGAGAGTTGCTACGAACCTAAGAAGTGATGCTAAAGTGATGTAATGAGAGTTGCTACTAATCTCAAAATCATGGTACAGTAATGTTGTGAGAGTTACTACGAACCTCGAAATGATTCTAAAGTGATGTAATGAGAGTTGCTACAAACCTAAGAAGTGATGCTACAGTGATGTGGTGAGAGTTGATAGTAATTTCAAAATAATGCTACAGTTGCAACTTCCCTAAGAAATGATGCTACAGTGATGTGGTGAGAGTTGCTACGAACCTCAAAATGATGCTACAGTGATGTAATGAGGGTTGCTATTTACCTAAGAAATTATGCTACAGTGATGTGGTGAGAGTTGCTACGAACCTCAAAATGATGCTACAGTGATGTGGTGAGAGTTGCTACGAACCGCAAAATGATACTACAGTGATATAATGAGGGTTGCTATTTACCTAAGAAATGATGCTGCAGTGATGTGGTGAGAGTTGCTATGAAACTCAAAATGATGCCACAGTGATGTAATGAGGGTTGCTATTTACCTAAGAAATGATGCTACAGTGATGTGATGAGAGTTGCTACGAATCTCAAAATGATGCTACAGTGATGTGGTGAGAGTTGCTACGAACCTCAAAATGATACTACAGTGATGTGGTGAGAGTTGCTCCGAACCTCAAAATGATGCTACAGTGATGTAATGAGAGTTGCAACGAATCTCAAAACGATGCTAAAGTAATGTCGTGAGAGTTGCTACTATCCTCAAAATGATGCTAAAGTGATGTAATGAGAGTTGCTACAAACCTAAGAAGTGATGCTACAGTGATGTGGTGAGAGTTGCTACGAACCTCAAAATGATGCGACAGTGATGTGGTGAGAGTTGCTACGAATCTCAAAATGATGCGACAGTGATGTAGTGAGAGTTGCTACGAACCTAAGAAGTGATGCTACAGTGATGTAATGAGAGTTGCTACTAATCTCAAAATCATGCTACAGTAATGACGTGAGAGTTGCTACGAATCTCAAAATGATGCTAAAGTGATGTAATGAGAGTTGCTACAAACCTAAGAAGTGATGCTACAGTGATGTGGTGAGAGTTGATAGTAATTTCAAAATAATGCTAAAGCGGTGTAATGAGAGTTGCTACTTCCCGAGGAAATGATGCTACAATGATGTAGTGAGAGTTGCTACGAACCTCAAAATGATGCAACAGTGATGTAATGAGGGTTGCTATTTACCTAAGAAATGATGCTACAGTGATGTGGTGAGAGTTGCTACGAATCTCAAAATGATGCGACAGTGATGTCGTGAGAGTTGCTACGATCCTCAAAATGATGCTAAAGTGATGTAATGAGAGTTGCGACAAACCTAAGAAGTGATGCTACAGTGATGTAGTGAGAGTTGATAGTAATTTCAAAATAATGCTAAAGCGGTGTAATGAGAGTTGCTACTTCCCTAAGAAATGATGCGACAGTGATGTGAGAGTTGCTCTAACCTCAAAATGATGGTACAGTGATGTAATGAGGGTTGCTATTTACCTAAGAAATGATGCCACAGTGATGTGGTGAGAGTTGCTACGAACCTCAAAATGATACTACAGTGATGTGGTGAGAGTTGCTACGAATCTCAAAATGATGCTACAGTGATGTAATGAGGGTTGCTATTTACCTAAGAAATGATGCTACAGTGATGTGGTGAGAGTTGCAACGAACCTCAAAATGATGCTACAGTGATGTAATGAGGGTTGCTATTTACCTAAGAAATGATGCCACAGTGATGTGGTGAGAGTTGCTCCGAACCTCAAAATGATGCTACAGTGATGTAATGAGAGTTGCTACGAATCTCAAAACGATGCTAAAGTAATGTCGTGAGAGTTGCTACTATCCTCAAAATGATGCTAAAGTGATGTAATGAGAGTTGCTACGAACCTCAAAATGATGCGACAGTGATGTGGTGAGAGTTGCTACGAATCTCAAAATGATGCGACAGTGATGTTGTGAGAGTTGCTACGAACCTAAGAAGTGATGCTACAGTGATGTAATGAGAGTTGCTACTAATCTCAAAATCATGCTACAGTAATGTCGTGAGAGTTGCTACGAATCTCAAAATGATGCTAAAGTGATGTAATGAGAGTTGCTACAAACCTAAGAAGTGATGCTACAGTGATGTGGTGAGAGTTGATAGTAATTTCAAAATAATGCTAAAGCGGTGTTATGAGAGTTGCTACTTCCCTAAGAAATGATGCTACAATGATGCAGTGAGAGTTGCTACGAACCTCAAAATGATGCAACAGTGATGTAATGAGGGTTGCTATTTACCTAAGAAATGATGCTACAGTGATGTCGTGAGAGTTGCTACGATCCTCAAAATGATGCTAAAGTGATATAATGAGAGTTGCGACAAACCTAAGAAGTGATGCTTCAGTGATGTAGTGAGAGTTGATAGTAATTTCAAAATAATGCTAAAGCGGTGTAATGAGAGTTCCTACTTCCCTAAGAAATGATGCGACAGTGATGTGGTGAGAGTTGCTACGAACCTCAAAATGATGCAACAGTGATGTAATGAGGGTTGCTATTTACCTAAGAAATGATGCTACGAATCTCAAAATGATGCGACAGTGATGTCGTGAGAGTTTCTACGATCCTCAAAATGATGCTAAAGTGATGTAATGAGAGTTGCGATAAACCTAAGAAGTGATGCTACAGTGATGTAGTGAGAGTTGATAGTAATTTCAAAATAATGCTAAAGCGGTGCAATGAGAGTTGCTACTTCCCTAAGAAATGATGCGACAGTGATGTGGTTAGAGTTGCTCTAACCTCAAAATGATGGTACAGTGATATAATGAGGGTTGCTATTTACCTAAGAAATGATGCCACAGTGATGTGGTGAGAGTTGCTACGAACCTCAAAATGATGCTACAGTGATGCGGTGAGAGTTGCTACGAATCTCAAAATGATGCGATAGTAATGTCGTGAGAGTTGCTACGAATCTCAAAATGATGCTAAAGTGATGTAATGAGAGTTGCTAAAAACCTAAGACGTGATGCTACAGTGATGTGGTGAGAGTTGATAGTAATTTCAAAATAATGCTAAAGCAGTGTAATGAGAGTTGCTACTAATCTCAAAATCATGGTACAGTAATGTCGTGAGAGTTGCTACGAACCTCGAAATGATTCTAAAGTGATGTAATGAGAGTTGCTACAAACCTAAGAAGTGATGCTACAGTGATGTGGTGAGAGTTGATAGTAATTTCAAAATAATGCTACAGTTGCAACTTCCCTAAGAAATGATGCTACAGTGATGTGGTGAGAGTTGCTACGAACCTCAAAATGATGCTACAGTGATGTAATGAGGGTTGCTATTTACCTAAGAAATGATGCTACAGTGATGTGGTGAGAGTTGCTACGAACCTCAAAATGATGCTACAGTGATGTGGTGAGAGTTGCTACGAACCGCAAAATGATACTACAGTGATATAATGAGGGTTGCTATTTACCTAAGAAATGATGCTGCAGTGATGTGGTGAGAGTTGCTACGAAACTCAAAATGATGCTACAGTGATGTAATGAGGGTTGCTATTTACCTAAGAAATGATGCTACAGTGATGTGGTGAGAGTTGCTACGAATCTCAAAATGATGCTACAGTGATGTGGTGAGAGTTGCTACGAACCGCAAAATGATACTAGAGTGATATAATGAGGGTTGCTATTTACCGAAGAAATGATGCGACAGTGATGTCGTGAGAGTTGCTACGAACCGCAAAATGATGCTACAGTGATATAATGAGGGTTGCTATTTACCTAAGAAATGATGCTACAGTGATGTGGTGAGAGTTGCTACGAACCTCAAAATGATGCTACAGTGATGTAATGAGAGTTGCTACGAATCTCAAAATGATGCTAAAGTAATGTCGTGAGAGTTGCTCCTATCCTCGAAATGATGCAACAGTGATGTAGTGAGAGTTGCTACGATTCTCAAAATGATGCTAAAGTGATGTAATGAGAGTTGCTAAAAAACCTAAAAAGTGATGCTACAGTGATGTGGTGAGAGTTGATAGTAATTTCAAAATAATGCGAAAGCGGTGTAATGAGAGTTGCTACTTCCCTAAGAAATGATGCGACAGTGATGTGGTGACAGTTGCTACGAACCTCAAAATGATTCTACAGTGATGTAATGAGGGTTGCTATTTACCTAAGAAATGATGCCACAGTGATGTGGTGAGAGTTGCTACGAACCTAAAAAATGATGCCACAGTGATGTAGTGAGAGTTGCTACGAACCTAAGAAGTGATGCTACAGTGATGTAATGAGAGTTGCTACTAATCTCAAAATCATGGTACAGTAATGTCGTGAGAGTTACTACGAACCTCGAAATGATTCTAAAGTGATGTAATGAGAGTTGCTACAAACCTAAGAAGTGATGCTACAGTGATGTGGTGAGAGTTGATAGTAATTTCAAAATAATGCTACAGTTGCAACTTCCCTAAGAAATGATGCTACAGTGATGTGGTGAGAGTTGCTACGAACCTCAAAATGATGCTACAGTGATGTAATGAGGGTTGCTATTTACCTAAGAAATGATGCTACAGTGATGTGGTGAGAGTTGCTACGAACCTCAAAATGATGCTACAGTGATGTAATGAGAGTTGCTACGAATCTCAAAATGATGCTAAAGTAATGTCGTGAGAGTTGCTACTATCCTCGAAATGATGCAACAGTGATGTAGTGAGAGTTGCTACGATTCTCAAAATGATGCTAAAGTGATGTAATGAGAGTTGCTAAAAAACCTAAAAAGTGATGCTACAGTGATGTGGTGAGAGTTGATAGTAATTTCAAAATAATGCGAAAGCGGTGTAATGAGAGTTGCTACTTCCCTAAGAAATGATGCGACAGTGATGTGGTGACAGTTGCTACGAACCTCAAAATGATTCTACAGTGATGTAATGAGGGTTGCTATTTACCTAAGAAATGATGCCACAGTGATGTGGTGAGAGTTGCTACGAACCTAAAAAATGATGCTACAGTGATGTAGTGAGAGTTGCTACGAACCTAAGAAGTGATGCTAAAGTGATGTAATGAGAGTTGCTACTAATCTCAAAATCATGGTACGGTAATGTCGTGAGAGTTACTACGAACCTCGAAATGATTCTAAAGTGATGTAATGAGAGTTGCTACAAACCTAAGAAGTGATGCTACAGTGATGTGGTGAGAGTTGATAGTAATTTCAAAATAATGCTACAGTTGCAACTTCCCTAAGAAATGATGCTACAGTGATGTGGTGAGAGTTGCTACGAACCTCAAAATGATGCTACAGTGATGTAATGAGGGTTGCTATTTACCTAAGAAATTATGCTACAGTGATGTGGTGAGAGTTGCTACGAACCTCAAAATGATGCTACAGTGATGTGGTGAGAGTTGCTACGAACCGCAAAATGATACTACAGTGATATAATGAGGGTTGCTATTTACCTAAGAAATGATGCTGCAGTGATGTGGTGAGAGTTGCTACGAAACTCAAAATGATGCCACAGTGATGTAATGAGGGTTGCTATTTACCTAAGAAATGATGCTACAGTGATGTGATGAGAGTTGCTACGAATCTCAAAATGATGCTACAGTGATGTGGTGAGAGTTGCTACGAACCTCAAAATGATACTACAGTGATGTGGTGAGAGTTGCTCCGAACCTCAAAATGATGCTACAGTGATGTAATGAGAGTTGCAACGAATCTCAAAACGATGCTAAAGTAATGTCGTGAGAGTTGCTACTATCCTCAAAATGATGCTAAAGTGATGTAATGAGAGTTGCTACAAACCTAAGAAGTGATGCTACAGTGATGTGGTGAGAGTTGCTACGAACCTCAAAATGATGCGACAGTGATGTGGTGAGAGTTGGTACGAATCTCAAAATGATGCGACAGTGATGTAGTGAGAGTTGCTACGAACCTAAGAAGTGATGCTACAGTGATGTAATGAGAGTTGCTACTAATCTCAAAATCATGCTACAGTAATGACGTGAGAGTTGCTACGAATCTCAAAATGATGCTAAAGTGATGTAATGAGAGTTGCTACAAACCTAAGAAGTGATGCTACAGTGATGTGGTGAGAGTTGATAGTAATTTCAAAATAATGCTAAAGCGGTGTAATGAGAGTTGCTACTTCCCGAGGAAATGATGCTACAATGATGTAGTGAGAGTTGCTACGAACCTCAAAATTATGCAACAGTGATGTAATGAGGGTTGCTATTTACCTAAGAAATGATGCTACAGTGATGTGGTGAGAGTTGCTACGAATCTCAAAATGATGCGACAGTGATGTCGTGAGAGTTGCTACGATCCTCAAAATGATGCTAAAGTGATGTAATGAGAGTTGCTACTAATCTCAAAATCATGCTACAGTAATGACGTGAGAGTTGCTACGAATCTCAAAATGATGCTAAAGTGATGTAATGAGAGTTGCTACAAACCTAAGAAGTGATGCTACAGTGATGTGGTGAGAGTTGATAGTAATTTCAAAATAATGCTAAAGCGGTGTAATGAGAGTTGCTACTTCCCGAGGAAATGATGCTACAATGATGTAGTGAGAGTTGCTACGAACCTCAAAATGATGCAACAGTGATGTAATGAGGGTTGCTATTTACCTAAGAAATGATGCTACAGTGATGTGGTGAGAGTTGCTACGAATCTCAAAATGATGCGACAGTGATGTCGTGAGAGTTGCTACGATCCTCAAAATGATGCTAAAGTGATGTAATGAGAGTTGCGACAAACCTAAGAAGTGATGCTACAGTGATGTAGTGAGAGTTGATAGTAATTTCAAAATAATGCTAAAGCGGTGTAATGAGATTTGCTACTTCCCTAAGAAATGATGCGACAGTGATGTGGTGAGAGTTGCTCTAACCTCAAAATGATGGTACAGTGATGTAATGAGGGTTGCTATTTACCTAAGAAATGATGCCACAGTGATGTGGTGAGAGTTGCTACGAATCTCAAAATGATGCTACAGTGATGTAATGAGGGTTGCTATTTACCTAAGAAATGATGCTACAGTGATGTGGTGAGAGTTGCTACGAACCTCAAAATGATGCTACAGTGATGTAATGAGGGTTGCTATTTACCTAAGAAATGATGCCACAGTGATGTGGTGAGAGTTGCTCCGAACCTCAAAATGATGCTACAGTGATGTAATGAGAGTTGCTACGAATCTCAAAACGATGCTAAAGTAATGTCGTGAGAGTTGCTACTATCCTCAAAATGATGCTAAAGTGATGTAATGAGAGTTGCTACGAACCTCAAAATGATGCGACAGTGATGTGGTGAGAGTTGCTACGAATCTCAAAATGATGCGACAGTGATGTTGTGAGAGTTGCTACGAACCTAAGAAGTGATGCTAAAGTGATGTAATGAGAGTTGCTACTAATCTATAAATCATGCTACAGTAATGTCGTGAGAGTTGCTACGAATCTCAAAATGATGCTAAAGTGATGTAATGAGAGTTGCTACAAACCTAAGAAGTGATGCTACAGTGATGTGGTGAGAGTTGATAGTAATTTCAAAATAATGCTAAAGCGGTGTTATGAGAGTTGCTACTTCCCTAAGAAATGATGCTACAATGATGTAGTGAGAGTTGCTACGAACCTCAAAATGATGCAACAGTGATGTAATGAGGGTTGCTATTTACCTAAGAAATGATGCTACAGTGATGTGGTGAGAGTTGCTACGAATCTCAAAATGATGCGACAGTGATGTCGTGAGAGTTGCTACGATCCTCAAAATGATGCTAAAGTGATATAATGAGAGTTGCGACAAACCTAAGAAGTGATGCTACAGTGATGTAGTGAGAGTTGATAGTAATTTCAAAATAATGCTAAAGCGGTGTAATGACAGTTGCTACTTCCCTAAGAAATGATGCGACAGTGATGTGGTGAGAGTTGCTACGAACCTCAAAATGATGCAACAGTGATGTAATGAGGGTTGCTATTTACCTAAGAAATGATGCTACGAATCTCAAAATGATGCGACAGTGATGTCGTGAGAGTTTCTACGATCCTCAAAATGATGTTTAAGTGATGTAATGAGAGTTGCGATAAACCTAAGAAGTGATGCTACAGTGATGTAGTGAGAGTTGATAGTAATTTCAAAATAATGCTAAAGCGGTGCAATGAGAGTTGCTACTTCCCTAAGAAATGATGCGACAGTGATGTGGTTAGAGTTGCTCTAACCTCAAAATGATGGTACAGTGATATAATGAGGGTTGCTATTTACCTAAGAAATGATGCCACAGTGATGTGGTGAGAGTTGCTACGAACCTCAAAATGATGCTACAGTGATGCGGTGAGAGTTGCTACGAATCTCAAAATGATGCGATAGTAATGTCGTGAGAGTTGCTACGAATCTCAAAATGATGCTAAAGTGATGTAATGAGAGTTGCTAAAAACCTAAGAAGTGATGCTACAGTGATGTGGTGAGAGTTGAGAGTAATTTCAAAATAATGCTAATGCAGTGTAATGAGAGTTGCTACTAATCTCAAAATCATGGTACAGTAATGTCGTGAGAGTTGCTACGAACCTCGAAATGATTCTAAAGTGATGTAATGAGAGTTGCTACAAACCTAAGAAGTGATGCTACAGTGATGTGGTGAGAGTTGATAGTAATTTCAAAATAATGCTACAGTTGCAACTTCCCTAAGAAATGATGCTACAGTGATGTGGTGAGAGTTGCTACGAACCTCAAAATGATGCTACAGTGATGTAATGAGGGTTGCTATTTACCTAAGAAATGATGCTACAGTGATGTGGTGAGAGTTGCTACGAACCTCAAAATGATGCTACAGTGATGTGGTGAGAGTTGCTACGAACCGCAAAATGATACTACAGTGATATAATGAGGGTTGCTATTTACCTAAGAAATGATGCTGCAGTGATGTGGTGAGAGTTGCTACGAAACTCAAAATGATGCTACAGTGATGTAATGAGGGTTGCTATTTACCTAAGAAATGATGCTACAGTGATGTGGTGAGAGTTGCTACGAATCTCAAAATGATGCTACAGTGATGTGGTGAGAGTTGCTACGAACCGCAAAATGATACTAGAGTGATATAATGAGGGTTGCTATTTACCGAAGAAATGATGCGACAGTGATGTCGTGAGAGTTGCTACGAACCGCAAAATGATGCTACAGTGATATAATGAGGGTTGCTATTTACCTAAGAAATGATGCTACAGTGATGTGGTGAGAGTTGCTACGAACCTCAAAATGATGCTACAGTGATGTAATGAGAGTTGCTACGAATCTCAAAATGATGCTAAAGTAATGTCGTGAGAGTTGCTCCTATCCTCGAAATGATACTACAGTGATGTGGTGAGAGTTGCTCCGAACCTCAAAATGATGCTACAGTGATGTAATGAGAGTTGCAACGAATCTCAAAACGATGCTAAAGTAATGTCGTGAGAGTTGCTACTATCCTCAAAATGATGCTAAAGTGATGTAATGAGAGTTGCTACAAACCTAAGAAGTGATGCTACAGTGATGTGGTGAGAGTTGCTACGAACCTCAAAATGATGCGACAGTGATGTGGTGAGAGTTGGTACGAATCTCAAAATGATGCGACAGTGATGTAGTGAGAGTTGCTACGAACCTAAGAAGTGATGCTACAGTGATGTAATGAGAGTTGCTACTAATCTCAAAATCATGCTACAGTAATGACGTGAGAGTTGCTACGAATCTCAAAATGATGCTAAAGTGATGTAATGAGAGTTGCTACAAACCTAAGAAGTGATGCTACAGTGATGTGGTGAGAGTTGATAGTAATTTCAAAATAATGCTAAAGCGGTGTAATGAGAGTTGCTACTTCCCGAGGAAATGATGCTACAATGATGTAGTGAGAGTTGCTACGAACCTCAAAATTATGCAACAGTGATGTAATGAGGGTTGCTATTTACCTAAGAAATGATGCTACAGTGATGTGGTGAGAGTTGCTACGAATCTCAAAATGATGCGACAGTGATGTCGTGAGAGTTGCTACGATCCTCAAAATGATGCTAAAGTGATGTAATGAGAGTTGCTACTAATCTCAAAATCATGCTACAGTAATGACGTGAGAGTTGCTACGAATCTCAAAATGATGCTAAAGTGATGTAATGAGAGTTGCTACAAACCTAAGAAGTGATGCTACAGTGATGTGGTGAGAGTTGATAGTAATTTCAAAATAATGCTAAAGCGGTGTAATGAGAGTTGCTACTTCCCGAGGAAATGATGCTACAATGATGTAGTGAGAGTTGCTACGAACCTCAAAATGATGCAACAGTGATGTAATGAGGGTTGCTATTTACCTAAGAAATGATGCTACAGTGATGTGGTGAGTGTTGCTACGAATCTCAAAATGATGCGACAGTGATGTCGTGAGAGTTGCTACGATCCTCAAAATGATGCTAAAGTGATGTAATGAGAGTTGCGACAAACCTAAGAAGTGATGCTACAGTGATGTAGTGAGAGTTGATAGTAATTTCAAAATAATGCTAAAGCGGTGTAATGAGAGTTGCTACTTCCCTAAGAAATGATGCGACAGTGATGTGGTGAGAGTTGCTCTAACCTCAAAATGATGGGACAGTGATGTAATGAGGGTTGCTATTTACCTAAGAAATGATGCCACAGTGATGTGGTGAGAGTTGCTACGAATCTCAAAATGATGCTACAGTGATGTAATGAGGGTTGCTATTTACCTAAGAAATGATGCTACAGTGATGTGGTGAGAGTTGCTACGAACCTCAAAATGATGCTACAGTGATGTAATGAGGGTTGCTATTTACCTAAGAAATGATGCCACAGTGATGTGGTGAGAGTTGCTCCGAACCTCAAAATGATGCTACAGTGATGTAATGAGAGTTGCTACGAATCTCAAAACGATGCTAAAGTAATGTCGTGAGAGTTGCTACTATCCTCAAAATGATGCTAAAGTGATGTAATGAGAGTTGCTACGAACCTCAAAATGATGCGACAGTGATGTGGTGAGAGTTGCTACGAATCTCAAAATGATGCGACAGTGATGTTGTGAGAGTTGCTACGAACCTAAGAAGTGATGCTAAAGTGATGTAATGAGAGTTGCTACTAATCTATAAATCATGCTACAGTAATGTCGTGAGAGTTGCTACGAATCTCAAAATGATGCTAAAGTGATGTAATGAGAGTTGCTACAAACCTAAGAAGTGATGCTACAGTGATGTGGTGAGAGTTGATAGTAATTTCAAAATAATGCTAAAGCGGTGTTATGAGAGTTGCTACTTCCCTAAGAAATGATGCTACAATGATGTAGTGAGAGTTGCTACGAACCTCAAAATGATGCAACAGTGATGTAATGAGGGTTGCTATTTACCTAAGAAATGATGCTACAGTGATGTGGTGAGAGTTGCTACGAATCTCAAAATGATGCGACAGTGATGTCGTGAGAGTTGCTACGATCCTCAAAATGATGCTAAAGTGATATAATGAGAGTTGCGACAAACCTAAGAAGTGATGCTACAGTGATGTAGTGAGAGTTGATAGTAATTTCAAAATAATGCTAAAGCGGTGTAATGAGAGTTGCTACTTCCCTAAGAAATGATGCGACAGTGATGTGGTGAGAGTTGCTACGAACCTCAAAATGATGCGACAGTGATGTGGTGAGAGTTGGTACGAATCTCAAAATGATGCGACAGTGATGTAGTGAGAGTTGCTACGAACCTAAGAAGTGATGCTACAGTGATGTAATGAGAGTTGCTACTAATCTCAAAATCATGCTACAGTAATGACGTGAGAGTTGCTACGAATCTCAAAATGATGCTAAAGTGATGTAATGAGAGTTGCTACAAACCTAAGAAGTGATGCTACAGTGATGTGGTGAGAGTTGATAGTAATTTCAAAATAATGCTAAAGCGGTGTAATGAGAGTTGCTACTTCCCGAGGAAATGATGCTACAATGATGTAGTGAGAGTTGCTACGAACCTCAAAATTATGCAACAGTGATGTAATGAGGGTTGCTATTTACCTAAGAAATGATGCTACAGTGATGTGGTGAGAGTTGCTACGAATCTCAAAATGATGCGACAGTGATGTCGTGAGAGTTGCTACGATCCTCAAAATGATGCTAAAGTGATGTAATGAGAGTTGCTACTAATCTCAAAATCATGCTACAGTAATGACGTGAGAGTTGCTACGAATCTCAAAATGATGCTAAAGTGATGTAATGAGAGTTGCTACAAACCTAAGAAGTGATGCTACAGTGATGTGGTGAGAGTTGATAGTAATTTCAAAATAATGCTAAAGCGGTGTAATGAGAGTTGCTACTTCCCGAGGAAATGATGCTACAATGATGTAGTGAGAGTTGCTACGAACCTCAAAATGATGCAACAGTGATGTAATGAGGGTTGCTATTTACCTAAGAAATGATGCTACAGTGATGTGGTGAGAGTTGCTACGAATCTCAAAATGATGCGACAGTGATGTCGTGAGAGTTGCTACGATCCTCAAAATGATGCTAAAGTGATGTAATGAGAGTTGCGACAAACCTAAGAAGTGATGCTACAGTGATGTAGTGAGAGTTGATAGTAATTTCAAAATAATGCTAAAGCGGTGTAATGAGAGTTGCTACTTCCCTAAGAAATGATGCGACAGTGATGTGGTGAGAGTTGCTCTAACCTCAAAATGATGGGACAGTGATGTAATGAGGGTTGCTATTTACCTAAGAAATGATGCCACAGTGATGTGGTGAGAGTTGCTACGAATCTCAAAATGATGCTACAGTGATGTAATGAGGGTTGCTATTTACCTAAGAAATGATGCTACAGTGATGTGGTGAGAGTTGCTACGAACCTCAAAATGATGCTACAGTGATGTAATGAGGGTTGCTATTTACCTAAGAAATGATGCCACAGTGATGTGGTGAGAGTTGCTCCGAACCTCAAAATGATGCTACAGTGATGTAATGAGAGTTGCTACGAATCTCAAAACGATGCTAAAGTAATGTCGTGAGAGTTGCTACTATCCTCAAAATGATGCTAAAGTGATGTAATGAGAGTTGCTACGAACCTCAAAATGATGCGACAGTGATGTGGTGAGAGTTGCTACGAATCTCAAAATGATGCGACAGTGATGTTGTGAGAGTTGCTACGAACCTAAGAAGTGATGCTAAAGTGATGTAATGAGAGTTGCTACTAATCTATAAATCATGCTACAGTAATGTCGTGAGAGTTGCTACGAATCTCAAAATGATGCTAAAGTGATGTAATGAGAGTTGCTACAAACCTAAGAAGTGATGCTACAGTGATGTGGTGAGAGTTGATAGTAATTTCAAAATAATGCTAAAGCGGTGTTATGAGAGTTGCTACTTCCCTAAGAAATGATGCTACAATGATGTAGTGAGAGTTGCTACGAACCTCAAAATGATGCAACAGTGATGTAATGAGGGTTGCTATTTACCTAAGAAATGATGCTACAGTGATGTGGTGAGAGTTGCTACGAATCTCAAAATGATGCGACAGTGATGTCGTGAGAGTTGCTACGATCCTCAAAATGATGCTAAAGTGATATAATGAGAGTTGCGACAAACCTAAGAAGTGATGCTACAGTGATGTAGTGAGAGTTGATAGTAATTTCAAAATAATGCTAAAGCGGTGTAATGAGAGTTGCTACTTCCCTAAGAAATGATGCGACAGTGATGTGGTGAGAGTTGCTACGAACCTCAAAATGATGCAACAGTGATGTAATGAGGGTTGCTATTTACCTAAGAAATGATGCTACGAATCTCAAAATGATGCGACAGTGATGTCGTGAGAGTTTCTACGATCCTCAAAATGATGTTTAAGTGATGTAATGAGAGTTGCGATAAACCTAAGAAGTGATGCTACAGTGATGTAGTGAGAGTTGATAGTAATTTCAAAATAATGCTAAAGCGGTGCAATGAGAGTTGCTACTTCCCTAAGAAATGATGCGACAGTGATGTGGTTAGAGTTGCTCTAACCTCAAAATGATGGTACAGTGATATAATGAGGGTTGCTATTTACCTAAGAAATGATGCCACAGTGATGTGGTGAGAGTTGCTACGAACCTCAAAATGATGCTACAGTGATGCGGTGAGAGTTGCTACGAATCTCAAAATGATGCGATAGTAATGTCGTGAGAGTTGCTACGAATCTCAAAATGATGCTAAAGTGATGTAATGAGAGTTGCTAAAAACCTAAGAAGTGATGCTACAGTGATGTGGTGAGAGTTGAGAGTAATTTCAAAATAATGCTAATGCAGTGTAATGAGAGTTGCTACTAATCTCAAAATCATGGTACAGTAATGTCGTGAGAGTTGCTACGAACCTCGAAATGATTCTAAAGTGATGTAATGAGAGTTGCTACAAACCTAAGAAGTGATGCTACAGTGATGTGGTGAGAGTTGATAGTAATTTCAAAATAATGCTACAGTTGCAACTTCCCTAAGAAATGATGCTACAGTGATGTGGTGAGAGTTGCTACGAACCTCAAAATGATGCTACAGTGATGTAATGAGGGTTGCTATTTACCTAAGAAATGATGCTACAGTGATGTGGTGAGAGTTGCTACGAACCTCAAAATGATGCTACAGTGATGTGGTGAGAGTTGCTACGAACCGCAAAATGATACTACAGTGATATAATGAGGGTTGCTATTTACCTAAGAAATGATGCTGCAGTGATGTGGTGAGAGTTGCTACGAAACTCAAAATGATGCTACAGTGATGTAATGAGGGTTGCTATTTACCTAAGAAATGATGCTACAGTGATGTGGTGAGAGTTGCTACGAATCTCAAAATGATGCTACAGTGATGTGGTGAGAGTTGCTACGAACCGCAAAATGATACTAGAGTGATATAATGAGGGTTGCTATTTACCGAAGAAATGATGCGACAGTGATGTCGTGAGAGTTGCTACGAACCGCAAAATGATGCTACAGTGATATAATGAGGGTTGCTATTTACCTAAGAAATGATGCTACAGTGATGTGGTGAGAGTTGCTACGAACCTCAAAATGATGCTACAGTGATGTAATGAGAGTTGCTACGAATCTCAAAATGATGCTAAAGTAATGTCGTGAGAGTTGCTCCTATCCTCGAAATGATGCAACAGTGATGTAGTGAGAGTTGCTACGATTCTCAAAATGATACTACAGTGATGTGGTGAGAGTTGCTCCGAACCTCAAAATGATGCTACAGTGATGTAATGAGAGTTGCAACGAATCTCAAAACGATGCTAAAGTAATGTCGTGAGAGTTGCTACTATCCTCAAAATGATGCTAAAGTGATGTAATGAGAGTTGCTACAAACCTAAGAAGTGATGCTACAGTGATGTGGTGAGAGTTGCTACGAACCTCAAAATGATGCGACAGTGATGTGGTGAGAGTTGGTACGAATCTCAAAATGATGCGACAGTGATGTAGTGAGAGTTGCTACGAACCTAAGAAGTGATGCTACAGTGATGTAATGAGAGTTGCTACTAATCTCAAAATCATGCTACAGTAATGACGTGAGAGTTGCTACGAATCTCAAAATGATGCTAAAGTGATGTAATGAGAGTTGCTACAAACCTAAGAAGTGATGCTACAGTGATGTGGTGAGAGTTGATAGTAATTTCAAAATAATGCTAAAGCGGTGTAATGAGAGTTGCTACTTCCCGAGGAAATGATGCTACAATGATGTAGTGAGAGTTGCTACGAACCTCAAAATGATGCTACAGTGATGTAATGAGGGTTGCTATTTACCTAAGAAATGATGCTACAGTGATGTGGTGAGAGTTGCTACGAATCTCAAAATGATGCGACAGTGATGTCGTGAGAGTTGCTACGATCCTCAAAATGATGCTAAAGTGATGTAATGAGAGTTGCTACTAATCTCAAAATCATGCTACAGTAATGACGTGAGAGTTGCTACGAATCTCAAAATGATGCTAAAGTGATGTAATGAGAGTTGCTACAAACCTAAGAAGTGATGCTACAGTGATGTGGTGAGAGTTGATAGTAATTTCAAAATAATGCTAAAGCGGTGTAATGAGAGTTGCTACTTCCCGAGGAAATGATGCTACAATGATGTAGTGAGAGTTGCTACGAACCTCAAAATGATGCAACAGTGATGTAATGAGGGTTGCTATTTACCTAAGAAATGATGCTACAGTGATGTGGTGAGAGTTGCTACGAATCTCAAAATGATGCGACAGTGATGTCGTGAGAGTTGCTACGATCCTCAAAATGATGCTAAAGTGATGTAATGAGAGTTGCGACAAACCTAAGAAGTGATGCTACAGTGATGTAGTGAGAGTTGATAGTAATTTCAAAATAATGCTAAAGCGGTGTAATGAGAGTTGCTACTTCCCTAAGAAATGATGCGACAGTGATGTGGTGAGAGTTGCTCTAACCTCAAAATGATGGGACAGTGATGTAATGAGGGTTGCTATTTACCTAAGAAATGATGCCACAGTGATGTGGTGAGAGTTGCTACGAATCTCAAAATGATGCTACAGTGATGTAATGAGGGTTGCTATTTACCTAAGAAATGATGCTACAGTGATGTGGTGAGAGTTGCTACGAACCTCAAAATGATGCTACAGTGATGTAATGAGGGTTGCTATTTACCTAAGAAATGATGCCACAGTGATGTGGTGAGAGTTGCTCCGAACCTCAAAATGATGCTACAGTGATGTAATGAGAGTTGCTACGAATCTCAAAACGATGCTAAAGTAATGTCGTGAGAGTTGCTACTATCCTCAAAATGATGCTAAAGTGATGTAATGAGAGTTGCTACGAACCTCAAAATGATGCGACAGTGATGTGGTGAGAGTTGCTACGAATCTCAAAATGATGCGACAGTGATGTTGTGAGAGTTGCTACGAACCTAAGAAGTGATGCTAAAGTGATGTAATGAGAGTTGCTACTAATCTATAAATCATGCTACAGTAATGTCGTGAGAGTTGCTACGAATCTCAAAATGATGCTAAAGTGATGTAATGAGAGTTGCTACAAACCTAAGAAGTGATGCTACAGTGATGTGGTGAGAGTTGATAGTAATTTCAAAATAATGCTAAAGCGGTGTTATGAGAGTTGCTACTTCCCTAAGAAATGATGCTACAATGATGTAGTGAGAGTTGCTACGAACCTCAAAATGATGCAACAGTGATGTAATGAGGGTTGCTATTTACCTAAGAAATGATGCTACAGTGATGTGGTGAGAGTTGCTACGAATCTCAAAATGATGCGACAGTGATGTCGTGAGAGTTGCTACGATCCTCAAAATGATGCTAAAGTGATATAATGAGAGTTGCGACAAACCTAAGAAGTGATGCTACAGTGATGTAGTGAGAGTTGATAGTAATTTCAAAATAATGCTAAAGCGGTGTAATGAGAGTTGCTACTTCCCTAAGAAATGATGCGACAGTGATGTGGTGAGAGTTGCTACGAACCTCAAAATGATGCAACAGTGATGTAATGAGGGTTGCTATTTACCTAAGAAATGATGCTACGAATCTCAAAATGATGCGACAGTGATGTCGTGAGAGTTTCTACGATCCTCAAAATGATGTTTAAGTGATGTAATGAGAGTTGCGATAAACCTAAGAAGTGATGCTACAGTGATGTAGTGAGAGTTGATAGTAATTTCAAAATAATGCTAAAGCGGTGCAATGAGAGTTGCTACTTCCCTAAGAAATGATGCGACAGTGATGTGGTTAGAGTTGCTCTAACCTCAAAATGATGGTACAGTGATATAATGAGGGTTGCTATTTACCTAAGAAATGATGCCACAGTGATGTGGTGAGAGTTGCTACGAACCTCAAAATGATGCTACAGTGATGCGGTGAGAGTTGCTACGAATCTCAAAATGATGCGATAGTAATGTCGTGAGAGTTGCTACGAATCTCAAAATGATGCTAAAGTGATGTAATGAGAGTTGCTAAAAACCTAAGAAGTGATGCTACAGTGATGTGGTGAGAGTTGAGAGTAATTTCAAAATAATGCTAATGCAGTGTAATGAGAGTTGCTACTAATCTCAAAATCATGGTACAGTAATGTCGTGAGAGTTGCTACGAACCTCGAAATGATTCTAAAGTGATGTAATGAGAGTTGCTACAAACCTAAGAAGTGATGCTACAGTGATGTGGTGAGAGTTGATAGTAATTTCAAAATAATGCTACAGTTGCAACTTCCCTAAGAAATGATGCTACAGTGATGTGGTGAGAGTTGCTACGAACCTCAAAATGATGCTACAGTGATGTAATGAGGGTTGCTATTTACCTAAGAAATGATGCTACAGTGATGTGGTGAGAGTTGCTACGAACCTCAAAATGATGCTACAGTGATGTGGTGAGAGTTGCTACGAACCGCAAAATGATACTACAGTGATATAATGAGGGTTGCTATTTACCTAAGAAATGATGCTGCAGTGATGTGGTGAGAGTTGCTACGAAACTCAAAATGATGCTACAGTGATGTAATGAGGGTTGCTATTTACCTAAGAAATGATGCTACAGTGATGTGGTGAGAGTTGCTACGAATCTCAAAATGATGCTACAGTGATGTGGTGAGAGTTGCTACGAACCGCAAAATGATACTAGAGTGATATAATGAGGGTTGCTATTTACCGAAGAAATGATGCGACAGTGATGTCGTGAGAGTTGCTACGAACCGCAAAATGATGCTACAGTGATATAATGAGGGTTGCTATTTACCTAAGAAATGATGCTACAGTGATGTGGTGAGAGTTGCTACGAACCTCAAAATGATGCTACAGTGATGTAATGAGAGTTGCTACGAATCTCAAAATGATGCTAAAGTAATGTCGTGAGAGTTGCTCCTATCCTCGAAATGATGCAACAGTGATGTAGTGAGAGTTGCTACGATTCTCAAAATGATACTACAGTGATGTGGTGAGAGTTGCTCCGAACCTCAAAATGATGCTACAGTGATGTAATGAGAGTTGCAACGAATCTCAAAACGATGCTAAAGTAATGTCGTGAGAGTTGCTACTATCCTCAAAATGATGCTAAAGTGATGTAATGAGAGTTGCTACAAACCTAAGAAGTGATGCTACAGTGATGTGGTGAGAGTTGCTACGAACCTCAAAATGATGCGACAGTGATGTGGTGAGAGTTGGTACGAATCTCAAAATGATGCGACAGTGATGTAGTGAGAGTTGCTACGAACCTAAGAAGTGATGCTACAGTGATGTAATGAGAGTTGCTACTAATCTCAAAATCATGCTACAGTAATGACGTGAGAGTTGCTACGAATCTCAAAATGATGCTAAAGTGATGTAATGAGAGTTGCTACAAACCTAAGAAGTGATGCTACAGTGATGTGGTGAGAGTTGATAGTAATTTCAAAATAATGCTAAAGCGGTGTAATGAGAGTTGCTACTTCCCGAGGAAATGATGCTACAATGATGTAGTGAGAGTTGCTACGAACCTCAAAATGATGCTACAGTGATGTAATGAGGGTTGCTATTTACCTAAGAAATGATGCTACAGTGATGTGGTGAGAGTTGCTACGAATCTCAAAATGATGCGACAGTGATGTCGTGAGAGTTGCTACGATCCTCAAAATGATGCTAAAGTGATGTAATGAGAGTTGCGACAAACCTAAGAAGTGATGCTACAGTGATGTAGTGAGAGTTGATAGTAATTTCAAAATAATGCTAAAGCGGTGTAATGAGAGTTGCTACTTCCCTAAGAAATGATGCGACAGTGATGTGGTGAGAGTTGCTCTAACCTCAAAATGATGGTACAGTGATGTAATGAGGGTTGCTATTTACCTAAGAAATGATGCCACAGTGATGTGGTGAGAGTTGCTACGAATCTCAAAATGATGCTACAGTGATGTAATGAGGGTTGCTATTTACCTAAGAAATGATGCTACAGTGATGTGGTGAGAGTTGCTACGAACCTCAAAATGATGCTACAGTGATGTAATGAGGGTTGCTATTTACCTAAGAAATGATGCCACAGTGATGTGGTGAGAGTTGCTCCGAACCTCAAAATGATGCTACAGTGATGTAATGAGAGTTGCTACGAATCTCAAAACGATGCTAAAGTAATGTCGTGAGAGTTGCTACTATCCTCAAAATGATGCTAAAGTGATGTAATGAGAGTTGCTACGAACCTCAAAATGATGCGACAGTGATGTGGTGAGAGTTGCTACGAATCTCAAAATGATGCGACAGTGATGTTGTGAGAGTTGCTACGAACCTAAGAAGTGATGCTAAAGTGATGTAATGAGAGTTGCTACTAATCTATAAATCATGCTACAGTAATGTCGTGAGAGTTGCTACGAATCTCAAAATGATGCTAAAGTGATGTAATGAGAGTTGCTACAAACCTAAGAAGTGATGCTACAGTGATGTGGTGAGAGTTGATAGTAATTTCAAAATAATGCTAAAGCGGTGTTATGAGAGTTGCTACTTCCCTAAGAAATGATGCTACAATGATGTAGTGAGAGTTGCTACGAACCTCAAAATGATGCAACAGTGATGTAATGAGGGTTGCTATTTACCTAAGAAATGATGCTACAGTGATGTGGTGAGAGTTGCTACGAATCTCAAAATGATGCGACAGTGATGTCGTGAGAGTTGCTACGATCCTCAAAATGATGCTAAAGTGATATAATGAGAGTTGCGACAAACCTAAGAAGTGATGCTACAGTGATGTAGTGAGAGTTGATAGTAATTTCAAAATAATGCTAAAGCGGTGTAATGAGAGTTGCTACTTCCCTAAGAAATGATGCGACAGTGATGTGGTGAGAGTTGCTACGAACCTCAAAATGATGCAACAGTGATGTAATGAGGGTTGCTATTTACCTAAGAAATGATGCTACGAATCTCAAAATGATGCGACAGTGATGTCGTGAGAGTTTCTACGATCCTCAAAATGATGTTTAAGTGATGTAATGAGAGTTGCGATAAACCTAAGAAGTGATGCTACAGTGATGTAGTGAGAGTTGATAGTAATTTCAAAATAATGCTAAAGCGGTGCAATGAGAGTTGCTACTTCCCTAAGAAATGATGCGACAGTGATGTGGTTAGAGTTGCTCTAACCTCAAAATGATGGTACAGTGATATAATGAGGGTTGCTATTTACCTAAGAAATGATGCCACAGTGATGTGGTGAGAGTTGCTACGAACCTCAAAATGATGCTACAGTGATGCGGTGAGAGTTGCTACGAATCTCAAAATGATGCGATAGTAATGTCGTGAGAGTTGCTACGAATCTCAAAATGATGCTAAAGTGATGTAATGAGAGTTGCTAAAAACCTAAGAAGTGATGCTACAGTGATGTGGTGAGAGTTGAGAGTAATTTCAAAATAATGCTAATGCAGTGTAATGAGAGTTGCTACTTATCTCAAAATCATGGTACAGTAATGTCGTGAGAGTTGCTACGAACCTCGAAATGATTCTAAAGTGATGTAATGAGAGTTGCTACAAACCTAAGAAGTGATGCTACAGTGATGTGGTGAGAGTTGATAGTAATTTCAAAATAATGCTACAGTTGCAACTTCCCTAAGAAATGATGCTACAGTGATGTGGTGAGAGTTGCTACGAACCTCAAAATGATGCTACAGTGATGTAATGAGGGTTGCTATTTACCTAAGAAATGATGCTACAGTGATGTGGTGAGACTTGCTACGAACCTCAAAATGATGCTACAGTGATGTGGTGAGAGTTGCTACGAACCGCAAAATGATACTACAGTGATATAATGAGGGTTGCTATTTACCTAAGAAATGATGCTGCAGTGATGTGGTGAGAGTTGCTACGAAACTCAAAATGATGCTACAGTGATGTAATGAGGGTTGCTATTTACCTAAGAAATGATGCTACAGTGATGTGGTGAGAGTTGCTACGAATCTCAAAATGATGCTACAGTGATGTGGTGAGAGTTGCTACGAACCGCAAAATGATACTAGAGTGATATAATGAGGGTTGCTATTTACCGAAGAAATGATGCGACAGTGATGTCGTGAGAGTTGCTACGAACCGCAAAATGATGCTACAGTGATATAATGAGGGTTGCTATTTACCTAAGAAATGATGCTACAGTGATGTGGTGAGAGTTGCTACGAACCTCAAAATGATGCTACAGTGATGTAATGAGAGTTGCTACGAATCTCAAAATGATGCTAAAGTAATGTCGTGAGAGTTGCTCCTATCCTCGAAATGATGCAACAGTGATGTAGTGAGAGTTGCTACGATTCTCAAAATGATGCTAAAGTGATGTAATGAGAGTTGCTAAAAAACCTAAAAAGTGATGCTACAGTGATGTGGTGAGAGTTGATAGTAATTTCAAAATAATGCGAAAGCGGTGTAATGAGAGTTGCTACTTCCCTAAGAAATGATGCGACAGTGATGTGGTGACAGTTGCTACGAACCTCAAAATGATTCTACAGTGATGTAATGAGGGTTGCTATTTACCTAAGAAATGATGCCACAATGATGTGATGAGAGTTGCTACGAACCTAAAAAATGATGCTACAGTGATGTAGTGAGAGTTGCTACGAACCTAAGAAGTGATGCTACAGTGATGTAATGAGAGTTGCTACTAATCTCAAAATCATGGCACAGTAATGTCGTGAGAGTTACTACGAACCTCGAAATGATTCTAAAGTGATGTAATGAGAGTTGCTACAAACCTAAGAAGTGATGCTACAGTGATGTGGTGAGAGTTGATAGTAATTTCAAAATAATGCTACAGTTGCAACTTCCCTAAGAAATGATGCTACAGTGATGTGGTGAGAGTTGCTACGAACCTCAAAATGATGCTACAGTGATGTAATGAGGGTTGCTATTTACCTAAGAAATGATGCTACAGTGATGTGGTGAGAGTTGCTACGAACCTCAAAATGATGCTACAGTGATGTAATGAGAGTTGCTACGAATCTCAAAATGATGCTAAAGTAATGTCGTGAGAGTTGCTACTATCCTCGAAATGATGCAATAGTGATGTAGTGAGAGTTGCTACGATTCTCAAAATGATGCTAAAGTGATGTAATGAGAGTTGCTAAAAAACCTAAAAAGTGATGCTACAGTGATGTGGTGAGAGTTGATAGTAATTTCAAAATAATGCGAAAGCGGTGTAATGAGAGTTGCTACTTCCCTAAGAAATGATGCGACAGTGATGTGGTGACAGTTGCTACGAACCTCAAAATGATTCTACAGTGATGTAATGAGGGTTGCTATTTACCTAAGAAATGATGCCACAGTGATGTGGTGAGAGTTGCTACGAACCTAAAAAATGATGCTACAGTGATGTAGTGAGAGTTGCTACGAACCTAAGAAGTGATGCTAAAGTGATGTAATGAGAGTTGCTACTAATCTCAAAATCATGGTACGGTAATGTCGTGAGAGTTACTACGAACCTCGAAATGATTCTAAAGTGATGTAATGAGAGTTGCTACAAACCTAAGAAGTGATGCTACAGTGATGTGGTGAGAGTTGATAGTAATTTCAAAATAATGCTACAGTTGCAACTTCCCTAAGAAATGATGCTACAGTGATGTGGTGAGAGTTGCTACGAACCTCAAAATGATGCTACAGTGATGTAATGAGGGTTGCTATTTACCTAAGAAATTATGCTACAGTGATGTGGTGAGAGTTGCTACGAACCTCAAAATGATGCTACAGTGATGTGGTGAGAGTTGCTACGAACCGCAAAATGATACTACAGTGATATAATGAGGGTTGCTATTTACCTAAGAAATGATGCTGCAGTGATGTGGTGAGAGTTGCTACGAAACTCAAAATGATGCCACAGTGATGTAATGAGGGTTGCTATTTACCTAAGAAATGATGCTACAGTGATGTGATGAGAGTTGCTACGAATCTCAAAATGATGCTACAGTGATGTGGTGAGAGTTACTACGAACCTCAAAATGATACTACAGTGATGTGGTGAGAGTTGCTCCGAACCTCAAAATGATGCTACAGTGATGTAATGAGAGTTGCAACGAATCTCAAAACGATGCTAAAGTAATGTCGTGAGAGTTGCTACTATCCTCAAAATGATGCTAAAGTGATGTAATGAGAGTTGCTAAAAACCTAAGAAGTGATGCTACAGTGATGTGGTGAGAGTTGCTACGAACCTCAAAATGATGCGACAGTGATGTGGTGAGAGTTGCTACGAATCTCAAAATGATGCGACAGTGACGTAGTGAGAGTTGCTACGAACCTAAGAAGTGATGCTACAGTGATGTAATGAGAGTTGCTACTAATCTCAAAATCATGCTACAGTAATGACGTGAGAGTTGCTACGAATCTCAAAATGATGCTAAAGTGATGTAATGAGAGTTGCTACAAACCTAAGAAGTGATGCTACAGTGATGTGGTGAGAGTTGATAATAATTTCAAAATAATGCTAAAGCGGTGTAATGAGAGTTGCTACTTCCCGAGGAAATGATGCTACAATGATGTAGTGAGAGTTGCTACGAACCTCAAAATGATGCAACAGTGATGTAATGAGGGTTGCTATTTACCTAAGAAATGATGCTACAGTGATGTGGTGAGAGTTGCTACGAATCTCAAAATGATGCGACAGTGATGTCGTGAGAGTTGCTACGATCCTCAAAATGATGCTAAAGTGATGTAATGAGAGTTGCGACAAACCTAAGAAGTGATGCTACAGTGATGTAGTGAAAGTTGATAGTAATTTCAAAATAATGCTAAAGCGGTGTAATGAGAGTTGCTACTTCCCTAAGAAATGATGCGACAGTGATGTGGTGAGAGTTGCTCTAACCTCAAAATGATGGTACAGTGATGTAATGAGGGTTGCTATTTACCTAAGAAATGATGCCACAGTGATGTGGTGAGAGTTGCTACGAACCTCAAAATGATACTAAAGTGATGTGGTGAGAGTTGCTACGAATCTCAAAATGATGCTACAGTGATGTAATGAGGGTTGCTATTTACCTAAGAAATGATGCTACAGTGATGTGGTGAGAGTTGCTACGAACCTCAAAATGATGCTACAGTGATGTAATGAGGGTTGCTATTTACCTAAGAAATGATGCCACAGTGATGTGGTGAGAGTTGCTCCGAACCTCAAAATGATGCTACAGTGATGTAATGAGAGTTGCTACGAATCTCAAAACGATGCTAAAGTAATGTCGTGAGAGTTGCTACTATCCTCAAAATGATGCTAAAGTGATGTAATGAGAGTTGCTACGAACCTCAAAATGATGCGACAGTGATGTGGTGAGAGTTGCTACGAATCTCAAAATGATGCGACAGTGATGTTGTGAGAGTTGCTACGAACCTAAGAAGTGATGCTACAGTGATGTAATGAGAGTTGCTACTAATCTCAAAATCATGCTACAGTAATGTCGTGAGAGTTGCTACGAATCTCAAAATGATGCTAAAGTGATATAATGAGAGTTGCGACAAACCTAAGAAGTGATGCTACAGTGATGTAGTGAGAGTTGATAGTAATTTCAAAATAATGCTAAAGCGGTGTAATGAGAGTTGCTACTTCCCTAAGAAATGATGCGACAGTGATGTGGTGAGAGTTGCTACGAACCTCAAAATGATGCAACAGTGATGTAATGAGGGTTGCTATTTACCTAAGAAATGATGCTACGAATCTCAAAATGATGCGACAGTGATGTCGTGAGAGTTTCTACGATCCTCAAAATGATGTTTAAGTGATGTAATGAGAGTTGCGATAAACCTAAGAAGTGATGCGACAGTGATGTAGTGAGAGTTGATAGTAATTTCAAAATAATGCTAAAGCGGTGCAATGAGAGTTGCTACTTCCCTAAGAAATGATGCGACAGTGATATGGTTAGAGTTGCTCTAACCTCAAAATGATGGTACAGTGATATAATGAGGGTTGCTATTTACCTAAGAAATGATGCCACAGTGATGTGGTGAGAGTTGCTACGAACCTCAAAATGATGCTACAGTGATGCGGTGAGAGTTGCTACGAATCTCAAAATGATGCGATAGTAATGTCGTGAGAGTTGCTACGAATCTCAAAATGATGCTAAAGTGATGTAATGAGAGTTGCTAAAAACCTAAGAAGTGATGCTACAGTGATGTGGTGAGAGTTGAGAGTAATTTCAAAATAATGCTAAAGCAGTGTAATGAGAGTTGCTACTAATCTCAAAATCATGGTACAGTAATGTCGTGAGAGTTGCTACGAACCTCGAAATGATTCTAAAGTGATGTAATGAGAGTTGCTACAAACCTAAGAAGTGATGCTACAGTGATGTGGTGAGAGTTGATAGTAATTTCAAAATAATGCTACAGTTGCAACTTCCCTAAGAAATGATGCTACAGTGATGTGGTGAGAGTTGCTACGAACGTCAAAATGATGCTACAGTGATGTAATGAGGGTTGCTATTTACCTAAGAAATGATGCTACAGTGATGTGGTGAGAGTTGCTACGAACCTCAAAATGATGCTACAGTGATGTGGTGAGAGTTGCTACGAACCGCAAAATGATACTACAGTGATATAATGAGGGTTGCTATTTACCTAAGAAATGATGCTGCAGTGATGTGGTGAGAGTTGCTACGAAACTCAAAATGATGCTACAGTGATGTAATGAGGGTTGCTATTTACCTAAGAAATGATGCTACAGTGATGTGGTAAGAGTTGCTACGAATCTCAAAATGATGCTACAGTGATGTGGTGAGAGTTGCTACGAACCGCAAAATGATACTAGAGTGATATAATGAGGGTTGCTATTTACCGAAGAAATGATGCGACAGTGATGTCGTGAGAGTTGCTACGAACCTCAAAATGATGCTACAGTGATGTAATGAGGGTTGCTATTTACCTAAGAAATGATGCTACAGTGATGTGGTGAGAGTTGCTACGAACCTCAAAATGATGCTACAGTGATGTAATGAGAGTTGCTACGAATCTCAAAATGATGCTAAAGTAATGTCGTGAGAGTTGCTACTATCCTCGAAATGATGCAATAGTGATGTAGTGAGAGTTGCTACGATTCTCAAAATGATGCTAAAGTGATGTAATGAGAGTTGCTAAAAAACCTAAAAAGTGATGCTACAGTGATGTGGTGAGAGTTGATAGTAATTTCAAAATAATGCGAAAGCGGTGTAATGAGAGTTGCTACTTCCCTAAGAAATGATGCGACAGTGATGTGGTGACAGTTGCTACGAACCTCAAAATGATTCTACAGTGATGTAATGAGGGTTGCTATTTACCTAAGAAATGATGCCACAGTGATGTGGTGAGAGTTGCTACGAACCTAAAAAATGATGCTACAGTGATGTAGTGAGAGTTGCTACGAACCTAAGAAGTGATGCTAAAGTGATGTAATGAGAGTTGCTACTAATCTCAAAATCATGGTACGGTAATGTCGTGAGAGTTACTACGAACCTCGAAATGATTCTAAAGTGATGTAATGAGAGTTGCTACAAACCTAAGAAGTGATGCTACAGTGATGTGGTGAGAGTTGATAGTAATTTCAAAATAATGCTACAGTTGCAACTTCCCTAAGAAATGATGCTACAGTGATGTGGTGAGAGTTGCTACGAACCTCAAAATGATGCTACAGTGATGTAATGAGGGTTGCTATTTACCTAAGAAATTATGCTACAGTGATGTGGTGAGAGTTGCTACGAACCTCAAAATGATGCTACAGTGATGTGGTGAGAGTTGCTATGAACCGCAAAATGATACTACAGTGATATAATGAGGGTTGCTATTTACCTAAGAAATGATGCTGCAGTGATGTGGTGAGAGTTGCTACGAAACTCAAAATGATGCCACAGTGATGTAATGAGGGTTGCTATTTACCTAAGAAATGATGCTACAGTGATGTGATGAGAGTTGCTACGAATCTCAAAATGATGCTACAGTGATGTGGTGAGAGTTACTACGAACCTCAAAATGATACTACAGTGATGTGGTGAGAGTTGCTCCGAACCTCAAAATGATGCTACAGTGATGTAATGAGAGTTGCAACGAATCTCAAAACGATGCTAAAGTAATGTCGTGAGAGTTGCTACTATCCTCAAAATGATGCTAAAGTGATGTAATGAGAGTTGCTACAAACCTAAGAAGTGATGCTACAGTGATGTGGTGAGAGTTGCTACGAACCTCAAAATGATGCGACAGTGATGTGGTGAGAGTTGCTACGAATCTCAAAATGATGCGACAGTGATGTAGTGAGAGTTGCTACGAACCTAAGAAGTGATGCTACAGTGATGTAATGAGAGTTGCTACTAATCTCAAAATCATGCTACAGTAATGACGTGAGAGTTGCTACGAATCTCAAAATGATGCTAAAGTGATGTAATGAGAGTTGCTACAAACCTAAGAAGTGATGCTACAGTGATGTGGTGAGAGTTGATAGTAATTTCAAAATAATGCTAAAGCGGTGTAATGAGAGTTGCTACTTCCCGAGGAAATGATGCTACAATGATGTAGTGAGAGTTGCTACGAACCTCAAAATGATGCAACAGTGATGTAATGAGGGTTGCTATTTACCTAAGAAATGATGCTACAGTGATGTGGTGAGAGTTGCTACGAATCTCAAAATGATGCGACAGTGATGTCGTGAGAGTTGCTACGATCCTCAAAATGATGCTAAAGTGATGTAATGAGAGTTGCGACAAACCTAAGAAGTGATGCTACAGTGATGTAGTGAGAGTTGATAGTAATTTCAAAATAATGCTAAAGCGGTGTAATGAGAGTTGCTACTTCCCTAAGAAATGATGCGACAGTGATGTGGTGAGAGTTGCTCTAACCTCAAAATGATGCTACAGTGATGTAATGAGGGTTGCTATTTACCTAAGAAATGATGCTACAGTGATGTGGTGAGAGTTGCTACGAACCTCAAAATGATGCTACAGTGATGTAATGAGGGTTGCTATTTACCTAAGAAATGATGCCACAGTGATGTGGTGAGAGTTGCTCCGAACCTCAAAATGATGCTACAGTGATGTAATGAGAGTTGCTACGAATCTCAAAACGATGCTAAAGTAATGTCGTGAGAGTTGCTACTATCCTCAAAATGATGCTAAAGTGATGTAATGAGAGTTGCTACGAACCTCAAAATGATGCGACAGTGATGTGGTGAGAGTTGCTACGAATCTCAAAATGATGCGACAGTGATGTTGTGAGAGTTGCTACGAACCTAAGAAGTGATGCTACAGTGATGTAATGAGAGTTGCTACTAATCTCAAAATCATGCTACAGTAATGTCGTGAGAGTTGCTACGAATCTCAAAATGATGCTAAAGTGATGTAATGAGAGTTGCTACAAACCTAAGAAGTGATGCTACAGTGATGTGGTGAGAGTTGATAGTAATTTCAAAATAATGCTAAAGCGGTGTTATGAGAGTTGCTACTTCCCTAAGAAATGATGCTACAATGATGTAGTGAGAGTTGCTACGAACCTCAAAATGATGCAACAGTGATGTAATGAGGGTTGCTATTTACCTAAGAAATGATGCTACAGTGATGTGGTGAGAGTTGCTACGAATCTCAAAATGATGCGACAGTGATGTCGTGAGAGTTGCTACGATCCTCAAAATGATGCTAAAGTGATGTAATGAGAGTTGCGACAAACCTAAGAAGTGATGCTACAGTGATGTAGTGAGAGTTGATAATAATTTCAAAATAATGCTAAAGCGGTGTAATGAGAGTTGCTACTTCCCTAAGAAATGATGCGACAGTGATGTGGTGAGAGTTGCTCTAACCTCAAAATGATGGTACAGTGATATAATGAGGGTTGCTATTTACCTAAGAAATGATGCCACAGTGATGTGGTGAGAGTTGCTACGAACCTCAAAATGATGCTACAGTGATGTGGTGAGAGTTGCTACGAATCTCAAAATGATGCGACAGTAATGTCGTGAGAGTTGCTACGAATCTCAAAATGATGCTAAAGTGATGTAATGAGAGTTGCTAAAAACCTAAGAAGTGATGCGACAGTGATGTGGTGAGAGTTGATAGTAATTTCAAAATAATGCTAAAGCGGTGTAATGAGAGTTGCTACTTCCCAAAGAAATGATGCTACAGTGATGTGGTGAGAGTTGCTACGAACCTCAAAATGATGCTACAGTGATGTAATGAGGGTTGCTATTTACCTAAGAAATTATGCCACAGTGATGTGGTGAGAGTTGCTACGAACCTCAAAATGATGCTACAGTGATGTGGTGAGAGTTGCTACGAACCGCAAAATGATACTACAGTGATATAATGAGGGTTGCTATTTACCTAAGAAATGATGCTACAGTGATGTGGTGAGAGTTGCTACGAACCGCAAAATGATACTACAGTGATATAATGAGGGTTGCTATTTACCTAAGAAATGATGCTACAGTGATGTGGTGAGAGTTTCTACGAATCTCAAAATGATGCGACAGTGATGTCGTGAGAGTTGCTACGATCCTCAAAATGATGCTAAAGTGATGTAATGAGAGTTGCGACAAACCTAAGAAGTGATGCTACAGTGATGTAGTGAGAGTTGATAATAATTTCAAAATAATGCTAAAGCGGTGTAATGAGAGTTGCTACTTCCCTAAGAAATGATGCGACAGTGATGTGGTGAGAGTTGCTCTAACCTCAAAATGATGGTACAGTGATATAATGAGGGTTGCTATTTACCTAAGAAATGATGCCACAGTGATGTGGTGAGAGTTGCTACGAACCTCAAAATGATGCTACAGTGATGTGGTGAGAGTTGCTACGAATCTCAAAATGATGCGACAGTAATGTCGTGAGAGTTGCTACGAATCTCAAAATGATGCTAAAGTGATGTAATGAGAGTTGCTAAAAACCTAAGAAGTGATGCGACAGTGATGTGGTGAGAGTTGATAGTAATTTCAAAATAATGCTAAAGCGGTGTAATGAGAGTTGCTACTTCCCAAAGAAATGATGCTACAGTGATGTGGTGAGAGTTGCTACGAACCTCAAAATGATGCTACAGTGATGTAATGAGGGTTGCTATTTACCTAAGAAATTATGCTACAGTGATGTGGTGAGAGTTGCTACGAACCTCAAAATGATGCTACAGTGATGTGGTGAGAGTTGCTACGAACCGCAAAATGATACTACAGTGATATAATGAGGGTTGCTATTTACCTAAGAAATGATGCTACAGTGATGTGGTGAGAGTTGCTACGAACCGCAAAATGATACTACAGTGATATAATGAGGGTTGCTATTTACCTAAGAAATGATGCTACAGTGATGTGGTGAGAGTTTCTACGAATCTCAAAATGATGCTACAGTGATGTAATGAGGGTTGCTATTTACCTAAGAAATGATGCTACAGTGATGTGGTGAGAGTTACTACGAACCTCAAAATGATACTACAGTGATGTGGTGAGAGTTGCTCCGAACCTCAAAATGATGCTACAGTGATGTAATGAGAGTTGCAACGAATCTCAAAACGATGCTAAAGTAATGTCGTGAGAGTTGCTACTATCCTCAAAATGATGCTAAAGTGATGTAATGAGAGTTGCTACAAACCTAAGAAGTGATGCTACAGTGATGTGGTGAGAGTTGCTACGAACCTCAAAATGATGCGACAGTGATGTGGTGAGAGTTGCTACGAATCTCAAAATGATGCGACAGTGATGTAGTGAGAGTTGCTACGAACCTAAGAAGTGATGCTACAGTGATGTAATGAGAGTTGCTACTAATCTCAAAATCATGCTACAGTAATGACGTGAGAGTTGCTACGAATCTCAAAATGATGCTAAAGTGATGTAATGAGAGTTGCTACAAACCTAAGAAGTGATGCTACAGTGATGTGGTGAGAGTTGATAGTAATTTCAAAATAATGCTAAAGCGGTGTAATGAGAGTTGCTACTTCCCGAGGAAATGATGCTACAATGATGTAGTGAGAGTTGCTACGAACCTCAAAATGATGCAACAGTGATGTAATGAGGGTTGCTATTTACCTAAGAAATGATGCTACAGTGATGTGGTGAGAGTTGCTACGAATCTCAAAATGATGCGACAGTGATGTCGTGAGAGTTGCTACGATCCTCAAAATGATGCTAAAGTGATGTAATGAGAGTTGCGACAAACCTAAGAAGTGATGCTACAGTGATGTAGTGAGAGTTGATAGTAATTTCAAAATAATGCTAAAGCGGTGTAATGAGAGTTGCTACTTCCCTAAGAAATGATGCGACAGTGATGTGGTGAGAGTTGCTCTAACCTCAAAATGATGCTACAGTGATGTAATGAGGGTTGCTATTTACCTAAGAAATGATGCTACAGTGATGTGGTGAGAGTTGCTACGAACCTCAAAATGATGCTACAGTGATGTAATGAGGGTTGCTATTTACCTAAGAAATGATGCCACAGTGATGTGGTGAGAGTTGCTCCGAACCTCAAAATGATGCTACAGTGATGTAATGAGAGTTGCTACGAATCTCAAAACGATGCTAAAGTAATGTCGTGAGAGTTGCTACTATCCTCAAAATGATGCTAAAGTGATGTAATGAGAGTTGCTACGAACCTCAAAATGATGCGACAGTGATGTGGTGAGAGTTGCTACGAATCTCAAAATGATGCGACAGTGATGTTGTGAGAGTTGCTACGAACCTAAGAAGTGATGCTACAGTGATGTAATGAGAGTTGCTACTAATCTCAAAATCATGCTACAGTAATGTCGTGAGAGTTGCTACGAATCTCAAAATGATGCTAAAGTGATGTAATGAGAGTTGCTACAAACCTAAGAAGTGATGCTACAGTGATGTGGTGAGAGTTGATAGTAATTTCAAAATAATGCTAAAGCGGTGTTATGAGAGTTGCTACTTCCCTAAGAAATGATGCTACAATGATGTAGTGAGAGTTGCTACGAACCTCAAAATGATGCAACAGTGATGTAATGAGGGTTGCTATTTACCTAAGAAATGATGCTACAGTGATGTGGTGAGAGTTGCTACGAATCTCAAAATGATGCGACAGTGATGTCGTGAGAGTTGCTACGATCCTCAAAATGATGCTAAAGTGATGTAATGAGAGTTGCGACAAACCTAAGAAGTGATGCTACAGTGATGTAGTGAGAGTTGATAACAATTTCAAAATAATGCTAAAGCGGTGTAATGAGAGTTGCTACTTCCCTAAGAAATGATGCGACAGTGATGTGGTGAGAGTTGCTCTAACCTCAAAATGATGGTACAGTGATATAATGAGGGTTGCTATTTACCTAAGAAATGATGCCACAGTGATGTGGTGAGAGTTGCTACGAACCTCAAAATGATGCTACAGTGATGTGGTGAGAGTTGCTACGAATCTCAAAATGATGCGACAGTAATGTCGTGAGAGTTGCTACGAATCTCAAAATGATGCTAAAGTGATGTAATGAGAGTTGCTAAAAACCTAAGAAGTGATGCGACAGTGATGTGGTGAGAGTTGATAGTAATTTCAAAATAATGCTAAAGCGGTGTAATGAGAGTTGCTACTTCCCAAAGAAATGATGCTACAGTGATGTGGTGAGAGTTGCTACGAACCTCAAAATGATGCTACAGTGATGTAATGAGGGTTGCTATTTACCTAAGAAATTATGCCACAGTGATGTGGTGAGAGTTGCTACGAACCTCAAAATGATGCTACAGTGATGTGGTGAGAGTTGCTACGAACCGCAAAATGATACTACAGTGATATAATGAGGGTTGCTATTTACCTAAGAAATGATGCTACAGTGATGTGGTGAGAGTTGCTACGAACCGCAAAATGATACTACAGTGATATAATGAGGGTTGCTATTTACCTAAGAAATGATGCTACAGTGATGTGGTGAGAGTTTCTACGAATCTCAAAATGATGCGACAGTGATGTCGTGAGAGTTGCTACGATCCTCAAAATGATGCTAAAGTGATGTAATGAGAGTTGCGACAAACCTAAGAAGTGATGCTACAGTGATGTAGTGAGAGTTGATAATAATTTCAAAATAATGCTAAAGCGGTGTAATGAGAGTTGCTACTTCCCTAAGAAATGATGCGACAGTGATGTGGTGAGAGTTGCTCTAACCTCAAAATGATGGTACAGTGATATAATGAGGGTTGCTATTTACCTAAGAAATGATGCCACAGTGATGTGGTGAGAGTTGCTACGAACCTCAAAATGATGCTACAGTGATGTGGTGAGAGTTGCTACGAATCTCAAAATGATGCGACAGTAATGTCGTGAGAGTTGCTACGAATCTCAAAATGATGCTAAAGTGATGTAATGAGAGTTGCTAAAAACCTAAGAAGTGATGCGACAGTGATGTGGTGAGAGTTGATAGTAATTTCAAAATAATGCTAAAGCGGTGTAATGAGAGTTGCTACTTCCCAAAGAAATGATGCTACAGTGATGTGGTGAGAGTTGCTACGAACCTCAAAATGATGCTACAGTGATGTAATGAGGGTTGCTATTTACCTAAGAAATTATGCTACAGTGATGTGGTGAGAGTTGCTACGAACCTCAAAATGATGCTACAGTGATGTGGTGAGAGTTGCTACGAACCGCAAAATGATACTACAGTGATATAATGAGGGTTGCTATTTACCTAAGAAATGATGCTACAGTGATGTGGTGAGAGTTGCTACGAACCGCAAAATGATACTACAGTGATATAATGAGGGTTGCTATTTACCTAAGAAATGATGCTACAGTGATGTGGTGAGAGTTTCTACGAATCTCAAAATGATGCTACAGTGATGTAATGAGGGTTGCTATTTACCTAAGAAATGATGCTACAGTGATGTGGTGAGAGTTACTACGAACCTCAAAATGATACTACAGTGATGTGGTGAGAGTTGCTCCGAACCTCAAAATGATGCTACAGTGATGTAATGAGAGTTGCAACGAATCTCAAAACGATGCTAAAGTAATGTCGTGAGAGTTGCTACTATCCTCAAAATGATGCTAAAGTGATGTAATGAGAGTTGCTACAAACCTAAGAAGTGATGCTACAGTGATGTGGTGAGAGTTGCTACGAACCTCAAAATGATGCGACAGTGATGTGGTGAGAGTTGCTACGAATCTCAAAATGATGCGACAGTGATGTAGTGAGAGTTGCTACGAACCTAAGAAGTGATGCTACAGTGATGTAATGAGAGTTGCTACTAATCTCAAAATCATGCTACAGTAATGACGTGAGAGTTGCTACGAATCTCAAAATGATGCTAAAGTGATGTAATGAGAGTTGCTACAAACCTAAGAAGTGATGCTACAGTGATGTGGTGAGAGTTGATAGTAATTTCAAAATAATGCTAAAGCGGTGTAATGAGAGTTGCTACTTCCCGAGGAAATGATGCTACAATGATGTAGTGAGAGTTGCTACGAACCTCAAAATGATGCAACAGTGATGTAATGAGGGTTGCTATTTACCTAAGAAATGATGCTACAGTGATGTGGTGAGAGTTGCTACGAATCTCAAAATGATGCGACAGTGATGTCGTGAGAGTTGCTACGATCCTCAAAATGATGCTAAAGTGATGTAATGAGAGTTGCGACAAACCTAAGAAGTGATGCTACAGTGATGTAGTGAGAGTTGATAGTAATTTCAAAATAATGCTAAAGCGGTGTAATGAGAGTTGCTACTTCCCTAAGAAATGATGCGACAGTGATGTGGTGAGAGTTGCTCTAACCTCAAAATGATGCTACAGTGATGTAATGAGGGTTGCTATTTACCTAAGAAATGATGCTACAGTGATGTGGTGAGAGTTGCTACGAACCTCAAAATGATGCTACAGTGATGTAATGAGGGTTGCTATTTACCTAAGAAATGATGCCACAGTGATGTGGTGAGAGTTGCTCCGAACCTCAAAATGATGCTACAGTGATGTAATGAGAGTTGCTACGAATCTCAAAACGATGCTAAAGTAATGTCGTGAGAGTTGCTACTATCCTCAAAATGATGCTAAAGTGATGTAATGAGAGTTGCTACGAACCTCAAAATGATGCGACAGTGATGTGGTGAGAGTTGCTACGAATCTCAAAATGATGCGACAGTGATGTTGTGAGAGTTGCTACGAACCTAAGAAGTGATGCTACAGTGATGTAATGAGAGTTGCTACTAATCTCAAAATCATGCTACAGTAATGTCGTGAGAGTTGCTACGAATCTCAAAATGATGCTAAAGTGATGTAATGAGAGTTGCTACAAACCTAAGAAGTGATGCTACAGTGATGTGGTGAGAGTTGATAGTAATTTCAAAATAATGCTAAAGCGGTGTTATGAGAGTTGCTACTTCCCTAAGAAATGATGCTACAATGATGTAGTGAGAGTTGCTACGAACCTCAAAATGATGCAACAGTGATGTAATGAGGGTTGCTATTTACCTAAGAAATGATGCTACAGTGATGTGGTGAGAGTTGCTACGAATCTCAAAATGATGCGACAGTGATGTCGTGAGAGTTGCTACGATCCTCAAAATGATGCTAAAGTGATGTAATGAGAGTTGCGACAAACCTAAGAAGTGATGCTACAGTGATGTAGTGAGAGTTGATAACAATTTCAAAATAATGCTAAAGCGGTGTAATGAGAGTTGCTACTTCCCTAAGAAATGATGCGACAGTGATGTGGTGAGAGTTGCTCTAACCTCAAAATGATGGTACAGTGATATAATGAGGGTTGCTATTTACCTAAGAAATGATGCCACAGTGATGTGGTGAGAGTTGCTACGAACCTCAAAATGATGCTACAGTGATGTGGTGAGAGTTGCTACGAATCTCAAAATGATGCGACAGTAATGTCGTGAGAGTTGCTACGAATCTCAAAATGATGCTAAAGTGATGTAATGAGAGTTGCTAAAAACCTAAGAAGTGATGCGACAGTGATGTGGTGAGAGTTGATAGTAATTTCAAAATAATGCTAAAGCGGTGTAATGAGAGTTGCTACTTCCCAAAGAAATGATGCTACAGTGATGTGGTGAGAGTTGCTACGAACCTCAAAATGATGCTACAGTGATGTAATGAGGGTTGCTATTTACCTAAGAAATTATGCCACAGTGATGTGGTGAGAGTTGCTACGAACCTCAAAATGATGCTACAGTGATGTGGTGAGAGTTGCTACGAACCGCAAAATGATACTACAGTGATATAATGAGGGTTGCTATTTACCTAAGAAATGATGCTACAGTGATGTGGTGAGAGTTGCTACGAACCGCAAAATGATACTACAGTGATATAATGAGGGTTGCTATTTACCTAAGAAATGATGCTACAGTGATGTGGTGAGAGTTTCTACGAATCTCAAAATGATGCGACAGTGATGTCGTGAGAGTTGCTACGATCCTCAAAATGATGCTAAAGTGATGTAATGAGAGTTGCGACAAACCTAAGAAGTGATGCTACAGTGATGTAGTGAGAGTTGATAATAATTTCAAAATAATGCTAAAGCGGTGTAATGAGAGTTGCTACTTCCCTAAGAAATGATGCGACAGTGATGTGGTGAGAGTTGCTCTAACCTCAAAATGATGGTACAGTGATATAATGAGGGTTGCTATTTACCTAAGAAATGATGCCACAGTGATGTGGTGAGAGTTGCTACGAACCTCAAAATGATGCTACAGTGATGTGGTGAGAGTTGCTACGAATCTCAAAATGATGCGACAGTAATGTCGTGAGAGTTGCTACGAATCTCAAAATGATGCTAAAGTGATGTAATGAGAGTTGCTAAAAACCTAAGAAGTGATGCGACAGTGATGTGGTGAGAGTTGATAGTAATTTCAAAATAATGCTAAAGCGGTGTAATGAGAGTTGCTACTTCCCAAAGAAATGATGCTACAGTGATGTGGTGAGAGTTGCTACGAACCTCAAAATGATGCTACAGTGATGTAATGAGGGTTGCTATTTACCTAAGAAATTATGCTACAGTGATGTGGTGAGAGTTGCTACGAACCTCAAAATGATGCTACAGTGATGTGGTGAGAGTTGCTACGAACCGCAAAATGATACTACAGTGATATAATGAGGGTTGCTATTTACCTAAGAAATGATGCTACAGTGATGTGGTGAGAGTTGCTACGAACCGCAAAATGATACTACAGTGATATAATGAGGGTTGCTATTTACCTAAGAAATGATGCTACAGTGATGTGGTGAGAGTTTCTACGAATCTCAAAATGATGCTACAGTGATGTAATGAGGGTTGCTATTTACCTAAGAAATGATGCTACAGTGATGTGGTGAGAGTTACTACGAACCTCAAAATGATACTACAGTGATGTGGTGAGAGTTGCTCCGAACCTCAAAATGATGCTACAGTGATGTAATGAGAGTTGCAACGAATCTCAAAACGATGCTAAAGTAATGTCGTGAGAGTTGCTACTATCCTCAAAATGATGCTAAAGTGATGTAATGAGAGTTGCTACAAACCTAAGAAGTGATGCTACAGTGATGTGGTGAGAGTTGCTACGAACCTCAAAATGATGCGACAGTGATGTGGTGAGAGTTGCTACGAATCTCAAAATGATGCGACAGTGATGTAGTGAGAGTTGCTACGAACCTAAGAAGTGATGCTACAGTGATGTAATGAGAGTTGCTACTAATCTCAAAATCATGCTACAGTAATGACGTGAGAGTTGCTACGAATCTCAAAATGATGCTAAAGTGATGTAATGAGAGTTGCTACAAACCTAAGAAGTGATGCTACAGTGATGTGGTGAGAGTTGATAGTAATTTCAAAATAATGCTAAAGCGGTGTAATGAGAGTTGCTACTTCCCGAGGAAATGATGCTACAATGATGTAGTGAGAGTTGCTACGAACCTCAAAATGATGCAACAGTGATGTAATGAGGGTTGCTATTTACCTAAGAAATGATGCTACAGTGATGTGGTGAGAGTTGCTACGAATCTCAAAATGATGCGACAGTGATGTCGTGAGAGTTGCTACGATCCTCAAAATGATGCTAAAGTGATGTAATGAGAGTTGCGACAAACCTAAGAAGTGATGCTACAGTGATGTAGTGAGAGTTGATAGTAATTTCAAAATAATGCTAAAGCGGTGTAATGAGAGTTGCTACTTCCCTAAGAAATGATGCGACAGTGATGTGGTGAGAGTTGCTCTAACCTCAAAATGATGCTACAGTGATGTAATGAGGGTTGCTATTTACCTAAGAAATGATGCTACAGTGATGTGGTGAGAGTTGCTACGAACCTCAAAATGATGCTACAGTGATGTAATGAGGGTTGCTATTTACCTAAGAAATGATGCCACAGTGATGTGGTGAGAGTTGCTCCGAACCTCAAAATGATGCTACAGTGATGTAATGAGAGTTGCTACGAATCTCAAAACGATGCTAAAGTAATGTCGTGAGAGTTGCTACTATCCTCAAAATGATGCTAAAGTGATGTAATGAGAGTTGCTACGAACCTCAAAATGATGCGACAGTGATGTGGTGAGAGTTGCTACGAATCTCAAAATGATGCGACAGTGATGTTGTGAGAGTTGCTACGAACCTAAGAAGTGATGCTACAGTGATGTAATGAGAGTTGCTACTAATCTCAAAATCATGCTACAGTAATGTCGTGAGAGTTGCTACGAATCTCAAAATGATGCTAAAGTGATGTAATGAGAGTTGCTACAAACCTAAGAAGTGATGCTACAGTGATGTGGTGAGAGTTGATAGTAATTTCAAAATAATGCTAAAGCGGTGTTATGAGAGTTGCTACTTCCCTAAGAAATGATGCTACAATGATGTAGTGAGAGTTGCTACGAACCTCAAAATGATGCAACAGTGATGTAATGAGGGTTGCTATTTACCTAAGAAATGATGCTACAGTGATGTGGTGAGAGTTGCTACGAATCTCAAAATGATGCGACAGTGATGTCGTGAGAGTTGCTACGATCCTCAAAATGATGCTAAAGTGATGTAATGAGAGTTGCGACAAACCTAAGAAGTGATGCTACAGTGATGTAGTGAGAGTTGATAATAATTTCAAAATAATGCTAAAGCGGTGTAATGAGAGTTGCTACTTCCCTAAGAAATGATGCGACAGTGATGTGGTGAGAGTTGCTCTAACCTCAAAATGATGGTACAGTGATATAATGAGGGTTGCTATTTACCTAAGAAATGATGCCACAGTGATGTGGTGAGAGTTGCTACGAACCTCAAAATGATGCTACAGTGATGTGGTGAGAGTTGCTACGAATCTCAAAATGATGCGACAGTAATGTCGTGAGAGTTGCTACGAATCTCAAAATGATGCTAAAGTGATGTAATGAGAGTTGCTAAAAACCTAAGAAGTGATGCGACAGTGATGTGGTGAGAGTTGATAGTAATTTCAAAATAATGCTAAAGCGGTGTAATGAGAGTTGCTACTTCCCAAAGAAATGATGCTACAGTGATGTGGTGAGAGTTGCTACGAACCTCAAAATGATGCTACAGTGATGTAATGAGGGTTGCTATTTACCTAAGAAATTATGCTACAGTGATGTGGTGAGAGTTGCTACGAACCTCAAAATGATGCTACAGTGATGTGGTGAGAGTTGCTACGAACCGCAAAATGATACTACAGTGATATAATGAGGGTTGCTATTTACCTAAGAAATGATGCTACAGTGATGTGGTGAGAGTTGCTACGAACCGCAAAATGATACTACAGTGATATAATGAGGGTTGCTATTTACCTAAGAAATGATGCGACAGTGATGTGGTGAGAGTTGGTACGAATCTCAAAATGATGCGACAGTGATGTAGTGAGAGTTGCTACGAACCTAAGAAGTGATGCTACAGTGATGTAATGAGAGTTGCTACTAATCTCAAAATCATGCTACAGTAATGACGTGAGAGTTGCTACGAATCTCAAAATGATGCTAAAGTGATGTAATGAGAGTTGCTACAAACCTAAGAAGTGATGCTACAGTGATGTGGTGAGAGTTGATAGTAATTTCAAAATAATGCTAAAGCGGTGTAATGAGAGTTGCTACTTCCCGAGGAAATGATGCTACAATGATGTAGTGAGAGTTGCTACGAACCTCAAAATTATGCAACAGTGATGTAATGAGGGTTGCTATTTACCTAAGAAATGATGCTACAGTGATGTGGTGAGAGTTGCTACGAATCTCAAAATGATGCGACAGTGATGTCGTGAGAGTTGCTACGATCCTCAAAATGATGCTAAAGTGATGTAATGAGAGTTGCTACTAATCTCAAAATCATGCTACAGTAATGACGTGAGAGTTGCTACGAATCTCAAAATGATGCTAAAGTGATGTAATGAGAGTTGCTACAAACCTAAGAAGTGATGCTACAGTGATGTGGTGAGAGTTGATAGTAATTTCAAAATAATGCTAAAGCGGTGTAATGAGAGTTGCTACTTCCCGAGGAAATGATGCTACAATGATGTAGTGAGAGTTGCTACGAACCTCAAAATGATGCAACAGTGATGTAATGAGGGTTGCTATTTACCTAAGAAATGATGCTACAGTGATGTGGTGAGAGTTGCTACGAATCTCAAAATGATGCGACAGTGATGTCGTGAGAGTTGCTACGATCCTCAAAATGATGCTAAAGTGATGTAATGAGAGTTGCGACAAACCTAAGAAGTGATGCTACAGTGATGTAGTGAGAGTTGATAGTAATTTCAAAATAATGCTAAAGCGGTGTAATGAGATTTGCTACTTCCCTAAGAAATGATGCGACAGTGATGTGGTGAGAGTTGCTCTAACCTCAAAATGATGGTACAGTGATGTAATGAGGGTTGCTATTTACCTAAGAAATGATGCCACAGTGATGTGGTGAGAGTTGCTACGAATCTCAAAATGATGCTACAGTGATGTAATGAGGGTTGCTATTTACCTAAGAAATGATGCTACAGTGATGTGGTGAGAGTTGCTACGAACCTCAAAATGATGCTACAGTGATGTAATGAGGGTTGCTATTTACCTAAGAAATGATGCCACAGTGATGTGGTGAGAGTTGCTCCGAACCTCAAAATGATGCTACAGTGATGTAATGAGAGTTGCTACGAATCTCAAAACGATGCTAAAGTAATGTCGTGAGAGTTGCTACTATCCTCAAAATGATGCTAAAGTGATGTAATGAGAGTTGCTACGAACCTCAAAATGATGCGACAGTGATGTGGTGAGAGTTGCTACGAATCTCAAAATGATGCGACAGTGATGTTGTGAGAGTTGCTACGAACCTAAGAAGTGATGCTAAAGTGATGTAATGAGAGTTGCTACTAATCTATAAATCATGCTACAGTAATGTCGTGAGAGTTGCTACGAATCTCAAAATGATGCTAAAGTGATGTAATGAGAGTTGCTACAAACCTAAGAAGTGATGCTACAGTGATGTGGTGAGAGTTGATAGTAATTTCAAAATAATGCTAAAGCGGTGTTATGAGAGTTGCTACTTCCCTAAGAAATGATGCTACAATGATGTAGTGAGAGTTGCTACGAACCTCAAAATGATGCAACAGTGATGTAATGAGGGTTGCTATTTACCTAAGAAATGATGCTACAGTGATGTGGTGAGAGTTGCTACGAATCTCAAAATGATGCGACAGTGATGTCGTGAGAGTTGCTACGATCCTCAAAATGATGCTAAAGTGATATAATGAGAGTTGCGACAAACCTAAGAAGTGATGCTACAGTGATGTAGTGAGAGTTGATAGTAATTTCAAAATAATGCTAAAGCGGTGTAATGACAGTTGCTACTTCCCTAAGAAATGATGCGACAGTGATGTGGTGAGAGTTGCTACGAACCTCAAAATGATGCAACAGTGATGTAATGAGGGTTGCTATTTACCTAAGAAATGATGCTACGAATCTCAAAATGATGCGACAGTGATGTCGTGAGAGTTTCTACGATCCTCAAAATGATGTTTAAGTGATGTAATGAGAGTTGCGATAAACCTAAGAAGTGATGCTACAGTGATGTAGTGAGAGTTGATAGTAATTTCAAAATAATGCTAAAGCGGTGCAATGAGAGTTGCTACTTCCCTAAGAAATGATGCGACAGTGATGTGGTTAGAGTTGCTCTAACCTCAAAATGATGGTACAGTGATATAATGAGGGTTGCTATTTACCTAAGAAATGATGCCACAGTGATGTGGTGAGAGTTGCTACGAACCTCAAAATGATGCTACAGTGATGCGGTGAGAGTTGCTACGAATCTCAAAATGATGCGATAGTAATGTCGTGAGAGTTGCTACGAATCTCAAAATGATGCTAAAGTGATGTAATGAGAGTTGCTAAAAACCTAAGAAGTGATGCTACAGTGATGTGGTGAGAGTTGAGAGTAATTTCAAAATAATGCTAATGCAGTGTAATGAGAGTTGCTACTAATCTCAAAATCATGGTACAGTAATGTCGTGAGAGTTGCTACGAACCTCGAAATGATTCTAAAGTGATGTAATGAGAGTTGCTACAAACCTAAGAAGTGATGCTACAGTGATGTGGTGAGAGTTGATAGTAATTTCAAAATAATGCTACAGTTGCAACTTCCCTAAGAAATGATGCTACAGTGATGTGGTGAGAGTTGCTACGAACCTCAAAATGATGCTACAGTGATGTAATGAGGGTTGCTATTTACCTAAGAAATGATGCTACAGTGATGTGGTGAGAGTTGCTACGAACCTCAAAATGATGCTACAGTGATGTGGTGAGAGTTGCTACGAACCGCAAAATGATACTACAGTGATATAATGAGGGTTGCTATTTACCTAAGAAATGATGCTGCAGTGATGTGGTGAGAGTTGCTACGAAACTCAAAATGATGCTACAGTGATGTAATGAGGGTTGCTATTTACCTAAGAAATGATGCTACAGTGATGTGGTGAGAGTTGCTACGAATCTCAAAATGATGCTACAGTGATGTGGTGAGAGTTGCTACGAACCGCAAAATGATACTAGAGTGATATAATGAGGGTTGCTATTTACCGAAGAAATGATGCGACAGTGATGTCGTGAGAGTTGCTACGAACCGCAAAATGATGCTACAGTGATATAATGAGGGTTGCTATTTACCTAAGAAATGATGCTACAGTGATGTGGTGAGAGTTGCTACGAACCTCAAAATGATGCTACAGTGATGTAATGAGAGTTGCTACGAATCTCAAAATGATGCTAAAGTAATGTCGTGAGAGTTGCTCCTATCCTCGAAATGATGCAACAGTGATGTAGTGAGAGTTGCTACGATTCTCAAAATGATACTACAGTGATGTGGTGAGAGTTGCTCCGAACCTCAAAATGATGCTACAGTGATGTAATGAGAGTTGCAACGAATCTCAAAACGATGCTAAAGTAATGTCGTGAGAGTTGCTACTATCCTCAAAATGATGCTAAAGTGATGTAATGAGAGTTGCTACAAACCTAAGAAGTGATGCTACAGTGATGTGGTGAGAGTTGCTACGAACCTCAAAATGATGCGACAGTGATGTGGTGAGAGTTGGTACGAATCTCAAAATGATGCGACAGTGATGTAGTGAGAGTTGCTACGAACCTAAGAAGTGATGCTACAGTGATGTAATGAGAGTTGCTACTAATCTCAAAATCATGCTACAGTAATGACGTGAGAGTTGCTACGAATCTCAAAATGATGCTAAAGTGATGTAATGAGAGTTGCTACAAACCTAAGAAGTGATGCTACAGTGATGTGGTGAGAGTTGATAGTAATTTCAAAATAATGCTAAAGCGGTGTAATGAGAGTTGCTACTTCCCGAGGAAATGATGCTACAATGATGTAGTGAGAGTTGCTACGAACCTCAAAATTATGCAACAGTGATGTAATGAGGGTTGCTATTTACCTAAGAAATGATGCTACAGTGATGTGGTGAGAGTTGCTACGAATCTCAAAATGATGCGACAGTGATGTCGTGAGAGTTGCTACGATCCTCAAAATGATGCTAAAGTGATGTAATGAGAGTTGCTACTAATCTCAAAATCATGCTACAGTAATGACGTGAGAGTTGCTACGAATCTCAAAATGATGCTAAAGTGATGTAATGAGAGTTGCTACAAACCTAAGAAGTGATGCTACAGTGATGTGGTGAGAGTTGATAGTAATTTCAAAATAATGCTAAAGCGGTGTAATGAGAGTTGCTACTTCCCGAGTAAATGATGCTACAATGATGTAGTGAGAGTTGCTACGAACCTCAAAATGATGCAACAGTGATGTAATGAGGGTTGCTATTTACCTAAGAAATGATGCTACAGTGATGTGGTGAGTGTTGCTACGAATCTCAAAATGATGCGACAGTGATGTCGTGAGAGTTGCTACGATCCTCAAAATGATGCTAAAGTGATGTAATGAGAGTTGCGACAAACCTAAGAAGTGATGCTACAGTGATGTAGTGAGAGTTGATAGTAATTTCAAAATAATGCTAAAGCGGTGTAATGAGAGTTGCTACTTCCCTAAGAAATGATGCGACAGTGATGTGGTGAGAGTTGCTCTAACCTCAAAATGATGGGACAGTGATGTAATGAGGGTTGCTATTTACCTAAGAAATGATGCCACAGTGATGTGGTGAGAGTTGCTACGAATCTCAAAATGATGCTACAGTGATGTAATGAGGGTTGCTATTTACCTAAGAAATGATGCTACAGTGATGTGGTGAGAGTTGCTACGAACCTCAAAATGATGCTACAGTGATGTAATGAGGGTTGCTATTTACCTAAGAAATGATGCCACAGTGATGTGGTGAGAGTTGCTCCGAACCTCAAAATGATGCTACAGTGATGTAATGAGAGTTGCTACGAATCTCAAAACGATGCTAAAGTAATGTCGTGAGAGTTGCTACTATCCTCAAAATGATGCTAAAGTGATGTAATGAGAGTTGCTACGAACCTCAAAATGATGCGACAGTGATGTGGTGAGAGTTGCTACGAATCTCAAAATGATGCGACAGTGATGTTGTGAGAGTTGCTACGAACCTAAGAAGTGATGCTAAAGTGATGTAATGAGAGTTGCTACTAATCTATAAATCATGCTACAGTAATGTCGTGAGAGTTGCTACGAATCTCAAAATGATGCTAAAGTGATGTAATGAGAGTTGCTACAAACCTAAGAAGTGATGCTACAGTGATGTGGTGAGAGTTGATAGTAATTTCAAAATAATGCTAAAGCGGTGTTATGAGAGTTGCTACTTCCCTAAGAAATGATGCTACAATGATGTAGTGAGAGTTGCTACGAACCTCAAAATGATGCAACAGTGATGTAATGAGGGTTGCTATTTACCTAAGAAATGATGCTACAGTGATGTGGTGAGAGTTGCTACGAATCTCAAAATGATGCGACAGTGATGTCGTGAGAGTTGCTACGATCCTCAAAATGATGCTAAAGTGATATAATGAGAGTTGCGACAAACCTAAGAAGTGATGCTACAGTGATGTAGTGAGAGTTGATAGTAATTTCAAAATAATGCTAAAGCGGTGTAATGAGAGTTGCTACTTCCCTAAGAAATGATGCGACAGTGATGTGGTGAGAGTTGCTACGAACCTCAAAATGATGCGACAGTGATGTGGTGAGAGTTGGTACGAATCTCAAAATGATGCGACAGTGATGTAGTGAGAGTTGCTACGAACCTAAGAAGTGATGCTACAGTGATGTAATGAGAGTTGCTACTAATCTCAAAATCATGCTACAGTAATGACGTGAGAGTTGCTACGAATCTCAAAATGATGCTAAAGTGATGTAATGAGAGTTGCTACAAACCTAAGAAGTGATGCTACAGTGATGTGGTGAGAGTTGATAGTAATTTCAAAATAATGCTAAAGCGGTGTAATGAGAGTTGCTACTTCCCGAGGAAATGATGCTACAATGATGTAGTGAGAGTTGCTACGAACCTCAAAATTATGCAACAGTGATGTAATGAGGGTTGCTATTTACCTAAGAAATGATGCTACAGTGATGTGGTGAGAGTTGCTACGAATCTCAAAATGATGCGACAGTGATGTCGTGAGAGTTGCTACGATCCTCAAAATGATGCTAAAGTGATGTAATGAGAGTTGCTACTAATCTCAAAATCATGCTACAGTAATGACGTGAGAGTTGCTACGAATCTCAAAATGATGCTAAAGTGATGTAATGAGAGTTGCTACAAACCTAAGAAGTGATGCTACAGTGATGTGGTGAGAGTTGATAGTAATTTCAAAATAATGCTAAAGCGGTGTAATGAGAGTTGCTACTTCCCGAGGAAATGATGCTACAATGATGTAGTGAGAGTTGCTACGAACCTCAAAATGATGCAACAGTGATGTAATGAGGGTTGCTATTTACCTAAGAAATGATGCTACAGTGATGTGGTGAGAGTTGCTACGAATCTCAAAATGATGCGACAGTGATGTCGTGAGAGTTGCTACGATCCTCAAAATGATGCTAAAGTGATGTAATGAGAGTTGCGACAAACCTAAGAAGTGATGCTACAGTGATGTAGTGAGAGTTGATAGTAATTTCAAAATAATGCTAAAGCGGTGTAATGAGAGTTGCTACTTCCCTAAGAAATGATGCGACAGTGATGTGGTGAGAGTTGCTCTAACCTCAAAATGATGGGACAGTGATGTAATGAGGGTTGCTATTTACCTAAGAAATGATGCCACAGTGATGTGGTGAGAGTTGCTACGAATCTCAAAATGATGCTACAGTGATGTAATGAGGGTTGCTATTTACCTAAGAAATGATGCTACAGTGATGTGGTGAGAGTTGCTACGAACCTCAAAATGATGCTACAGTGATGTAATGAGGGTTGCTATTTACCTAAGAAATGATGCCACAGTGATGTGGTGAGAGTTGCTCCGAACCTCAAAATGATGCTACAGTGATGTAATGAGAGTTGCTACGAATCTCAAAACGATGCTAAAGTAATGTCGTGAGAGTTGCTACTATCCTCAAAATGATGCTAAAGTGATGTAATGAGAGTTGCTACGAACCTCAAAATGATGCGACAGTGATGTGGTGAGAGTTGCTACGAATCTCAAAATGATGCGACAGTGATGTTGTGAGAGTTGCTACGAACCTAAGAAGTGATGCTAAAGTGATGTAATGAGAGTTGCTACTAATCTATAAATCATGCTACAGTAATGTCGTGAGAGTTGCTACGAATCTCAAAATGATGCTAAAGTGATGTAATGAGAGTTGCTACAAACCTAAGAAGTGATGCTACAGTGATGTGGTGAGAGTTGATAGTAATTTCAAAATAATGCTAAAGCGGTGTTATGAGAGTTGCTACTTCCCTAAGAAATGATGCTACAATGATGTAGTGAGAGTTGCTACGAACCTCAAAATGATGCAACAGTGATGTAATGAGGGTTGCTATTTACCTAAGAAATGATGCTACAGTGATGTGGTGAGAGTTGCTACGAATCTCAAAATGATGCGACAGTGATGTCGTGAGAGTTGCTACGATCCTCAAAATGATGCTAAAGTGATATAATGAGAGTTGCGACAAACCTAAGAAGTGATGCTACAGTGATGTAGTGAGAGTTGATAGTAATTTCAAAATAATGCTAAAGCGGTGTAATGAGAGTTGCTACTTCCCTAAGAAATGATGCGACAGTGATGTGGTGAGAGTTGCTACGAACCTCAAAATGATGCAACAGTGATGTAATGAGGGTTGCTATTTACCTAAGAAATGATGCTACGAATCTCAAAATGATGCGACAGTGATGTCGTGAGAGTTTCTACGATCCTCAAAATGATGTTTAAGTGATGTAATGAGAGTTGCGATAAACCTAAGAAGTGATGCTACAGTGATGTAGTGAGAGTTGATAGTAATTTCAAAATAATGCTAAAGCGGTGCAATGAGAGTTGCTACTTCCCTAAGAAATGATGCGACAGTGATGTGGTTAGAGTTGCTCTAACCTCAAAATGATGGTACAGTGATATAATGAGGGTTGCTATTTACCTAAGAAATGATGCCACAGTGATGTGGTGAGAGTTGCTACGAACCTCAAAATGATGCTACAGTGATGCGGTGAGAGTTGCTACGAATCTCAAAATGATGCGATAGTAATGTCGTGAGAGTTGCTACGAATCTCAAAATGATGCTAAAGTGATGTAATGAGAGTTGCTAAAAACCTAAGAAGTGATGCTACAGTGATGTGGTGAGAGTTGAGAGTAATTTCAAAATAATGCTAATGCAGTGTAATGAGAGTTGCTACTAATCTCAAAATCATGGTACAGTAATGTCGTGAGAGTTGCTACGAACCTCGAAATGATTCTAAAGTGATGTAATGAGAGTTGCTACAAACCTAAGAAGTGATGCTACAGTGATGTGGTGAGAGTTGATAGTAATTTCAAAATAATGCTACAGTTGCAACTTCCCTAAGAAATGATGCTACAGTGATGTGGTGAGAGTTGCTACGAACCTCAAAATGATGCTACAGTGATGTAATGAGGGTTGCTATTTACCTAAGAAATGATGCTACAGTGATGTGGTGAGAGTTGCTACGAACCTCAAAATGATGCTACAGTGATGTGGTGAGAGTTGCTACGAACCGCAAAATGATACTACAGTGATATAATGAGGGTTGCTATTTACCTAAGAAATGATGCTGCAGTGATGTGGTGAGAGTTGCTACGAAACTCAAAATGATGCTACAGTGATGTAATGAGGGTTGCTATTTACCTAAGAAATGATGCTACAGTGATGTGGTGAGAGTTGCTACGAATCTCAAAATGATGCTACAGTGATGTGGTGAGAGTTGCTACGAACCGCAAAATGATACTAGAGTGATATAATGAGGGTTGCTATTTACCGAAGAAATGATGCGACAGTGATGTCGTGAGAGTTGCTACGAACCGCAAAATGATGCTACAGTGATATAATGAGGGTTGCTATTTACCTAAGAAATGATGCTACAGTGATGTGGTGAGAGTTGCTACGAACCTCAAAATGATGCTACAGTGATGTAATGAGAGTTGCTACGAATCTCAAAATGATGCTAAAGTAATGTCGTGAGAGTTGCTCCTATCCTCGAAATGATGCAACAGTGATGTAGTGAGAGTTGCTACGATTCTCAAAATGATACTACAGTGATGTGGTGAGAGTTGCTCCGAACCTCAAAATGATGCTACAGTGATGTAATGAGAGTTGCAACGAATCTCAAAACGATGCTAAAGTAATGTCGTGAGAGTTGCTACTATCCTCAAAATGATGCTAAAGTGATGTAATGAGAGTTGCTACAAACCTAAGAAGTGATGCTACAGTGATGTGGTGAGAGTTGCTACGAACCTCAAAATGATGCGACAGTGATGTGGTGAGAGTTGGTACGAATCTCAAAATGATGCGACAGTGATGTAGTGAGAGTTGCTACGAACCTAAGAAGTGATGCTACAGTGATGTAATGAGAGTTGCTACTAATCTCAAAATCATGCTACAGTAATGACGTGAGAGTTGCTACGAATCTCAAAATGATGCTAAAGTGATGTAATGAGAGTTGCTACAAACCTAAGAAGTGATGCTACAGTGATGTGGTGAGAGTTGATAGTAATTTCAAAATAATGCTAAAGCGGTGTAATGAGAGTTGCTACTTCCCGAGGAAATGATGCTACAATGATGTAGTGAGAGTTGCTACGAACCTCAAAATGATGCTACAGTGATGTAATGAGGGTTGCTATTTACCTAAGAAATGATGCTACAGTGATGTGGTGAGAGTTGCTACGAATCTCAAAATGATGCGACAGTGATGTCGTGAGAGTTGCTACGATCCTCAAAATGATGCTAAAGTGATGTAATGAGAGTTGCTACTAATCTCAAAATCATGCTACAGTAATGACGTGAGAGTTGCTACGAATCTCAAAATGATGCTAAAGTGATGTAATGAGAGTTGCTACAAACCTAAGAAGTGATGCTACAGTGATGTGGTGAGAGTTGATAGTAATTTCAAAATAATGCTAAAGCGGTGTAATGAGAGTTGCTACTTCCCGAGGAAATGATGCTACAATGATGTAGTGAGAGTTGCTACGAACCTCAAAATGATGCAACAGTGATGTAATGAGGGTTGCTATTTACCTAAGAAATGATGCTACAGTGATGTGGTGAGAGTTGCTACGAATCTCAAAATGATGCGACAGTGATGTCGTGAGAGTTGCTACGATCCTCAAAATGATGCTAAAGTGATGTAATGAGAGTTGCGACAAACCTAAGAAGTGATGCTACAGTGATGTAGTGAGAGTTGATAGTAATTTCAAAATAATGCTAAAGCGGTGTAATGAGAGTTGCTACTTCCCTAAGAAATGATGCGACAGTGATGTGGTGAGAGTTGCTCTAACCTCAAAATGATGGGACAGTGATGTAATGAGGGTTGCTATTTACCTAAGAAATGATGCCACAGTGATGTGGTGAGAGTTGCTACGAATCTCAAAATGATGCTACAGTGATGTAATGAGGGTTGCTATTTACCTAAGAAATGATGCTACAGTGATGTGGTGAGAGTTGCTACGAACCTCAAAATGATGCTACAGTGATGTAATGAGGGTTGCTATTTACCTAAGAAATGATGCCACAGTGATGTGGTGAGAGTTGCTCCGAACCTCAAAATGATGCTACAGTGATGTAATGAGAGTTGCTACGAATCTCAAAACGATGCTAAAGTAATGTCGTGAGAGTTGCTACTATCCTCAAAATGATGCTAAAGTGATGTAATGAGAGTTGCTACGAACCTCAAAATGATGCGACAGTGATGTGGTGAGAGTTGCTACGAATCTCAAAATGATGCGACAGTGATGTTGTGAGAGTTGCTACGAACCTAAGAAGTGATGCTAAAGTGATGTAATGAGAGTTGCTACTAATCTATAAATCATGCTACAGTAATGTCGTGAGAGTTGCTACGAATCTCAAAATGATGCTAAAGTGATGTAATGAGAGTTGCTACAAACCTAAGAAGTGATGCTACAGTGATGTGGTGAGAGTTGATAGTAATTTCAAAATAATGCTAAAGCGGTGTTATGAGAGTTGCTACTTCCCTAAGAAATGATGCTACAATGATGTAGTGAGAGTTGCTACGAACCTCAAAATGATGCAACAGTGATGTAATGAGGGTTGCTATTTACCTAAGAAATGATGCTACAGTGATGTGGTGAGAGTTGCTACGAATCTCAAAATGATGCGACAGTGATGTCGTGAGAGTTGCTACGATCCTCAAAATGATGCTAAAGTGATATAATGAGAGTTGCGACAAACCTAAGAAGTGATGCTACAGTGATGTAGTGAGAGTTGATAGTAATTTCAAAATAATGCTAAAGCGGTGTAATGAGAGTTGCTACTTCCCTAAGAAATGATGCGACAGTGATGTGGTGAGAGTTGCTACGAACCTCAAAATGATGCAACAGTGATGTAATGAGGGTTGCTATTTACCTAAGAAATGATGCTACGAATCTCAAAATGATGCGACAGTGATGTCGTGAGAGTTTCTACGATCCTCAAAATGATGTTTAAGTGATGTAATGAGAGTTGCGATAAACCTAAGAAGTGATGCTACAGTGATGTAGTGAGAGTTGATAGTAATTTCAAAATAATGCTAAAGCGGTGCAATGAGAGTTGCTACTTCCCTAAGAAATGATGCGACAGTGATGTGGTTAGAGTTGCTCTAACCTCAAAATGATGGTACAGTGATATAATGAGGGTTGCTATTTACCTAAGAAATGATGCCACAGTGATGTGGTGAGAGTTGCTACGAACCTCAAAATGATGCTACAGTGATGCGGTGAGAGTTGCTACGAATCTCAAAATGATGCGATAGTAATGTCGTGAGAGTTGCTACGAATCTCAAAATGATGCTAAAGTGATGTAATGAGAGTTGCTAAAAACCTAAGAAGTGATGCTACAGTGATGTGGTGAGAGTTGAGAGTAATTTCAAAATAATGCTAATGCAGTGTAATGAGAGTTGCTACTAATCTCAAAATCATGGTACAGTAATGTCGTGAGAGTTGCTACGAACCTCGAAATGATTCTAAAGTGATGTAATGAGAGTTGCTACAAACCTAAGAAGTGATGCTACAGTGATGTGGTGAGAGTTGATAGTAATTTCAAAATAATGCTACAGTTGCAACTTCCCTAAGAAATGATGCTACAGTGATGTGGTGAGAGTTGCTACGAACCTCAAAATGATGCTACAGTGATGTAATGAGGGTTGCTATTTACCTAAGAAATGATGCTACAGTGATGTGGTGAGAGTTGCTACGAACCTCAAAATGATGCTACAGTGATGTGGTGAGAGTTGCTACGAACCGCAAAATGATACTACAGTGATATAATGAGGGTTGCTATTTACCTAAGAAATGATGCTGCAGTGATGTGGTGAGAGTTGCTACGAAACTCAAAATGATGCTACAGTGATGTAATGAGGGTTGCTATTTACCTAAGAAATGATGCTACAGTGATGTGGTGAGAGTTGCTACGAATCTCAAAATGATGCTACAGTGATGTGGTGAGAGTTGCTACGAACCGCAAAATGATACTAGAGTGATATAATGAGGGTTGCTATTTACCGAAGAAATGATGCGACAGTGATGTCGTGAGAGTTGCTACGAACCGCAAAATGATGCTACAGTGATATAATGAGGGTTGCTATTTACCTAAGAAATGATGCTACAGTGATGTGGTGAGAGTTGCTACGAACCTCAAAATGATGCTACAGTGATGTAATGAGAGTTGCTACGAATCTCAAAATGATGCTAAAGTAATGTCGTGAGAGTTGCTCCTATCCTCGAAATGATGCAACAGTGATGTAGTGAGAGTTGCTACGATTCTCAAAATGATACTACAGTGATGTGGTGAGAGTTGCTCCGAACCTCAAAATGATGCTACAGTGATGTAATGAGAGTTGCAACGAATCTCAAAACGATGCTAAAGTAATGTCGTGAGAGTTGCTACTATCCTCAAAATGATGCTAAAGTGATGTAATGAGAGTTGCTACAAACCTAAGAAGTGATGCTACAGTGATGTGGTGAGAGTTGCTACGAACCTCAAAATGATGCGACAGTGATGTGGTGAGAGTTGGTACGAATCTCAAAATGATGCGACAGTGATGTAGTGAGAGTTGCTACGAACCTAAGAAGTGATGCTACAGTGATGTAATGAGAGTTGCTACTAATCTCAAAATCATGCTACAGTAATGACGTGAGAGTTGCTACGAATCTCAAAATGATGCTAAAGTGATGTAATGAGAGTTGCTACAAACCTAAGAAGTGATGCTACAGTGATGTGGTGAGAGTTGATAGTAATTTCAAAATAATGCTAAAGCGGTGTAATGAGAGTTGCTACTTCCCGAGGAAATGATGCTACAATGATGTAGTGAGAGTTGCTACGAACCTCAAAATGATGCTACAGTGATGTAATGAGGGTTGCTATTTACCTAAGAAATGATGCTACAGTGATGTGGTGAGAGTTGCTACGAATCTCAAAATGATGCGACAGTGATGTCGTGAGAGTTGCTACGATCCTCAAAATGATGCTAAAGTGATGTAATGAGAGTTGCGACAAACCTAAGAAGTGATGCTACAGTGATGTAGTGAGAGTTGATAGTAATTTCAAAATAATGCTAAAGCGGTGTAATGAGAGTTGCTACTTCCCTAAGAAATGATGCGACAGTGATGTGGTGAGAGTTGCTCTAACCTCAAAATGATGGTACAGTGATGTAATGAGGGTTGCTATTTACCTAAGAAATGATGCCACAGTGATGTGGTGAGAGTTGCTACGAATCTCAAAATGATGCTACAGTGATGTAATGAGGGTTGCTATTTACCTAAGAAATGATGCTACAGTGATGTGGTGAGAGTTGCTACGAACCTCAAAATGATGCTACAGTGATGTAATGAGGGTTGCTATTTACCTAAGAAATGATGCCACAGTGATGTGGTGAGAGTTGCTCCGAACCTCAAAATGATGCTACAGTGATGTAATGAGAGTTGCTACGAATCTCAAAACGATGCTAAAGTAATGTCGTGAGAGTTGCTACTATCCTCAAAATGATGCTAAAGTGATGTAATGAGAGTTGCTACGAACCTCAAAATGATGCGACAGTGATGTGGTGAGAGTTGCTACGAATCTCAAAATGATGCGACAGTGATGTTGTGAGAGTTGCTACGAACCTAAGAAGTGATGCTAAAGTGATGTAATGAGAGTTGCTACTAATCTATAAATCATGCTACAGTAATGTCGTGAGAGTTGCTACGAATCTCAAAATGATGCTAAAGTGATGTAATGAGAGTTGCTACAAACCTAAGAAGTGATGCTACAGTGATGTGGTGAGAGTTGATAGTAATTTCAAAATAATGCTAAAGCGGTGTTATGAGAGTTGCTACTTCCCTAAGAAATGATGCTACAATGATGTAGTGAGAGTTGCTACGAACCTCAAAATGATGCAACAGTGATGTAATGAGGGTTGCTATTTACCTAAGAAATGATGCTACAGTGATGTGGTGAGAGTTGCTACGAATCTCAAAATGATGCGACAGTGATGTCGTGAGAGTTGCTACGATCCTCAAAATGATGCTAAAGTGATATAATGAGAGTTGCGACAAACCTAAGAAGTGATGCTACAGTGATGTAGTGAGAGTTGATAGTAATTTCAAAATAATGCTAAAGCGGTGTAATGAGAGTTGCTACTTCCCTAAGAAATGATGCGACAGTGATGTGGTGAGAGTTGCTACGAACCTCAAAATGATGCAACAGTGATGTAATGAGGGTTGCTATTTACCTAAGAAATGATGCTACGAATCTCAAAATGATGCGACAGTGATGTCGTGAGAGTTTCTACGATCCTCAAAATGATGTTTAAGTGATGTAATGAGAGTTGCGATAAACCTAAGAAGTGATGCTACAGTGATGTAGTGAGAGTTGATAGTAATTTCAAAATAATGCTAAAGCGGTGCAATGAGAGTTGCTACTTCCCTAAGAAATGATGCGACAGTGATGTGGTTAGAGTTGCTCTAACCTCAAAATGATGGTACAGTGATATAATGAGGGTTGCTATTTACCTAAGAAATGATGCCACAGTGATGTGGTGAGAGTTGCTACGAACCTCAAAATGATGCTACAGTGATGCGGTGAGAGTTGCTACGAATCTCAAAATGATGCGATAGTAATGTCGTGAGAGTTGCTACGAATCTCAAAATGATGCTAAAGTGATGTAATGAGAGTTGCTAAAAACCTAAGAAGTGATGCTACAGTGATGTGGTGAGAGTTGAGAGTAATTTCAAAATAATGCTAATGCAGTGTAATGAGAGTTGCTACTTATCTCAAAATCATGGTACAGTAATGTCGTGAGAGTTGCTACGAACCTCGAAATGATTCTAAAGTGATGTAATGAGAGTTGCTACAAACCTAAGAAGTGATGCTACAGTGATGTGGTGAGAGTTGATAGTAATTTCAAAATAATGCTACAGTTGCAACTTCCCTAAGAAATGATGCTACAGTGATGTGGTGAGAGTTGCTACGAACCTCAAAATGATGCTACAGTGATGTAATGAGGGTTGCTATTTACCTAAGAAATGATGCTACAGTGATGTGGTGAGAGTTGCTACGAACCTCAAAATGATGCTACAGTGATGTGGTGAGAGTTGCTACGAACCGCAAAATGATACTACAGTGATATAATGAGGGTTGCTATTTACCTAAGAAATGATGCTGCAGTGATGTGGTGAGAGTTGCTACGAAACTCAAAATGATGCTACAGTGATGTAATGAGGGTTGCTATTTACCTAAGAAATGATGCTACAGTGATGTGGTGAGAGTTGCTACGAATCTCAAAATGATGCTACAGTGATGTGGTGAGAGTTGCTACGAACCGCAAAATGATACTAGAGTGATATAATGAGGGTTGCTATTTACCGAAGAAATGATGCGACAGTGATGTCGTGAGAGTTGCTACGAACCGCAAAATGATGCTACAGTGATATAATGAGGGTTGCTATTTACCTAAGAAATGATGCTACAGTGATGTGGTGAGAGTTGCTACGAACCTCAAAATGATGCTACAGTGATGTAATGAGAGTTGCTACGAATCTCAAAATGATGCTAAAGTAATGTCGTGAGAGTTGCTCCTATCCTCGAAATGATGCAACAGTGATGTAGTGAGAGTTGCTACGATTCTCAAAATGATGCTAAAGTGATGTAATGAGAGTTGCTAAAAAACCTAAAAAGTGATGCTACAGTGATGTGGTGAGAGTTGATAGTAATTTCAAAATAATGCGAAAGCGGTGTAATGAGAGTTGCTACTTCCCTAAGAAATGATGCGACAGTGATGTGGTGACAGTTGCTACGAACCTCAAAATGATTCTACAGTGATGTAATGAGGGTTGCTATTTACCTAAGAAATGATGCCACAATGATGTGATGAGAGTTGCTACGAACCTAAAAAATGATGCTACAGTGATGTAGTGAGAGTTGCTACGAACCTAAGAAGTGATGCTACAGTGATGTAATGAGAGTTGCTACTAATCTCAAAATCATGGCACAGTAATGTCGTGAGAGTTACTACGAACCTCGAAATGATTCTAAAGTGATGTAATGAGAGTTGCTACAAACCTAAGAAGTGATGCTACAGTGATGTGGTGAGAGTTGATAGTAATTTCAAAATAATGCTACAGTTGCAACTTCCCTAAGAAATGATGCTACAGTGATGTGGTGAGAGTTGCTACGAACCTCAAAATGATGCTACAGTGATGTAATGAGGGTTGCTATTTACCTAAGAAATGATGCTACAGTGATGTGGTGAGAGTTGCTACGAACCTCAAAATGATGCTACAGTGATGTAATGAGAGTTGCTACGAATCTCAAAATGATGCTAAAGTAATGTCGTGAGAGTTGCTACTATCCTCGAAATGATGCAATAGTGATGTAGTGAGAGTTGCTACGATTCTCAAAATGATGCTAAAGTGATGTAATGAGAGTTGCTAAAAAACCTAAAAAGTGATGCTACAGTGATGTGGTGAGAGTTGATAGTAATTTCAAAATAATGCGAAAGCGGTGTAATGAGAGTTGCTACTTCCCTAAGAAATGATGCGACAGTGATGTGGTGACAGTTGCTACGAACCTCAAAATGATTCTACAGTGATGTAATGAGGGTTGCTATTTACCTAAGAAATGATGCCACAGTGATGTGGTGAGAGTTGCTACGAACCTAAAAAATGATGCTACAGTGATGTAGTGAGAGTTGCTACGAACCTAAGAAGTGATGCTAAAGTGATGTAATGAGAGTTGCTACTAATCTCAAAATCATGGTACGGTAATGTCGTGAGAGTTACTACGAACCTCGAAATGATTCTAAAGTGATGTAATGAGAGTTGCTACAAACCTAAGAAGTGATGCTACAGTGATGTGGTGAGAGTTGATAGTAATTTCAAAATAATGCTACAGTTGCAACTTCCCTAAGAAATGATGCTACAGTGATGTGGTGAGAGTTGCTACGAACCTCAAAATGATGCTACAGTGATGTAATGAGGGTTGCTATTTACCTAAGAAATTATGCTACAGTGATGTGGTGAGAGTTGCTACGAACCTCAAAATGATGCTACAGTGATGTGGTGAGAGTTGCTACGAACCGCAAAATGATACTACAGTGATATAATGAGGGTTGCTATTTACCTAAGAAATGATGCTGCAGTGATGTGGTGAGAGTTGCTACGAAACTCAAAATGATGCCACAGTGATGTAATGAGGGTTGCTATTTACCTAAGAAATGATGCTACAGTGATGTGATGAGAGTTGCTACGAATCTCAAAATGATGCTACAGTGATGTGGTGAGAGTTACTACGAACCTCAAAATGATACTACAGTGATGTGGTGAGAGTTGCTCCGAACCTCAAAATGATGCAACAGTGATGTAATGAGAGTTTCAACGAATCTCAAAACGATGCTAAAGTAATGTCGTGAGAGTTGCTACTATCCTCAAAATGATGCTAAAGTGATGTAATGAGAGTTGCTAAAAACCTAAGAAGTGATGCTACAGTGATGTGGTGAGAGTTGCTACGAACCTCAAAATGATGCGACAGTGATGTGGTGAGAGTTGCTACGAATCTCAAAATGATGCGACAGTGACGTAGTGAGAGTTGCTACGAACCTAAGAAGTGATGCTACAGTGATGTAATGAGAGTTGCTACTAATCTCAAAATCATGCTACAGTAATGACGTGAGAGTTGCTACGAATCTCAAAATGATGCTAAAGTGATGTAATGAGAGTTGCTACAAACCTAAGAAGTGATGCTACAGTGATGTGGTGAGAGTTGATAATAATTTCAAAATAATGCTAAAGCGGTGTAATGAGAGTTGCTACTTCCCGAGGAAATGATGCTACAATGATGTAGTGAGAGTTGCTACGAACCTCAAAATGATGCAACAGTGATGTAATGAGGGTTGCTATTTACCTAAGAAATGATGCTACAGTGATGTGGTGAGAGTTGCTACGAATCTCAAAATGATGCGACAGTGATGTCGTGAGAGTTGCTACGATCCTCAAAATGATGCTAAAGTGATGTAATGAGAGTTGCGACAAACCTAAGAAGTGATGCTACAGTGATGTAGTGAAAGTTGATAGTAATTTCAAAATAATGCTAAAGCGGTGTAATGAGAGTTGCTACTTCCCTAAGAAATGATGCGACAGTGATGTGGTGAGAGTTGCTCTAACCTCAAAATGATGGTACAGTGATGTAATGAGGGTTGCTATTTACCTAAGAAATGATGCCACAGTGATGTGGTGAGAGTTGCTACGAACCTCAAAATGATACTAAAGTGATGTGGTGAGAGTTGCTACGAATCTCAAAATGATGCTACAGTGATGTAATGAGGGTTGCTATTTACCTAAGAAATGATGCTACAGTGATGTGGTGAGAGTTGCTACGAACCTCAAAATGATGCTACAGTGATGTAATGAGGGTTGCTATTTACCTAAGAAATGATGCCACAGTGATGTGGTGAGAGTTGCTCCGAACCTCAAAATGATGCTACAGTGATGTAATGAGAGTTGCTACGAATCTCAAAACGATGCTAAAGTAATGTCGTGAGAGTTGCTACTATCCTCAAAATGATGCTAAAGTGATGTAATGAGAGTTGCTACGAACCTCAAAATGATGCGACAGTGATGTGGTGAGAGTTGCTACGAATCTCAAAATGATGCGACAGTGATGTTGTGAGAGTTGCTACGAACCTAAGAAGTGATGCTACAGTGATGTAATGAGAGTTGCTACTAATCTCAAAATCATGCTACAGTAATGTCGTGAGAGTTGCTACGAATCTCAAAATGATGCTAAAGTGATATAATGAGAGTTGCGACAAACCTAAGAAGTGATGCTACAGTGATGTAGTGAGAGTTGATAGTAATTTCAAAATAATGCTAAAGCGGTGTAATGAGAGTTGCTACTTCCCTAAGAAATGATGCGACAGTGATGTGGTGAGAGTTGCTACGAACCTCAAAATGATGCAACAGTGATGTAATGAGGGTTGCTATTTACCTAAGAAATGATGCTACGAATCTCAAAATGATGCGACAGTGATGTCGTGAGAGTTTCTACGATCCTCAAAATGATGTTTAAGTGATGTAATGAGAGTTGCGATAAACCTAAGAAGTGATGCGACAGTGATGTAGTGAGAGTTGATAGTAATTTCAAAATAATGCTAAAGCGGTGCAATGAGAGTTGCTACTTCCCTAAGAAATGATGCGACAGTGATATGGTTAGAGTTGCTCTAACCTCAAAATGATGGTACAGTGATATAATGAGGGTTGCTATTTACCTAAGAAATGATGCCACAGTGATGTGGTGAGAGTTGCTACGAACCTCAAAATGATGCTACAGTGATGCGGTGAGAGTTGCTACGAATCTCAAAATGATGCGATAGTAATGTCGTGAGAGTTGCTACGAACCTCGAAATGATTCTAAAGTGATGTAATGAGAGTTGCTACAAACCTAAGAAGTGATGCTACAGTGATGTGGTGAGAGTTGATAGTAATTTCAAAATAATGCTACAGTTGCAACTTCCCTAAGAAATGATGCTACAGTGATGTGGTGAGAGTTGCTACGAACGTCAAAATGATGCTACAGTGATGTAATGAGGGTTGCTATTTACCTAAGAAATGATGCTACAGTGATGTGGTGAGAGTTGCTACGAACCTCAAAATGATGCTACAGTGATGTGGTGAGAGTTGCTACGAACCGCAAAATGATACTACAGTGATATAATGAGGGTTGCTATTTACCTAAGAAATGATGCTGCAGTGATGTGGTGAGAGTTGCTACGAAACTCAAAATGATGCTACAGTGATGTAATGAGGGTTGCTATTTACCTAAGAAATGATGCTACAGTGATGTGGTAAGAGTTGCTACGAATCTCAAAATGATGCTACAGTGATGTGGTGAGAGTTGCTACGAACCGCAAAATGATACTAGAGTGATATAATGAGGGTTGCTATTTACCGAAGAAATGATGCGACAGTGATGTCGTGAGAGTTGCTACGAACCTCAAAATGATGCTACAGTGATGTAATGAGGGTTGCTATTTACCTAAGAAATGATGCTACAGTGATGTGGTGAGAGTTGCTACGAACCTCAAAATGATGCTACAGTGATGTAATGAGAGTTGCTACGAATCTCAAAATGATGCTAAAGTAATGTCGTGAGAGTTGCTACTATCCTCGAAATGATGCAATAGTGATGTAGTGAGAGTTGCTACGATTCTCAAAATGATGCTAAAGTGATGTAATGAGAGTTGCTAAAAAACCTAAAAAGTGATGCTACAGTGATGTGGTGAGAGTTGATAGTAATTTCAAAATAATGCGAAAGCGGTGTAATGAGAGTTGCTACTTCCCTAAGAAATGATGCGACAGTGATGTGGTGACAGTTGCTACGAACCTCAAAATGATTCTACAGTGATGTAATGAGGGTTGCTATTTACCTAAGAAATGATGCCACAGTGATGTGGTGAGAGTTGCTACGAACCTAAAAAATGATGCTACAGTGATGTAGTGAGAGTTGCTACGAACCTAAGAAGTGATGCTAAAGTGATGTAATGAGAGTTGCTACTAATCTCAAAATCATGGTACGGTAATGTCGTGAGAGTTACTACGAACCTCGAAATGATTCTAAAGTGATGTAATGAGAGTTGCTACAAACCTAAGAAGTGATGCTACAGTGATGTGGTGAGAGTTGATAGTAATTTCAAAATAATGCTACAGTTGCAACTTCCCTAAGAAATGATGCTACAGTGATGTGGTGAGAGTTGCTACGAACCTCAAAATGATGCTACAGTGATGTAATGAGGGTTGCTATTTACCTAAGAAATTATGCTACAGTGATGTGGTGAGAGTTGCTACGAACCTCAAAATGATGCTACAGTGATGTGGTGAGAGTTGCTATGAACCGCAAAATGATACTACAGTGATATAATGAGGGTTGCTATTTACCTAAGAAATGATGCTGCAGTGATGTGGTGAGAGTTGCTACGAAACTCAAAATGATGCCACAGTGATGTAATGAGGGTTGCTATTTACCTAAGAAATGATGCTACAGTGATGTGATGAGAGTTGCTACGAATCTCAAAATGATGCTACAGTGATGTGGTGAGAGTTACTACGAACCTCAAAATGATACTACAGTGATGTGGTGAGAGTTGCTCCGAACCTCAAAATGATGCTACAGTGATGTAATGAGAGTTGCAACGAATCTCAAAACGATGCTAAAGTAATGTCGTGAGAGTTGCTACTATCCTCAAAATGATGCTAAAGTGATGTAATGAGAGTTGCTACAAACCTAAGAAGTGATGCTACAGTGATGTGGTGAGAGTTGCTACGAACCTCAAAATGATGCGACAGTGATGTGGTGAGAGTTGCTACGAATCTCAAAATGATGCGACAGTGATGTAGTGAGAGTTGCTACGAACCTAAGAAGTGATGCTACAGTGATGTAATGAGAGTTGCTACTAATCTCAAAATCATGCTACAGTAATGACGTGAGAGTTGCTACGAATCTCAAAATGATGCTAAAGTGATGTAATGAGAGTTGCTACAAACCTAAGAAGTGATGCTACAGTGATGTGGTGAGAGTTGATAGTAATTTCAAAATAATGCTAAAGCGGTGTAATGAGAGTTGCTACTTCCCGAGGAAATGATGCTACAATGATGTAGTGAGAGTTGCTACGAACCTCAAAATGATGCAACAGTGATGTAATGAGGGTTGCTATTTACCTAAGAAATGATGCTACAGTGATGTGGTGAGAGTTGCTACGAATCTCAAAATGATGCGACAGTGATGTCGTGAGAGTTGCTACGATCCTCAAAATGATGCTAAAGTGATGTAATGAGAGTTGCGACAAACCTAAGAAGTGATGCTACAGTGATGTAGTGAGAGTTGATAGTAATTTCAAAATAATGCTAAAGCGGTGTAATGAGAGTTGCTACTTCCCTAAGAAATGATGCGACAGTGATGTGGTGAGAGTTGCTCTAACCTCAAAATGATGCTACAGTGATGTAATGAGGGTTGCTATTTACCTAAGAAATGATGCTACAGTGATGTGGTGAGAGTTGCTACGAACCTCAAAATGATGCTACAGTGATGTAATGAGGGTTGCTATTTACCTAAGAAATGATGCCACAGTGATGTGGTGAGAGTTGCTCCGAACCTCAAAATGATGCTACAGTGATGTAATGAGAGTTGCTACGAATCTCAAAACGATGCTAAAGTAATGTCGTGAGAGTTGCTACTATCCTCAAAATGATGCTAAAGTGATGTAATGAGAGTTGCTACGAACCTCAAAATGATGCGACAGTGATGTGGTGAGAGTTGCTACGAATCTCAAAATGATGCGACAGTGATGTTGTGAGAGTTGCTACGAACCTAAGAAGTGATGCTACAGTGATGTAATGAGAGTTGCTACTAATCTCAAAATCATGCTACAGTAATGTCGTGAGAGTTGCTACGAATCTCAAAATGATGCTAAAGTGATGTAATGAGAGTTGCTACAAACCTAAGAAGTGATGCTACAGTGATGTGGTGAGAGTTGATAGTAATTTCAAAATAATGCTAAAGCGGTGTTATGAGAGTTGCTACTTCCCTAAGAAATGATGCTACAATGATGTAGTGAGAGTTGCTACGAACCTCAAAATGATGCAACAGTGATGTAATGAGGGTTGCTATTTACCTAAGAAATGATGCTACAGTGATGTGGTGAGAGTTGCTACGAATCTCAAAATGATGCGACAGTGATGTCGTGAGAGTTGCTACGATCCTCAAAATGATGCTAAAGTGATGTAATGAGAGTTGCGACAAACCTAAGAAGTGATGCTACAGTGATGTAGTGAGAGTTGATAATAATTTCAAAATAATGCTAAAGCGGTGTAATGAGAGTTGCTACTTCCCTAAGAAATGATGCGACAGTGATGTGGTGAGAGTTGCTCTAACCTCAAAATGATGGTACAGTGATATAATGAGGGTTGCTATTTACCTAAGAAATGATGCCACAGTGATGTGGTGAGAGTTGCTACGAACCTCAAAATGATGCTACAGTGATGTGGTGAGAGTTGCTACGAATCTCAAAATGATGCGACAGTAATGTCGTGAGAGTTGCTACGAATCTCAAAATGATGCTAAAGTGATGTAATGAGAGTTGCTAAAAACCTAAGAAGTGATGCGACAGTGATGTGGTGAGAGTTGATAGTAATTTCAAAATAATGCTAAAGCGGTGTAATGAGAGTTGCTACTTCCCAAAGAAATGATGCTACAGTGATGTGGTGAGAGTTGCTACGAACCTCAAAATGATGCTACAGTGATGTAATGAGGGTTGCTATTTACCTAAGAAATTATGCCACAGTGATGTGGTGAGAGTTGCTACGAACCTCAAAATGATGCTACAGTGATGTGGTGAGAGTTGCTACGAACCGCAAAATGATACTACAGTGATATAATGAGGGTTGCTATTTACCTAAGAAATGATGCTACAGTGATGTGGTGAGAGTTGCTACGAACCGCAAAATGATACTACAGTGATATAATGAGGGTTGCTATTTACCTAAGAAATGATGCTACAGTGATGTGGTGAGAGTTTCTACGAATCTCAAAATGATGCGACAGTGATGTCGTGAGAGTTGCTACGATCCTCAAAATGATGCTAAAGTGATGTAATGAGAGTTGCGACAAACCTAAGAAGTGATGCTACAGTGATGTAGTGAGAGTTGATAATAATTTCAAAATAATGCTAAAGCGGTGTAATGAGAGTTGCTACTTCCCTAAGAAATGATGCGACAGTGATGTGGTGAGAGTTGCTCTAACCTCAAAATGATGGTACAGTGATATAATGAGGGTTGCTATTTACCTAAGAAATGATGCCACAGTGATGTGGTGAGAGTTGCTACGAACCTCAAAATGATGCTACAGTGATGTGGTGAGAGTTGCTACGAATCTCAAAATGATGCGACAGTAATGTCGTGAGAGTTGCTACGAATCTCAAAATGATGCTAAAGTGATGTAATGAGAGTTGCTAAAAACCTAAGAAGTGATGCGACAGTGATGTGGTGAGAGTTGATAGTAATTTCAAAATAATGCTAAAGCGGTGTAATGAGAGTTGCTACTTCCCAAAGAAATGATGCTACAGTGATGTGGTGAGAGTTGCTACGAACCTCAAAATGATGCTACAGTGATGTAATGAGGGTTGCTATTTACCTAAGAAATTATGCTACAGTGATGTGGTGAGAGTTGCTACGAACCTCAAAATGATGCTACAGTGATGTGGTGAGAGTTGCTACGAACCGCAAAATGATACTACAGTGATATAATGAGGGTTGCTATTTACCTAAGAAATGATGCTACAGTGATGTGGTGAGAGTTGCTACGAACCGCAAAATGATACTACAGTGATATAATGAGGGTTGCTATTTACCTAAGAAATGATGCTACAGTGATGTGGTGAGAGTTTCTACGAATCTCAAAATGATGCTACAGTGATGTAATGAGGGTTGCTATTTACCTAAGAAATGATGCTACAGTGATGTGGTGAGAGTTACTACGAACCTCAAAATGATACTACAGTGATGTGGTGAGAGTTGCTCCGAACCTCAAAATGATGCTACAGTGATGTAATGAGAGTTGCAACGAATCTCAAAACGATGCTAAAGTAATGTCGTGAGAGTTGCTACTATCCTCAAAATGATGCTAAAGTGATGTAATGAGAGTTGCTACAAACCTAAGAAGTGATGCTACAGTGATGTGGTGAGAGTTGCTACGAACCTCAAAATGATGCGACAGTGATGTGGTGAGAGTTGCTACGAATCTCAAAATGATGCGACAGTGATGTAGTGAGAGTTGCTACGAACCTAAGAAGTGATGCTACAGTGATGTAATGAGAGTTGCTACTAATCTCAAAATCATGCTACAGTAATGACGTGAGAGTTGCTACGAATCTCAAAATGATGCTAAAGTGATGTAATGAGAGTTGCTACAAACCTAAGAAGTGATGCTACAGTGATGTGGTGAGAGTTGATAGTAATTTCAAAATAATGCTAAAGCGGTGTAATGAGAGTTGCTACTTCCCGAGGAAATGATGCTACAATGATGTAGTGAGAGTTGCTACGAACCTCAAAATGATGCAACAGTGATGTAATGAGGGTTGCTATTTACCTAAGAAATGATGCTACAGTGATGTGGTGAGAGTTGCTACGAATCTCAAAATGATGCGACAGTGATGTCGTGAGAGTTGCTACGATCCTCAAAATGATGCTAAAGTGATGTAATGAGAGTTGCGACAAACCTAAGAAGTGATGCTACAGTGATGTAGTGAGAGTTGATAGTAATTTCAAAATAATGCTAAAGCGGTGTAATGAGAGTTGCTACTTCCCTAAGAAATGATGCGACAGTGATGTGGTGAGAGTTGCTCTAACCTCAAAATGATGCTACAGTGATGTAATGAGGGTTGCTATTTACCTAAGAAATGATGCTACAGTGATGTGGTGAGAGTTGCTACGAACCTCAAAATGATGCTACAGTGATGTAATGAGGGTTGCTATTTACCTAAGAAATGATGCCACAGTGATGTGGTGAGAGTTGCTCCGAACCTCAAAATGATGCTACAGTGATGTAATGAGAGTTGCTACGAATCTCAAAACGATGCTAAAGTAATGTCGTGAGAGTTGCTACTATCCTCAAAATGATGCTAAAGTGATGTAATGAGAGTTGCTACGAACCTCAAAATGATGCGACAGTGATGTGGTGAGAGTTGCTACGAATCTCAAAATGATGCGACAGTGATGTTGTGAGAGTTGCTACGAACCTAAGAAGTGATGCTACAGTGATGTAATGAGAGTTGCTACTAATCTCAAAATCATGCTACAGTAATGTCGTGAGAGTTGCTACGAATCTCAAAATGATGCTAAAGTGATGTAATGAGAGTTGCTACAAACCTAAGAAGTGATGCTACAGTGATGTGGTGAGAGTTGATAGTAATTTCAAAATAATGCTAAAGCGGTGTTATGAGAGTTGCTACTTCCCTAAGAAATGATGCTACAATGATGTAGTGAGAGTTGCTACGAACCTCAAAATGATGCAACAGTGATGTAATGAGGGTTGCTATTTACCTAAGAAATGATGCTACAGTGATGTGGTGAGAGTTGCTACGAATCTCAAAATGATGCGACAGTGATGTCGTGAGAGTTGCTACGATCCTCAAAATGATGCTAAAGTGATGTAATGAGAGTTGCGACAAACCTAAGAAGTGATGCTACAGTGATGTAGTGAGAGTTGATAATAATTTCAAAATAATGCTAAAGCGGTGTAATGAGAGTTGCTACTTCCCTAAGAAATGATGCGACAGTGATGTGGTGAGAGTTGCTCTAACCTCAAAATGATGGTACAGTGATATAATGAGGGTTGCTATTTACCTAAGAAATGATGCCACAGTGATGTGGTGAGAGTTGCTACGAACCTCAAAATGATGCTACAGTGATGTGGTGAGAGTTGCTACGAATCTCAAAATGATGCGACAGTAATGTCGTGAGAGTTGCTACGAATCTCAAAATGATGCTAAAGTGATGTAATGAGAGTTGCTAAAAACCTAAGAAGTGATGCGACAGTGATGTGGTGAGAGTTGATAGTAATTTCAAAATAATGCTAAAGCGGTGTAATGAGAGTTGCTACTTCCCAAAGAAATGATGCTACAGTGATGTGGTGAGAGTTGCTACGAACCTCAAAATGATGCTACAGTGATGTAATGAGGGTTGCTATTTACCTAAGAAATTATGCCACAGTGATGTGGTGAGAGTTGCTACGAACCTCAAAATGATGCTACAGTGATGTGGTGAGAGTTGCTACGAACCGCAAAATGATACTACAGTGATATAATGAGGGTTGCTATTTACCTAAGAAATGATGCTACAGTGATGTGGTGAGAGTTGCTACGAACCGCAAAATGATACTACAGTGATATAATGAGGGTTGCTATTTACCTAAGAAATGATGCTACAGTGATGTGGTGAGAGTTTCTACGAATCTCAAAATGATGCGACAGTGATGTCGTGAGAGTTGCTACGATCCTCAAAATGATGCTAAAGTGATGTAATGAGAGTTGCGACAAACCTAAGAAGTGATGCTACAGTGATGTAGTGAGAGTTGATAATAATTTCAAAATAATGCTAAAGCGGTGTAATGAGAGTTGCTACTTCCCTAAGAAATGATGCGACAGTGATGTGGTGAGAGTTGCTCTAACCTCAAAATGATGGTACAGTGATATAATGAGGGTTGCTATTTACCTAAGAAATGATGCCACAGTGATGTGGTGAGAGTTGCTACGAACCTCAAAATGATGCTACAGTGATGTGGTGAGAGTTGCTACGAATCTCAAAATGATGCGACAGTAATGTCGTGAGAGTTGCTACGAATCTCAAAATGATGCTAAAGTGATGTAATGAGAGTTGCTAAAAACCTAAGAAGTGATGCGACAGTGATGTGGTGAGAGTTGATAGTAATTTCAAAATAATGCTAAAGCGGTGTAATGAGAGTTGCTACTTCCCAAAGAAATGATGCTACAGTGATGTGGTGAGAGTTGCTACGAACCTCAAAATGATGCTACAGTGATGTAATGAGGGTTGCTATTTACCTAAGAAATTATGCTACAGTGATGTGGTGAGAGTTGCTACGAACCTCAAAATGATGCTACAGTGATGTGGTGAGAGTTGCTACGAACCGCAAAATGATACTACAGTGATATAATGAGGGTTGCTATTTACCTAAGAAATGATGCTACAGTGATGTGGTGAGAGTTGCTACGAACCGCAAAATGATACTACAGTGATATAATGAGGGTTGCTATTTACCTAAGAAATGATGCTACAGTGATGTGGTGAGAGTTTCTACGAATCTCAAAATGATGCTACAGTGATGTAATGAGGGTTGCTATTTACCTAAGAAATGATGCTACAGTGATGTGGTGAGAGTTACTACGAACCTCAAAATGATACTACAGTGATGTGGTGAGAGTTGCTCCGAACCTCAAAATGATGCTACAGTGATGTAATGAGAGTTGCAACGAATCTCAAAACGATGCTAAAGTAATGTCGTGAGAGTTGCTACTATCCTCAAAATGATGCTAAAGTGATGTAATGAGAGTTGCTACAAACCTAAGAAGTGATGCTACAGTGATGTGGTGAGAGTTGCTACGAACCTCAAAATGATGCGACAGTGATGTGGTGAGAGTTGCTACGAATCTCAAAATGATGCGACAGTGATGTAGTGAGAGTTGCTACGAACCTAAGAAGTGATGCTACAGTGATGTAATGAGAGTTGCTACTAATCTCAAAATCATGCTACAGTAATGACGTGAGAGTTGCTACGAATCTCAAAATGATGCTAAAGTGATGTAATGAGAGTTGCTACAAACCTAAGAAGTGATGCTACAGTGATGTGGTGAGAGTTGATAGTAATTTCAAAATAATGCTAAAGCGGTGTAATGAGAGTTGCTACTTCCCGAGGAAATGATGCTACAATGATGTAGTGAGAGTTGCTACGAACCTCAAAATGATGCAACAGTGATGTAATGAGGGTTGCTATTTACCTAAGAAATGATGCTACAGTGATGTGGTGAGAGTTGCTACGAATCTCAAAATGATGCGACAGTGATGTCGTGAGAGTTGCTACGATCCTCAAAATGATGCTAAAGTGATGTAATGAGAGTTGCGACAAACCTAAGAAGTGATGCTACAGTGATGTAGTGAGAGTTGATAGTAATTTCAAAATAATGCTAAAGCGGTGTAATGAGAGTTGCTACTTCCCTAAGAAATGATGCGACAGTGATGTGGTGAGAGTTGCTCTAACCTCAAAATGATGCTACAGTGATGTAATGAGGGTTGCTATTTACCTAAGAAATGATGCTACAGTGATGTGGTGAGAGTTGCTACGAACCTCAAAATGATGCTACAGTGATGTAATGAGGGTTGCTATTTACCTAAGAAATGATGCCACAGTGATGTGGTGAGAGTTGCTCCGAACCTCAAAATGATGCTACAGTGATGTAATGAGAGTTGCTACGAATCTCAAAACGATGCTAAAGTAATGTCGTGAGAGTTGCTACTATCCTCAAAATGATGCTAAAGTGATGTAATGAGAGTTGCTACGAACCTCAAAATGATGCGACAGTGATGTGGTGAGAGTTGCTACGAATCTCAAAATGATGCGACAGTGATGTTGTGAGAGTTGCTACGAACCTAAGAAGTGATGCTACAGTGATGTAATGAGAGTTGCTACTAATCTCAAAATCATGCTACAGTAATGTCGTGAGAGTTGCTACGAATCTCAAAATGATGCTAAAGTGATGTAATGAGAGTTGCTACAAACCTAAGAAGTGATGCTACAGTGATGTGGTGAGAGTTGATAGTAATTTCAAAATAATGCTAAAGCGGTGTTATGAGAGTTGCTACTTCCCTAAGAAATGATGCTACAATGATGTAGTGAGAGTTGCTACGAACCTCAAAATGATGCAACAGTGATGTAATGAGGGTTGCTATTTACCTAAGAAATGATGCTACAGTGATGTGGTGAGAGTTGCTACGAATCTCAAAATGATGCGACAGTGATGTCGTGAGAGTTGCTACGATCCTCAAAATGATGCTAAAGTGATGTAATGAGAGTTGCGACAAACCTAAGAAGTGATGCTACAGTGATGTAGTGAGAGTTGATAATAATTTCAAAATAATGCTAAAGCGGTGTAATGAGAGTTGCTACTTCCCTAAGAAATGATGCGACAGTGATGTGGTGAGAGTTGCTCTAACCTCAAAATGATGGTACAGTGATATAATGAGGGTTGCTATTTACCTAAGAAATGATGCCACAGTGATGTGGTGAGAGTTGCTACGAACCTCAAAATGATGCTACAGTGATGTGGTGAGAGTTGCTACGAATCTCAAAATGATGCGACAGTAATGTCGTGAGAGTTGCTACGAATCTCAAAATGATGCTAAAGTGATGTAATGAGAGTTGCTAAAAACCTAAGAAGTGATGCGACAGTGATGTGGTGAGAGTTGATAGTAATTTCAAAATAATGCTAAAGCGGTGTAATGAGAGTTGCTACTTCCCAAAGAAATGATGCTACAGTGATGTGGTGAGAGTTGCTACGAACCTCAAAATGATGCTACAGTGATGTAATGAGGGTTGCTATTTACCTAAGAAATTATGCTACAGTGATGTGGTGAGAGTTGCTACGAACCTCAAAATGATGCTACAGTGATGTGGTGAGAGTTGCTACGAACCGCAAAATGATACTACAGTGATATAATGAGGGTTGCTATTTACCTAAGAAATGATGCTACAGTGATGTGGTGAGAGTTGCTACGAACCGCAAAATGATACTACAGTGATATAATGAGGGTTGCTATTTACCTAAGAAATGATGCTACAGTGATGTGGTGAGAGTTTCTACGAATCTCAAAATGATGCGACAGTGATGTCGTGAGAGTTGCTACGATCCTCAAAATGATGCTAAAGTGATGTAATGAGAGTTGCGACAAACCTAAGAAGTGATGCTACAGTGATGTAGTGAGAGTTGATAATAATTTCAAAATAATGCTAAAGCGGTGTAATGAGAGTTGCTACTTCCCTAAGAAATGATGCGACAGTGATGTGGTGAGAGTTGCTCTAACCTCAAAATGATGGTACAGTGATATAATGAGGGTTGCTATTTACCTAAGAAATGATGCCACAGTGATGTGGTGAGAGTTGCTACGAACCTCAAAATGATGCTACAGTGATGTGGTGAGAGTTGCTACGAATCTCAAAATGATGCGACAGTAATGTCGTGAGAGTTGCTACGAATCTCAAAATGATGCTAAAGTGATGTAATGAGAGTTGCTAAAAACCTAAGAAGTGATGCGACAGTGATGTGGTGAGAGTTGATAGTAATTTCAAAATAATGCTAAAGCGGTGTAATGAGAGTTGCTACTTCCCAAAGAAATGATGCTACAGTGATGTGGTGACAGTTGCTACGAACCTCAAAATGATGCTACAGTGATGTAATGAGGGTTGCTATTTACCTAAGAAATTATGCTACAGTGATGTGGTGAGAGTTGCTACGAACCTCAAAATGATGCTACAGTGATGTGGTGAGAGTTGCTACGAACCGCAAAATGATACTACAGTGATATAATGAGGGTTGCTATTTACCTAAGAAATGATGCTACAGTGATGTGGTGAGAGTTGCTACGAACCGCAAAATGATACTACAGTGATATAATGAGGGTTGCTATTTACCTAAGAAATGATGCTACAGTGATGTGGTGAGAGTTTCTACGAATCTCAAAATGATGCTACAGTGATGTAATGAGGGTTGCTATTTACCTAAGAAATGATGCTACAGTGATGTAATGAGAGTTGCTACGAATCTCAAAACGATGCTAAAGTAATGTCGTGAGAGTTGCTACTATCCTCAAAATGATGCTAAAGTGATGTAATGAGAGTTGCTACAAACCTAAGAAGTGATGCTACAGTGATGTGGTGAGAGTTGCTACGAACCTCAAAATGATGCGACAGTGATGTGGTGAGAGTTGCTACGAATCTCAAAATGATGCGACAGTGATCTAGTGAGAGTTGCTACGAACCTAAGAAGTGATGCTACAGTGATGTAATGAGAGTTGCTACGAATCTCCAAATGATGCTAAAGTGATGTAATGAGAGTTGCTACAAACCTAAGAAGTGATGCTACAGTGATGTGGTGAGAGTTGATAGTAATTTCAAAATAATGCTACAGTTGCAACTTCCCCAAGAAATGATTCTACAGTGATGTGGTGAGAGTTGCTACGAACCTCAAAATGATGCTACAGTGATGTAATGAGGGTTGCTATTTACCTAAGAAATGATGCTACAGTGATGTGGTGAGAGTTGCTACGAACCTCAAAATGATGCTACAGTGATGTGGTGAGAGTTGCTACGAACCGCAAAATGATACTACAGTGATATAATGAGGGTTGCTATTTACCTAAGAAATGATGCTGCAGTGATGTGGTGAGAGTTTCTACGAATCTCAAAATGATGCTACAGTGATGTAATGAGGGTTGCTATTTACCTAAGAAATGATGCTACAGTGATGTAATGAGAGTTGCTACGAATCTCAAAACGATGCTAAAGTAATGTCGTGAGAGTTGCTACTATCCTCAAAATGATGCTAAAGTGATGTAATGAGAGTTGCTACAAACCTAAGAAGTGATGCTACAGTGATGTGGTGAGAGTTGCTACGAACCTCAAAATGATGCGACAGTGATGTGGTGAGAGTTGCTACGAATCTCAAAATGATGCGACAGTGATGTAGTGAGAGTTGCTACGAACCTAAGAAGTGATGCTACAGTGATGTAATGAGAGTTGCTACGAATCTCCAAATGATGCTAAAGTGATGTAATGAGAGTTGCTACAAACCTAAGAAGTGATGCTACAGTGATGTGGTGAGAGTTGATAGTAATTTCAAAATAATGCTACAGTTGCAACTTCCCCAAGAAATGATTCTACAGTGATGTGGTGAGAGTTGCTACGAACCTCAAAATGATGCTACAGTGATGTAATGAGGGTTGCTATTTACCTAAGAAATGATGCTACAGTGATGTGGTGAGAGTTGCTACGAACCTCAAAATGATGCTACAGTGATGTGGTGAGAGTTGCTACGAACCGCAAAATGATACTACAGTGATATAATGAGGGTTGCTATTTACCTAAGAAATGATGCTGCAGTGATGTGGTGAGAGTTGCTACGAAACTCAAAATGATGCTACAGTGATGTAATGAGGGTTGCTATTTACCTAAGAAATGATGCTACAGTGATGTGGTGAGAGTTGCTACGAATCTCAAAATGATGCTACAGTAATGTCGTGAGAGTTACTACGAACCTCGAAATGATTCTAAAGTGATGTAATGAGAGTTGCTACAAACCTAAGAAGTGATGCTACAGTGATGTGGTGAGAGTTGATAGTAATTTCAAAATAATGCTACAGTTGCAACTTCCCTAAGAAATGATGCTACAGTGATGTGGTGAGAGTTGCTACGAACCTCAAAATGATGCTACAGTGATGTAATGAGGGTTGCTATTTACCTAAGAAATGATGCTACAGTGATGTGGTGAGAGTTGCTACGAACCTCAAAATGATGCTACAGTGATGTAATGAGAGTTGCTACGAATCTCAAAATGATGCTAAAGTAATGTCGTGAGAGTTGCTACTATCCTCGAAATGATGCAACAGTGATGTAGTGAGAGTTGCTACGATTCTCAAAATGATGCTAAAGTGATGTAATGAGAGTTGCTAAAAAACCTAAAAAGTGATGCTACAGTGATGTGGTGAGAGTTGATAGTAATTTCAAAATAATGCGAAAGCGGTGTAATGAGAGTTGCTACTTCCCTAAGAAATGATGCGACAGTGATGTGGTGACAGTTGCTACGAACCTCAAAATGATTCTACAGTGATGTAATGAGGGTTGCTATTTACCTAAGAAATGATGCCACAGTGATGTGGTGAGAGTTGCTACGAACCTAAAAAATGATGCTACAGTGATGTAGTGAGAGTTGCTACGAACCTAAGAAGTGATGCTAAAGTGATGTAATGAGAGTTGCTACTAATCTCAAAATCATGGTACGGTAATGTCGTGAGAGTTACTACGAACCTCGAAATGATTCTAAAGTGATGTAATGAGAGTTGCTACAAACCTAAGAAGTGATGCTACAGTGATGTGGTGAGAGTTGATAGTAATTTCAAAATAATGCTACAGTTGCAACTTCCCTCAGAAATGATGCTACAGTGATGTGGTGAGAGTTGCTACGAACCTCAAAATGATGCTACAGTGATGTAATGAGGGTTGCTATTTACCTAAGAAATTATGCTACAGTGATGTGGTGAGAGTTGCTACGAACCTCAAAATGATGCTACAGTGATGTGGTGAGAGTTGCTACGAACCGCAAAATGATACTACAGTGATGTAATGATTGTTGCTATTTACCTAAGAAATGATGCTACAGTGATGTGTTGAGAGTTGCTACGAACCTCAAAATGATGCTACAGTGAAGTAATGAGGGTTCCTATTTACCTAAGAAATGATGCCACAGTGATGTGGTGAGAGTTGCTACGAACCTCAAAATGATGCTACAGTGAAGTAATGAGGGTTGCTATTTACCTAAGAAATGATGCCACAGTGATGTGGTGAGAGTTGCTCCGAACCTCAAAATGATGCTACAGTGATGTAATGAGAGTTGCAACGAATCTCAAAACGATGCTAAAGTAATGTCGTGAGAGTTGCTACTATCCTCAAAATGATGCTAAAGTGATGTAATGAGAGTTGCTACAAACCTCAAAATGATGCGACAGTGATGTGGTGAGAGTTGCTACGAATCTCAAAATGATGCGACAGTGATGTAGTGAGAGTTGCTACGAACCTAAGAAGTGATGCTACAGTGATGTAATGAGAGTTGCTACTAATCTCAAAATCATGCTACAGTAATGTCGTGAGAGTTGCTACGAATCTCAAAATGATGCTAAAGTGATGTAATGAGAGTTGCTACAAACCTAAGAAGTGATGCTACAGTGATGTGGTGAGAGTTGATAGTAATTTCAAAATAATGCGAAAGCGGTGTAATGAGAGTTGCTACTTCCCTCAGAAATGATGCTACAATGATGTAGTGAGAGTTGCTACGAACCTCAAAATGATGCAACAGTGATGTAGTGAGAGTTGCTACGAACCTAAGAAATGATGCTACAGTGATGTGGTGAGAGTTGCTACGAATCTCAAAATGATGCGACAGTGATGTCGTGAGAGTTGCTACGATCCTCAAAATGATGCTAAAGTGATGTAATGAGAGTTGCGACAAACCTAAGAAGTGATGCTACAGTGATGTGGTGAGAGTTGCTACGAATCTCAAAATGATGCTACAGTGATGTAATGAGGGTTGCTATTTACCTAAGAAATGATGCTACAGTGATGTAATGAGAGTTGCTACGAATCTCAAAACGATGCTAAAGTAATGTCGTGAGAGTTGCTACTATCCTCAAAATGATGCTAAAGTGATGTCATGAGAGTTGCTACAAACCTAAGAAGTGATGCTACAGTGATGTGGTGAGAGTTGCTACGAACCTCAAAATGATGCGACAGTGATGTGGTGAGAGTTGCTACGAATCTCAAAATGATGCGACAGTGATGTAGTGAGAGTTGCTACGAACCTAAGAAGTGATGCTACAGTGATGTAATGAGAGTTGCTACGAATCTCCAAATGATGCTAAAGTGATGTAATGAGAGTTGCTACAAACCTAAGAAGTGATGCTACAGTGATGTGGTGAGAGTTGCTACGAACCTCAAAATGATGCGACAGTGATGTGGTGAGAGTTGCTACGAATCTCAAAATGATGCGACAGTGATGTAGTGAGAGTTGCTACGAACCTAAGAAGTGATGCTACAGTGATGTAATGAGAGTTGCTACGAATCTCCAAATGATGCTAAAGTGATGTAATGAGAGTTGCTACAAACCTAAGAAGTGATGCTACAGTGATGTGGTGAGAGTTGATAGTAATTTCAAAATAATGCTAAAGCGGTGTAATGAGAGTTGCTACTTCCCTAAGAAATGATGCTACAATGATGTAGTGAGAGTTGCTACGAACCTCAAAATGATGCAACAGTGATGTAATGAGGGTTGCTATTTACCTAAGAAATGATGCTACGAATCTCAAAATGATGCGACAGTGATGTCGTGAGAGTTGCTACGATCCTAAAAATGATGCTAAAGTGATGTAATGAGAGTTGCGACAAACCTAAGAAGTGATGCTACAGTGATGTAGTGAGAGTTGATAGTAATTTCAAAATAATGCTAAAGCGGTGTAATGAGAGTTGCTACTTCCCTAAGAAATGATGCGACAGTGAAGTGGTGAGAGTTGCTCTAACCTAAAAATGATGGTACAGTGATGTAATGAGGGTTGCTATTTACCTAAGAAATGATGCCACAGTGATGTGGTGAGAGTTGCTACGAACCTCAAAATGATGCTACAGTGATGTGGTGAGAGTTGCTACGAATCTCAAAATGATGCTACAGTGATGTAATGAGGGTTGCTATTTACCTAAGAAATGATGCTACAGTGATGTGTTGAGAGTTGCTACGAAACTCAAAATGATGCTACAGTGAAGTAATGAGGGTTGCTATTTACCTAAGAAATGATGCCACAGTGATGTGGTGAGAGTTGCTACGAACCTCAAAATGATGCTACAGTGATGTAATGAGGGTTGCTATTTACCTAAGAAATGATGCCACAGTGATGTGGTGAGAGTTGCTACGAACCTCAAAATGATGCTACAGTGATGTAATGAGAGTTGCAACGAATCTCAAAACGATGCTAAAATAATGTCGTGAGAGTTGCTACTATCCTCAAAATGATGCTGAAGTGATGTAATGAGAGTTGCTACAAACCTCAAAATGATGCGACAGTGATGTGGTGAGAGTTGCTACGAATCTCAAAATGATGCGACAGTGATGTAGTGAGAGTTGCTACGAACCTAAGAAGTGATGCTACAGTGATGTAATGAGAGTTGCTACTAATCTCAAAATCATGCTACAGTAATGTCGTGAGAGTTGCTACGAATCTCAAAATGATGCTAAAGTGATGTAATGAGAGTTGCTACAAACCTAAGAAGTGATGCTACAGTGATGTGGTGAGAGTTGATAGTAATTTCAAAATAATGCTAAAGCGGTGTAATGAGAGTTGCTACTTCCCTAAGAAATGATGCTACAATGATGTAGTGAGAGTTGCTACGAACCTCAAAATGATGCAACAGTGATGTAATGAGGGTTGCTATTTACCTAAGAAATGATGCTACAGTGATGTGGTGAGAGTTGCTACGAACCGCAAAATGATACTACAGTGATATAATGAGGGTTGCTATTTACCTAAGAAATGATGCTACAGTGATGTGGTGAGAGTTGCTACGAATCTCAAAATGATGCTACAGTGATGTAATGAGGGTTGCTATTTACCTAAGAAATGATGCTACAGTGATGTAATGAGAGTTGCTACGAATCTCAAAACGATGCTAAAGTAATGTCGTGAGAGTTGCTACTATCCTCAAAATGATGCTAAAGTGATGTCATGAGAGTTGCTACAAACCTAAGAAGTGATGCTACAGTGATGTGGTGAGAGTTGCTACGAACCTCAAAATGATGCGACAGTGATGTGGTGAGAGTTGCTACGAATCTCAAAATGATGCGACAGTGATGTAGTGAGAGTTGCTACGAACCTAAGAAGTGATGCTACAGTGATGTAATGAGAGTTGCTACGAATCTCCAAATGATGCTAAAGTGATGTAATGAGAGTTGCTACAAACCTAAGAAGTGATGCTACAGTGATGTGGTGAGAGTTGATAGTAATTTCAAAATAATGCTAAAGCGGTGTAATGAGAGTTGCTACTTCCCTAAGAAATGATGCTACAATGATGTAGTGAGAGTTGCTACGAACCTCAAAATGATGCAACAGTGATGTAATGAGGGTTGCTATTTACCTAAGAAATGATGCTACGAATCTCAAAATGATGCGACAGTGATGTCGTGAGAGTTTCTACGATCCTCAAAATGATGCTAAAGTGATGTAATGAGAGTTGCGATAAACCTAAGAAGTGAGGCTACAGTGATGTAGTGAGAGTTGATAGTAATTTCAAAATAATGCTAAAGCGGTGCAATGAGAGTTGCTACTTCCCTAAGAAATGATGCGACAGTGATGTGGTTAGAGTTGCTCTAACCTCAAAATGATGGTACAGTGATATAATGAGGGTTGCTATTTACCTAAGAAATGATGCCACAGTGATGTGGTGAGAGTTGCTACGAACCTCAAAATGATGCTACAGTGATGCGGTGAGAGTTGCCACGAATCTCAAAATGATGCGACAGTAATGTCGTGAGAGTTGCTACGAATCTCAAAATGATGCTAAAGTGATGTAATGAGAATTGCTAAAAACCTAAGAAGTGATGCTACAGTGATGTGGTGAGAGTTGATAGTAATTTCAAAATAATGCTAAAGCAGTGTAATGAGAGTTGCTACTAATCTCAAAATCATGGTACAGTAATGTCGTGAGAGTTGCTACGAACCTCGAAATGATTCTAAAGTGATGTAATGAGAGTTGCTACAAACCTAAGAAGTGATGCTACAGTGATGTGGTGAGAGTTGATAGTAATTTCAAAATAATGCTCCAGTTGCAACTTCCCGAAGAAATGATGCTACAGTGATGTGGTGAGAGTTGCTACGAACCTCAAAATGATGCTACAGTGATGTAATGAGGGTTGCTATTTACCTAAGAAATGATGCTACAGTGATGTGGTGAGAGTTGCTACGAACCTCAAAATGATGCTACAGTGATGTGGTGAGAGTTGCTACGAACCGCAAAATGATACTACAGTGATATAATGAGGGTTGCTATTTACATAAGAAATGATGCTGCAGTGATGTGGTGAGAGTTGCTACGAAACTCAAAATGATGCTACAGTGATGTAATGAGGGTTGCTATTTACCTAAGAAATGATGCGACAGTGATGTGGTGAGAGTTGCTACGAATCTCAAAATGATGCTACAGTGATGTGGTGAGAGTTGCTACGAACCGCAAAATGATGCGACAGTGATGTAATGAGGGTTGCTATTTACCTAAGAAATGATGCTACAGTGATGTGGTGAGAGTTGCTACGAACCTCAAAATGATGCTACAGTGATGTAATGAGGGTTGCTATTTACCTAAGAAATGATGCCACAGTGATGTAGTGAGAGTTGCTCCGAACCTCAAAATGATGCTACAGTGATGTAATGAGAGTTGCTACGAATCTCAAAACGATGCTAAAGTAATGTCGTGAGAGTTGCTACTATCCTCAAAATGATGCTAAAGTGATGTAATGAGAGTTGCTACAAACCTAAGAAGTGATGCTACAGTGATGTGGTGAGAGTTGCTACGAACCTCAAAATGATGCGACAGTGATGTGGTGAGAGTTGCTACGAATCTCAAAATGATGCGACAGTGATGTAGTGAGAGTTGCTACGAACCTAAGAAGTGATGCTACAGTGATGTTATGAGAGTTGCTACTAATCTCAAAATCATGCTACAGTAATGTCGTGAGAGTTGCTACGAATCTCAAAATGATGCTAAAGTGATGTAATGAGAGTTGCTACAAACCTAAGAAGTGATGCTACAGTGATGTGGTGAGAGTTGATAGTAATTTCAAAATAATGCTAAAGCAGTGTAATGAGAGTTGCTACTTCCCTAAGAAATGATGCTACAATGATGTAGTGAGAGTTGCTACGAACCTCAAAATGATGCAACAGTGATGTAATGAGGGTTGCTATTTACCTAAGAAATGATGCTACAGTGATGTGGTGAGAGTTGCTACGAATCTCAAAATGATGCGACAGTGATGTCGTGAGAGTTGCTACGATCCTCAAAATGATGCTAAAGTGATGTAATGAGAGTTGCGACAAACCTAAGAAGTGATGCTACAGTGATGTAGTGAGAGTTGATAGTAATTTCAAAATAATGCTAAAGCGGTGTAATGAGAGTTGCTACTTCCCTAAGAAATGATGCGACAGTGATGTGGTGAGAGTTGCTCTAACCTCAAAATAATGGTACAGTGATGTAATGAGGGTTGCTATTTATCTAAGAAATGATGCCACAGTGATGTGGTGAGAGTTGCTACGAACCTCAAAATGATGCTACAGTGATGTGGTGAGAGTTGCTACGAATCTCAAAATGATGCTACAGTGATGTAATGAGGGTTGCTATTTACCTAAGAAATGATGCTACAGTGATGTGGTGAGAGTTGCTACGAACCTCAAAATGATGCTACAGTGATGTAATGAGGGTTGCTATTTACCTAAGAAATGATGCCACAGTGATGTGGTGAGAGTTGCTCCGAACCTCAAAATGATGCTACAATGATGTTATGAGAGTTGCTACGAATCTCAAAACGATGCTAAAGTAATGTCGTGAGAGTTGCTACTATCCTCAAAATGATGCTAAAGTGATGTAATGAGAGTTGCTACAAACCTAAGAAGTGATGCTACAGTGATGTGGTGAGAGTTGCTACGAACCTCAAAATGATGCGACAGTAATGTTGTGAGAGTTGCTACGAATCTCAAAATGATGCTAAAGTGATGTAATGAGAGTTGCTAAAAACCTAAGAAGTGATGCTACAGTGATGTGGTGAGAGTTGATAGTAATTTCAAAATAATGCTAAAGCAGTGTAATGAGAGTTGCTACTAATCTCAAAATCATGGTACAGTAATGTCGTGAGAGTTGCTACTAACCTCGAAATGATTCTAAAGTGATGTAATGAGAGTTGCTACAAACCTAAGAAGTGATGCTACAGTGATGTGGTGAGAGTTGATAGTAATTTCAAAATAATGCTAAAGCGGTGTAATGAGAGTTGCTACTTCCCTAAGAAATGATGCTACAGTGATGTGGTGAGAGTTGCTACGAAACTCAAAATGATGCTACAGTGATGTAATGAGGGTTGCTATTTACCAAAGAAATGATGCTACAGTGATGTGGTGAGAGTTGCTACGAAACTAAAAATGATGCTACAGTGATGTAATGAGGGTTGCTATTTACCTAAGAAATGATGCTACAGTGATGTGGTGAGAGTTGCTACGAATCTCAAAATGATGCTACAGTGATGTGGTGAGAGTTGCTACGAACCGCAAAATGATGCTACAGTGATGTAATGAGGGTTGCTATTTACCTAAGAAATGATGCTACAGTGATGTGGTGAGAGTTGCTACGAACCTCAAAATGATGCTACAGTGATGTAATGAGGGTTGCTATTTACCTAAGAAATGATGCCACAGTGATGTGGTAAGGTTGCTCCGAACCTCAAAATGATGCTACAGTGATGTAATGAGAGTTGCTACGAATCTCAAAACGATGCTAAAGAAATGTCGTGAGAGTTGCTACTATCCTCAAAATGATGCTAAAGTGATGTAATGAGAGTTGCTACAAACCTAAGAAGTGATGCTACAGTGATGTGGTGAGAGTTGCTACGAACCTCAAAATGATGCGACAGTGATGTAGTGAGAGTTGCTACGAACCTAAGAAGTGATGCTACAGTGATGTTATGAGAGTTGCTACTAATCTCAAAATCATGCTACAGTAATGTCGTGAGAGTTGCTACGAATCTCAAAATGATGCTAAAGTGATGTAATGAGAGTTGCTACAAACCTAAGAAGTGATGCTACAGTGATGTGGTGAGAGTTGATAGTAATTTCAAAATAATGCTAAAGCGGTGTAATGAGAGTTGCTACTTCCCTAAGAAATGATGCTACAATGATGTAGTGAGAGTTGCTACGAACCTCAAAATGATGCAACAGTGATGTAATGAGGGTTGCTATTTACCTAAGAAATGATGCTACAGTGATGTGGTGAGAGTTGCTACGAATCTCAAAATGATGCGACAGTGATGTCGTGAGAGTTGCTACGATCCTCAAAATGATGCTAAAGTGATGTAATGAGAGTTGCGACAAACCTAAGAAGTGATGCTACAGTGATGTAGTGAGAGTTGATAGTAATTTCAAAATAATGCTAAAGCGGTGTAATGAGAGTTGCTACTTCCCTAAGAAATGATGCGACAGTGATGTGGTGAGAGTTGCTCTAACCTCAAAATGATGGTACAGTGATGTAATGAGGGTTGCTATTTACCTAAGAAATGATGCCACAGTGATGTGGTGAGAGTTGCTACGAACCTCAAAATGATGCTACAGTGATTTGGTGAGAGTTGCTACGAATCTCAAAATGATGCGACAGTAATGTCGTGAGAGTTGCTACGAATCACAAAATGATGCTAAAGTGATGAAATGAGAGTTGCTAAAAACCTAAGAAGTTATGCTACAGTGATGTGGTGAGAGTTGATAGTAATTTCAAAATAATGCTAAAGCAGTGTAATGAGAGTTGCGACTAATCTCAAAATCATGTTACAGTAATGTCGTGAGAGTGGCTACGAACCTCGAAATGATTCTAAAGTGATGTAATGAGAGTTGCTACAAACCTAAGAAGTGATGCTACAGTGATGTGGTGAGAGTTGATAGTAATTTCAAAATAATGCTAAAGCGGTGTAATGAGAGTTGCTACTTCCCTAAGAAATGATGCTACAGTGATGTGGTGAGAGTTGCTACGAAACTCAAAATGATGCTACAGTGATGTAATGAGGGTTGCTATTTACCTAAGAAATGATGCTACAGTGATGTGGTGAGAGTTGCAACGAAACTCAAAATGATGCTACAGTGATGTAATGAGGGTTGCTATTTACCTAAGAAATGATGCTACAGTGATGTGGTGAGAGTTGCTACGAATCTCAAAATGATGCTACAGTGATGTGGTGAGAGTTGCTACGAACCGCAAAATGATGCTACAGTGATGTAATGAGGGTTGCTATTTACCTAAGAAATGATGCTACAGTGATGTGGTGAGAGTTGCTACGAACCTCAAAATGATGCTACAGTGATGTAATGAGGGTTGCTATTTACCTAAGAAATGATGCCACAGTGATGTGGTAAGGTTGCTCCGAACCTCAAAATGATGCTACAGTGATGTAATGAGAGTTGCTACGAATCTCAAAACGATGCTAAAGTAATGTCGTGAGGGTTGCTATTTACCTAAGAAATGATGCTACAGTGATGTGGTGAGAGTTGCTACGAACCTCAAAATGATGCTACAGTGATGTAATGAGGGTTGCTATTTACCTAAGAAATGATGCCACAGTGATGTGGTGAGAGTTGCTCCGAACCTCAAAATGATGCTACAGTGATGTAATGAGAGTTGCTACGAATCTCAAAACGATGCTAAAGTAATGTCGTGAGAGTTGCTACTATCCTCAAAATGATGCTAAAGTGATGTAATGAGAGTTGCTACAAACCTAAGAAGTGATGCTACAGTGATGTGGTGAGAGTTGCTACGAACCTCAAAATGATGCGACAGTGATGTGGTGAGAGTTGCTACGAATCTCAAAATGATGCGACAGTGATGTAGTGAGAGTTGCTACGAACCTAAGAAGTGATGCTACAGTGATGTTATGAGAGTTGCTACTAATCTCAAAATCATGCTACAGTAATGTCGTGAGAGTTGCTACGAATCTCAAAATGATGCTAAAGTGATGTAATGAGAGTTGCTACAAAACTAAGAAGTGATGCTACAGTGATGTGGTGAGAGTTGATAGTAATTTCAAAATAATGCTAAAGCGGTGTAATGAGAGTTGCTACTTCCCTAAGAAATGATGCTACAATGATGTAGTGAGAGTTGCTACGAACCTCAAAATGATGCAACAGTGATGTAATGAGGGTTGCTATTTACTTAAGAAATGATGCTACAGTGATGTGGTGAGAGTTGCTACGAATCTCAAAATGATGCGACAGTGATGTCGTGAGAGTTGCTACGATCCTCAAAATGATGCTAAAGTGATGTAATGAGAGTTGCGACAAACCTAAGAAGTGATGCTACAGTGATGTAGTGAGAGTTGATAGTAATTTCAAAATAATGCTAAAGCGGTGTAATGAGAGTTGCTACTTCCCTAAGAAATGATGCGACAGTGATGTGGTGAGAGTTGCTCTAACCTCAAAATAATGGTACAGTGATGTAATGAGGGTTGCTATTTATCTAAGAAATGATGCCACAGTGATGTGGTGAGAGTTGCTACGAACCTCAAAATGATGCTACAGTGATGTGGTGAGAGTTGCTACGAATCTCAAAATGATGCTACAGTGATGTAATGAGGGTTGCTATTTACCTGAGAAATGATGCTACAGTGATGTGGTGAGAGTTGCTACGAACCTCAAAATGATGCTACAGTGATGTAATGAGGGTTGCTATTTACCTAAGAAATGATGCTACAGTGATGTGGTGAGAGTTGCTACGAAACTCAAAATGATGCTACAGTGATGTAATGAGGGTTGCTATTTACCTAAGAAATGATGCTACAGTGATGTGGTGAGAGTTGCTACGAAACTCAAAATGATGCTACAGTGATGTAATGAGGGTTGCTATTTACCTAAGAAATGATGCTACAGTGATGTGGTGAGAGTTGCTACGAATCTCAAAATGATGCTACAGTGATGTGGTGAGAGTTGCTACGAACCGCAAAATGATGCTACAGTGATGTAATGAGGGTTGCTATTAACCTAAGAAATGATGCTACAGTGATGTGGTGAGAGTTGCTACGAACCTCAAAATGATGCTACAGTGATGTAATGAGGGTTGCTATTTACCTAAGAAATGATGCCACAGTGATGTGGTAAGGTTGCTCCGAACCTCAAAATGATGCTACAGTGATGTAATGAGAGTTGCTACGAATCTCAAAACGATGCTAAAGTAATGTCGTGAGGGTTGCTATTTACCTAAGAAATGATGCTACAGTGATGTGGTGAGAGTTGCTACGAACCTCAAAATGATGCTACAGTGATGTAATGAGGGTTGCTATTTACCTAAGAAATGATGCCACAGTGATGTGGTGAGAGTTGCTCCGAACCTCAAAATGATGCTACAGTGATGTAATGAGAGTTGCTACGAATCTCAAAACGATGCTAAAGTAATGTCGTGAGAGTTGCTACTATCCTCAAAATGATGCTAAAGTGATGTAATGAGAGTTGCTACAAACCTAAGAAGTGATGCTACAGTGATGTGGTGAGAGTTGCTACGAACCTCAAAATGATGCGACAGTGATGTGGTGAGAGTTGCTACGAATCTCAAAATGATGCAACAGTGATGTAGTGAGAGTTGCTACGAACCTAAGAAGTGATGCTACAGTGATGTTATCAGAGTTGCTACTAATCTCAAAATCATGCTACAGTAATGTCGTGAGAGTTGCTACGAATCTCAAAATGATGCTAAAGTGATGTAATGAGAGTTGCTACAAACCTAAGAAGTGATGCTACAGTGATGTGGTGAGAGTTGATAGTAATTTCAAAATAATGCTAAAGCGGTGTAATGAGAGTTGCTACTTCCCTAAGAAATGATGCTACAATGATGTAGTGAGAGTTGCTACGAACCTCAAAATGATGCAACAGTGATGTAATGAGGGTTGCTATTTACTTAAGAAATGATGCTACAGTGATGTGGTGAGAGTTGCTACGAATCTCAAAATGATGCGACAGTGATGTCGTGAGAGTTGCTACGATCCTCAAAATGATGCTAAAGTGATGTAATGAGAGTTGCGACAAACCTAAGAAGTGATGCTACAGTGATGTAGTGAGAGTTGATAGTAATTTCAAAATAATGCTAAAGCGGTGTAATGAGAGTTGCTACTTCCCTAAGAAATGATGCGACAGTGATGTGGTGAGAGTTGCTCTAACCTCAAAATAATGGTACAGTGATGTAATGAGGGTTGCTATTTATCTAAGAAATGATGCCACAGTGATGTGGTGAGAGTTGCTACGAACCTCAAAATGATGCTACAGTGATGTGGTGAGAGTTGCTACGAATCTCAAAATGATGCTACAGTGATGTAATGAGGGTTGCTATTTACCTAAGAAATGATGCTACAGTGATGTGGTGAGAGTTGCTACGAACCTCAAAATGATGCTACAGTGATGTAATGAGGGTTGCTATTTACCTAAGAAATGATGCCACAGTGATGTGGTGAGAGTTGCTCCGAACCTCAAAATGATGCTACAGTGATGTTATGAGAGTTGCTACGAATCTCAAAACGATGCTAAAGTAATGTCGTGAGAGTTGCTACTATCCTCAAAATGATGCTAAAGTGATGTAATGAGAGTTGCTACAAACCTAAGAAGTGATGCTACAGTGATGTGGTGAGAGTTGCTACGAACCTCAAAATGATGCGACAGTAATGTTGTGAGAGTTGCTACGAATCTCAAAATGATGCTAAAGTGATGTAATGAGAGTTGCTAAAAACCTAAGAAGTGATGCTACAGTGATGTGGTGAGAGTTGATAGTAATTTCAAAATAATGCTAAAGCAGTGTAATGAGAGTTGCTACTAATCTCAAAATCATGGTACAGTAATGTCGTGAGAGTTGCTACTAACCTCGAAATGATTCTAAAGTGATGTAATGAGAGTTGCTACAAACCTAAGAAGTGATGCTACAGTGATGTGGTGAGAGTTGATAGTAATTTCAAAATAATGCTAAAGCGGTGTAATGAGAGTTGCTACTTCCCTAAGAAATGATGCTACAGTGATGTGGTGAGAGTTGCTACGAAACTCAAAATGATGCTACAGTGATGTAATGAGGGTTGCTATTTACCTAAGAAATGATGCTACAGTGATGTGGTGAGAGTTGCTACGAACCTCAAAATGATGCTACAGTGATGTAATGAGGGTTGCTATTTACCTAAGAAATGATGCCACAGTGATGTGGTAAGGTTGCTCCGAACCTCAAAATGATGCTACAGTGATGTAATAAGAGTTGCTACGAATCTCAAAACGATGCTAAAGTAATGTCGTGAGAGTTGCTACTATCCTCAAAATGATGCAAAAGTGATGTAATGAGAGTTGCTACAAACCTAAGAAGTGATGCTACAGTGATGTGGTGAGAGTTGATAGTAATTTCAAAATAATGCTAAAGCGGTGTAATGAGAGTTGCTACTTCCCTAAGAAATGATGCTACAATGATGTAGTGAGAGTTGCTACGAACCTCAAAATGATGCAACAGTGATGTAATGAGGGCTGCTATTTACCGAAGATATGATGCTACAGTGATGTGGTGAGAGTTGCTACGAATCTCAAAATGATGCGACAGTGATGTCGTGAGAGTTGCTACAGTCCTCAAAATGATGCTAAAGTGATGTAATGAGAGTCCGACAATCCTAAGAAGTGATGCTACAGTGGTGTAGTGAGAGTTGATAGTAATTTCAAAATAATGCTAAAGCGGTGTAATGAGAGTTGCTACTTCCCTAAGAAATGATGCGACAGTGATGTGGTGAGAGTTGCTCTAACCTCAAAATGATGGTACAGTGATGTAATGAGGGTTGCTATTTACCTAAGAAATGATGCCACAGTGATGTGGTGAGAGTTGCTACGAACCTCAAAATGATGCTACAGTGATTTGGTGAGAGTTGCTACGAATCTCAAAATGATGCGACAGTAATGTCGTGAGAGTTGCTACGAATCTCAAAATGATGCTAAAGTGATGTAATGAGAGTTGCTAAAAACCTAAGAAGTGATGCTACAGTGATGTGGTGAGAGTTGCTACGAATCTCAAAATGATGCGACAGTGATGTAGTGAGAGTTGCTACGAACCTAAGAAGTGATGCTACAGTGATGTAATGAGAGTTGCTACGAATCTCCAAATGATGCTAAAGTGATGTAATGAGAGTTGCTACAAACCTAAGAAGTGATGCTACAGTGATGTGGTGAGAGTTGATAGTAATTTCAAAATAATGCTAAAGCGGTGTAATGAGAGTTGCTACTTCCCTAAGAAATGATGCTACAATGATGTAGTGAGAGTTGCTACGAACCTCAAAATGATGCAACAGTGATGTAATGAGGGTTGCTATTTACCTAAGAAATGATGCTACGAATCTCAAAATGATGCGACAGTGATGTCGTGAGAGTTTCTACGATCCTCAAAATGATGCTAAAGTGATGTAATGAGAGTTGCGATAAACCTAAGAAGTGATGCTACAGTGATGTAGTGAGAGTTGATAGTAATTTCAAAATAATGCTAAAGCGGTGCAATGAGAGTTGCTACTTCCCTAAGAAATGATGCGACAGTGATGTGGTTAGAGTTGCTCTAACCTCAAAATGATGGTACAGTGATATAATGAGGGTTGCTATTTACCTAAGAAATGATGCCACAGTGATGTGGTGAGAGTTGCTACGAACCTCAAAATGATGCTACAGTGATGCGGTGAGAGTTGCTACGAATCTCAAAATGATGCGACAGTAATGTCGTGAGAGTTGCTACGAATCTCAAAATGATGCTAAAGTGATGTAATGAGAGTTGCTAAAAACCTAAGAAGTGATGCTACAGTGATGTGGTGAGAGTTGATAGTAATTTCAAAATAATGCTAAAGCAGTGTAATGAGAGTTGCTACTAATCTCAAAATCATGGTACAGTAATGTCGTGAGAGTTGCTACGAACCTCGAAATGATTCTAAAGTGATGTAATGAGAGTTGCTACAAACCTAAGAAGTGATGCTACAGTGATGTGGTGAGAGTTGATAGTAATTTCAAAATAATGCTCCAGTTGCAACTTCCCGAAGAAATGATGCTACAGTGATGTGGTGAGAGTTGCTACGAACCTCAAAATGATGCTACAGTGATGTAATGAGGGTTGCTATTTACCTAAGAAATGATGCTACAGTGATGTGGTGAGAGTTGCTACGAACCTCAAAATGATGCTACAGTGATGTGGTGAGAGTTGCTACGAACCGCAAAATGATACTACAGTGATATAATGAGGGTTGCTATTTACATAAGAAATGATGCTGCAGTGATGTGGTGAGAGTTGCTACGAAACTCAAAATGATGCTACAGTGATGTAATGAGGGTTGCTATTTACCTAAGAAATGATGCGACAGTGATGTGGTGAGAGTTGCTACGAATCTCAAAATGATGCTACAGTGATGTGGTGAGAGTTGCTACGAACCGCAAAATGATGCTACAGTGATGTAATGAGGGTTGCTATTTACCTAAGAAATGATGCTACAGTGATGTGGTGAGAGTTGCTACGAACCTCAAAATGATGCTACAGTGATGTAATGAGGGTTGCTATTTACCTAAGAAATGATGCCACAGTGATGTGGTGAGAGTTGCTCCGAACCTCAAAATGATGCTACAGTGATGTAATGAGAGTTGCTACGAATCTCAAAACGATGCTAAAGTAATGTCGTGAGAGTTGCTACTATCCTCAAAATGATGCTAAAGTGATGTAATGAGAGTTGCTACAAACCTAAGAAGTGATGCTACAGTGATGTGGTGAGAGTTGCTACGAACCTCAAAATGATGCGACAGTGATGTGGTGAGAGTTGCTACGAATCTCAAAATGATGCGACAGTGATGTAGTGAGAGTTGCTACGAACCTAAGAAGTGATGCTACAGTGATGTTATGAGAGTTGCTACTAATCTCAAAATCATGCTACAGTAATGTCGTGAGAGTTGCTACGAATCTCAAAATGATGCTAAAGTGATGTAATGAGAGTTGCTACAAACCTAAGAAGTGATGCTACAGTGATGTGGTGAGAGTTGATAGTAATTTCAAAATAATGCTAAAGCAGTGTAATGAGAGTTGCTACTTCCCTAAGAAATGATGCTACAATGATGTAGTGAGAGTTGCTACGAACCTCAAAATGATGCAACAGTGATGTAATGAGGGTTGCTATTTACCTAAGAAATGATGCTACAGTGATGTGGTGAGAGTTGCTACGAATCTCAAAATGATGCGACAGTGATGTCGTGAGAGTTGCTACGATCCTCAAAATGATGCTAAAGTGATGTAATGAGAGTTGCGACAAACCTAAGAAGTGATGCTACAGTGATGTAGTGAGAGTTGATAGTAATTTAAAAATAATGCTAAAGCGGTGTAATGAGAGTTGCTACTTCCCTAAGAAATGATGCGACAGTGATGTGGTGAGAGTTGCTCTAACCTCAAAATAATGGTACAGTGATGTAATGAGGGTTGCTATTTATCTAAGAAATGATGCCACAGTGATGTGGTGAGAGTTGCTACGAACCTCAAAATGATGCTACAGTGATGTGGTGAGAGTTGCTACGAATCTCAAAATGATGCTACAGTGATGTAATGAGGGTTTCTATTTACCTAAGAAATGATGCTACAGTGATGTGGTGAGAGTTGCTACGAACCTCAAAATGATGCTACAGTGATGTAATGAGGGTTGCTATTTACCTAAGAAATGATGCCACAGTGATGTGGTGAGAGTTGCTCCGAACCTCAAAATGATGCTACAGTGATGTTATGAGAGTTGCTACGAATCTCAAAACGATGCTAAAGTAATGTCGTGAGAGTTGCTACTATCCTCAAAATGATGCTAAAGTGATGTAATGAGAGTTGCTACAAACCTAAGAAGTGATGCTACAGTGATGTGGTGAGAGTTGCTACGAACCTCAAAATGATGCGACAGTAATGTTGTGAGAGTTGCTACGAATCTCAAAATGATGCTAAAGTGATGTAATGAGAGTTGCTAAAAACCTAAGAAGTGATGCTACAGTGATGTGGTGAGAGTTGATAGTAATTTCAAAATAATGCTAAAGCAGTGTAATGAGAGTTGCTACTAATCTCGAAATCATGGTACAGTAATGTCGTGAGAGTTGCTACTAACCTCGAAATGATTCTAAAGTGATGTAATGAGAGTTGCTACAAACCTAAGAAGTGATGCTACAGTGATGTGGTGAGAGTTGATAGTAATTTCAAAATAATGCTAAAGCGGTGTAATGAGAGTTGCTACTTCCCTAAGAAATGATGCTACAGTGATGTGGTGAGAGTTGCTACGAAACTCAAAATGATGCTACAGTGATGTAATGAGGGTTGCTATTTACCTAAGAAATGATGCTACAGTGATGTGGTGAGAGTTGCTACGAAACTCAAAATGATGCTACAGTGATGTAATGAGGGTTGCTATTTACCTAAGAAATGATGCTACAGTGATGTGGTGAGAGTTGCTACGAATCTCAAAATGATGCTACAGTGATGTGGTGAGAGTTGCTACGAACCGCAAAATGATGCTACAGTGATGTAATGAGGGTTGCTATTTACCTAAGAAATGATGCTACAGTGATGTGGTGAGAGTTGCTACGAACCTCAAAATGATGCTACAGTGATGTAATGAGGGTTGCTATTTACCTAAGAAATGATGCCACAGTGATGTGGTAAGGTTGCTCCGAACCTCAAAATGATGCTACAGTGATGTAATGAGAGTTGCTACGAATCTCAAAACGATGCTAAAGTAATGTCGTGAGAGTTGCTACTATCCTCAAAATGATGCTAAAGTGATGTAATGAGAGTTGCTACAAACCTAAGAAGTGATGCTACAGTGATGTGGTGAGAGTTGCTACGAACCTCAAAATGATGCGACAGTGATGTGGTGAGAGTTGCTACGAATCTCAAAATGATGCGACAGTGATGTAGTGAGAGTTGCTACGAACCTAAGAAGTGATGCTACAGTGATGTTATGAGAGTTGCTACTAATCTCAAAATCATGCTACAGTAATGTCGTGAGAGTTGCTACGAATCTCAAAATGATGCTAAAGTGATGTAATGAGAGTTGCTACAAACCTAAGAAGTGATGCTACAGTGATGTGGTGAGAGTTGATAGTAATTTCAAAATAATGCTAAAGCGGTGTAATGAGAGTTGCTACTTCCCTAAGAAATGATGCTACAGTGATGTGGTGAGAGTTGATAGAAATTTCAAAATAATGCTAAAGCGGTGTAATGAGAGTTGCTACTTCCCTAAGAAATGATGCTACAATGATGTAGTGAGAGTTGCTACGAACCTCAAAATGATGCAACAGTGATGTAATGATGGGTTGCTATTTACCTAAGAAATGATGCTACAGTGATGTGGTGAGAGTTGCTACGAATCTCAAAATGATGCGACAGTGATGTCGTGAGAGTTGCTACGATCCTCAAAATGATGCTAAAGTGATGTAATGAGAGTTGCGACAAACCTAAGAAGTGATGCTACAGTGATGTAGTGAGAGTTGATAGTAATTTCAAAATAATGCTAAAGCGGTGTAATGAGAGTTGCTACTTCCCGAAGAAATGATGCGACAGTGATGTGGTGAGAGTTGCTCTAACCTCAAAATAATGGTACAGTGATGTAATGAGGGTTGCTATTTATCTAAGAAATGATGCCACAGTGATGTGGTGAGAGTTGCTACGAACCTCAAAATGATGCTACAGTGATGTGGTGAGAGTTGCTACGAATCTCAAAATGATGCTACAGTGATGTAATGAGGGTTGCTATTTACCTAAGAAATGATGCTACAGTGATGTGGTGAGAGTTGCTACGAACCTCAAAATGATGCTACAGTGATGTAATGAGGGTTGCTATTTACCTAAGAAATGATGCCACAGTGATGTGGTGAGAGTTGCTCCGAACCTCAAAATGATGCTACAGTGATGTTATGAGAGTTGCTACGAATCTCAAAACGATGCTAAAGTAATGTCGTGAGAGTTGCTACTATCCTCAAAATGATGCTAAAGTGATGTAATGAGAGTTGCTACAAACCTAAGAAGTGATGCTACAGTGATGTGGTGAGAGTTGCTACGAACCTCAAAATGATGCGACAGTAATGTTGTGAGAGTTGCTACGAATCTCAAAATGATGCTAAAGTGATGTAAGGAGAGTTGCTAAAAACCTAAGAAGTGATGCTACAGTGATGTGGTGAGAGTTGATAGTAATTTCAAAATAATGCTAAAGCAGTGTAATGAGAGTTGCTACTAATCTCAAAATCATGGTACAGTAATGTCGTGAGAGTTGCTACTAACCTCGAAATGATTCTAAAGTGATGTAATGAGAGTTGCTACAAACCTAAGAAGTGATGCTACAGTGATGTAATGAGAGTTGCTACGAATCTCAAAATGATGCGACAGTGATGTCGTGAGAGTTGCTACGATCCTCAAAATGATGCTAAAGTGATGTAATGAGAGTTGCGACAAACCTAAGAAGTGATGCTACAGTGATGTAGTGAGAGTTGATAGTAATTTCAAAATAATGCTAAAGCGGTGTAATGAGAGTTGCTACTTCCCTAAGAAATGATGCGACAGTGATGTGGTGAGAGTTGCTCTAACCTCAAAATAATGGTACAGTGATGTAATGAGGGTTGCTATTTATCTAAGAAATGATGCCACAGTGATGTGGTGAGAGTTGCTACGAACCTCAAAATGATGCTACAGTGATGTGGTGAGAGTTGCTACGAATCTCAAAATGATGCTACAGTGATGTAATGAGGGTTGCTATTTACCTAAGAAATGATGCTACAGTGATGTGGTGAGAGTTGCTACGAACCTCAAAATGATGCTACAGTGATGTAATGAGGGTTGCTATTTACCTAAGAAATGATGCCACAGTGATGTGGTGAGAGTTGCTCCGAACCTCAAAATGATGCTACAGTGATGTTATGAGAGTTGCTACGAATCTCAAAACGATGCTAAAGTAATGTCGTGAGAGTTGCTACTATCCTCAAAATGATGCTAAAGTGATGTAATGAGAGTTGCTACAAACCTAAGAAGTGATGCTACAGTGATGTGGTGAGAGTTGCTACGAACCTCAAAATGATGCGACAGTAATGTTGTGAGAGTTGCTACGAATCTCAAAATGATGCTAAAGTGATGTAATGAGAGTTGCTAAAAACCTAAGAAGTGATGCTACAGTGATGTGGTGAGAGTTGATAGTAATTTCAAAATAATGCTAAAGCAGTGTAATGAGAGTTGCTACTAATCTCAAAATCATGGTACAGTAATGTCGTGAGAGTTGCTACTAACCTCGAAATGATTCTAAAGTGATGTAATGAGAGTTGCTACAAACCTAAGAAGTGATGCTACAGTGATGTGGTGAGAGTTGATAGTAATTTCAAAATAATGCTAAAGCGGTGTAATGAGAGTTGCTACTTCCCTAAGAAATGATGCTACAGTGATGTGGTGAGAGTTGCTACGAAACTCAAAATGATGCTACAGTGATGTAATGAGGGTTGCTATTTACCTAAGAAATGATGCTACAGTGATGTGGTGAGAGTTGCTACGAACCTCAAAATGATGCTACAGTGATGTAATGAGGGTTGCTATTTACCTAAGAAATGATGCCACAGTGATGTGGTAAGGTTGCTCCGAACCTCAAAATGATGCTACAGTGATGTAATAAGAGTTGCTACGAATCTCAAAACGATGCTAAAGTAATGTCGTGAGAGTTGCTACTATCCTCAAAATGATGCAAAAGTGATGTAATGAGAGTTGCTACAAACCTAAGAAGTGATGCTACAGTGATGTGGTGAGAGTTGATAGTAATTTCAAAATAATGCTAAAGCGGTGTAATGAGAGTTGCTACTTCCCTAAGAAATGATGCTACAATGATGTAGTGAGAGTTGCTACGAACCTCAAAATGATGCAACAGTGATGTAATGAGGGCTGCTATTTACCGAAGATATGATGCTACAGTGATGTGGTGAGAGTTGCTACGAATCTCAAAATGATGCGACAGTGATGTCGTGAGAGTTGCTACAGTCCTCAAAATGATGCTAAAGTGATGTAATGAGAGTCCGACAATCCTAAGAAGTGATGCTACAGTGGTGTAGTGAGAGTTGATAGTAATTTCAAAATAATGCTAAAGCGGTGTAATGAGAGTTGCTACTTCCCTAAGAAATGATGCGACAGTGATGTGGTGAGAGTTGCTCTAACCTCAAAATGATGGTACAGTGATGTAATGAGGGTTGCTATTTACCTAAGAAATGATGCCACAGTGATGTGGTGAGAGTTGCTACGAACCTCAAAATGATGCTACAGTGATTTGGTGAGAGTTGCTACGAATCTCAAAATGATGCGACAGTAATGTCGTGAGAGTTGCTACGAATCTCAAAATGATGCTAAAGTGATGTAATGAGAGTTGCTAAAAACCTAAGAAGTGATGCTACAGTGATGTGGTGAGAGTTGCTACGAATCTCAAAATGATGCGACAGTGATGTAGTGAGAGTTGCTACGAACCTAAGAAGTGATGCTACAGTGATGTAATGAGAGTTGCTACGAATCTCCAAATGATGCTAAAGTGATGTAATGAGAGTTGCTACAAACCTAAGAAGTGATGCTACAGTGATGTGGTGAGAGTTGATAGTAATTTCAAAATAATGCTAAAGCGGTGTAATGAGAGTTGCTACTTCCCTAAGAAATGATGCTACAATGATGTAGTGAGAGTTGCTACGAACCTCAAAATGATGCAACAGTGATGTAATGAGGGTTGCTATTTACCTAAGAAATGATGCTACGAATCTCAAAATGATGCGACAGTGATGTCGTGAGAGTTTCTACGATCCTCAAAATGATGCTAAAGTGATGTAATGAGAGTTGCGATAAACCTAAGAAGTGATGCTACAGTGATGTAGTGAGAGTTGATAGTAATTTCAAAATAATGCTAAAGCGGTGCAATGAGAGTTGCTACTTCCCTAAGAAATGATGCGACAGTGATGTGGTTAGAGTTGCTCTAACCTCAAAATGATGGTACAGTGATATAATGAGGGTTGCTATTTACCTAAGAAATGATGCCACAGTGATGTGGTGAGAGTTGCTACGAACCTCAAAATGATGCTACAGTGATGCGGTGAGAGTTGCTACGAATCTCAAAATGATGCGACAGTAATGTCGTGAGAGTTGCTACGAATCTCAAAATGATGCTAAAGTGATGTAATGAGAGTTGCTAAAAACCTAAGAAGTGATGCTACAGTGATGTGGTGAGAGTTGATAGTAATTTCAAAATAATGCTAAAGCAGTGTAATGAGAGTTGCTACTAATCTCAAAATCATGGTACAGTAATGTCGTGAGAGTTGCTACGAACCTCGAAATGATTCTAAAGTGATGTAATGAGAGTTGCTACAAACCTAAGAAGTGATGCTACAGTGATGTGGTGAGAGTTGATAGTAATTTCAAAATAATGCTCCAGTTGCAACTTCCCGAAGAAATGATGCTACAGTGATGTGGTGAGAGTTGCTACGAACCTCAAAATGATGCTACAGTGATGTAATGAGGGTTGCTATTTACCTAAGAAATGATGCTACAGTGATGTGGTGAGAGTTGCTACGAACCTCAAAATGATGCTACAGTGATGTGGTGAGAGTTGCTACGAACCGCAAAATGATACTACAGTGATATAATGAGGGTTGCTATTTACATAAGAAATGATGCTGCAGTGATGTGGTGAGAGTTGCTACGAAACTCAAAATGATGCTACAGTGATGTAATGAGGGTTGCTATTTACCTAAGAAATGATGCGACAGTGATGTGGTGAGAGTTGCTACGAATCTCAAAATGATGCTACAGTGATGTGGTGAGAGTTGCTACGAACCGCAAAATGATGCTACAGTGATGTAATGAGGGTTGCTATTTACCTAAGAAATGATGCTACAGTGATGTGGTGAGAGTTGCTACGAACCTCAAAATGATGCTACAGTGATGTAATGAGGGTTGCTATTTACCTAAGAAATGATGCCACAGTGATGTGGTGAGAGTTGCTCCGAACCTCAAAATGATGCTACAGTGATGTAATGAGAGTTGCTACGAATCTCAAAACGATGCTAAAGTAATGTCGTGAGAGTTGCTACTATCCTCAAAATGATGCTAAAGTGATGTAATGAGAGTTGCTACAAACCTAAGAAGTGATGCTACAGTGATGTGGTGAGAGTTGCTACGAACCTCAAAATGATGCGACAGTGATGTGGTGAGAGTTGCTACGAATCTCAAAATGATGCGACAGTGATGTAGTGAGAGTTGCTACGAACCTAAGAAGTGATGCTACAGTGATGTTATGAGAGTTGCTACTAATCTCAAAATCATGCTACAGTAATGTCGTGAGAGTTGCTACGAATCTCAAAATGATGCTAAAGTGATGTAATGAGAGTTGCTACAAACCTAAGAAGTGATGCTACAGTGATGTGGTGAGAGTTGATAGTAATTTCAAAATAATGCTAAAGCAGTGTAATGAGAGTTGCTACTTCCCTAAGAAATGATGCTACAATGATGTAGTGAGAGTTGCTACGAACCTCAAAATGATGCAACAGTGATGTAATGAGGGTTGCTATTTACCTAAGAAATGATGCTACAGTGATGTGGTGAGAGTTGCTACGAATCTCAAAATGATGCGACAGTGATGTCGTGAGAGTTGCTACGATCCTCAAAATGATGCTAAAGTGATGTAATGAGAGTTGCGACAAACCTAAGAAGTGATGCTACAGTGATGTAGTGAGAGTTGATAGTAATTTAAAAATAATGCTAAAGCGGTGTAATGAGAGTTGCTACTTCCCTAAGAAATGATGCGACAGTGATGTGGTGAGAGTTGCTCTAACCTCAAAATAATGGTACAGTGATGTAATGAGGGTTGCTATTTATCTAAGAAATGATGCCACAGTGATGTGGTGAGAGTTGCTACGAACCTCAAAATGATGCTACAGTGATGTGGTGAGAGTTGCTACGAATCTCAAAATGATGCTACAGTGATGTAATGAGGGTTTCTATTTACCTAAGAAATGATGCTACAGTGATGTGGTGAGAGTTGCTACGAACCTCAAAATGATGCTACAGTGATGTAATGAGGGTTGCTATTTACCTAAGAAATGATGCCACAGTGATGTGGTGAGAGTTGCTCCGAACCTCAAAATGATGCTACAGTGATGTTATGAGAGTTGCTACGAATCTCAAAACGATGCTAAAGTAATGTCGTGAGAGTTGCTACTATCCTCAAAATGATGCTAAAGTGATGTAATGAGAGTTGCTACAAACCTAAGAAGTGATGCTACAGTGATGTGGTGAGAGTTGCTACGAACCTCAAAATGATGCGACAGTAATGTTGTGAGAGTTGCTACGAATCTCAAAATGATGCTAAAGTGATGTAATGAGAGTTGCTAAAAACCTAAGAAGTGATGCTACAGTGATGTGGTGAGAGTTGATAGTAATTTCAAAATAATGCTAAAGCAGTGTAATGAGAGTTGCTACTAATCTCGAAATCATGGTACAGTAATGTCGTGAGAGTTGCTACTAACCTCGAAATGATTCTAAAGTGATGTAATGAGAGTTGCTACAAACCTAAGAAGTGATGCTACAGTGATGTGGTGAGAGTTGATAGTAATTTCAAAATAATGCTAAAGCGGTGTAATGAGAGTTGCTACTTCCCTAAGAAATGATGCTACAGTGATGTGGTGAGAGTTGCTACGAAACTCAAAATGATGCTACAGTGATGTAATGAGGGTTGCTATTTACCTAAGAAATGATGCTACAGTGATGTGGTGAGAGTTGCTACGAAACTCAAAATGATGCTACAGTGATGTAATGAGGGTTGCTATTTACCTAAGAAATGATGCTACAGTGATGTGGTGAGAGTTGCTACGAATCTCAAAATGATGCTACAGTGATGTGGTGAGAGTTGCTACGAACCGCAAAATGATGCTACAGTGATGTAATGAGGGTTGCTATTTACCTAAGAAATGATGCTACAGTGATGTGGTGAGAGTTGCTACGAACCTCAAAATGATGCTACAGTGATGTAATGAGGGTTGCTATTTACCTAAGAAATGATGCCACAGTGATGTGGTAAGGTTGCTCCGAACCTCAAAATGATGCTACAGTGATGTAATGAGAGTTGCTACGAATCTCAAAACGATGCTAAAGTAATGTCGTGAGAGTTGCTACTATCCTCAAAATGATGCTAAAGTGATGTAATGAGAGTTGCTACAAACCTAAGAAGTGATGCTACAGTGATGTGGTGAGAGTTGCTACGAACCTCAAAATGATGCGACAGTGATGTGGTGAGAGTTGCTACGAATCTCAAAATGATGCGACAGTGATGTAGTGAGAGTTGCTACGAACCTAAGAAGTGATGCTACAGTGATGTTATGAGAGTTGCTACTAATCTCAAAATCATGCTACAGTAATGTCGTGAGAGTTGCTACGAATCTCAAAATGATGCTAAAGTGATGTAATGAGAGTTGCTACAAACCTAAGAAGTGATGCTACAGTGATGTGGTGAGAGTTGATAGTAATTTCAAAATAATGCTAAAGCGGTGTAATGAGAGTTGCTACTTCCCTAAGAAATGATGCTACAGTGATGTGGTGAGAGTTGATAGTAATTTCAAAATAATGCTAAAGCGGTGTAATGAGAGTTGCTACTTCCCTAAGAAATGATGCTACAATGATGTAGTGAGAGTTGCTACGAACCTCAAAATGATGCAACAGTGATGTAATGATGGGTTGCTATTTACCTAAGAAATGATGCTACAGTGATGTGGTGAGAGTTGCTACGAATCTCAAAATGATGCGACAGTGATGTCGTGAGAGTTGCTACGATCCTCAAAATGATGCTAAAGTGATGTAATGAGAGTTGCGACAAACCTAAGAAGTGATGCTACAGTGATGTAGTGAGAGTTGATAGTAATTTCAAAATAATGCTAAAGCGGTGTAATGAGAGTTGCTACTTCCCGAAGAAATGATGCGACAGTGATGTGGTGAGAGTTGCTCTAACCTCAAAATAATGGTACAGTGATGTAATGAGGGTTGCTATTTATCTAAGAAATGATGCCACAGTGATGTGGTGAGAGTTGCTACGAACCTCAAAATGATGCTACAGTGATGTGGTGAGAGTTGCTACGAATCTCAAAATGATGCTACAGTGATGTAATGAGGGTTGCTATTTACCTAAGAAATGATGCTACAGTGATGTGGTGAGAGTTGCTACGAACCTCAAAATGATGCTACAGTGATGTAATGAGGGTTGCTATTTACCTAAGAAATGATGCCACAGTGATGTGGTGAGAGTTGCTCCGAACCTCAAAATGATGCTACAGTGATGTTATGAGAGTTGCTACGAATCTCAAAACGATGCTAAAGTAATGTCGTGAGAGTTGCTACTATCCTCAAAATGATGCTAAAGTGATGTAATGAGAGTTGCTACAAACCTAAGAAGTGATGCTACAGTGATGTGGTGAGAGTTGCTACGAACCTCAAAATGATGCGACAGTAATGTTGTGAGAGTTGCTACGAATCTCAAAATGATGCTAAAGTGATGTAAGGAGAGTTGCTAAAAACCTAAGAAGTGATGCTACAGTGATGTGGTGAGAGTTGATAGTAATTTCAAAATAATGCTAAAGCAGTGTAATGAGAGTTGCTACTAATCTCAAAATCATGGTACAGTAATGTCGTGAGAGTTGCTACTAACCTCGAAATGATTCTAAAGTGATGTAATGAGAGTTGCTACAAACCTAAGAAGTGATGCTACAGTGATGTGGTGAGAGTTGATAGTAATTTCAAAATAATGCTAAAGCGGTGTAATGAGAGTTGCTACTTCCCTAAGAAATGATGCTACAGTGATGTGGTGAGAGTTGCTACGAAACTCAAAATGATGCTACAGTGATGTAATGAGGGTTGCTATTTACCTAAGAAATGATGCTACAGTGATGTGGTGAGAGCTGCTACGAAACTCAAAATGATGCTACAGTGATGTAATGAGGGTTGCTATTTACCTAAGAAATGATGCTACAGTGATGTGGTGAGAGTTGCTACGAATCTCAAAATGATGCTACAGTGATGTGGTGAGAGTTGCTACGAACCGCAAAATGATGCTACAGTGATGTAATGAGGGTTGCTATTTACCTAAGAAATGATGCTACAGTGATGTGGTGAGAGTTGCTACGAACCTCAAAATGATGCTACAGTGATGTAATGAGGGTTGCTATTTACCTAAGAAATGATGCCACAGTGATGTGGTAAGGTTGCTCCGAACCTCAAATTGATGCTACAGTGATGTAATGAGAGTTGCTACGAATCTCAAAACGATGCTAAAGTAATGTCGTGAGAGTTGCTACTATCCTCAAAATGATGCTAAAGTGATGTAATGAGAGTTGCTACAAACCTAAGAAGTGATGCTACAGTGATGTGGTGAGAGTTGATAGTAATTTCAAAATAATGCTAAAGCGGTGTAATGAGAGTTGCTACTTCCCTAAGAAATGATGCTACAATGATGTAGTGAGAGTTGCTACGAACCTCAAAATGATGCAACAGTGATGTAATGAGGGTTGCTATTTACCGAAGAAATGATGCTACAGTGATGTGGTGAGAGTTGCTACGAATCTCAAAATGATGCTAAAGTGATGTAATGAGAGTTGCGACAATCCTAAGAAGTGATGCTACAGTGGTGTAGTGAGAGTTGATAGTAATTTCAAAATAATGCTAAAGCGGTGTAATGAGAGTTGCTACTTCCCTAAGAAATGATGCGACAGTGATGTGGTGAGAGTTGCTCTAACCTCAAAATGATGGTACAGTGATGTAATGAGGGTTGCTATTTACCTAAGAAATGATGCCACAGTGATGTGGTGAGAGTTGCTACGAACCTCAAAATGATGCTACAGTGATTTGGTGAGAGTTGCTACGAATCTCAAAATGATGCGACAGTAATGTCGTGAGAGTTGCTACGAATCACAAAATGATGCTAAAGTGATGTAATGAGAGTTGCTAAAAACCTAAGAAGTGATGCTACAGTGATGTGGTGAGAGTTGACAGTAATTTCAAAATAATGCTAAAGCAGTGTAATGAGAGTTGCTACTAATCTCAAAATCATGTTACAGTAATGTCGTGAGAGTGGCTACTAACCTCGAAATGATTCTAAAGTGATGTAATGAGAGTTGCTACAAACCTAAGAAGTGATGCTACAGTGATGTGGTGAGAGTTGATAGTAATTTCAAAATAATGCTCCAGTTGCAACTTCCCTAAGAAATGATGCTACAGTGATGTGGTGAGAGTTGCTACGAACCTCAAAATGATGCTACAGTGATGTAATGAGGGTTGCTATTTACCTAAGAAATGATGCTACAGTGATGTGGTGAGAGTTGCTACGAACCTCAAAATGATGCTACAGTGATGTGGTGAGAGTTGCTACGAACCTAAAAATGATACTACAGTGATATAATGAGGGTTGCTATTTACATAAGAAATGATTCTGCAGTGATGTGGTGAGAGTTGCTACTTCCCTAAGAAATGATGCGACAATGATGTAATGAGGGTTGCTATTTACCTAAGAAATGATGCTACAGTGATGTGGTGAGAGTTGCTACGAATCTCAAAATGATGCTACAGTGATGTGGTGAGAGTTGCTACGAACCGCAAAATGATGCTACAGTGATGTAATGAGGGCTGCTATTTACCTAAGAAATGATGCTACAGTGATGTGGTGAGAGTTGCTACGAACCTCAAAATGATGCTACAGTGATGTAATGAGGGTTGCTATTTACCTAAGAAATGATGCCACAGTGATATGGTGAGAGTTGCTCCGAACCTCAAAATGATGCTACAGTGATGTAATGAGAGTTGCTACGAATCTCAAAACGATGCTAAAGTAATGTCGTGAGAGTTGCTACTATCCTCAAAATGATGCTAAAGTGATGTCATGAGAGTTGCTACAAACCTAAGAAGTGATGCTACAGTGATGTGGTGAGAGTTGCTACGAACCTCAAAATGATGCGACAGTGATGTGGTGAGAGTTGCTACGAATCTCAAAATGATGCGACAGTGATGTAGTGAGAGTTGCTACGAACCTAAGAAGTGATGCTACAGTGATGTTATGAGAGTTGCTACTAATCTCAAAATCATGCTACAGTAATGTCGTGAGAGTTGCTACGAATCTCAAAATGATGCTAAAGTGATGTAATGAGAGTTGCTACAAACCTAAGAAGTGATGCTACAGTGATGTGGTGAGAGTTGATAGTAATTTCAAAATAATGCTAAAGCGGTGTAATGAGAGTTGCTACTTCCCTAAGAAATGATGCTACAATGATGTAGTGAGAGTTGCTACGAACCTCAAAATGATGCAACAGTGATGTAATGAGGGTTGCTATTTACCTAAGAAATGATGCTACAGTGATGTGGTGAGAGTTGCTACGAATCTCAAAATGATGCGACAGTGATGTCGTGAGAGTTGCTACAGTCCTCAAAATGATGCTAAAGTGATGTAATGAGAGTTGCGACAAACCTAAGAAGTGATGCTACAGTGATGTCGTGAGAGTTGATAGTAATTTCAAAATAATGCTAAAGCGGTGTAATGAGAGTTGCTACTTACCTAAGAAATGATGCGACAGTGATGTGGTGAGAGTTGCTACGAACCTCAAAATGATGCTACAGTGATGTGGTGAGAGTTGCTACGAATTTCAAAATGATGCTACAGTGATGTAATGAGGGTTGCTATTTACCTAAGAAATGATGCTACAGTGATGTGGTGAGAGTTGCTACGAACCTCAAAATGATGCTACAGTGATGTAATGAGGGTTGCTATTTACCTAAGAAATGATGCCACAGTGATGTGGTGAGAGTTGCTCCGAACCTCAAAATGATGCTACAGTGATGTTATGAGAGTTGCTACAAATCTCAAAACGATGCTAAAGTAATGTCGTGAGAGTTGCTACTATCCTCAAAATGATGCTAAAGTGATGTAATGAGAGTTGCAAAAAACCTAAGAAGTGATGCTACAGTGATGTGGTGAGAGTTGCTACGAACCTCAAAATGATGCGACAGTAATGTTGTGAGAGTTGCTACGAATCTCAAAATGATGCTAAAGTGATGTAATGAGAGTTGCTAAAAACCTAAGAAGTGATGCTACAGTGATGTGGTGAGAGTTGATAGTAATTTCAAAATAATGCTAAAGCAGTGTAATGAGAGTTGCTACTAATCTCAAAATCATGGTACAGTAATGTCGTGAGAGTTGCTACTAACCTCGAAATGATGCTAAAGTGATGTAATGAGAGTTGCGACAAACCTAAGATGTGATGCTACAGTGATGTAGTGAGAGTTGATAGTAATTTCAAAATAATGCTAAAGCGGTGTAATGAGAATTGCTACTTCCCTAAGAAATGATGCGACAGTGATGTGGTGAGAGTTGCTCTAACCTCAAAATAATGGTACAGTGATTTAATGAGGGTTGCTATTTATCTAAGAAATGATGCCACAGTGATGTGGTGAGAGTTGCTACGAACCTCAAAATGATGCTACAGTGATGTGGTGAGAGTTGCTACGAATCTCAAAATGATGCTACAGTGATGTAATGAGGGTTGCTATTTACCTAAGAAATGATGCTACAGTGATGTGGTGAGAGTTGCTACGAACCTCAAAATGATGCTACAGTGATGTAATGAGGGTTGCTATTTACCTAAGAAATGATGCTACAGTGATGTGGTGAGAGTTGCTACGAAACTCAAAATGATGCTACAGTGATGTAATGAGGGTTGCTATTTACCTAAGAAATGATGCTACAGTGATGTGGTGAGAGTTGCTACGAAACTCAAAATGATGCTACAGTGATGTAATGAGGGTTGCTATTTACCTAAGAAATGATGCTACAGTGATGTGGTGAGAGTTGCTACGAATCTCAAAATGATGCTACAGTGATGTGGTGAGAGTTGCTACGAACCGCAAAATGATGCTACAGTGATGTAATGAGGGTTGCTATTAACCTAAGAAATGATGCTACAGTGATGTGGTGAGAGTTGCTACGAACCTCAAAATGATGCTACAGTGATGTAATGAGGGTTACTATTTACCTAAGAAATGATGCCACAGTGATGTGGTAAGGTTGCTCCGAACCTCAAAATGATGCTACAGTGATGTAATGAGAGTTGCTACGAATCTCAAAACGATGCTAAAGTAATGTCGTGAGGGTTGCTATTTACCTAAGAAATGATGCTACAGTGATGTGGTGAGAGTTGCTACGAACCTCAAAATGATGCTACAGTGATGTAATGAGGGTTGCTATTTACCTAAGAAATGATGCCACAGTGATGTGGTGAGAGTTGCTCCGAACCTCAAAATGATGCTACAGTGATGTAATGAGAGTTGCTACGAATCTCAAAACGATGCTAAAGTAATGTCGTGAGAGTTGCTACTATCCTCAAAATGATGCTAAAGTGATGTAATGAGAGTTGCTACAAACCTAAGAAGTGATGCTACAGTGATGTGGTGAGAGTTGCTACGAACCTCAAAATGATGCGACAGTGATGTGGTGAGAGTTGCTACGAATCTCAAAATGATGCGACAGTGATGTAGTGAGAGTTGCTACGAACCTAAGAAGTGATGCTACAGTGATGTTATCAGAGTTGCTACTAATCTCAAAATCATGCTACAGTAATGTCGTGAGAGTTGCTACGAATCTCAAAATGATGCTAAAGTGATGTAATGAGAGTTGCTACAAAACTAAGAAGTGATGCTACAGTGATGTGGTGAGACTTGATAGTAATTTCAAAATAATGCTAAAGCGGTGTAATGAGAGTTGCTACTTCCCTAAGAAATGATGCTACAATGATGTAGTGAGAGTTGCTACGAACCTCAAAATGATGCAACAGTGATGTAATGAGGGTTGCTATTTACTTAAGAAATGATGCTACAGTGATGTGGTGAGAGTTGCTACGAATCTCAAAATGATGCCACAGTGATGTCGTGAGAGTTGCTACGATCCTCAAAATGATGCTAAAGTGATGTAATGAGAGTTGCGACAAACCTAAGAAGTGATGCTACAGTGATGTAGTGAGAGTTGATAGTAATTTCAAAATAATGCTAAAGCGGTGTAATGAGAGTTGCTACTTCCCTAAGAAATGATGCGACAGTGATGTGGTGAGAGTTGCTCTAACCTCAAAATAATGGTACAGTGATGTAATGAGGGTTGCTATTTATCTAAGAAATGATGCCACAGTGATGTGGTGAGAGTTGCTACGAACCTCAAAATGATGCTACAGTGATGTGGTGAGAGTTGCTACGAATCTCAAAATGATGCTACAGTGATGTAATGAGGGTTGCTATTTACCTAAGAAATGATGCTACAGTGATGTGGTGAGAGTTGCTACGAACCTCAAAATGATGCTACAGTGATGTAATGAGGGTTGCTATTTACCTAAGAAATGATGCTACAGTGATGTGGTGAGAGTTGCTACGAAACTCAAAATGATGCTACAGTGATGTAATGAGGGTTGCTATTTACCTAAGAAATGATGCTACAGTGATGTGGTGAGAGTTGCTACGAAACTCAAAATGATGCTACAGTGATGTAATGAGGGTTGCTATTTACCTAAGAAATGATGCTACAGTGATGTGGTGAGAGTTGCTACGAATCTCAAAATGATGCTACAGTGATGTGGTGAGAGTTGCTACGAACCGCAAAATGATGCTACAGTGATGTAATGAGGGTTGCTATTAACCTAAGAAATGATGCTACAGTGATGTGGTGAGAGTTGCTACGAACCTCAAAATGATGTTACAGTGATGTAATGAGGGTTGCTATTTACCTAAGAAATGATGCCACAGTGATGTGGTAAGGTTGCTCCGAACCTCAAAATGATGCTACAGTGATGTAATGAGAGTTGCTACGAATCTCAAAACGATGCTAAAGTAATGTCGTGAGGGTTGCTATTTACCTAAGAAATGATGTTACAGTGATGTGGTGAGAGTTGCTACGAACCTCAAAATGATGCTACAGTGATGTAATGAGGGTTGCTATTTACCTAAGAAATGATGCCACAGTGATGTGGTGAGAGTTGCTCCGAACCTCAAAATGATGCTACAGTGATGTAATGAGAGTTGCTACGAATCTCAAAACGATGCTAAAGTAATGTCGTGAGAGTTGCTACTATCCTCAAAATGATGCTAAAGTGATGTAATGAGAGTTGCTACAAACCTAAGAAGTGATGCTACAGTGATGTGGTGAGAGTTGCTACGAACCTCAAAATGATGCGACAGTGATGTGGTGAGAGTTGCTACGAATCTCAAAATGATGCGACAGTGATGTAGTGAGAGTTGCTACGAACCTAAGAAGTGATGCTACAGTGATGTTATCAGAGTTGCTACTAATCTCAAAATCATGCTCCAGTAATGTCGTGAGAGTTGCTACGAATCTCAAAATGATGCTAAAGTGATGTAATGAGAGTTGCTACAAACCTAAGAAGTGATGCTACAGTGATGTGGTGAGAGTTGATAGTAATTTCAAAATAATGCTAAAGCGGTGTAATGAGAGTTGCTACTTCCCTAAGAAATGATGCTACAATGATGTAGTGAGAGTTGCTACGAACCTCAAAATGATGCAACAGTGATGTAATGAGGGTTGCTATTTACTTAAGAAATGATGCTACAGTGATGTGGTGAGAGTTGCTACGAATCTCAAAATGATGCGACAGTGATGTCGTGAGAGTTGCTACGATCCTCAAAATGATGCTAAAGTGATGTAATGAGAGTTGCGACAAACCTAAGAAGTGATGCTACAGTGATGTAGTGAGAGTTGATAGTAATTTCAAAATAATGCTAAAGCGGTGTAATGAGAGTTGCTACTTCCCTAAGAAATGATGCGACAGTGATGTGGTGAGAGTTGCTCTAACCTCAAAATAATGGTACAGTGATGTAATGAGGGTTGCTATTTATCTAAGAAATGATGCCACAGTGATGTGGTGAGAGTTGCTACGAACCTCAAAATGATGCTACAGTGATGTGGTGAGAGTTGCTACGAATCTCAAAATGATGCTACAGTGATGTAATGAGGGTTGCTATTTACCTAAGAAATGATGCTACAGTGATGTGGTGAGACTTGCTACGAACCTCAAAATGATGCTACAGTGATGTAATGAGGGTTGCTATTTACCTAAGAAATGATGCCACAGTGATGTGGTGAGAGTTGCTCCGAACCTCAAAATGATGCTACAGTGATGTTATGAGAGTTGCTACGAATCTCAAAACGATGCTAAAGTAATGTCGTGAGAGTTGCTACTATCCTCAAAATGATGCTAAAGTGATGTAATGAGAGTTGCTACAAACCTAAGAAGTGATGCTACAGTGATGTGGTGAGAGTTGCTACGAACCTCAAAATGATGCGACAGTGATGTGGTGAGAGTTGCTACGAATCTCAAAATGATGCTAAAGTGATGTAATGAGAGTTGCTAAAAACCTAAGAAGTGATGCTACAGTGATGTGGTGAGAGTTGATAGTAATTTCAAAATAATGCTAAAGCAGTGTAATGAGAGTTGCTACTAATCTCAAAATCATGGTACAGTAATGTCGTGAGAGTTGCTACTAACCTCGAAATGATTCTAAAGTGATGTAATGAGAGTTGCTACAAACCTAAGAAGTGATGCTACAGTGATGTGGTGAGAGTTGATAGTAATTTCAAAATAATGCTAAAGCGGTGTAATGAGAGTTGCTACTTCCCTAAGAAATGATGCTACAGTGATGTGGTGAGAGTTGCTACGAAACTCAAAATGATGCTACAGTGATGTAATGAGGGTTGCTATTTACCTAAGAAATGATGCTACAGTGATGTGGTGAGAGTTGCTACGAACCTCAAAATGATGCTACAGTGATGTAATGACGGTTGCTATTTACCTAAGAAATGATGCCACAGTGATGTGGTAAGGTTGCTCCGAACCTCAAAATGATGCTACAGTGATGTAATGAGAGTTGCTACGAATCTCAAAACGATGCTAAAGTAATGTCGTGAGAGTTGCTACTATCCTCAAAATGATGCAAAAGTGATGTAATGAGAGTTGCTACAAACCTAAGAAGTGATGCTACAGTGATGTGGTGAGAGTTGATAGTAATTTCAAAATAATGCTAAAGCGGTGTAATGAGAGTTGCTACTTCCCTGAGAAATGATGCTACAATGATGTAGTGAGAGTTGCTAGGAACCTCAAAATGATGCAACAGTGATGTAATGAGGGTTGCTATTTACCGAAGAAATGATGCTACAGTGATGTGGTGAGAGTTGCTACGAATCTCAAAATGATGCGACAGTGATGTCGTGAGAGTTGCTACAGTCCTCAAAATGATGCTAAAGTGATGTAATGAGAGTCCGACAATCCTACGAAGTGATGCTACAGTGGTGTAGTGAGAGTTGATAGTAATTTCAAAATAATGCTAAAGCGGTGTAATGAGAGTTGCTACTTCCCTAAGAAATGATGCGACAGTGATGTGGTGAGAGTTGCTCTAACCTCAAAATGATGGTACAGTGATGTAATGAGGGTTGCTATTTACCTAAGAAATGATGCCACAGTGATGTGGTGAGAGTTGCTACGAACCTCAAAATGATGCTACAGTGATTTGGTGAGAGTTGCTACGAATCTCAAAATGATACGACAGTAATGTCGTGAGAGTTGCTACGAATCTCAAAATGATGCTAAAGTGATGTAATGAGAGTTGCTACAAACCTAAGAAGTGATGCTACAGTGATGTGGTGAGAGTTGATAGTAATTTCAAAATAATGCTAAAGCGGTGTAATGAGAGTTGCTACTTCCCTCAGAAATGATGCTACAATGATGTAGTGAGAGTTGCTACGAATCTCAAAATGATGCTACAGTGATGTGGTGAGAGTTGCTACGAACCGCAAAATGATGCTACAGTGATGTAATGAGGGTTGCTATTTACCTAAGAAATGATGCTACAGTGATGTGGTGAGACTTGCTACGAACCTCAAAATGATGCTACAGTGATGTAATGAGGGTTGCTATTTACCTAAGAAATGATGCCACAGTGATGTGGTGAGAGTTGCTCCGAACCTCAAAATGATGCTACAGTGATGTTATGAGAGTTGCTACGAATCTCAAAACGATGCTAAAGTAATGTCGTGAGAGTTGCTACTATCCTCAAAATGATGCTAAAGTGATGTAATGAGAGTTGCTACAAACCTAAGAAGTGATGCTACAGTGATGTGGTGAGAGTTGCTACGAACCTCAAAATGATGCGACAGTGATGTGGTGAGAGTTGCTACGAATCTCAAAATGATGCTAAAGTGATGTAATGAGAGTTGCTAAAAACCTAAGAAGTGATGCTACAGTGATGTGGTGAGAGTTGATAGTAATTTCAAAATAATGCTAAAGCAGTGTAATGAGAGTTGCTACTAATCTCAAAATCATGGTACAGTAATGTCGTGAGAGTTGCTACTAACCTCGAAATGATTCTAAAGTGATGTAATGAGAGTTGCTACAAACCTAAGAAGTGATGCTACAGTGATGTGGTGAGAGTTGATAGTAATTTCAAAATAATGCTAAAGCGGTGTAATGAGAGTTGCTACTTCCCTAAGAAATGATGCTACAGTGATGTGGTGAGAGTTGCTACAAAACTCAAAATGATGCTACAGTGATGTAATGAGGGTTGCTATTTACCTAAGAAATGATGCTACAGTGATGTGGTGAGAGTTGCTACGAACCTCAAAATGATGCTACAGTGATGTAATGACGGTTGCTATTTACCTAAGAAATGATGCCACAGTGATGTGGTAAGGTTGCTCCGAACCTCAAAATGATGCTACAGTGATGTAATGAGAGTTGCTACGAATCTCAAAACGATGCTAAAGTAATGTCGTGAGAGTTGCTACTATCCTCAAAATGATGCAAAAGTGATGTAATGAGAGTTGCTACAAACCTAAGAAGTGATGCTACAGTGATGTGGTGAGAGTTGATAGTAATTTCAAAATAATGCTAAAGCGGTGTAATGAGAGTTGCTACTTCCCTGAGAAATGATGCTACAATGATGTAGTGAGAGTTGCTAGGAACCTCAAAATGATGCAACAGTGATGTAATGAGGGTTGCTATTTACCGAAGAAATGATGCTACAGTGATGTGGTGAGAGTTGCTACGAATCTCAAAATGATGCGACAGTGATGTCGTGAGAGTTGCTACAGTCCTCAAAATGATGCTAAAGTGATGTAATGAGAGTCCGACAATCCTACGAAGTGATGCTACAGTGGTGTAGTGAGAGTTGATAGTAATTTCAAAATAATGCTAAAGCGGTGTAATGAGAGTTGCTACTTCCCTAAGAAATGATGCGACAGTGATGTGGTGAGAGTTGCTCTAACCTCAAAATGATGGTACAGTGATGTAATGAGGGTTGCTATTTACCTAAGAAATGATGCCACAGTGATGTGGTGAGAGTTGCTACGAACCTCAAAATGATGCTACAGTGATTTGGTGAGAGTTGCTACGAATCTCAAAATGATGCGACAGTAATGTCGTGAGAGTTGCTACGAATCTCAAAATGATGCTAAAGTGATGTAATGAGAGTTGCTACAAACCTAAGAAGTGATGCTACAGTGATGTGGTGAGAGTTGATAGTAATTTCAAAATAATGCTAAAGCGGTGTCATGAGAGTTGCTACTTCCCTCAGAAATGATGCTACAATGATGTAGTGAGAGTTGCTACGAATCTCAAAATGATGCTACAGTGATGTGGTGAGAGTTGCTACGAACCGCAAAATGATGCTACAGTGATGTAATGAGGGTTGCTATTTACCTAAGAAATGATGCTACAGTGATGTGGTGAGAGTTGCTACGAACCTCAAAATGATGCTACAGTGATGTAATGAGGGTTGCTATTTACCTAAGAAATGATGCCACAGTGATGTGGTGAGAGTTGCTCCGAACCTCAAAATGATGCTACAGTGATGTAATGAGAGTTGCAACGAATCTCAAAACGATGCTAAAGTAATGTCGTGAGAGTTGTTACTATCCTCAAAATGATGCTAAAGTGATGTAATGAGAGTTGCTACAAACCTAAGAAGTGATGCTACAGTGATGTGGTGAGAGTTGCTACGAACCTCAAAATGATGCGACAGTGATGTGGTGAGAGTTGCTACGAATCTCAAAATGATGCTACAGTGATGTGGTGAGAGTTGCTACGAACCGCAAAATGATGCTACAGTGATTTGGTGAGAGTTGCTACGAATCTCAAAATGATGCTACAGTGATGTAATGAGGGTTGCTATTTACCTAAGAAATGATGCCACAGTGATGTGGTGAGAGTTGCTACGAACCTCAAAATGATGCTACAGTGATGTAATGAGGGTTGCTATTTACCTAAGAAATGATGCCACAGTGATGTGGTGAGAGTTGCTCCGAACCTCAAAATGATGCTACAGTGATGTTATGAAAGTTGCTACGAATCTCAAAACGATGCTAAAGTAATGTCGTGAGAGTTGCTACTATCCTCAAAATGATGCTAAAGTGATGTAATGAGAGTTGCTACAAACCTAAGAAGTGATGCTACAGTGATGTGGTGAGAGTTGCTGCGAACCTCAAAATGATGCGACAGTAATGTTGTGAGAGTTGCTACGAATCTCAAAATGATGCTAAAGTGATGTAATGAGAGTTGCTAAAAACCTAAGAAGTGATGCTACAGTGATGTGGTGAGAGTTGATAGTAATTTCATAATAATGCTAAAGCAGTGTAATGAGAGTTGCTACTAATCTCAAAATCATGGTACAGTAATGTCGTGAGAGTTGCTACTAACCTCAAAATGATGCTAAAGTGATGTAATGAGAGTTGCTACAAACCTAAGAAGTGATGCTACAGTGATGTGGTGAGAGTTGATAGTAATTTCAAAATAATGCTAAAGCGGTGTAATGAGAGTTGCTACTTCCCTAAGAAATGATGCTACAGTGATGTGGTGAGAGTTGCTACGAAACTCAAAATGATGCTACAGTGATGTAATGAGGGTTGCTATTTACCTAAGAAATGATGCTACAGTGATGTGGTGAGAGTTGCTACGAAACTCAAAATGATGCTACAGTGATGTAATGAGGGTTGCTATTTACCTAAGAAATGATGCTACAGTGATGTGGTGAGAGTTGCTACGAATCTCAAAATGATGCTACAGTGATGTGGTGAGAGTTGCTACGAACCGCAAAATGATGCTACAGTGATGTAATGAGGGTTGCTATTTACCTAAGAAATGATGCTACAGTGATGTGGTGAGAGTTGCTACGAACCTCAAAATGATGCTACAGTGATGTAATGAGGGTTGCTATTTACCTAAGAAATGATGCCACAGTGATGTGGTAAGGTTGCTCCGAACCTCAAAATTATGCTACAGTGATGTAATGAGAGTTGCTACGAATCTCAAAACGATGCTAAAGTAATGTCGTGAGAGTTGCTACGAACCTCAAAATGATGCTACAGTGATGTAATGAGGGTTGCTATTTACCTAAGAAATGATGCCACAGTGATGTGGTGAGAGTTGCTCCGAACCTCAAAATGATGCTACAGTGATGTTATGAAAGTTGCTACGAATCTCAAAACGATGCTAAAGTAATGTCGTGAGAGTTGCTACTATCCTCAAAATGATGCTAAAGTGATGTAATGAGAGTTGCTACAAACCTAAGAAGTGATGCTACAGTGATGTGGTGAGAGTTGCTGCGAACCTCAAAATGATGCGACAGTAATGTTGTGAGAGTTGCTACGAATCTCAAAATGATGCTAAAGTGATGTAATGAGAGTTGCTAAAAACCTAAGAAGTGATGCTACAGTGATGTGGTGAGAGTTGATAGTAATTTCAAAATAATGCTAAAGCAGTGTAATGAGAGTTGCTACTAATCTCAAAATCATGGTACAGTAATGTCGTGAGAGTTGCTACTAACCTCGAAATGATTCTAAAGTGATGTAATGAGAGTTGCTACAAACCTAAGAAGTGATGCTACAGTGATGTGGTGAGAGTTGATAGTAATTTCAAAATAATGCTAAAGCGGTGTAATGAGAGTTGCTACTTCCCTAAGAAATGATGCTACAGTGATGTGGTGAGAGTTGCTACGAAACTCAAAATGATGCTACAGTGATGTAATGAGGGTTGCTATTTACCTAAGAAATGATGCTACAGTGATGTGGTGAGAGTTGCTACGAAACTCAAAATGATGCTACAGTGATGTAATGAGGGTTGCTATTTACCTAAGAAATGATGCTACAGTGATGTGGTGAGAGTTGCTACGAATCTCAAAATGATGCTACAGTGATGTGGTGAGAGTTGCTACGAACCGCAAAATGATGCTACAGTGATGTAATGAGGGTTGCTATTTACCTAAGAAATGATGTTACAGTGATGTGGTGAGAGTTGCTACGAACCTCAAAATGATGCTACAGTGATGTAATGAGGGTTGCTATTTACCTAAGAAATGATGCCACAGTGATGTGGTAAGGTTGCTCCGAACCTCAAAATTATGCTACAGTGATGTAATGAGAGTTGCTACGAATCTCAAAACGATGCTAAAGTAATGTCGTGAGAGTTGCTACTATCCTCAAAATGATGCTAAAGTGATGTAATGAGAGTTGCTACAAACCTAAGAAGTGATGCTACAGTGATGTGGTGAGAGTTGATAGTAATTTCAAAATAATGCTAAAGCGGTGTAATGAGAGTTGCTACTTCCCGAAGAAATGATGCTACAATGATGTAGTGAGAGTTGCTACGAACCTCAAAATGATGCAACAGTGATGTAATGAGGGTTGCTATTTACCGAAGAAATGATGCTACAGTGATGTGGTGAGAGTTGCTACGAATCTCAAAATGATGCGACAGTGATGTCGTGAGAGTTGCTACAGTCCTCAAAATGATGCTAAAGTGATGTAATGAGAGTTGCGACAATCCTAAGAAGTGATGCTACAGTGGTGTAGTGAGAGTTGATAGTAATTTCAAAATAATGCTAAAGCGGTGTAATGAGAGTTGCTACTTCCCTAAGAAATGATGCGACAGTGATGTGGTGAGAGTTGCTCTAACCTCAAAATGATGGTACAGTGATGTAATGAGGGTTGCTATTTACCTAAGAAATGATGCCACAGTGATGTGGTGAGAGTTGCTACGAACCTCAAAATGATGCGACAGTGATTTGGTGAGAGTTGCTACGAATCTCAAAATGATGCGACAGTAATGTCGTGAGAGTTGCTACGAATCTCAAAATGATGCTAAAGTGATGTAATGAGAGTTGCTACAAACCTAAGAAGTGATGCTACAGTGATGTGGTGAGAGTTGATAGTTATTTCAAAATAATGCTAAAGCGGTGTAATGAGAGTTGCTACTTCCCTAAGAAATGATGCTACAGTGATGTGGTGAGAGTTGCTACGAATCTCAAAATGATGCTACAGTGATGTGGTGAGAGTTGCTACGAACCGCAAAATGATGCTACAGTGATTTGGTGAGAGTTGCTACGAATCTCAAAATGATGCTACAGTGATGTAATGAGGGTTGCTATTTACCTAAGAAATGATGCCACAGTGATGTGGTGAGAGTTGCTACGAACCTCAAAATGATGCTACAGTGATGTAATGAGGGTTGCTATTTACCTAAGAAATGATGCCACAGTGATGTGGTGAGAGTTGCTCCGAACCTCAAAATGATGCTACAGTGATGTTATGAAAGTTGCTACGAATCTCAAAACGATGCTAAAGTAATGTCGTGAGAGTTGCTACTATCCTCAAAATGATGCTAAAGTGATGTAATGAGAGTTGCTACAAACCTAAGAAGTGATGCTACAGTGATGTGGTGAGAGTTGCTGCGAACCTCAAAATGATGCGACAGTAATGTTGTGAGAGTTGCTACGAATCTCAAAATGATGCTAAAGTGATGTAATGAGAGTTGCTAAAAACCTAAGAAGTGATGCTACAGTGATGTGGTGAGAGTTGATAGTAATTTCATAATAATGCTAAAGCAGTGTAATGAGAGTTGCTACTAATCTCAAAATCATGGTACAGTAATGTCGTGAGAGTTGCTACTAACCTCAAAATGATGCTAAAGTGATGTAATGAGAGTTGCTACAAACCTAAGAAGTGATGCTACAGTGATGTGGTGAGAGTTGATAGTAATTTCAAAATAATGCTAAAGCGGTGTAATGAGAGTTGCTACTTCCCTAAGAAATGATGCTACAGTGATGTGGTGAGAGTTGCTACGAAACTCAAAATGATGCTACAGTGATGTAATGAGGGTTGCTATTTACCTAAGAAATGATGCTACAGTGATGTGGTGAGAGTTGCTACGAAACTCAAAATGATGCTACAGTGATGTAATGAGGGTTGCTATTTACCTAAGAAATGATGCTACAGTGATGTGGTGAGAGTTGCTACGAATCTCAAAATGATGCTACAGTGATGTGGTGAGAGTTGCTACGAACCGCAAAATGATGCTACAGTGATGTAATGAGGGTTGCTATTTACCTAAGAAATGATGCTACAGTGATGTGGTGAGAGTTGCTACGAACCTCAAAATGATGCTACAGTGATGTAATGAGGGTTGCTATTTACCTAAGAAATGATGCCACAGTGATGTGGTAAGGTTGCTCCGAACCTCAAAATTATGCTACAGTGATGTAATGAGAGTTGCTACGAATCTCAAAACGATGCTAAAGTAATGTCGTGAGAGTTGCTACGAACCTCAAAATGATGCTACAGTGATGTAATGAGGGTTGCTATTTACCTAAGAAATGATGCCACAGTGATGTGGTGAGAGTTGCTCCGAACCTCAAAATGATGCTACAGTGATGTTATGAAAGTTGCTACGAATCTCAAAACGATGCTAAAGTAATGTCGTGAGAGTTGCTACTATCCTCAAAATGATGCTAAAGTGATGTAATGAGAGTTGCTACAAACCTAAGAAGTGATGCTACAGTGATGTGGTGAGAGTTGCTGCGAACCTCAAAATGATGCGACAGTAATGTTGTGAGAGTTGCTACGAATCTCAAAATGATGCTAAAGTGATGTAATGAGAGTTGCTAAAAACCTAAGAAGTGATGCTACAGTGATGTGGTGAGAGTTGATAGTAATTTCAAAATAATGCTAAAGCAGTGTAATGAGAGTTGCTACTAATCTCAAAATCATGGTACAGTAATGTCGTGAGAGTTGCTACTAACCTCGAAATGATTCTAAAGTGATGTAATGAGAGTTGCTACAAACCTAAGAAGTGATGCTACAGTGATGTGGTGAGAGTTGATAGTAATTTCAAAATAATGCTAAAGCGGTGTAATGAGAGTTGCTACTTCCCTAAGAAATGATGCTACAGTGATGTGGTGAGAGTTGCTACGAAACTCAAAATGATGCTACAGTGATGTAATGAGGGTTGCTATTTACCTAAGAAATGATGCTACAGTGATGTGGTGAGAGTTGCTACGAAACTCAAAATGATGCTACAGTGATGTAATGAGGGTTGCTATTTACCTAAGAAATGATGCTACAGTGATGTGGTGAGAGTTGCTACGAATCTCAAAATGATGCTACAGTGATGTGGTGAGAGTTGCTACGAACCGCAAAATGATGCTACAGTGATGTAATGAGGGTTGCTATTTACCTAAGAAATGATGTTACAGTGATGTGGTGAGAGTTGCTACGAACCTCAAAATGATGCTACAGTGATGTAATGAGGGTTGCTATTTACCTAAGAAATGATGCCACAGTGATGTGGTAAGGTTGCTCCGAACCTCAAAATTATGCTACAGTGATGTAATGAGAGTTGCTACGAATCTCAAAACGATGCTAAAGTAATGTCGTGAGAGTTGCTACTATCCTCAAAATGATGCTAAAGTGATGTAATGAGAGTTGCTACAAACCTAAGAAGTGATGCTACAGTGATGTGGTGAGAGTTGATAGTAATTTCAAAATAATGCTAAAGCGGTGTAATGAGAGTTGCTACTTCCCGAAGAAATGATGCTACAATGATGTAGTGAGAGTTGCTACGAACCTCAAAATGATGCAACAGTGATGTAATGAGGGTTGCTATTTACCGAAGAAATGATGCTACAGTGATGTGGTGAGAGTTGCTACGAATCTCAAAATGATGCGACAGTGATGTCGTGAGAGTTGCTACAGTCCTCAAAATGATGCTAAAGTGATGTAATGAGAGTTGCGACAATCCTAAGAAGTGATGCTACAGTGGTGTAGTGAGAGTTGATAGTAATTTCAAAATAATGCTAAAGCGGTGTAATGAGAGTTGCTACTTCCCTAAGAAATGATGCGACAGTGATGTGGTGAGAGTTGCTCTAACCTCAAAATGATGGTACAGTGATGTAATGAGGGTTGCTATTTACCTAAGAAATGATGCCACAGTGATGTGGTGAGAGTTGCTACGAACCTCAAAATGATGCGACAGTGATTTGGTGAGAGTTGCTACGAATCTCAAAATGATGCGACAGTAATGTCGTGAGAGTTGCTACGAATCTCAAAATGATGCTAAAGTGATGTAATGAGAGTTGCTACAAACCTAAGAAGTGATGCTACAGTGATGTGGTGAGAGTTGATAGTTATTTCAAAATAATGCTAAAGCGGTGTAATGAGAGTTGCTACTTCCCTAAGAAATGATGCTACAGTGATGTGGTGAGAGTTGCTACGAATCTCAAAATGATGCTACAGTGATGTGGTGAGAGTTGCTACGAACCGCAAAATGATGCTACAGTGATGTAATGAGGGTTGCTATTTACCTAAGAAATGATGCTACAGTGATGTGGTGAGAGTTGCTACGAACCTCAAAATGATGCTACAGTGATGTAATGAGGGTTGCTATTTACCTAAGAAATGATGCCACAGTGATGTGGTAAGGTTGCTCCGAACCTCAAAATGATGCTACAGTGATGTAATGAGAGTTGCTACGAATCTCAAAACGATGCTAAAGTAATGTCGTGAGAGTTGCTACTATCCTCAAAATGATGCTAAAGTGATGTAATGAGAGTTGCTACAAACCTAAGAAGTGATGCTACAGTGATGTGGTGAGAGTTGATAGTAATTTCAAAATAATGCTAAAGCGGTGTAATGAGAGTTGCTACTTCCCGAAGAAATGATGCTACAATGATGTAGTGAGAGTTGCTACGAACCTCAAAATGATGCAACAGTGATGTAATGAGGGTTGCTATTTACCGAAGAAATGATGCTACAGTGATGTGGTGAGAGTTGCTACGAATCTCAAAATGATGCGACAGTGATGTCGTGAGAGTTGCTACAGTCCTCAAAATGATGCTAAAGTGATGTAATGAGAGTTGCGACAATCCTAAGAAGTGATGCTACAGTGGTGTAGTGAGAGTTGATAGTAATTTCAAAATAATGCTAAAGCGGTGTAATGAGAGTTGCTACTTCCCTAAGAAATGATGCGACAGTGATGTGGTGAGAGTTGCTCTAACCTCAAAATGATGGTACAGTGATGTAATGAGGGTTGCTATTTACCTAAGAAATGATGCCACAGTGATGTGGTGAGAGTTGCTACGAACCTCAAAATGATGCGACAGTGATTTGGTGAGAGTTGCTACGAATCTCAAAATGATGCGACAGTAATGTCGTGAGAGTTGCTACGAATCTCAAAATGATGCTAAAGTGATGTAATGAGAGTTGCTACAAACCTAAGAAGTGATGCTACAGTGATGTGGTGAGAGTTGATAGTAATTTCAAAATAATGCTAAAGCGGTGTGATGAGAGTTGCTACTTCCCTAAGAAATGATGCTACAGTGATGTGGTGAGAGTTGCTACGAATCTCAAAATGATGCTACAGTGATGTGGTGAGAGTTGCTACGAACCGCAAAATGATGCTACAGTGATGTAATGAGGGTTGCTATTTACCTAAGAAATGATGCTACAGTGATGTGGTGAGAGTTGCTACGAACCTCAAAATGATGCTACAGTGATGTAATGAGGGTTGCTATTTACCTAAGAAATGATGCCACAGTGATGTGGTAAGGTTGCTCCGAACCTCAAAATGATGCTACAGTGATGTAATGAGAGTTGCTACGAATCTCAAAACGATGCTAAAGTAATGTCGTGAGAGTTGCTACTATCCTCAAAATGATGCTAAAGTGATGTAATGAGAGTTGCTACAAACCTAAGAAGTGATGCTACAGTGATGTGGTGAGAGTTGACAGTAATTTCAAAATAATGCTAAAGCGGTGTAATAAGAGATGCTTCTTCCCTAAGAAATGATGCTACAATGATGTAGTGAGAGTTGCTACGAACCTCAAAATGATGCAACAGTGATGTAATGAGGGTTGCTATTTACCGAAGAAATGATGCTACAGTGATGTGGTGAGAGTTGCTACGAATCTCAGAATGATGCGACAGTGATGTCGTGAGAGTTGCTACAGTCCTCAAAATGATGCTAAAGTGATGTAATGAGAGTTGCGACAATCCTAAGAAGTGATGCTACAGTGGTGTAGTGAGAGTTGATAGTAATTTCAAAATAATGCTAAAGCGGTGTAATGAGAGTTGCTACTTCCCTAAGAAATGATGCGACAGTGATGTGGTGAGAGTTGCTCTAACCTCAAAATGATGGTACAGTGATGTAATGAGGGTTGCTATTTACCTAAGAAATGATGCCACAGTGATGTGGTGAGAGTTGCTACGAACCTCAAAATGATGCGACAGTGATGTAGTGAGAGTTGCTACGAACCTAAGAAGTGATGCTACAGTGATGTAATGAGAGTTGCTACGAATCTCAAAATGATGCGACAGTAATGTCGTGAGAGTTGCTACGAATCTCAAAATGATGCTAAAGTGATGTAATGAGAGTTGCTACAAACCTAAGAAGTGATGCTACAGTGATGTGGTGAGAGTTGATAGTTATTTCAAAATAATGCTAAAGCGGTGTAATGAGAGTTGCTACTTCCCTAAGAAATGATGCTACAGTGATGTGGTGAGAGTTGCTACGAATCTCAAAATGATGCTACAGTGATGTGGTGAGAGTTGCTACGAACCGCAAAATGATGCTACAGTGATGTAATGAGGGTTGCTATTTACCTAAGAAATGATGCTACAGTGATGTGGTGAGAGTTGCTACGAACCTCAAAATGATGCTACAGTGATGTAATGAGGGTTGCTATTTACCTAAGAAATGATGCCACAGTGATGTGGTAAGGTTGCTCCGAACCTCAAAATGATGCTACAGTGATGTAATGAGAGTTGCTACGAATCTCAAAACGATGCTAAAGTAATGTCGTGAGAGTTGCTACTATCCTCAAAATGATGCTAAAGTGATGTAATGAGAGTTGCTACAAACCTAAGAAGTGATGCTACAGTGATGTGGTGAGAGTTGATAGTAATTTCAAAATAATGCTAAAGCGGTGTAATGAGAGTTGCTACTTCCCTAAGAAATGATGCTACAATGATGTAGTGAGAGTTGCTACGAACCTCAAAATGATGCAACAGTGATGTAATGAGGGTTGCTATTTACCGAAGAAATGATGCTACAGTGATGTGGTGAGAGTTGCTACGAATCTCAAAATGATGCGACAGTGATGTCGTGAGAGTTGCTACAGTCCTCAAAATGATGCTAAAGTGATGTAATGAGAGTTGCGACAATCCTAAGAAGTGATGCTACAGTGGTGTAGTGAGAGTTGATAGTAATTTCAAAATAATGCTAAAGCGGTGTCATGAGAGTTGCTACTTCCCTAAGAAATGATGCGACAGTGATGTGGTGAGAGTTGCTCTAACCTCAAAATGATGGTACAGTGATGTAATGAGGGTTGCTATTTACCTAAGAAATGATGCCACAGTGATGTGGTGAGAGTTGCTACGAACCTCAAAATGATGCGACAGTGATTTGGTGAGAGTTGCTACGAATCTCAAAATGATGCGACAGTAATGTCGTGAGAGTTGCTGCGAATCTCAAAATGATGCTAAAGTGATGTAATGAGAGTTGCTACAAACCTAAGAAGTGATGCTACAGTGATGTGGTGAGAGTTGATAGTAATTTCAAAATAATGCTAAAGCGGTGTGATGAGAGTTGCTACTTCCCTAAGAAATGATGCTACAGTGATGTGGTGAGAGTTGCTACGAATCTCAAAATGATGCTACAGTGATGTAATGAGGGTTGCTATTTACCTAAGAAATGATGCTACAGTGATGTGGTGAGAGTTGCTACGAACCGCAAAATGATGCTACAGTGATGTAATGAGGGTTGCTATTTACCTAAGAAATGATGCTACAGTGATGTGGTGAGAGTTGCTACGAACCTCAAAATGATGCTACAGTGATGTAATGAGGGTTGCTATTTACCTAAGAAATGATGCCACAGTGATGTGGTAAGGTTGCTCCGAACCTCAAAATGATGCTACAGTGATGTAATGAGAGTTGCTACGAATCTCAAAACGATGCTAAAGTAATGTCGTGAGAGTTGCTACTATCCTCAAAATGATGCTAAAGTGATGTAATGAGAGTTGCTACAAACCTAAGAAGTGATGCTACAGTGATGTGGTGAGAGTTGACAGTAATTTCAAAATAATGCTAAAGCGGTGTAATGAGAGTTGCTACTTCCCTAAGAAATGATGCTACAATGATGTAGTGAGAGTTGCTACGAACCTCAAAATGATGCAACAGTGATGTAATGAGGGTTGCTATTTACCGAAGAAATGATGCTACAGTGATGTGGTGAGAGTTGCTACGAATCTCAAAATGATGCGACAGTGATGTCGTGAGAGTTGCTACAGTCCTCAAAATGATGCTAAAGTGATGTAATGAGAGTTGCGACAATCCTAAGAAGTGATGCTACAGTGGTGTAGTGAGAGTTGATAGTAATTTCAAAATAATGCTAAAGCGGTGTAATGAGAGTTGCTACTTCCCTAAGAAATGATGCGACAGTGATGTGGTGAGAGTTGCTCTAACCTCAAAATGATGGTACAGTGATGTAATGAGGGTTGCTATTTACCTAAGAAATGATGCCACAGTGATGTGGTGAGAGTTGCTACGAACCTCAAAATGATGCGACAGTGATGTAGTGAGAGTTGCTACGAACCTAAGAAGTGATGCTACAGTGATGTAATGAGAGTTGCTACTAATCTCAAAACCATGCTACAGTAATGTCGTGAGAGTTGCTACGAATCTCAAAATGATGCTAAAGTGATGTAATGAGAGTTGCTTCAAACCTAAGAAGTGATGCCACAGTGATGTGGTGAGAGTTGATTGTAATTTCAAAATAATGCTAAAGCGGTGTAATGAGAGTTGCTACTTCCCTAAGAAATGATGCTACAATGATGTAGTGAGAGTTGCTACGAACCTCAAAATGATGCAACAGTGATGTAATGAGGGTTGCTATTTACGGAAGAAATGATGCTACAGTGATGTGGTGACAGTTGCTACGAATCTCAAAATGATGCGACAGTGATGTCGTGAGAGTTGCTACAGTCCTCAAAATGATGCTAAAGTGATGTAATGAGAGTTGCAATCCTAAGAAGTGATGCTACAGTGATGTAGTGAGAGTTGATAGTAATTTCAAAATAATGCTAAAGCGGTGTAATGATAGTTGCTACTTCCCTAAGAAATGATGCGACAGTTATGTGGTGAGAGTTGCTCTAACCTCAAAATGATGGTACAGTGATATAATCAGGGTTGCTATTTACCTAAGAAATGATGCCACAGTGATGTGGTGAGAGTTGCTACGAACCTCAAAATGATGCTACAGTGATGTGGTGAGAGTTGCTACGGATCTCAAAATGATGCGACAGTAATGTCGTGAGAGTTGCTACGAATCTCAAAATGATGCTAAAGTGATGTAATGAGAGTTGCTAAAAACCTAAGAAGTGATGCTACAGTGATGTGGTGAGAGTTGATAATAATTTCAAAATAATGCTAAAGCAGTGTAATGAGAGTTGCTACGAATCTCAAAATGATGCGACAGTGATGTCGTGAGAGTTGCTACAGTCCTCAAAATGATGCTAAAGTGATGTAATGAGAGTTGCGACAAACCTAAGAAGTGATGCTACAGTGATGTAGTGAGAGTTGATAGTAATTTCAAAATAATGCTAAAGCGGTGTAATGAGAGTTGCTACTTCCCGAAGAAATGATGCGACAGTTATGTGGTGAGAGTTGCTCTAACCTCAAAATGATGGTACAGTGATGTAATGAGGGTTGCTATTTACCTAAGAAATGATGCCACAGTGATGTGGTGAGAGTTGCTACGAACCTCAAAATGATGCTACAGTGATGTGGTGAGAGTTGCTACGAATCTCAAAATGATGCGACAGTGATGTAGTGAGAGTTGCTACGAACCTAAGAAGTGATGCTAAAGTGATGTAATGAGAGTTGCTACAAATCTTAAAATCATGCAACAGTAATGTCGTGAGAGTTGCTACGAATCTCAAAATGATGCTAAAGTGATGTAATGAGAGTTGCTACAAACCTAAGAAGTGATGCTACAATGATGTAGTGAGAGTTGCTACGAACCTCAAAATGATGTTACAGTGATGTAATGAGGGTTGCTATTTACCTAAGAAATGATGCTACAGTGATGTGGTGAGAGTTGCTATTTACCTAAGAAATGATGCTACAGTTATGTGGTGAGAGTTGCTACAAACCTCAAAATGATGCTACAGTGATGTCGTGAGAGTTGATAGTAATTTCAAAATCACGCTAAAGTGATGCAATGAGAGTTGTTACTTTCCTAAGAAATGATGCTACAGTGATGTGGTGAGAGTTGCTACGATCCTCAAAATGATTCTAAAGTGATGTCATGAGAGTTGCTACAAACCTAAGAAATGATGCTACAGTGATGTGGTGAGAGTTGCTACGAACCTCAAAATGATAATACAGTGATGTGGTGAGAGTTGCTACGATCCTCAAAATTATGCTAAAGTGATGTAATGAGAGTTGCTACGAATCTCAAAATGATGCTAAAGTAATATGGTGAGAGTTGCTACTATCCTCAAAATGATGCAACAGTGATGTAGTGAGAGTTGCTACGATCTTCAAAATGATGCTAAAGTGATGTAATGAGAGTTGCGACAAACCTAAGAAGTGATGCTACAGTGATGTAGTGAGAGTTGCTACGAACCGCAAAATGATGCTCCAATGATATAATGAGGGTTGCTATTTACCTAAGAAATGATGCTACAGTGATGTGGTGAGAGTTGCTACGAATTTCAAAATGATGCTACAGTGATGTAATGAGAGTTGCTACAAACCTAAGAAGTGATGCTACAGTGATGTGGTGAGAGTTGCTACGAACCTCAAAATGATGCGACAGTGATGTGGTGAGAGTTGCTACGAACCTCAAAACGATGCTACAGTGATTTGGTGAGAGTTGCTACGAATCTCAAAATGATGCGACAGTAATGTCGTGAGAGTTGCTACGAATCTCAAAATGATGCTAAAGTGATGTAATGAGAGTTGCTAAAAACCAAAGAAGTGATGCTACAGTGATGTGGTGAGAGTTGATAGTAATTTCAAAATAATGCTAAAGCGGTGTAATGAGAGTTGCTACTTCCCTTAGAAATGATGCGACACTGATATATTGAGCGTTGCTACGAACCTCAAAATGATGCTACAGTGATGTAATGAGGGTTGCTATTTTCCTAAGAAATGATGCTACAGTGATGTGGTGAGAGTTGCTACGAACCTCAAAATGATGCTACAGTGATGTAATGAGAGTTGCTACGAATCTCAAAATGATGCTAAAGTAATGTCGTGAGAGTTGCTACTATCCTCAAAATGATGCAACAGTGATGTAGTGAGAGTTGCTACGATCTTCAAAATGATGCAAAAGTGATGTAATGAGAGTTGCGACAAACCTAAGAAGTGATGCTACAGTGATGTAGTGAGAGTTGCTATGAACCGCAAAATGATGCTCCAGTGATATGATGAGGGTTGCTATTTACCTAAGAAATGATGCTACAGTGATGTGGTGAGAGTTGCTACGAATTTCAAAATGATGCTACAGTGATATAACGAGAGTTGCTACAAACCTAAGAAATGATGCGACAGTGATGTAGTGAGAGTTGCTACGAACCTAAAAAGTGATGCTAAAGTGATGTAATGAGAGTTGCTACAAACCTAAGAAGTGATGCTACAATGATGTAGTGAGAGTTGCTACGAACCTCAAAATGATGTTACAGTGATGTAATGAGGGTTGCTATTTACCTAAGAAATGATGCTACAGTGATGTGGTGAGAGTTGCTATTTACCTAAGAAATGATGCTACAGTGATGTAGTGAGAGTTGCTACGAACCTAAGAAGTGATGCTACAGTGATGTAATGAGAGTTGCTACTAATCTCAAAATCATGCTACAGTAATGTCGTGAGAGTTGCTACGAATCTCCAAATGATGCTAAAGTGATGTAATGAGAGTTGCTACAAACCTAAGAAGTGATGCTACAGTGATGTGGTGAGAGTTGCTACGAACCTCAAAATGATGCGACAGTGATGTGGTGAGAGTTGCTACGAATCTCAAAATGATGCGACAGTGGTGTAGTGAGAGTTGCTACTAACCTAAGAAGTGATGCTACAGTGATGTAATGAGAGTTGCTACTAATCTCAAAACCATGCTACAGTAATGTCGTGAGAGTTGCTACGAATCTCAAAATGATGCTACAGTGATGTGGTGAGAGTTGCTACAAACCTAAGAAGTGATGCCACAGTGATGTGGTGAGAGTTGATTGTAATTTCAAAATAATGCTAAAGCGGTGTAATGAGAGTTGCTACTTCCCTAAGAAATGATGCTACAATGATGTAGTGAGAGTTGCTACGATCCTCAAAATGATGCAACAGTGATGTAATGAGGGTTGCTATTTACGGAAGAAATGATGCTACAGTGATGTGGTGAGAGTTGCTACGAATTTCAAAATGATGCTACAGTGATGTAATGAGAGTTGCTACAAACCTAAGAAGTGATGCTACAGTGATGTGGTGAGAGTTGCTACGAATCTCAAAATGATGCGACAGTGATGTAGTGAGAGTTGCTACAGTCCTCAAAATGATGCTAAAGTGATGTAATGAGAGTTGCGACAAACCTAAGAAGTGATGCTACAGTGATGTAGTGAGAGTTGATAGTAATTTCAAAATAATGCTAAAGCGGTGTAATGAGAGTTGCTACTTCCCTAAGAAATGATGCGACAGTGATGTGGTGAGAGTTGCTCTAACCTCAAAATGATGGGACAGTGATGTAATGAGGGTTGCTATTTACCTAAGAAATGATGCCACAGTGATGTGGTGAGAGTTGCTACGAACCTCAAAACGATGCTACAGTGATTTGGTGAGAGTTGCTACGAATCTCAAAATGATGCGACAGTAATGTCGTGAGAGTTGCTACGAATCTCAAAATGATGCTAAAGTGATGTAATGAGAGTTGCTAAAAACCAAAGAAGTGATGCTACAGTGATGTGGTGAGAGTTGATAGTAATTTCAAAATAATGCTAAAGCGGTGTAATGAGAGTTGCTACTTCCCTAAGAAATGATGCGACACTGATGTAGTGAGCGTTGCTACGAACCTCAAAATGATGCTACAGTGATGTAATGAGGGTTGCTATTTTCCTAAGAAATGATGCTACAGTGATGTGGTGAGAGTTGCTACGAACCTCAAAATGATGCTACAGTGATGTAATGAGAGTTGCTACTAATCTCAAAATGATGCTAAAGTAATGTCGTGAGAGTTGCTACTATCCTCAAAATGATGCAACAGTGATGTAATGAGAGTTGCGACAAACCTAAGAAGTGATGCTACAGTGATGTAGTGAGAGTTGCTACGAACCGCAAAATGATGCTCCAGTGATATGATGAGGGTTGCTATTTACCTAAGAAATGATGCTACAGTGATGTGGTGAGAGTTGCTACGAATTTCAAAATGATGCTACAGTGATATAACGAGAGTTGCTACAAACCTAAGAAATGATGCGACAGTGATGTAGTGAGAGTTGCTACGAACCTCAAAATGATGCTACAGTGATGTGGTGAGAGTTGCTACGAATCTAAAAATGATGCCACAGTGATGTAGTGAGAGTTGCTACGAACCTCAAAATGATGCGAAAGTGATGTGGTGAGAGTTGCTACGAATCTCAAAATGATGCGTCAGTGATGTCGTGAGAGTTGCTACGAACCTAAGAAGTGATGCTACAGTGATGTAATGAGAGTTGCTACTAATCTCAAAATCATGCTACAATAATGTCGTGAGAGTTGCTACGAATTTCAAAATGATGCTAAAGTGATGTAATGAGAGTTGCTACAAACCTAAGAAGTGATGCTACAGTGATGTGGTGAGAGTTGATAGTAATTTCAAAATAATGCTCAAGCGGTGTAATGAGAGTTCCTACTTCCCTAAGAAATGATGCTACAATGATGTAGTGAGAGTTGCTACGAACCTCAAAATGATGCAACAGTGATATAAAGACGGTTGCTATTTACCTAAGAAATGATGCTACAGTGATGTGGTGAGAGTTGCTACGAACCTCAAAATGATGCTACAGTGATGTGGTGAGAGTTGCTATGAACCTCAAAATGATACTACAGTGATGTGGTGAGAGTTGCTACGAATCTCAAAATGATGCGACAGTGATGTAGTGAGAGTTGCTACGAACCTAAGAAGTGATGCTAAAGTGATGTAATGAGAGTTGCTACAAACCTAAGAAGTGATGCTACAATGATGTAGTGAGAGTTGCTACGAACCTCAAAATGATGTTACAGTGATGTAATGAGGGTTGCTATTTACCTAAGAAATGATGCTACAGTGATGTGGTGAGAGTTGCTATTTACCTAAGAAATGATGCTACAGTGATGTAGTGAGAGTTGCTACGAACCTAAGAAGTGATGCTACAGTGATGTAATGAGAGTTGCTACTAATCTCAAAATCATGCTACAGTAATGTCGTGAGAGTTGCTACGAATCTCCAAATGATGCTAAAGTGATGTAATGAGAGTTGCTACAAACCTAAGAAGTGATGCTACAGTGATGTGGTGAGAGTTGCTACGAACCTCAAAATGATGCGACAGTGATGTGGTGAGAGTTGCTACGAATCTCAAAATGATGCGACAGTGATGTAGTGAGAGTTGCTACGAACCTAAGAAGTGATGCTACAGTGATGTAATGAGAGTTGCTACTAATCTCAAAACCATGCTACAGTAATGTCGTGAGAGTTGCTACGAATCTCAAAATGATGCTAAAGTGATGTAATGAGAGTTGCTAAAAACCTAAGAAGTGATGCCACAGTGATGTGGTGAGAGTTGATAGTAATTTCAAAATAATGCTAAAGCGGTGCAATGAGAGTTGCTACTTCCCTAAGAAATGATGCTACAATGATGTAGTGAGAGTTGCTACGAACCTCAAAATGATGCAACAGTGATGTAATGAGGGTTGCTATTTACGGAAGAAATGATGCTACAGTGATGTGGTGAGAGTTGCTACGAATTTCAAAATGATGCTACAGTGATGTAATGAGAGTTGCTACAAACCTAAGAAGTGATGCTACAGTGATGTGGTGAGAGTTGCTACGAACCTCAAAATGATGCGACAGTGATGTGTTGAGAGTTGCTACGAATCTCAAAATGATGCGACAGTGATGTAGTGAGAGTTGCTACAGTCCTCAAAATGATGCTAAAGTGATGTAATGAGAATTGCGACAAACCTAAGATGTGATGCTACAGTGATGTAGTGAGAGTTGATAGTAATTTCAAAATAATGCTAAAGCGGTGTAATGAGAGTTGCTACTTCCCGAAGAAATGATGCGACAGTGATGTGGTGAGAGTTTCTCTAACCTCAAAATGATGGTACAGTGATGTAATGAGGGTTGCTATTTACCTAAGAAATGATGCCACAGTGATGTGGTGAGAGTTGCTACGAACCTCAAAACGATGCTACAGTGATTTGGTGAGAGTTGCTACGAATCTCAAAATGATGCGACAGTAATGTCGTGAGAGTTGCTACGAATCTCAAAATGATGCTAAAGTGATGTAATGAGAGTTGCTAAAAACCAAAGAAGTGATGCTACAGTGATGTGGTGAGAGTTGATAGTAATTTCAAAATAATGCTAAAGCGGTGTAATGAGAGTTGCTACTTCCCTAAGAAATGATGCGACACTGATGTAGTGAGCGTTGCTACGAACCTCAAAATGATGCTACAGAGATGTAATGAGGGTTGCTATTTTCCTAAGAAATGATGCTACAGTGATGTGGTGAGAGTTGCTACGAACCTCAAAATGATGCTACAGTGATGTAATGAGAGTTGCTACGAATCTCAAAATGATGCTAAAGTAATGTCGTGAGAGTTGCTACTATCCTCAAAATGATGCAACAGTGATGTAGTGAGAGTTGCTACGAACCTAAGAAGTGATGCTACAGTGATGTAATGAGAGTTGCTACTAATCTCAAAACCATGCTACAGTAATGTCGTGAGAGTTGCTACGAATCTCAAAATGATGCTAAAGTGATGTAATGAGAGTTGCTACAAACCTAAGAAGTGATGCCACAGTGATGTGGTGAGAGTTGATAGTAATTTCAAAATAATGCTAAAGCGGTGTAATGAGAGTTGCTACTTCCCTAAGAAATGATGCTACAATGATGTAGTGAGAGTTGCTACGAACCTCAAAATGATGCAACAGTGATGTAATGAGGGTTGCTATTTACGGAAGAAATGATGCTACAGTGATGTGGTGAGAGTTGCTACGAATTTCAAAATGATGCTACAGTGATGTAATGAGAGTTGCTACAAACCTAAGAAGTGATGCTACAGTGATGTGGTGAGAGTTGCTACGAACCTCAAAATGATGCGACAGTGATGTGTTGAGAGTTGCTACGAATCTCAAAATGATGCGACAGTGATGTAGTGAGAGTTGCTACAGTCCTCAAAATGATGCTAAAGTGATGTAATGAGAATTGCGACAAACCTAAGATGTGATGCTACAGTGATGTAGTGAGAGTTGATAGTAATTTCAAAATAATGCTAAAGCGGTGTAATGAGAGTTGCTACTTCCCTAAGAAATGATGCGACAGTGATGTGGTGAGAGTTTCTCTAACCTCAAAATGATGGTACAGTGATGTAATGAGGGTTGCTATTTACCTAAGAAATGATGCCACAGTGATGTGGTGAGAGTTGCTACGAACCTCAAAACGATGCTACAGTGATTTGGTGAGAGTTGCTACGAATCTCAAAATGATGCGACAGTAATGTCGTGAGAGTTGCTACGAATCTCAAAATGATGCTAAAGTGATGTAATGAGAGTTGCTAAAAACCAAAGAAGTGATGCTACAGTGATGTGGTGAGAGTTGATAGTAATTTCAAAATAATGCTAAAGCGGTGTAATGAGAGTTGCTACTTCCCTAAGAAATGATGCGACACTGATGTAGTGAGCGTTGCTACGAACCTCAAAATGATGCTACAGAGATGTAATGAGGGTTGCTATTTTCCTAAGAAATGATGCTACAGTGATGTGGTGAGAGTTGCTACGAACCTCAAAATGATGCTACAGTGATGTAATGAGAGTTGCTACGAATCTCAAAATGATGCTAAAGTAATGTCGTGAGAGTTGCTACTATCCTCAAAATGATGCAACAGTGATGTAGTGAGAGTTGCTACGATCTTCAAAATGATGCAAAAGTGATGTAATGAGAGTTGCGACAAACCTAAGAAGTGATGCTACAGTGATGTAGTGAGAGTTGCTACGAACCGCAAAATGATGCTCCAGTGATATGATGAGGGTTGCTATTTACCTAAGAAATGATGCTCCAGTGATGTGGTGAGAGTTGCTACGAATTTCAAAATGATGCTACAGTGATATAACGAGAGTTGCTACAAACCTAAGAAATGATGCGACAGTGATGTAGTGAGAGTTGCTACGAACCTCAAAATGATGCTACAGTGATGTGGTGAGAGTTGCTACGAATCTCAAAATGATGCCACAGTGATGTAGTGAGAATTGCTACGAACCTCAAAATGATGCGAAAGTGATGTGGTGAGAGTTGCTACGAATCTCAAAATGATGCGTCAGTGATGTCGTGAGAGTTGCTACGAACCTAAGAAGTGATGCTACAGTGATGTAATGAGAGTTGCTACTAATCTCAAAATCATGCTACAATAATGTCGTGAGAGTTGCTACGAATTTCAAAATGATGCTAAAGTGATGTAATGAGAGTTGCTACAAACCTAAGAAGTGATGCTACAGTGATGTGGTGAGAGTTGATAGTAATTTCAAAATAATGCTAAAGCGGTGTAATGAGAGTTCCTACTTCCCTAAGAAATGATGCTACAATGATGTAGTGAGAGTTGCTACGAACCTCAAAATGATGCAACAGTGATATAATGACGGTTGCTATTTACCTAAGAAATGATGCTACAGTGATGTGGTGAGAGTTGCTACGAACCTCAAAATGATGCTACAGTGATGTGGTGAGAGTTGCTATGAACCTCAAAATGATGCTACAGTGATGTGGTGAGAGTTGCTACGAATCTCAAAATGATGCGACAGTGATGTAGTGAGAGTTGCTACGAACCTAAGAAGTGATGCTAAAGTGATGTAATGAGAGTTGCTACAAACCTAAGAAGTGATGCTACAATGATGTAGTGAGAGTTGCTACGAACCTCAAAATGATGTTACAGTGATGTAATGAGGGTTGCTATTTACCTAAGAAATGATGCTACAGTGATGTGGTGAGAGTTGCTATTTACCTAAGAAATGATGCTACAGTGATGTAGTGAGAGTTGCTACGAACCTAAGTAGTGATGCTACAGTGATGTAATGAGAGTTGCTACTAATCTCAAAATCATGCTACAGTAATGTCGTGAGAGTTGCTACGAATCTCCAAATGATGCTAAAGTGATGTAATGAGAGTTGCTACAAACCTAAGAAGTGATGCTACAGTGATGTGGTGAGAGTTGATAGTAATTTCAAAATAATGCTAAAGCGGTGTAATGAGAGTTGCTACTTCCCAAAGAAATGATGCTACAATGATGTAGTGAGAGTTGCTACGAACCTCAAAATGATGCAACAGTGATGTAATGAGGGTTGCTATTTACCAAAGAAATGATGCTACAGTGATGTGGTGAGAGTTGCTCCGAATCTCAAAATGATGCGACACTGATGTCGTGAGAGTTTCTACGATCCTCAAAATGATGCTAAAGTGATGTAATGAGAGTTGCGACAAACCTAAGAAGTGATGCTACAGTGATGTAGTGAGAGTTGATAGTAATTTCAAAATAATGCTAAAGCGGTGCAATGAGAGTTGCTACTTCCCGAAGAAATGATGCGACAGTGATGTGGTGAGAGTTGCTCTAACCTCAAAATGATGGTACAGTGATATAATGAGGGTTGCTATTTACCTAAGAAATGATGCCACAGTGATGTGGTGAGAGTTGCTACGAACCTCAAAATGATGCTACAGTGATGTGGTGAGAGTTGCTACGAATCTCAAAATGATGCGACAGTAATGTCGTGAGAGTTGCTACGAATCTCAAAATGATGCTAAAGTGATGTAATGAGAGTTGCTAAAAACCTAAGAAGTGATGCTACAGTGATGTGGTGAGAGCTGATAGTAATTTCAAAATAAGGCTAAAGCAGTGTAATGAGAGTTGCTACTAATCTCAAAATCATGGTACAGTAATGTCGTGAGAGTTGCTACGAACCTCGAAATGATTCTAAAGTGATGTAATGAGAGTTGCTACAAACCTAAGAAGTGATGCTACAGTGATGTGGTGAGAGTTGATAGTAATTTCAAAATAATGCTAAAGCGGTGTAATGAGAGTTGCTACTTCCCTAAGAAATGATGCGACAGTGATGTGGTGAGAGTTGCTATTTACCTAAGAAATTATGCTACAGTGATGTGGTGAGAGTTGCTACGAATCTCAAAATGATGCTACAGTGATGTGGTGAGAGTTGCTACGAACCGCAAAATGATGCTACAGTGATGTAATGAGGGTTGCTATTTGCCTAAGAAATGATGCTACAGTGATGTGGTGAGAGTTGCTACGAACCTCAAAATGATGCTACAGTGATGTAATGAGGGTTGCTATTTACCTAAGAAATGATGCCACAGTGATGTGGTGAGAGTTGCTCCGAACCTCAAAATGATGCTACAGTGATGTAATGAGAGTTGCAACGAATCTCAAAACGATGCTCAAGTAATGTCGTGAGAGTTGCTACTATCCTCAAAATGATGCTAAAATGATGTAATGAGAGTTGCTACAAACCTAAGAAGTGATGCTACAGTGATGTGGTGAGAGTTGCTACGAACCTCAAAATGATGCGACAGTGATGTGGTGAGAGTTGCTACGAATCTCAAAATGATGCGACAGTGATGTAGTGAGAGTTGCTACGAACCTAAGAAGTGATGCTACAGTGATGTAATGAGAGTTGCTACTAATCTCAAAACCATGCTACAGTAATGTCGTGAGAGTTGCTACGAATCTCAAAATGATGCTAAAGTGATGTAATGAGAGTTGCTACAAACCTAAGAAGTGATGCCACAGTGATGTGGTGAGAGTTGATAGTAATTTCAAAATAATGCTAAAGCGGTGTAATGAGAGTTGCTACTTGCCTAAGAAATGATGCTACAATGATGTAGTGAGAGTTGCTACGAACCTCAAAATGATGCAACAGTGATGTAATGAGGGTTGCTATTTACGGAAGAAATGATGCTACAGTGATGTGGTGAGAGTTGCTACGAATCTCAAAATGATGCGACAGTGATGTCGTGAGAGTTGCTACAGTCCTCAAAATGATGCTAAAGTGATGTAATGAGAGTTGCAATCCTAAGAAGTGATGCTACAGTGATGTAGTGAGAGTTGATAGTAATTTCAAAATAATGCTAAAGCGGTATAATGACAGTTGCTACTTCCCTAAGAAATGATGCGACAGTTATGTGGTGAGAGTTGCTCTAACCTCAAAATGATGGTACAGTGATATAATCAGGGTTGCTATTTACCTACGAAATGATGCCACAGTGATGTGGTGAGAGTTGCTACGAACCTCAAAATGATGCTACAGTGATGTGGTGAGAGTTGCTACGAATCTCAAAATGATGCGACAGTAATGTCGTGAGAGTTGCTACGAATCTCAAAATGATGCTAAAGTGATGTAATGAGAGTTGCTAAAAACCTAAGAAGTGATGCTACAGTGATGTGGTGAGAGTTGATAATAATTTCAAAATAATGCTAAAGCAGTGTAATGAGAGTTGCTACGAATCTCAAAATGATGCGACAGTGATGTCGTGAGAGTTGCTACAGTCCTCAAAATGATGCTAAAGTGATGTAATGAGAGTTGCGACAAACCTAAGAAGTGATGCTACAGTGATGTAGTGAGAGTTGATAGTAATTTCAAAATAATGCTAAAGCGGTGTAATGAGAGTTGCTACTTCCCGAAGAAATGATGCGACAGTTATGTGGTGAGAGTTGCTCTAACCTCAAAATGATGGTACAGTGATGTAATGAGGGTTGCGATTTACCTAAGAAATGATGCCACAGTGATGTGGTGAGAGTTGCTACGAACCTCAAAATGATGCTACAGTGATGTGGTGAGAGTTGCTACGAATCTCAAAATGATGCGACAGTGATGTAGTGAGAGTTGCTACGAACCTAAGAAGTGATGCTAAAGTGATGTAATGAGAGTTGCTACAAATCTTAAAATCATGCAACAGTAATGTCGTGAGAGTTGCTACAGTCCTCAAAATGATGCTAAAGTGATGTAATGAGAGTTGCGACAAACCTAAGAAGTGATGCTACAATGATGTAGTGAGAGTTGATAGTAATTTCAAAATAATGCTAAAGCGGTGTAATGAGAGTTGCTACTTCCCTAAGAAATGATGCGACAGTGATGTGGTGAGAGTTGCTCTAACCTCAAAATGATGGTACAGTGATGTAATGAGGGTTGCTATTTACCTAAGAAATGATGCCACAGTGATGTGGTGAGAGTTGCTACGAACCTCAAAACGATGCTACAGTGATTTGGTGAGAGTTGCTACGAATCTCAAAATGATGCGACAGTAATGTCGTGAGAGTTGCTACGAATCTCAAAATGATGCTAAAGTGATGTAATGAGAGTTGCTAAAAACCAAAGAAGTGATGCTACAGTGATGTGGTGAGAGTTGATAGTAATTTCAAAATAATGCTAAAGCGGTGTAATGAGAGTTGCTACTTCCCTAAGAAATGATGCGACACTGATGTAGTGAGCGTTGCTACGAACCTCAAAATGATGCTACAGTGATGTAATGAGGGTTGCTATTTTCCTAAGAAATGATGCTACAGTGATGTGGTGAGAGTTGCTACGAACCTCAAAATGATGCTACAGTGATGTAATGAGAGTTGCTACGAATCTCAAAATGATGCTAAAGTAATGTCGTGAGAGTTGCTACTATCCTCAAAATGATGCAACAGTGATGTAGTGAGAGTTGCTACGATCTTCAAAATGATGCAAAAGTGATGTAATGAGAGTTGCGACAAACCTAAGAAGTGATGCTACAGTGATGTAGTGAGAGTTGCTACGAACCGCAAAATGATGCTCCAGTGATATGATGAGGGTTGCTATTTACCTAAGAAATGATGCTACAGTGATGTGGTGAGAGTTGCTACGTATTTCAAAATGATGCTACAGTGATATAACGAGAGTTGCTACAAACCTAAGAAATGATGCGACAGTGATGTAGTGAGAGTTGCTACGAACCTCAAAATGATGCTACAGTGATGTGGTGAGAGTTGCTACGAATCTCAAAATGATGCCACAGTGATGTAGTGAGAGTTGCTACGAACCTCAAAATGATGCGAAAGTGATGTGGTGAGAGTTGCTACGAATCTCAAAATGATGCGTCAGTGATGTCGTGAGAGTTGCTACGAACCTAAGAAGTGATGCTACAGTGATGTAATGAGAGTTGCTACTAATCTCAAAATCATGCTACAATAATGTCGTGAGAGTTGCTACGAATTTCAAAATGATGCTAAAGTGATGTAATGAGAGTTGCTACAAACCTAAGAAGTGATGCTACAGTGATGTGGTGAGAGTTGATAGTATTTTCAAAATAATGCTAAAGCGGTGTAATGAGAGTTCCTACTTCCCTAAGAAATGATGCTACAATGATGTAGTGAGAGTTGCTACGAACCTCAAAATGATGCAACAGTGATATAATGAGGGTTGCTATTTACCTAAGAAATGATGCTACAGTGATGTGGTGAGAGTTGCTACGAACCTCAAAATGATGCTACAGTGATGTGGTGAGAGTTGCTATGAACCTCAAAATGATGCTACAGTGATGTGGTGAGAGTTGCTACGAATCTCAAAATGATGCGACAGTGATGTAGTGAGAGTTGCTACGAACCTAAGAAGTGATGCTAAAGTGATGTAATGAGAGTTGCTACAAACCTAAGAAGTGATGCTACAATGATGTAGTGAGAGTTGCTACGAACCTCAAAATGATGTTACAGTGATGTAATGAGGGTTGCTATTTACCTAAGAAATGATGCTACAGTGATGTGGTGAGAGTTGCTATTTACCTAAGAAATGATGCTACAGTGATGTAGTGAGAGTTGCTACGAACCTAAGTAGTGATGCTACAGTGATGTAATGAGAGTTGCTACTAATCTCAAAATCATGCTACAGTAATGTCGTGAGAGTTGCTACGAATCTCCAAATGATGCTAAAGTGATGTAATGAGAGTTGCTACAAACCTAAGAAGTGATGCTACAGTGATGTGGTGAGAGTTGATAGTAATTTCAAAATAATGCTAAAGCGGTGTAATGAGAGTTGCTACTTCCCAAAGAAATGATGCTACAATGATGTAGTGAGAGTTGCTACGAACCTCAAAATGATGCAACAGTGATGTAATGAGGGTTGCTATTTACCAAAGAAATGATGCTACAGTGATGTGGTGAGAGTTGCTCCGAATCTCAAAATGATGCGACAGTGATGTCGTGAGAGTTTCTACGATCCTCAAAATGATGCTAAAGTGATGTAATGAGAGTTGCGACAAACCTAAGAAGTGATGCTACAGTGATGTAGTGAGAGTTGATAGTAATTTCAAAATAATGCTAAAGCGGTGCAATGAGAGTTGCTACTTCCCGAAGAAATGATGCGACAGTGATGTGGTGAGAGTTGCTCTAACCTCAAAATGATGGTACAGTGATATAATGAGGGTTGCTATTTACCTAAGAAATGATGCCACAGTGATGTGGTGAGAGTTGCTACGAACCTCAAAATGATGCTACAGTGATGTGGTGAGAGTTGCTACGAATCTCAAAATGATGCGACAGTAATGTCGTGAGAGTTGCTACGAATCTCAAAATGATGCTAAAGTGATGTAATGAGAGTTGCTAAAAACCTAAGAAGTGATGCTACAGTGATGTGGTGAGAGCTGATAGTAATTTCAAAATAAGGCTAAAGCAGTGTAATGAGAGTTGCTACTAATCTCAAAATCATGGTACAGTAATGTCGTGAGAGTTGCTACGAACCTCGAAATGATTCTAAAGTGATGTAATGAGAGTTGCTACAAACCTAAGAAGTGATGCTACAGTGATGTGGTGAGAGTTGATAGTAATTTCAAAATAATGCTAAAGCGGTGTAATGAGAGTTGCTACTTCCCTAAGAAATGATGCGACAGTGATGTGGTGAGAGTTGCTATTTACCTAAGAAATTATGCTACAGTGATGTGGTGAGAGTTGCTACGAATCTCAAAATGATGCTACAGTGATGTGGTGAGAGTTGCTACGAACCGCAAAATGATGCTACAGTGATGTAATGAGGGTTGCTATTTGCCTAAGAAATGATGCTACAGTGATGTGGTGAGAGTTGCTACGAACCTCAAAATGATGCTACAGTGATGTAATGAGGGTTGCTATTTACCTAAGAAATGATGCCACAGTGATGTGGTGAGAGTTGCTCCGAACCTCAAAATGATGCTACAGTGATGTAATGAGAGTTGCAACGAATCTCAAAACGATGCTCAAGTAATGTCGTGAGAGTTGCTACTATCCTCAAAATGATGCTAAAATGATGTAATGAGAGTTGCTACAAACCTAAGAAGTGATGCTACAGTGATGTGGTGAGAGTTGCTACGAACCTCAAAATGATGCGACAGTGATGTGGTGAGAGTTGCTACGAATCTCAAAATGATGCGACAGTGATGTAGTGAGAGTTGCTACGAACCTAAGAAGTGATGCTACAGTGATGTAATGAGAGTTGCTACTAATCTCAAAACCATGCTACAGTAATGTCGTGAGAGTTGCTACGAATCTCAAAATGATGCTAAAGTGATGTAATGAGAGTTGCTACAAACCTAAGAAGTGATGCCACAGTGATGTGGTGAGAGTTGATAGTAATTTCAAAATAATGCTAAAGCGGTGTAATGAGAGTTGCTACTTGCCTAAGAAATGATGCTACAATGATGTAGTGAGAGTTGCTACGAACCTCAAAATGATGCAACAGTGATGTAATGAGGGTTGCTATTTACGGAAGAAATGATGCTACAGTGATGTGGTGAGAGTTGCTACGAATCTCAAAATGATGCGACAGTGATGTCGTGAGAGTTGCTACAGTCCTCAAAATGATGCTAAAGTGATGTAATGAGAGTTGCAATCCTAAGAAGTGATGCTACAGTGATGTAGTGAGAGTTGATAGTAATTTCAAAATAATGCTAAAGCGGTATAATGACAGTTGCTACTTCCCTAAGAAATGATGCGACAGTTATGTGGTGAGAGTTGCTCTAACCTCAAAATGATGGTACAGTGATATAATCAGGGTTGCTATTTACCTACGAAATGATGCCACAGTGATGTGGTGAGAGTTGCTACGAACCTCAAAATGATGCTACAGTGATGTGGTGAGAGTTGCTACGAATCTCAAAATGATGCGACAGTAATGTCGTGAGAGTTGCTACGAATCTCAAAATGATGCTAAAGTGATGTAATGAGAGTTGCTAAAAACCTAAGAAGTGATGCTACAGTGATGTGGTGAGAGTTGATAATAATTTCAAAATAATGCTAAAGCAGTGTAATGAGAGTTGCTACGAATCTCAAAATGATGCGACAGTGATGTCGTGAGAGTTGCTACAGTCCTCAAAATGATGCTAAAGTGATGTAATGAGAGTTGCGACAAACCTAAGAAGTGATGCTACAGTGATGTAGTGAGAGTTGATAGTAATTTCAAAATAATGCTAAAGCGGTGTAATGAGAGTTGCTACTTCCCGAAGAAATGATGCGACAGTTATGTGGTGAGAGTTGCTCTAACCTCAAAATGATGGTACAGTGATGTAATGAGGGTTGCTATTTACCTAAGAAATGATGCCACAGTGATGTGGTGAGAGTTGCTACGAACCTCAAAATGATGCTACAGTGATGTGGTGAGAGTTGCTACGAATCTCAAAATGATGCGACAGTGATGTAGTGAGAGTTGCTACGAACCTAAGAAGTGATGCTAAAGTGATGTAATGAGAGTTGCTACAAATCTTAAAATCATGCAACAGTAATGTCGTGAGAGTTGCTACAGTCCTCAAAATGATGCTAAAGTGATGTAATGAGAGTTGCGACAAACCTAAGAAGTGATGCTACAATGATGTAGTGAGAGTTGATAGTAATTTCAAAATAATGCTAAAGCGGTGTAATGAGAGTTGCTACTTCCCTAAGAAATGATGCGACAGTGATGTGGTGAGAGTTGCTCTAACCTCAAAATGATGGTACAGTGATGTAATGAGGGTTGCTATTTACCTAAGAAATGATGCCACAGTGATGTGGTGAGAGTTGCTACGAACCTCAAAACGATGCTACAGTGATTTGGTGAGAGTTGCTACGAATCTCAAAATGATGCGACAGTAATGTCGTGAGAGTTGCTACGAATCTCAAAATGATGCTAAAGTGATGTAATGAGAGTTGCTAAAAACCAAAGAAGTGATGCTACAGTGATGTGGTGAGAGTTGATAGTAATTTCAAAATAATGCTAAAGCGGTGTAATGAGAGTTGCTACTTCCCTAAGAAATGATGCGACACTGATGTAGTGAGCGTTGCTACGAACCTCAAAATGATGCTACAGTGATGTAATGAGGGTTGCTATTTTCCTAAGAAATGATGCTACAGTGATGTGGTGAGAGTTGCTACGAACCTCAAAATGATGCTACAGTGATGTAATGAGAGTTGCTACGAATCTCAAAATGATGCTAAAGTAATGTCGTGAGAGTTGCTACTATCCTCAAAATGATGCAACAGTGATGTAGTGAGAGTTGCTACGATCTTCAAAATGATGCAAAAGTGATGTAATGAGAGTTGCGACAAACCTAAGAAGTGATGCTACAGTGATGTAGTGAGAGTTGCTACGAACCGCAAAATGATGCTCCAGTGATATGATGAGGGTTGCTATTTACCTAAGAAATGATGCTACAGTGATGTGGTGAGAGTTGCTACGTATTTCAAAATGATGCTACAGTGATATAACGAGAGTTGCTACAAACCTAAGAAATGATGCGACAGTGATGTAGTGAGAGTTGCTACGAACCTCAAAATGATGCTACAGTGATGTGGTGAGAGTTGCTACGAATCTCAAAATGATGCCACAGTGATGTAGTGAGAGTTGCTACGAACCTCAAAATGATGCGAAAGTGATGTGGTGAGAGTTGCTACGAATCTCAAAATGATGCGTCAGTGATGTCGTGAGAGTTGCTACGAACCTAAGAAGTGATGCTACAGTGATGTAATGAGAGTTGCTACTAATCTCAAAATCATGCTACAATAATGTCGTGAGAGTTGCTACGAATTTCAAAATGATGCTAAAGTGATGTAATGAGAGTTGCTACAAACCTAAGAAGTGATGCTACAGTGATGTGGTGAGAGTTGATAGTATTTTCAAAATAATGCTAAAGCGGTGTAATGAGAGTTCCTACTTCCCTAAGAAATGATGCTACAATGATGTAGTGAGAGTTGCTACGAACCTCAAAATGATGCAACAGTGATATAATGAGGGTTGCTATTTACCTAAGAAATGATGCTACAGTGATGTGGTGAGAGTTGCTACGAACCTCAAAATGATGCTACAGTGATGTGGTGAGAGTTGCTATGAACCTCAAAATGATGCTACAGTGATGTGGTGAGAGTTGCTACGAATCTCAAAATGATGCGACAGTGATGTAGTGAGAGTTGCTACGAACCTAAGAAGTGATGCTAAAGTGATGTAATGAGAGTTGCTACAAACCTAAGAAGTGATGCTACAATGATGTAGTGAGAGTTGCTACGAACCTCAAAATGATGTTACAGTGATGTAATGAGGGTTGCTATTTACCTAAGAAATGATGCTACAGTGATGTGGTGAGAGTTGCTATTTACCTAAGAAATGATGCTACAGTGATGTGGTGAGAGTTGCTACGAACCTCAAAATGATGCTACAGTGATGTCGTGAGAGTTGATAGTAATTTCAAAATCACGCTAAAGTGATGCAATGAGAGTTGTTACTTTCCTAAGAAATGATGCTACAGTGATGTGGTGAGAGTTGCTACGATCCTCAAAATGATTCTAAAGTGATGTCATGAGAGTTGCTACAAACCTAAGAAATGATGCTACAGTGATGTGGTGAGAGTTGCTACGAACCTCAAAATGATAATACAGTGATGTGGTGAGAGTTGCTACGATCCTCAAAATTATGCTAAAGTGATGTAATGAGAGTTGCTACGAATCTCAAAATGATGCTAAAGTAATATGGTGAGAGTTGCTACTATCCTCAAAATGATGCAACAGTGATGTAGTGAGAGTTGCTACGATCTTCAAAATGATGCTAAAGTGATGTAATGAGAGTTGCGACAAACCTAAGAAGTGATGCTACAGTGATGTAGTGAGAGTTGCTACGAACCGCAAAATGATGCTCCAATGATATAATGAGGGTTGCTATTTACCTAAGAAATGATGCTACAGTGATGTGGTGAGAGTTGCTACGAACCTCAAAACGATGCTACAGTGATTTGGTGAGAGTTGCTACGAATCTCAAAATGATGCGACAGTAATGTCGTGAGAGTTGCTACGAATCTCAAAATGATGCTAAAGTGATGTAATGAGAGTTGCTAAAAACCAAAGAAGTGATGCTACAGTGATGTGGTGAGAGTTGATAGTAATTTCAAAATAATGCTAAAGCGGTGTAATGAGAGTTGCTACTTCCCTAAGAAATGATGCGACACTGATGTAGTGAGCGTTGCTACGAACCTAAAAATGATGCTACAGTGATGTAATGAGGGTTGCTATTTTCCTAAGAAATGATGCTACAGTGATGTGGTGAGAGTTGCTACGAACCTCAAAATGATGCTACAGTGATGTAATGAGAGTTGCTACGAATCTCAAAATGATGCTAAAGTAATGTCGTGAGAGTTGCTACTATCCTCAAAATGATGCAACAGTGATGTAGTGAGAGTTGCTACGATCTTCAAAATGATGCAAAAGTGATGTAATGAGAGTTGCGACAAACCTAAGAAGTGATGCTACAGTGATGTAGTGAGAGTTGCTACGAACCGCAAAATGATGCTCCAGTGATATGATGAGGGTTGCTATTTACCTCAGAAATGATGCTACAGTGATGTGGTGAGAGTTGCTACGAATTTCAAAATGATGCTACAGTGATATAACGAGAGTTGCTACAAACCTAAGAAATGATGCGACAGTGATGTGGTGAGAGTTGCTACGAACCTCAAAATGATGCTACAGTGATGTGGTGAGAGTTGCTACGAATCTCAAAATGATGCCACAGTGATGTAGTGAGAGTTGCTACGAACCTCAAAATGATGCGAAAGTGATGTGGTGAGAGTTGCTACGAATCTCAAAATGATGCGTCAGTGATGTCGTGAGAGTTGCTACGAACCTAAGAAGTGATGCTACAGTGATGTAATGAGAGTTGCTACTAATCTCAAAATCATGCTACAATAATGTCGTGAGAGTTGCTACGAATTTCAAAATGATGCTAAAGTGATGTAATGAGAGTTGCTACAAACCTAAGAAGTGATGCTACAGTGATGTGGTGAGAGTTGATAGTAATTTCAAAATAATGCTAAAGCGGTGTAATGAGAGTTCCTACTTCCCTAAGAAATGATGCTACAATGATGTAGTGAGAGTTGCTACGAACCTCAAAATGATGCAACAGTGATATAATGACGGTTGCTATTTACCTAAGAAATGATGCTACAGTGATGTGGTGAGAGTTGCTACGAACCTCAAAATGATGCTACAGTGATGTGGTGAGAGTTGCTATGAACCTCAAAATGATGCTACAGTGATGTGGTGAGAGTTGCTATGAATCTCAAAATGATGCGACAGTGATGTAGTGAGAGTTGCTACGAACCTAAGAAGTGATGCTAAAGTGATGTAATGAGAGTTGCTACAAATCTTAAAATCATGCAACAGTAATGTCGTGAGAGTTGCTACGAATCTCAAAATGATGCTAAAGTGATGTAATGAGAGTTGCGACAAACCTAAGAAGTGATGCTACAATGATGTAGTGAGAGTTGCTACGAACCTCAAAATGATGTTACAGTGATGTAATGAGGGTTGCTATTTACCTAAGAAATGATGCTACAGTGATGTGGTGAGAGTTGCTATTTACCTAAGAAATGATGCTACAGTTATGTGGTGAGAGTTGCTACGAACCTCAAAATGATGCTACAGTGATGTCGTGAGATTTGATAGTAATTTCAAAATCACGCGAAAGTGATGCAATGAGAGTTGTTACTTTCCTAAGAAATGATGCTACAGTGATGTGGTGAGAGTTGCTACGATCCTCAAAATGATTCTAAAGTGATGTCATGAGAGTTGCTACAAACCTAAGAAATGATGCTACAGTGATGTGGTGAGAGTTGCTACGAACCTCAAAATGATGCTACAGTGATGTGGTGAGAGTTGCTACGATCCTCAAAATGATGCTAAAGTGATGTAATGAGAGTTGCGACAAACCTAAGAAGTGATGCTACAGTGATGTAGTGAGAGTTGATAGTAATTTCAAAATAATGCTAAAGCGGTGTAATGAGAGTTGCTATTTACCTAAGAAATGATGCCACAGTGATGTGGTGAGAGTTGCTACGAACCTCAAAATGATGCTACAGTGATGTAATGAGGGTTGCTATTTACCTAAGAAATGATGCCACAGTGATGTGGTGAGAGTTGCTACGAACCTCAAAATGATTCTACAGTGATGTAATGAGGGTTGCTATTTACCTAAGAAATGATGCCACAGTGATGTGGTGAGAGTTGCTACGAACCTCAAAATGATGCTACAGTGATGTAGTGAGAGTTGCTGCGAACCTAAGAAGTGATGCTACAGTGATGTAATGAGAGTTGCTACTAATCTCAAAATCATGGTATAGTAATGTCGTGAGAGTTGCTACGAACCTCGAAATGATTCTAAAGTGATGTAATGAGAGTTGCTACAAACCTAAGAAGTGATGCTACAGTGATGTGGTGAGAGTTGATAGTAATTTCAAAATAATGCTACAGTTGCAACTTCCCTAAGAAATGATGCTACAGTGATGTGGTGAGAGTTGCTACGAACCTAAAAATGATGCTACAGTGATGTAATGAGGGTTGCTATTTACCTAAGAAATTATGCTACAGTGATGTGGTGAGAGTTGCAACGAACCTCAAAATGATGCTACAGTGATGTGGTGAGAGTTGCTACGAAACTCAAAATGATGCTACAGTGATGTAATGAGGGTTGCTATTTACCTCAGAAATGATGCTACAGTGATGTGGTGAGAGTTGCTACGAATCTCAAAATGATGCTACAGTGATGTGGTGAGAGTTGCTACGAACCGCAAAATGATGCTACAGTAATGTAGTGATAGTTGCTAATCAACTCAATGATGCTTACAGTAATGTAGTAAGTGTTTCGAACAACCTCAAAGTGATGCTGACAGTCATGTAGTAAGAGTTGCTACGAACCTCAAATAATGCCACAGTGATGTCAGAAGAATTTCTAAAGATCTCAAAATGATGCGAAAGTGATTTAGTAAGAATTGCTTATGAACTCAAAATGATGCTAACAGTAATGGAGTGAACGTTTCGAATAACCTCAAAGTGATACTGAAATCATGTAGTAAGAGTTGCTACGAACCTCAAAATAAAGCGACAGTGATGTCAGAAGAATTGCTAATGATCTCAAAATGATGCGACAGTGATGTAGTAAGAATTGCTAATGAACTCAAAATGATGCTAACAGTAATGGAGTGAAAGTTTCGAATAACCTCAAAGTGATGCTGACAGTCATGTAGTAAGAGTTGCGACGAACCTCAAAATAATGTGACAGTAATGCAGTAAAAGTTGCTACGAACCTCAAAATATTGCGACAGTGATGTCGGAAGAATTGCTAATGAACTCAAAATGATACTAACAGTAATGTAGTGATAGTTGCTATAAACTCAGTGATGCTTACAGTAATGTAGTAAGTGTTTCGAAAAACCTCAAAGTGACGCTGACAGTGATGTAGTAAGAATTGCAAATGAACTCAAAATGATGCTAATAGTAATGGAGTGCAAGTTTCGAATGACCTCAAAGTGATGCTGACGGTCATGTAGCAAGAGTTGCTACGAACCTCAAAATAATGCGACGGTGATGTCAGAATAATTGCTAAAGATCTCAAAATGATGCGACAGTGATGTAGCAAGAATTGCTAATGAACTCAAAATGATGCTAACAGTAATGGAGTGAAAGTTTCGAATAACCTCAAAGTGATGCTGACAGTCATGTGGTTTGATTTGCGAGTAAATTAAAAATGATGCTGACAGTGATGTCGTAAGAATTGCTATTGAACTCAAAATGATGCGACAGTGATGTAGTAAGAATTGCTAATGAACTCAAAATGATGCTAACAGTAATGGAGTAAACGTTTCGAATAACCTCAAAGTGATGCTGACAGTCATGTGGTTTGAGTTGCGAGTAAATAAAAAATGATGCTGACAGTGATGTCGTAAGAATTGCTAATAAACTCAAAATGATGCTAACAGTAATGTAGTGATAGTTGCTAATAAACTCAGTGATGCTTATGATTGATGCGAATGAACTCAAGATGATGCTCAAAGATGATGCTCAAAGCAATGGACTGAAAGTTTCGAATAACCTCAAAGTGATGCTGACAGTCATGTGGTTTGTGTTGCGAGTAAATAAAAAATGATGCTGACAGTGATGTCGTAAGAACTGCTAATGAACTCAAAATGATGCTAACAGTCATGGAGTGAAAGTTTCAAATAACCTCAAAGTGATGCTGACGGTCATGTAATAAGAGTTGCTACGAACCTCAAAATAATGCGACGGTAATGTCAGAAAAATTGCTACAGATCTCAAAATGATGCGACAGTGATTTAGTAAGAATTGCTAATGAACTCAAAATGATGCTAACAGAAATGTAGTCAGTGTTTCGAACAACCTCAAAGTGATGCTGACAGTCATGTAGTAAGAGTTGCTACGAACCTTTAAATAATGCGACAGTGATATTGGAAGCATTGCTAATGATCTCAAAATGATGCGACAGTGATTTAGTAAGAATTGCTAATGAACTCAAAATGATGCTAACAGAAATGTAGTCAGTGTTTCGAACAACCTCAAAGTGATGCTGACAGTCATGTAGTAAGAGTTGCTTCGAACCTCAAAATAATGCGACAGTGATGTTGGAAGCATTGCTAATTATCTCAAAATGATGCGACAGTGATGGAGTAAGAATTGCTAATGAACTCAAAATGATGCTAACAGTAATGTAGTGAGAGTTGCTAATAAACTCAAAATGATACTAACAGTAATGGAGTGAAAGTTTCGAATAACCTCAAAGTGATGCTGACAGTCATGTCGCAAGAGTTGCTACGAACCAAAATTTAATGCTACAGTGATGTCGTAAGAATTGCTAATAAACTCAAAATGATGCTAGCAGTAATGTAGTGATAGTTGCAAATAAACTCAAAGTGATGCTGACAGTGATGTAGTCAGTGTTTCAAACAACCTCGAACTGATGCTGACAGTCATGTAGTAAGAGTCGCTACAAACCTCAAAATAATGCTACAGTGATGTCAGAAGAATTGCTAAAGATCTCAAAATGATGCGACAGTGATTTAGTAATAATTGCTAATGAACTCAAAATGGTGCTAACAGTAATGTAGTGAAAGTTTCGAATAACCTCAAAGTGATGCTGACAGTCATGTAGTAAGTGTTGCTATGAACTTCAAAATAATGCGACAGTAATGTCGTAAAAGTTGCTACGAACCTCAAAACGTTGCGACAGTGATGTCGGAAGAATTTCTAATGAACTCAAAATGATGCCAACAGTAATGTAGTGATAGTTGCTAATCAACTCAATGATGCTTACAGTAATGTAGTAAGTGTTTCGAACAACCTCAAAGTGATGCTGACAGTCATGTAGTAAGAGTTGCTACGAACCTCAAATAATGCCACAGTGATGTCAGAAGAATTTCTAAAGATCTCAAAATGATGCGAAAGTGATTTAGTAAGAATTGCTTATGAACTCAAAATGATGCTAACAGTAATGGAGTGAACGTTTCGAATAACCTCAAAGTGATACTGAAATCATGTAGTAAGAGTTGCTACGAACCTCAAAATAAAGCGACAGTGATGTCAGAAGAATTGCTAATGATCTCAAAATGATGCGACAGTGATGTAGTAAGAATTGCTAATGAACTCAAAATGATGCTAACAGTAATGGAGTGAAAGTTTCGAATAACCTCAAAGTGATGCTGACAGTCATGTAGTAAGTGTTGCTACGAACCTCAAAATAATGCGACAGTAATGCAGTAAAAGTTGCTACGAACCTCAAAATATTGCGACAGTGATGTCGGAAGAATTGCTAATGAACTCAAAATGATGCTAACAGTAATGTAGTGATAGTTGCTATAAACTCAGTGATGCTTACAGTAATGTAGTAAGTGTTTCGAAAAACCTCAAAGTGACGCTGACAGTGATGTAGTAAGAATTGCAAATGAACTCAAAATGATGCTAATAGTAATGGAGTGCAAGTTTCGAATAACCTCAAAGTGATGCTGACGGTCATGTAGCAAGAGTTGCTACGAACCTCAAAATAATGCGACGGTGATGTCAGAATAATTGCTAAAGATCTCAAAATGATGCGACAGTGATGTAGCAAGAATTGCTAATGAACTCAAAATGATGCTAACAGTAATGGAGTGAAAGTTTCGAATAACCTCAAAGTGATGCTGACAGTCATGTGGTTTGATTTGCGAGTAAATTAAAAATGATGCTGACAGTGATGTCGTAAGAATTGCTTTTGAACTCAAAACGATGCTAACAGTAACGTAGTGATAGTTGCTAATAAACTCAGTCATGCTTACAGTAATGTAGTAAGTGTTTGAAACAACCTCAAAGTGATGCTGACAGTCATGTAGTAAGAGTTGCTACTAACCTCAAAATGATGCTGACAGTAATGTAGTAAGTGTTTTGAAAAACCTCAAAGTGATTATGACAGTCATGTAGTAAGGGTTGCTACGAACCTTAAAATAATGCAACAGTAAAGTAGTAAGAGTTGCTTCGAACTTCAAAATAATGCGACAGTGATGTCGTAAGAATTTCTAATAAACTCAAAATGATGCTCACAGTAATGTAGTGCTAGTTGCTAATAAACTCAAAGTGATGCTGACAGTGATGTAGTAAGAGTTGCTACGAACCTCAAAATAATGCGACAGTGATGTCGGAAGAATAGCCAATGAACTCAAAATGATGACAAAAGTAATGGAGTGAAAGTTTCGAATGACCTCAAAGTGATGCTGAGAGTCATGTGGTTTAAGTTTCGAGTAAATTAAAAATGATGCTGACAGTGATGTCGTAAGAATTGCAACTAACCTCATAATGATGCTAACAGTAATGTAGTGATAGTTGCTAATGTACTCAAAGTGATGCTGACAGTAATGGAGTGAAAGTTTCGAATAACCTCAAAGTGATGCTGACAGTCATGTAGTAAGAGTTGCTACGAACCTCAAAATAATGCCACAGTGATGTCAGAAGAATTGCTAAAGATCTCAAAATGATGCGACAGTGATGTAGTAAGATTTGCGAATGAACTCAAAATGATGCTAACAGTAATGGAGTGAAAGTTTCGAATAACCTCAAAGTGATGCTGACAGTTATGTAGTAAGAGTTGCTACGAACCTCAAAATAATGCGACTGTGATGTCGGAAGAACAGCTAATGAACTCAAAATGATGCTAACAGTCATGTAGTGATAGTTGCTAATAAAGTCAAAGTGATGCTGACAGTAATGTAGTAAGTGTTTTGAACAACCTCAAAGTGATTATGACAGTCATGTAGTAAGGGTTGCTTCGAACCTTAAAATAATGCAACAGTAAAGTAGTAACAGTTGCTTCGAACTTCAAAATAATGCGACAGTGATGTCGTAAGAATTGCTAATAAACTCAAAATGATGCTAACAGTAATGTAGTGCTAGTTGCTAATAAACTCAAAGTGATGCTGACAGTGATGTAGTAAGAGTTGCTAGGAACCTTAAAATAATGCAACAATAATGTAGTAAGAGTTGCTACGAACCTCAAAATAATGTGACAGTGATGTCAGAAGAATTGCTCATGATCTCAAAATGATGCGACAGTGATTTAGTAAGAATTGCTAATGAACTCAAAATGATGCTAACTGTAATGGAGTGAAAGTTTCGAATAACCTCAAAGTGATGCTGAAAGTCCTGTAGTAAGAGTTGCTACGAACCTCAAAATAATGCAACAGTGATGTCGGAAGAATTGCTAATGAACTCAAAATGATGCTAACAGTAATGTAGTGATAGTTGCTAATCAACTCAGTGATGCTTGCAGTAATGTAGTAAGTGTTTCGAACAACCTCAAAGTGATGCTGACAGTCATGTAGTAAGAGTTGCTAAAGGTTAGCCTCAATTTAATGCTACAGTGATGTCTATGAATTGCTCATAAACTCAACAATGATGCTAACAGTAATGTAGTGATAGTTACGAATAAACTCAAAGTGATGCTGATAGTAATGTAGTAAGAGTTGCTACGAACCTTTAAATAATGAAACAGTAATGTAGTAAGAGTTGCTACGAACATCAAAATCATGCGACAGTGATGTCAGAAGAATTGCTAATTATCTCAAAAGGATGCGACAGTGATGATGTAGTAAGAATTGCAAATGAACTCAAAATGGTGCTAACAGAAATGTAGTCAGTGTTTCGAACAACCTCAAAGTGATGCTGACAGTCATGTAGTAAGAGTTGCTACGAACATAAAAATAATGCGACAGTAATGTAGTAAAAGTTGCTACAAATCTTAAAATATTGCGACAGTGATGTCGGAAGAATTGCTAATGAACTCAAAATGATGCTAACAGTAATGGAGTGAACATTTCGAATAACCTCAAAGTGATGTTGACAGTCATGTAGTAAGAGTTGCTACAAACCTAAAAATGATGCTAACAGCAATGTAGTGATAGTTGCTAAGAAACTCAGTGATGCATACAGTAATGTAGTAAGAGTTTCGAACAACCTCAAAGTGATGCTGACAGTCATGTTCTAAGAGTTGCTACGAACCTCAAAATAATGCGACAGTAATGTAGTAAAAGTTGCTATGAACCTCAAAATAATGCGACAGTGATGTCGGAAGAATTGCTAATGGTCTCAAAATGATGCGACAGTGATGTAGTAAGAGATGCTAAGAACCTCAAAATAATGCGACAGTAATGTCGTAAAAGTTGCTACGAACCTCAAAAAAAATGCGAAAGTGATGTCGTGAGAATTGCTCATAAACTCAAAGTGATGCTGACAGTAATGTAGTAAGTGTTTCGAAAAACCTCAAAGTGATTCTGACAGTCATGCAGTAAGAGTTGCTACGAACCTCAAAATAATGTGACAGTGATGTCAGAAGATTGCAAATAATCTCAAAATGATACAACAGTAATGTAGTAAGAGATGCTAAGAACCTCAAAATAATGCGACAGTAATGTAGTAAAAGTTGCTACGAACCTCAAAAAAAATGCGAAAGTGATGTCGGAAGAATTGCTCATGATGTCAAAATGATGCGACAGTGATGTAGTAAGAATTGCTAATGAACTCAAAATTATGCTAACAGTAATGGAGTGAAAGTTTCGAATAACCTCAAAGTGATGCTGACAGTCATGTTGTAAGTGTTGCTACGAACCTCAAAATAATGCGACACTAATGTAGTAAAAGTTGCTAAGAACCTCAAAATATTGCGACAGTGATGTTGGAAGAATTGCTAATGAACTCAAAATGATTCTAACAGTATTGTAGTGATAGTTGCTAATTAACTCAGTTATGCTTACAGTAATGTAGTAAGTGTTTGGAACAACCTCAAAGTGATGCTGACAGTCATGTAGTAAGTGTTTTGAACAACTTCAAAGTGATGCTGACAGTCTTGTAGTCAGAGTTGCTAATGAACTCAATTTAATGCTACAGTGATGTCGTGAGAATTGCTAATAAACTCAAAATGATGCTAACATTAATGTAGTAAGAGTTGCTACGAACCTTAAAATAATGCAACAATAAAGCAGTAAGAGTTGCTACGAACCTCAAAATAATGTGACAGTCATGTCGGAAGAATTGCTAATGAACTCAAAATGATGTAACAGTAATGTAGTTAGAGTTGCTAAGAACCTCAAAATAATGCGACAGTAATGTAGTAAAAGTGGATACGAACCTCAAAATATTGCAACAGTCATGTCGGAAGAATTGCTAATGAACTCAAAATGATGCTAACAGTAATGTCGTGATAATTGCTAATCAACTCAGTGATGCTAACAGTAATGTAGTAAGTGTTTCAAACAACCTCAAATTGATGCTGACAGTCATGTAGTAAGAGTTGCTACGAACCTCAAAATAATGCTAACAGTAATGTAGTGATAGTTGCTAATAAACTCAAAGTGATGCTGACAGTCATGTAGTAAGTGTTGCTACGAACCTCAATATAACGAGACAGTAATGTAGTAAAAGTGGCTACGTACCTCAAAATAATGCGACAGTGATGTCAGAAGAATTGCTAAAGATCTCAAAATGATGCGACTGTGATTTAGTAAGAATTGCTCATGAACTCAAAATGATGCTAACAGTAATGGAGTGAACGTTTCGAGTAACCTCAAAGTGATGCTGACAGTCATGTAGCAAGAGTTGCTACGAACCTCAAAATAATGCGACAGTGATGTCGGAAGAATTGCTAATGATCTCAAAATGATGCGACAGTGATGAAGTAAGAATTGCTAATGAACTCAAAATTATGCTAACAGTAATGGAGTGAAAGTTTTGAATAACCTCAAAGTGATGCTGACAGTCATGTGGTTTGATTTGCGAGTAAATTAAAAATGATGCTGTCAGTCATGTAGTAAGAGTTGCTACTAACCTTAAAATTATGCTAACAGTAATGTAGTGATAGTTGCTAATGAACTCAAAGTGATGCTGACAGTAATGTCGTAAGTGTTTCGAACAACCTCAAAGTGATTATGACAGTCATGTAGTAAGGGTTGCTACGAACCTAAAAATAATGCTGCAGTAAAGTAGTAAGAGTTGCTTCGAACCTTTAAGTAATGCGACAGTGATGTCAAAAGAATTGTTAATGATCTCAAAATGATGCGACAGTGATGTAGTAAGATTTGCTAATGAACTCAAAATGATGCAAACAGTAATGGAGTGATAGTTGCTAATTAACTCAGTGATGCTTACAGTAATGTAGTAAGTGTTTCGAATAACCTCAAAGTGATGCTGACAGTCATGTAGTAAGAGTCTCTACGAATCTCAAAATATTGCGACAGTGATGTTGGAAGAATTGCTAATAAACTCAAAATGATGCTAACTGTAATGTAGTGATCGTTTCTAATAAACTCAAAGTGATGCTAACAGTAATGTAGCGAAAGTTGCTAAGAAAGTCAGTGATGCTTCAAGTAATGTAGTAAGAGTTTCGAACAACCTCAAAGTGATACTGTCAGTCATATAGTAAGAGTTGCTATGAACCTCAAAAAAAAATGCGAAAGTGATGTAGTAAAAGTTGCTACGAATCTCAAAATATTGCGACAGTGATGTTGGAAGAATTGCTAATAAACTCAAAATGATGCTAAATGTAATGTAGTGATAGTTTCTAATAAACTCAAAGTGATGCTGACAGTAATGTAGTAAGAGTTGCTACGAACCTTTAAATAATGCAACGGTAATGTAGTAAAAGGCAAGGCAATTTATTTAAAAGTTGCTACGAACATCAAAATAATGCGACAGTGATGTCAGAAGAATTGGTAATGATCTCAAACTGATGGGACAGTGATGTCATAAGAATTGCTAATGAACGCAAAATGATGCTAAAAGTAATGTAGTGAAAGTTGGTAATAAACTCAGTGATGCTTACAGTAATGTTGTCAGTGTTTCGAATAACCTCAAAGTGATGCTGACAGTCACGTAGTAAGAGTTGCTACGAACCTCAAAATAATGCGACAGTGATGTCCGAAGAATTGCTAATGATCTCAAAATGATGTGACAGTGGTGTAGTAAGAGTTGCTACTAACCTCAATTTAATGCGACAGTGATGTGGTGAGAGTTGATAGTAATTTCAAAATCACGCTAATGTGATGTAATGAGAGTTGCTATATACCTAAGAAATTATGCTAAAGTGATGTGGTGAGAGTTGCTACTTACCTAATAAATGATGCTACAGTGATGTGGTGAGAGTTGCTACGAACCTAAAAATTATGCTACAGTGATGTAATGAGAGTTGCTAGGAATCTCAAAATGATGCTCCAGTAATGTCGTGAGAGTTGCGACTATCCTCAAAATGATGCGACAATGATGTAGTGAGAGTTGCTACGATCCTCAAAATGATGCTAAAGTGATGTTATGACAGTTGCTACTAACCTAAGAAATTATGCTGACAGTGTTGTGGTGACAGTTGATAGTCATTTCAAAATCATGCTAAAGTGATGTCATGAGAGTTGCTTCTAACCAAACAAATGATGCTACAGTGATGTGGTGAGATTTGCTACGAACCTCAAACTGATACTTCAAGAAATGTCGTGAGAGTTTCTACAAACCTCAAAATGATGCTACAGTGATGTCATGGGAGTTGCTACTAACCTAAGAAATGATGCTACAGTGATATAATGAGAGTTGCTACAAATGTCAAAATGATACAACAGTGATGTAGTGAGAGTTTCTACGATCCTCAAAATGATGCTACAATGATGTGGTGAGAGTTGATAGTAATTTCAAAATCACGCTAAAATGATGTCGTGAGAGTTGCTACGATCCTCAAAATGATGCTAAAGTGATGTAATGAGAGTTGCGAATAACCTAAGAAGTGATGCTACAGTGATGTGGTGAGAGTTGATACTAATTTCAAAATAATGCTAAAGTGGTGTAGTGACAGTTGCTACGAACCGCAAAATGATGCTACAGTGATGTAATGAGAGTTGCTACTTGCCTAAGAAATGATGTTACAGTGATGTGTTGAGAGTTGCTACGAACCTCAAAATGATGCTACAGTGATGTAATGAGAGTTGCTACAAATGTCCAAATGATGCTAGAGTGATGTAATGAGAGTTGCTACAAACCTAAGAAATGATGCTACAGTGATGTAATGAGAGTTGCTACAAATGTTCAAATGATGCTAGAGTGATGTAATGAGAGTTGCTAAAAACCTAAGAAATGATGCTACAGTGATGTGGTGAGAGTTGATAGTAATTTCAAAATCATGCTAAAGTGATGTAATGAGAGTTGCTACTTACCTTAGAAATGATGGTACAGTGATGTGGTGAGAGTTGCTACGAACCTCAAAATTATGCTAGAGTGATGTAATGAGAGTTGCCACGAATCTCAAAATGATGCTACAGTAATGTCGCGAGAGTTGCGACTATCCTCAAAATGATACGACAGTGATGTAGTGAGAGTTGCTACGATTCTCAAAATGATGCTACAGTGATGTAACGAGAGTTGCTACTTGCCTAAGAAATGATGTTACAGTGATGTGGTGAGAGTTGCTACGAACCTCAAAATGATGCTACAGTGATGTAATGAGAGTTGCTACAAATGTCCAAATGATGCTAGAGTGATGTAATGAGAGTTGCTACAAACCTAAGAAATGATGCTACAGTGATGTAATGAGAGTTGCTACAAATGTCCAAATGATGCTAGAGTGATGTAATGAGAGTTGCTAAAAACCTAAGAAATGATGCTACAGTGATGTGATGAGAGTTGATAGTAATTTCAAAATCATGCTACAGTGATGTAATGAGAGTTGCTACTTACCTTAGAAATGATGGTACAGTGATGTGGTGAGAGTTGCTACGAACCTCAAAATTATGCTAGAGTGATGTAATGAGAGTTGCCACGAATCTCAAAATGATGCTACAGTAATGTCGCGAGAGTTGCGACTATCCTCAAAATGATACGACAGTGATGTAGTGAGAGTTGCTACGATTCTCAAAATGATGCTACAGTGATGTGGTAAGAGCTGCTACGATCCTCAAAATGAGGTGGCAGTGATGTAGTGACAATTGATACTAATCTCAAAATGATGCTAAAGTGATGTAATGAGAGTAGCTACAAACCTAAGAAGTGATGCTACAGTGATGTGGTGAGAGTTGATAGTAATTTCAAAATGATGCTAAAGCGGTGTAATGAGATTTGCTACAAACCTAAGAAATGATGCTACAGTAATGTCGTGAGAATTGCGACTATCCTCAAAATGATGCGACAATGATGTGTTGAGAGTTGCGACTATCCTCAAAATGATGCTACAGTGATGTGGTGAGAGTTGCTACGATCCTCAAAATGATGCTACAGTGATGTTATGACAGTTGCTAATAACCTAAGAAATTATACTGACAGTGATGTGGTGAGAGTTGATAGTAATTTCAAAATCATGCTAACGTGATGTCATGAGAGTTGCTACGATCCTCAAAATGATGCAACAGTGATGTAATGAGAGTTGCTACGAATATCAAAATGATGCTACAGTAATGTAGTGAGAGTTGCTACAAACCTCAAAATGATGCTACAGTGATGTCATGGGAGTTGCTTCTAACCTAAGAAATGATGCTACAGTGATGAAATTAGAGTTGCTACAAATGTCAAAATGATGCTTCCAGTATTGTAGTGAGAGTTGCTACAAACCTCAAAAATGATGCTACAGTGATGTCATGGGAGTTGCTACTAACCTAAGAAATGATGCTACAGTGATGCAGTGAGAGTTGATAGTAATTTCAAAAGAAAGCTAAAGCGGTGTAATAAGAGTTGATACTTCCCTAAGAAATGATGCTACAGTGATGTAGTGAGAGTTGCTACGAACCGCAAAATGATGCTACAGTGATGTAATGAGGGTTGCTATTTACCTCAGAAATGATGCTACAGTGATGTGGTGAGAGTTGCCACTAACCTAAGAAATGATGTGACAGTGATGTAGTGAGAGTTGCGACTAATCTCAAAATGATGCTTACAGTAACGTCGTGAGAGTTGCTACGAACCTCAAAATGATGCTGAAAGTGATGTAGTGAGAGTTGCTACTAACCTAAGAAACGATGCTACAGTGATGTCATAAGAATTGCTACTAACCAAAGAAATGATGCTACAGTGATGTGGTGAGAGTTGTTACGAATCTCAAAATGATGCTTCAGTGATGTAATGAGAGTTGCTACTAACCTAAGAAGTTATGCTACAGTGATGTGGTGAGTGTTGATAGTAATTTCAAAATCATGCTAAAGTGATGTAGTGAGAGTTGCTACGATCCTCAAAATGATGCTACAGTGATGTAATGAGAGTTGCTACGAATCTCAAAATGATGCTACAGTTATGTCGTGAGAGTTGCGACTGTCCTCAAAATGATACTAAAGTGATGTAGTGAGAGTTGCTACGATCCTCAAAATGATGCTACAGTGATGGAATGAGAGTTGCTACGAATCTCAAAATGATGCTACAGTAATGTCGTGAGAGTTTCGACTATCCTCAAAATGATGCGACAGTGATGTAGTGAGAGTTGCTACGATCCTCAAAATGATGTTAAAGTGATGTAATGGGAGTTGCGACAAACCTAAGAAGTGATGCTACAGTGATGTGGTGAGAGTTGATACTAATTTCAAAATAATGCTAAAGTGGTGTAGTGACAGTTGCTACGAACCGCAAAATGATGCTACAGTGATGTAATGAGAGTTGCTACTTACCTAAGAAATGATGCTACAGTGATGTGGTGAGAGTTGCTACGAACCTCAAAATGATGCTACAGTGATGTAATGACAGTTGCTAGGAATCTCAAAATGATGCTCCAGTAATGTTGTGAGAGTTGCGACTATCCTCAAAATGATGCGACAGTGATGTAATGAAAGTTGCTATAAATGTCCAAATGATGCTAAAGTGATGTAATTAGAGTTGCTACAAACCTAAGAAATGATGCTACAGTGATGTGGTGAGAGTTGCGACAAACCTAGAAATGATGCTACAGTGATGTAATGAGAGTTGCTACAAATGTCCAAATGATGCTAGAGTGATGTAATTAGAGTTGCTACAAACCTAAGAAATGATGCGACAGTCATGTGCTGAGAGTTGATAGTAATTTCAAAATCATGCTAAAGTGATGTAATGAGAGTTGCTACTTACCTCAGAAATGATGCGACAGTGATGTGGTGAGAGTTGCTACGAACCTCAAAATGATACTACAGTGATGTGATGAGAGTTGCTACTTACCTAAGAAATGATGCTACAGTGATGTGGTGAGAGTTGCTACAAACCTCAAAATGATGCTACAGTGATGTAATGAGAGTTCCTACAAATCTCAAAATGATGCTTCAGTAATTTCGCGAGAGTTGCGACTATCCTCAAAATGATGCTACAGTGATGAAATGAGAGTTGCTACTTCCCTCAAAAAGATGTGACAGTGATGTAGTGAGAGTTGCTACGATCCTCAAAATGATGCTACAATGAGTAATGAGAGTTGCTACGAATCTCAAAATGATGCAACAGTAATGTCGTGAGAGTTGCAACTATCCTCAAAATGATGTGACAGTGATGTAGTGAGAGTTGCTACGATCCTCAAAATGATGCTTAAGTGATGTAATGAGAGTTGCTACAAACCTAAGAAGTGATGCTACAGTGATGTGGTGAGAGTTGATACTAATTTCAAAATAATGCTAAAGTGGTGTAGTGAAAGTTGCTACGAACCGCAAAATGATGCTACAGTGATGTAATGAGAGTTGCTACTTACCTAAGAAATGATGCTACAGTGATGTGGTGAGAGTTGATAGTAATTTCAAAATCATGCTAAAGTGATGAAATGAGAGTTGCTACTTACCTAAAAAATGATGCGACAGTGATGTGGTGAGAGTTGCTACGAACCTCAAAATGATGCTACAGTGATGTAATGAGAGTTGCTACTTACCTAAGAAATGATGCTACAGTAATTTCGCGAGAGTTGCGACTATCCTCAAAATGATGCAACAGTGATATAGTGAGAGTTGCTACGATCTTCAAAATGATGCGACAGTGATGTGGTGAGAGTTGCTACGATCCTCAAAATGATGCTACAGTGATGTTATGACAGTTGCTACTAACCTAAGAAATTATACTGACAGTGTTGTGGTGAGAGTTGATAGTAATTTCAAAATCATGCTAAAGTGATGTCATGGGAGTTGCTACTAACCTAAGAAATGATGCGACAGTGATGAAATGAGAGTTGCTACAAATGTCAAAATGATGCTTCCAGTAATGTAGTGAGAGTTGCTACTTACTTCAAAATGATGCTAAAGTGATGTAATGAGAGTTGCTGCTTACCTCAAAATGATGCGACAGTGATGTAGTGAGAGTTGCTACGATCCTCAAAATGATGCTACAGTGATGTTATGACAGTTGCTACTAACGTAAGAAATTATACTGACAGTGTTGTGGTGAGAGTTGATAGTAATTTCAAAATAAAGCTAAAGCGGTGTAATGACAGTTGTTACTTCCCTAAGAAATGATGCTACAATGTAGTGAGGTTTGCCACGAACCGTAAAATGATGCTACAGTGATGTAATGAGAGTTGCTACGAATCTCAAAATGATGCGAGAGTGATGTGATGAGATTTGCTATAAACCTACGAAATGATGCGACAGTGATGTAGTGAGAGTTGCTACAAATGTCCAAATGATGCTTAAGTGATGTAATGAGAGTGGCTACAAACCTAAGAAATGATGCGACAGTGATGTAATGAGAGTTGCTACAAATGACCAAATGATGCTAGAGTGATGTAATGAGAGTTGCTATAAACCTATGAAATTATGCTACAGACATGTGCTGAGAGTTGATAGTAATTTCAAAATCATGCTAAAGTGATGTAATGAGAGTTGCTACTTACCTGAGAAATGATGCGACAGTGATGTGGTGAGAGTTGCTACGAATTTCAAAATGATGCTACAGTGATGTAATGAGAGTTGCTACTTACCTAAGAAATGATGTTACAGTGATGTGGTGAGAGTTGCTACGAACCTCAAAATGATGCTACAGTGATGTAATGAGAGTTCCTACAAATCTCAAAATGATGCTGCAGTAATGTCGCGAGAGTTGCGACTATCCTCAAAATGATGCGACAGTGAAGTAGTGAGAGTTGCTACGATCCTCAAAATGATGCGACAGTGATGTGGTGAGAGTTGCTACGATCCTCAAAATGAGTTGGCAATGATGTAGTGAGAGTTGAAACTAATCTCAAAATGATGCTGACAGTGATGTAGTGAGAGTTGATACTAATCTCAAAATGATGATAAAGTGATGTAATGAGAGTTGCTACAAATCTAAGAAGTGATGCTACAGTGATGCAGTGAGAGTTGATAGTAATTTCAAAATAATGCTAAAGCGGTGTAATGAGATTGCTACTTCCCTAAGAAATGATGCTACAGTGATGTAGTGAGGTTTGCTACGAACCGCAAAATGATGCTACAATTATGTCATGAGGGTTGCTATTTACCTAAGAAATGATGCTACAGTGATGTGGTGAGAGTTGCTACGAACCTCAAAATAATGCTACAGTGATGTAATGAGACTTGCTACTAATCTCAAAATGATGCTAGAGTGATGTAATGAGATTTCCTACAAACCTAAGAAATGATGCTACCGTGATGTGGTGAGAGTTGATAGTAATTTCAAAATCATGCGAAAGTGATGTAATGAGAGTTGCTACTGACCTAAGAAATGATGCTACAGTGATGAATTGAGAGTTGCTACAAATGTCAAAATGGTGCGACTGATGTAGTGAGAGTTGCTACGATCCTCAAAATGATGCTACATTCATGTGGTGAGAGTTGATAGTAATTTCAAAATCATGCTAAAGTGATGTAATGAAAGTTGCTACATACCTAAGAAATGATGCTCCAGTGATGTGGTGAGAGTTGATACGAACCTCAAAATGATGCTACAGTGATGTAATGAGAGTTGCTACGAATCTCAAAATGATGCTACAGTGATGTAATGAGAGTTACTACTAACCGAAGAAATGATGCTACAGTGATGTAGTGAGAGTTGCTACGAATCTCAAAATGATGCTACAGTAATGACGTGAGAATTGCTACTATCCTAAAAATGATGCGACAGTGATGTGATAATTACGATGAAGCTCATAATGAAATTACAGTGATGTATTGAGAGTTGCTACTAACCTCAAAATGATGCGACAGTGATGTAATGAGAGCTGCTCCGATCCTCAAAATGAGGTGGCAGTGATGTAGTGAGAGTTGATACTAATCTCAAAATCACGCTAAAGTGATGTAATGAGAGTTGCTACTTACCGAAGAAATGATGCTACAGTGATGTGGTGAGAGTTGCGACTATCCTCAAAATGATGCTACAGTGATGTAATGAGAGTTGCTACGAATCTCAAAATGATGCTACAGTAATGTCGTGAGAGTTGCGACTATCCTCAAAATGATGCGACAGTGATGTAATGAGAGTTGCTACTTACCGAAGAAATGATGCTACAGTGATGTGGTGAGAGTTGCGACTATCCTCAAAGTGATGCTACAGTGATGTAATGAGAGTTGCTACGAATCTCAAAATGATGCTACAGTGATGTGGTGAGAGTTGCTACTATCCTCAAAATGAGGTGACAGTGATGTAGTGAGAGTTGAACCTAATCTCAAAATGATGCTGACAGTGATGTAATGAGAGTTGATACTAACCTAAGAAATTATGCTGACAGTGTTGTGGTGAGAGTTGATAGTAATTTCAAAATCACGCTAAAGTGATGTAATGAGAGTTGCTTCTAACCTAAGAAATTATGCTGACAGTGTTGTGGTGAGAGTTGATAGTAATTTCAAAATCACGCTAAAGTGATGTAATGAGAGTTGCTTCTAACCGAAGAAATGATGCTACAGTGATGTAGGCAGAGTTGCTACGATGCTCAAACTGATGCTTCCAGTAATGTAGTGAGAGTTGCTACAAACCTCAAAATGATGCTACAGTGATGTCATGGGAGTTGCTACGAATCTCAAAATGATGCTACAGTGATGTAGTGAGAGTTGCTACGATCCTCAAAATGATGCTAAAGTGATGTAATGAGAGTTGCTACAAACCTAAGAAATTATGCTCCAGTGATGTAGTGAGAGTTGCGACGAACCTCAAAATGTTGCAACAGTGATGTAATGAGGGTTGCTACTAACCGAAGAAATGATGCTACAGTGATGTAGTGAGACTTGCTACGAATCTCAAAATGATGCTACAGCAATGTTGTGAGAGTTGCTACTATCCTCAAAATGATGCGACAATGATGTATTGAGAGTTGCTACGATCCTCAAAATGATGCTCCAGTGATGTGGTGAGAGTTGCTACGATCCTCAAAATGATGCTACAGTGATGTGGTGAGAGTTGCTGCGAACCTAAGAAATGATGCGACAGTGATGTAGTGAGAGTTGCTACTAACCTAAGAAATGATGCGACAGTGATGTAGTGAGAGTTGCTACAAATGTCCAAATGATGCTTAAGTGATGTAATGAGTGGCTACAAACCTAAGAAATGATGCTACAGTGATGTAATGAGAGTTGCTACAAATGACCAAATGATGCTAGAGTGATGTAATGAGAGTTGCTACAAACCTATGAAATTATGCTACAGACATGTGCTGAGAGTTGATAGTAATTTCAAAATCATGCTAAAGTGATGTAATGAGAGTTGCTACTTACCTGAGAAATGATGCGACAGTGATGTGGTGAGAGTTGCTACGAATTTCAAAATGATGCTACAGTGATGGAATGAGAGTTGCTACTTACCTAAGAAATGATGTTACAGTGATGTGGTGAGAGTTGCTACGAACCTCAAAATGATGCTACAGTGATGTAATGAGAGTTCCTACGAATCTCAAAATGATGCTGCAGTAATGTTGCGAGAGTTGCGACTATCCTCAAAATGATGTGACAGTGAAGTAGTGAGAGTTGCTACGATCCTCAAAATGATGCGACAGTGATGTGGTGAGAGTTGCTACGATCCTCAAAATGAGTTGGCAATGATGTAGTGAGAGTTGAAACTAATCTCAAAATTATGCTGACAGTGATGTAGTGAGAGTTGACACTAATCTCAAAATGATGCTAAAGTGATGTAATGAGAGTTGCTACAAATCTAAGAAGTGATGCTACAGTGATGCAGTGAGAGTTGATAGTAATTTCAAAATAATGCTAAAGCGGTGTAATGAGAGTTGCTACTTCCCTAAGAAATGATGCTACAGTGATGTAGTGAGGTTTGCTACGAACCTCAAAATAATGCTACAGTGATGTAATGAGACTTGCTACTAATCTCAAAATGATGCTAGAGTGATGTAATGAGATTTCCTACAAACCTAAGAAATGATGCTACCGTGATGTGGTGAGAGTTGATAGTAATTTCAAAATCATGCGAAAGTGATGTAATGAGAGTTGCTACTGACCTAAGAAATGATGCTACAGTGATGAATTGAGAGTTGCTACAAATGTCAAAATGGTGCGACTGATGTAGTGAGAGTTGCTACGATCCTCAAAATGATGCTACATTCATGTGGTGAGAGTTGATAGTAATTTCAAAATCATGCTAAAGTGATGTAATGAAAGTTGCTACATACCTAAGAAATGATGCTCCAGTGATGTGGTGAGAGTTGATACGAACCTCAAAATGATGCTACAGTGATGTAATGAGAGTTGCTACGAATCTCAAAATGATGCTACAGTGATGTAATGAGAGTTGCTACTTACCTAAGAAATGATGTTACAGTGATGTGGTGAGAGTTGCTACGAACCTCAAAATGATGCTACAGTGATGTAATGAGAGTTCCTACGAATCTCAAAATGATGCTGCAGTAATGTCGCGAGAGTTGCGACTATCCTCAAAATGATGCGACAGTGAAGTAGTGAGAGTTGCTACGATCCTCAAAATGATGCGACAGTGATGTGGTGAGAGTTGCTACGATCCTCAAAATGAGTTGGCAATGATGTAGTGAGAGTTGATACGAACCTCAAAATGATGCTACAGTGATGTAATGAGAGTTGCTACGAATCTCAAAATGATGCGACAGTGATGTAATGAGAGTTACTACTAACCGAAGAAATGATGCTACAGTGATGTAGTGAGAGTTGCTACGAATCTCAAAATGATGCTCCAGTAATGACGTGAGAATTGCTACTATCCTAAAAATGATGCGACAGTGATGTGATAATTACGATGAAGCTCAAAATGAAATTACAGTGATGTATTGAGAGTTGCTACTAACCTCAAAATGATGCGACAGTGATGTAATGAGAGCTGCTCCGATCCTCAAAATGAGGTGGCAGTGATGTAGTGAGAGTTGATACTAATCTCAAAATCACGCTAAAGTGATGTAATGAGAGTTGCTACTTACCTAAGAAATGATGCTACAGTGATGTGGTGAGAGTTGCGACTATCCTCAAAATGATGCTACAGTGATGTAATGAGAGTTGCTACGAATCTCAAAATGATGCTACAGTAATGTCGTGAGAGTTGCGACTATCCTCAAAATGATGCGACAGTGATGTAATGAGAGTTGCTACTTACCTAAGAAATGATGCTACAGTGATGTGGTGAGAGTTGCGACTATCCTCAAAATGATGCTACAGTGATGTAATGAGAGTTGCTACAAATCTCAAAATGATGCTACAGTGATGTGGTGAGAGTTGCGACTATCCTCAAAATGATGCGACAATGATGTATTGAGAGTTGCTACGATCCTCAAAATGATGCTACAGTGATGTGGTGAGAGTTGCTACTATCCTCAAAATGAGGTGACAGTGATGTAGTGAGAGTTGATACTAATCTCAAAATGATGCTGACAGTGATGTAATGAGAGTTGATACTAACCTAAGAAATTATGCTGACAGTGTTGTGGTGAGAGTTGATAGTAATTTCAAAATCACGCTAAAGTGATGTAATGAGAGTTGCTTCTAACCGAAGAAATGATGCTACAGTGATGTAGGCAGAGTTGCTACGATGCTCAAACTGATGCTTCCAGTAATGTCGTGAGAGTTGCTACAAACCTCAAAATGATGCTACAGTGATGTCATGGGAGTTGCTACGAATCTCAAAATGATGCTACAGTGATGTAGTGAGAGTTGCTACGAACCTAAGAAATTATGCTACACTGATGTAGTGAGAGTTGCGACGAACCTCAAAATGTTGCAACAGTGATGTAATGAGGGTTGCTACTAACCGAAGAAATTATGCTACAGTGATGTAGTGAGACTTGCTACGAATCTCAAAATGATGCTACAGCAATGTTGTGAGAGTTGCTACTATCCTCAAAATGATGCGACAGTGATGCGATAATTGCGATGAAGCTCATAATGAAACTACAGTGATGTATTGAGAGTTGCTTAAAACCTCAAAATGATGTTGAAAGTGATGTCATAAGAATTGCTACTAACCAAAGAAATGATGCTAAAGTGATGTAGTGAGAGTTGCTACGAACCTCAAAATGATGCAGGGTGACTTTGTGGAAAGACTTGCACTCCCAACACATTCATTCTCACTAATGCAGTGACAGGTCAGAGCAAAGAGAGCCTCCATGTCCACAGATGTCCACATGGCAGGTGGACTTCCTTTTTCACTCCTTCCCGTTCCTCCTGGTACTTTTTAGCCACCGTTTGTTTGATGGTCTGAAAATGACACCCAGAGTAAATCAATACATTGAAATTAGAGATGAAATAAACTGGAGATATCAACTACTGCTTTAGATCATTTCCACACAAACCTTTCTGGTTGGCAAACATATGAGGCTCAAGGACCTGAACCAGTTCCCTGAACCCTTCCCTCTCAACAGTGCTGAGGGGCTGGCAGTCCTTCAGGATCAAATTCAGCAGAGCCTCATCCAGCATCTGCTTCCTGGAAGCTGGATGGTTAAAGATGAAGGAGAGAAGAAATGAATAGGAATTAATGATCAATGAAGCAACTGTGAGTCAGTTGGAGAGTGGCTGTATACCTGAGTTCATCCTGGTGGATCTGGGACTTCATTCTCATGCCTGGCCCCATCATGCCTCAGCACTGAAGAGGTGCTTTTGTTGAGATGAGACGCTTCTGTCCAACAAATGCGACATTCAACCTGCAGAAAAGAACATGAGTACTCAGCTAAAAGTTCCTTTCTTCATGGTGACTGGTGTTTCTTAGTCTGAGACCACCAGGTTTCCAATGAGGTGTATCGGATACGTTGTTGTGTGCCGCTGAAATCCGTCCAATTCCGGCGTTGTTTCCTCATGAAATATGTTTGCCTTAAAGCTCATTAAAGTGTTGAACCACAATATCGCTCACCATAACTGAGTCAACTTCAAGATAACCTACTTCTACATTCCAGTCCCGGCTGCTCCTGTTCTGCTGCAGTCCGGAAAACAACAACCCGATACAATTGGCGCTCCTTCCCACAGCCCCGGCCCGGATCCGCATGGTTCCGCTGACTGACTGTGAGACGCGCTCCCTCCAGAGTGGCACAGCCCGATGGGGTCCTTACCTGGCACGGGGGCGTAAAACAGGTGCGACTGAAAAGCCTGGTTTATTCTGCGTAGAGGGAACGCGTTGCTCTGCAATTCACCGCCAAGCCGCTAGGGGGTGTGGCTTTGTCTTTGTATTGTTTACGGGGCTCTTGTCGGATTCCTTGGTTTTCTTCCGGTCACAGACAACAATTGTTGGCCATTTGTCAGTCTTTGTAGTGCCGCGAAGAGGAGTTGTAGAGGTGGTCGTACTTGAGCACCTCCTCGATAATCCTTTCTTCGGCTTGGTCCATTTTTTCTTGGAGCTTTCACCACAGAAACTTTGAAAATGGCGGTGTTGGTTTGCCGCGACTGAACCGGAAATAACGTTCTGAGCGGGACCAATCACAGTCCTCGACGTTGACGTCACCACGCGTCGACGCGATGCGTAAGCAGGATTTTTTGGAGGCGCGTTTCAGGCTACGGCGGAGGTATGAATACTACTCGACACAGAAGCATAAATCAGGCTTTATAGTCCAACAGGAAGTTAGCATGTCATGGATGAGATACGCTGATAGTCCAACAGGAAGTTAGCATGTCATGGATGAGACACGCTGATAGTCCAACAGGAAGTTAGCATGTCAGGGATGAGACACGGTTATCGTCCAACAGGAAGTTAGCATGTCAGGGATGAGACACGCTTATCGTCCAACAGGAAGTTAGCATGTCAGGGATGAGACACGCTGATAGTCCAACAGGAAGTTAGCATGTCAGGGATGAGACACGCTTATCGTCCAACAGGAAGTTAGCATGTCAGGGATGAGACACCCTGATAGTCCAACAGGAAGTTAGCATCTCCATGGTTCCCTTGACCAGAAGCCAGTGGGATTGTTCCATTCTGACATCTTGATTGACATTTGTCCTTCTCTTAGCTAAATAGCTGGCAATCATTTGAAAAAAAAAACCTTGATTTACTTTTTCTATTTTGATCTTCAGCTCATTTGCATACTTTTGTTAAAATTCTCCCCTTTTTGTCTTTTTTTTCCTGCTGTTTATAGCACAAAGTCCACCTGGTGCCTAAAGACCAGTTCAGCATGGACTACGTTGAACCTTCAGTCCGCTGCATCAGCACCCATGGACGGTTCCCCCCTGACAGGTGGATTCTGGTGAGGAACATTAGTGGGACAGCGCTCTTGTTAGAACGGTTCTGATCCACCTTCCCTCCCCCTGTAGCTCCTCCTGTGTCCCCTCAGCGCTCTTGTTAGAACGGTTCTGATCCACCTTCCCTCCCCCTGTAGCTCCTCCTGTGTCCCCTCAGAGCTCTTGTTAGAACGGTTCTGATCCACCTTCCCTCCCCCTGTAGCTCCTCCTGTGTCCCCTCAGCGCTCTTGTTAGAACGGTTCTGATCCACCTTCCCTCCCCCTGTAGCTCCTCCTGTGTCCCCTCAGCGCTCTTGTTAGAACGGTTCTGATCCACCTTCCCTCCCCCTGTAGCTCCTCCTGTGTCCCCTCAGCGCTCTTGTTAGAACGGTTCTGATCCACCTTCCCTCCCCTTGTAGCTCCTCCTGTGTCCCCTCAGCGCTCTTGTCAGAACGGTTCTGATCCACCTTCCCTCCCCCTGTAGCTCCTCCTGTGTCCCCTCAGCGCTCTTGTTAGAACGGTTCTGATCCACCTTCCCTCCCCCTGTAGCTCCTCCTGTGTCCCCTCAGGCTCTTGTTAGAACAGTTCTGATCCACCTTCCCTCCCCCTGTAGCTCCTCCTGTGTCCCCTCAGCGCTCTTGTTAGAACGGTTCTGATCCACCTTCCCTCCCCCTGTAGCTCCTCCTGTGTCCCCTCAGCGCTCTTGTTAGAACGGTTCTGATCCACCTTCCCTCCCCCTGTAGCTCCTCCTGTGTCCCCTCAGCGCTCTTGTTAGAACGGTTCTGATCCACCTTCCCTCCCCCTGTAGCTCCTCCTGTGTCCCCTCAGTGCTCTTGTTAGAACGGTTCTGATCCACCTTCCCTCCCCCTGTAGCTCCTCCTGTGTCCCCTCAATGCTCTTGTTAGAACGTTTCTGATCCACCTTCCCTCCCCCTGTAGCTCCTCCTGTGTCCCCTCAGCGCTCTTGTTAGAACGGTTCTGATCCACCTTCCCTCCCCCTGAAGCTCCTCCTGTGTCCCCTCACGTTTCCAAACTCCCTCCCACTGGCTGGTGCTGAAGGAGGGCCAGAGCTCCTCCTACAGGAGCCCATCCTGGCCTCCCCCGCTGCAGCTCCTCCTCTGACCTCCCACCAGAGAGATGAGCCCCCTGGTTCAGAGGTGACAGACCACCTCTGGGAGCAGACAACAGAGACCACATCAGGCTGGACTCCGTGCAGGTACGGAGGCTGACGGCTGCTGAGTGAGTGAGTTTACGACGCTCCCACCACTGCTGCTGGATTGATTTAACACATCTGGAATATTTAGATTTATTCTGGGTCAACATCTGCATCTGTTGAAGTCCTCAGTCTCCATGCAGGTGGTGTTGTTCCAGATAAAAGGTCTCAATAACAGCATCACTCCAGGTGAAACCATTCCAAAGAAGGCTAAGTGGAGCTGGCATATCAGCCCCCAATGGAAGCCTGCTGCTGCTGCCAAGCTCTCCATGTCATCATGGAAAAGTTGATTGTTCAACTCAATGTTTTTCCCATTGGGAGGAGATTTGTTGTTCCACCATGAAGTCTTTTCTGGTGATGAGTTTGTGTGTTGTAGTAGCATGAAGATATCTTGTTATCATGATCAACTCATCTGGCCTGGTGGAAGAACGCTGCTGTGTTTGGATTCAGACGAGTCAAATCTGAACCAGGGACTTGTAGTTTTATCCTCGGTCTCCGGACTCATAAAATGGAGACCGGCCCAGTTTGACACTTTTGAACTCCTCCATGATGTTCAAATCTCATGACTGAGATTCGTGATTGGAAACATCGGCGGTTCAGGAAAGAAAACATGTACCATTGAACATCGCTCTCATCCTTCTACTCAGAACGCTGCGGTGGACTCCACCGTGTCCAGGCTTTGGGCAGATACGTCTTCATCCTCCACCACCACCAGCCGCTCCACCCCACCCACCCTGTGCAGGTCTACATTACCAGGGTCGGATCTGGCAGGGTGGAGGATCTTTGATTCATCTTAGCTTTCCTGCTCCGGCTGTTTGAGAAACATTCAAATGGAGATGGTTGTTTGTGTCTTTCAGGCCACGCCAACGCCTCCTTCTGTCCCCACGCTTACGGCTGCCGAAACGTGCCGGTGTCTGAAAACCAGATCATTCTGGATGTGCCGGACCACCAGGTCCTCCTCACCTGCAGGTTCCTGCAGGCAGAGCCCTGTGGTGGTAGGTTTCCTGCTCCTCTGCTGGACTGATACCCTCTCCCTTTCCCCACACGTATCTGCTGTTTCTACTCTGTGCCTCCTTCTCCTCTGTCAGGCCTGGACTTCTTCCTTCTGTCTCTCCAGGATTACGTCCTGGTGGTGCCTGAGAGCAGCTCCAGCTCCAGCTCCCTGAACCAAGAACCACTGGAGAAATCTGACCACTTCATCAGCAACTGTGGCCTCAACAGCTTTCATGTCAAGTCGGTGTCTCCAAGCCTGAGTTGGTCCATGTTCTGTATCCCTGAATGTTCTAGAGGAACTAAACTGGGCCTGACTGGGACGCTTCTGTCTGCTCAGATTTGGGTTGTGAATGCATTCAGATGTCATTTACAAGCATTGGAACTAAAGACCTGAGCCTCAAGAATATTTAGTTCTTGATTTACTTTCTCTTGCAGGGTTTCATTTTGTGCAAATTTTCTTTTTAAGATCTTTGTTTTTTTGTTGTCCTTCCATTTAGCAAGTTTGGCTAAGAACCTTTTCCCCACTAAACTAATTTTCCTAAAATGTCTCGCTAACGTTTCCTTTTTCTCTGTCGTCCCTCCTGTCCTTGGTCTCCATTCTGTCTCAGCTCAGCTGTGTCTCTTGGGCTCTCTTCATCAACGGCGCCCTGCCTTGTGCCTGCCATGAGGTTGGAGCTGAGAGTGACACCTGCGAGCAATTGGTGGTCTGTGCCGCTGCAGGCCCCACGTGATTGGCCGAGACTGCTCCATGTGGGCCGCGGGTTGCTGGGGATTCCCCACTGCAGACGTGAGTGTCAGATTGGATGAATGATGAGTAATAAGGGCTTTTAATGATGAGTGAGAGGACGGACCAAAGCAACCTGTCCAACCATCTGAGGACAGTTTGTTGTTCTAGTTTCATTTCTTACAACATTACTGTAAGCATCATTTTGAGTTCATTAGCAACTATCACTACATTACTGTGAGCATCATTTTGGGATCTTTCGCAATTCTTACTACATCACTGTCAGCATCATTTTGAGTTCATTAGCAATTCTTACTACATCACTGTCCCATCATTTCAGATCATTAGCCATTCGTACTACATCACTGTCACATTATTTTGAGGTTCATAGTAACTCTTACTGCATCACTAGCATTATTTTAAGGTTATTACCAGACTTACGACATTCCTGTCAGCATCATTTTGAGGTTATTAGCAATTCTTACGACATCACTGTAGCATTATTTTGACGTGAGTAGCAACTCTTACTCCATGACTGTCAGCATCACTTTGAGGTTGTTCGAAACACTTACTACATTCCTGCAAGCATCACTGAGTTGATTAGCAACACTCACTACATTACTGTAAACATCACTGAGATTATTAGCAATTATCACGACGTTACTTTTGGCATCATTTTGAGTTCATTAGCAATTATTCCTACATCACTGTCGCATCATTTTGAGATCATTAGTAATTCTTACGACATCACTGTAGCATTATTTTGAGGTTATTAGCAACTCTTAATACATTACTGTCAGCATCATTTTTAGGTTATTCGAAACTTTCACTACATTACTGTCAGCATCATTTTTAGGTTATTCGAAACTTTCACTACATTACTGTTAGCATCATTTTGAGTTCAATAGCAACTCTTCTGACATCACTGTCGCATTATTTTTAGGTTCATAGCAGCTCTTACTACATTTCTGTCAGCACCATTTTTAGGTTACTCGCATCTCTAACCACATGACTGTCAGCATCACTTTAAGGTTATTCGAAACTTTCACTACATTACTGTTAGCATCATTCTGAGTTCATTAGCAATTCTTACGACATCACTGTCGCATCATTTTGAGGTTCATAGCAGCTCTTACTACATTACTGTCAGCATCATTTTTAGGTTACTCGCAACTTTCACTACATTACTGTTAGCATCATTTTGAGTTCATGAGCAATTCTTACTACATCACTGTCCCGTCATTTCAGATCATAAGCAATTCTTGCTACATCACTATCACATCATTTTGAAGTTCGTAGTAACTCTTACGACATTACTGTTGCATTATTTTAAGGCTCGTAGCAACTCTTCCTACATGACTGTCAGCATCACTTTGAGTTTATTGGCAACTTTCACTACATTACTGTTACCATCATTTTGAGTTCATTAGCAATTCTTACGACATCATTGTCGCATCATTTTGAGATCATTAGCAATTCTTACGACATCACTGTCGCAATATTTTGAGGTTCGTAGCAACTTTTACTACATTAATGTCGCATTATTTTTAGGTTCGTAGCAACACTTAGTACATGACTGTCAGCATCACTTTGAGGTTATTCGAAACATTCACTCCATTACTGCTAGCATCATTTTGAGTTCATTAACAATTCTTACTAAATCACTGTCGCATCATTTTGAGATCTTGAGCAATTCTTCTGACATCACTTTCGCATTATTTTGAGGTTCGTAGCAACTCTTACTACACGACTGTCACCATCACTTTGAGGTTGTTCGAAACACTTACTACATTCCTGCAAGCATCACTGAGTTGATTAGCAACTATCACTACATTACTGTTAGCATCATTTTGAGTTCATTAGCAATTCTTACTACATCACTGTCGCATCATTTTTAGATCATTAGCAATTCTTCCGACATCACTGTCGCATTATTTTGAGGTTCGTAGCAACTGTTACTACATGACTGTCAGCATCACTTTGAGGTTATTCGAAACACTTACTACATGACTGTAAGCATCACTGAGTTGATTAGCAACTATCACTCCATTACTGTTAGCATCATTTTGAGTTCATTAGCAATTCTTACTACATCACTGTCGCAATATTTTGAGGTACGTAGCAACTTTTACTACATTACTGTCGCATTATTATGAGGTTCGTAGCAACTCTTAGGACATGACTGTCAGCATCACTTTGAGGTTATTCGAAACGTTCACTCCATTACTGTTAGCATCATCTTGAGTTCATTAGCAATTCTTCTGACATCACTGTCGCAATATTTTGAGGTTCGTAGCAACTTTTACTACATTACTGTCGCATTATTTTGAGGTTCGTAGCAACTGTTTGTACATGACTGTCAGCATCACTTTGAGGTTATTCGAAACGTTCACTCCATTACTGTTAGCATCATTTTGAGTTCATTAGCAATTCTTACTAAATCACTGTCGCATCTTTTTGAGATCTTTAGCAATTCTACAGACATCACTGTCGCATTATTTTGAGGTTCGTAGAAACTCTTACTACATTACTGTAAGCATCACTGAGTTTATTAGCAACTATCGCTACATTACTGTTAGCATCATTTTAAGGTTTGAAGCAACTTTTACTACATGACTGACAGCATCACTTTTAGGTTGTTCGAAACACTTACTACATTACTGTAACCATCACTGAGTTAATTAGCAACTATCACTACATTACTGTTAGCATCATTTTGAGTTCATTAGCAATTCTTCCGATATCACTGTCGCAATATTTTGAGGTTCGTAGCAACACTTACTACATGACTGTCAGCATCACTTTGAGTTTATTCGAAACTTTCACTCCATTACTGTTAGCATCATTTTGAGTTCATTAGCAATTCTTACTACATCACTGTCGCATCATTTTGAGATCATTAGCAATTCTTCCGACATCACTGTCGCATTATTTTGAGGTTCGTAGCAACTCTTACTACATGACTTTCAGCATCACTTTGAGGTTATTCGAAACACTTACTACATTACTGTAAGCATCATTGAGTTGATTAACAACTATCACTACATTACTGTTAGCATCATTTTGAGTTCATTAGCAATTCTTCCGACATCACTGTCGAAATATTTTGAGGTTCGTAGCAACTTTTACTACATTACTGTCGCATTATTTTGAGGTTCGTAGCAACTCTTAGTACATGACTGTCAGCATCACTTTGAGGTTATTCGAAACACTTACTACATTACTGTAAGCATCACTGAGTTGATTAGCAACTATCACTACATTACTGTTAGCATCATTTTGAGATCATTCGCAATTCTTCCGACATCACTGTCACAATATTTTGAGGTTCGTTGCAACTCATACTACATTATTGTTGCATTATTTTAAGGTTCGTAGCAACTCTTACTACATTACTGTCAGCATCACTTTGAGTTTATTAGCAACTATCACTACATTACTGTTAGCATCCTTTTGAGTTGTTGAGCAATTCTCACGACATCACTGTAGCATTAAATTGAGTTCATTAGCAACTCTTACTAAATGACTGTCAGCATCACTTTGAGGTTGTTTCAAACTCTGACTACATTACTGTAAGCATCACTGAGTTTCTTAGCAACTATCACTACATTACTGTGAGCATCATTTTAAGTTCATTAGCAATTCTTCCTACATTACTGTCGCATTATTTTGAGGTTCGTAGCAACTCTTTCTACATGACTGTCAGCATCACTTTAGGTTATTCGAAACGTTCACTCCATTACTGTTAGCATCATTTTGAATTCATTTGCAATTCTTACTAAATCACTGTCGCATCTTTTTGAGATCTTTAGCAATTCTACTGACATCACTGTCGCATTATTTTGAGGTTCGTCGCAACTCTTACTATATGACTATCAGCATCACTTTGAGGTTGTTCGAAACACTTACTACATTACTGTAAGCATCACTGAGTTGATTTGCAACTATCACTACATTACTGTTAGCATCATTTTGAGTTCATTAGCAATTCTTCCGACATCACTGTCGCAATATTTTGAGGTTCGTACCAACTTTTACTACATTAATGTCGCATTTTTTTTAGGTTCGTAGCAACACTTAGTACATGACTGTCAGCATCACTTTGAGGTTATTCGAAACGTTCACTCCATTACTGCTAGCATCATTTTGAGTTCATTAGCATTTCTTACTAAATCACTGTCGCATCATTTTGAGATCTTTAGCAATTCTTCTGACATCACTGTCGCATTATTTTGAGGTTCGTAGCAACTCTTACTACATGACTGTCGCATTATTTTGAGGTTCGTAGCAACTCTTAGGACATGACTGTCAGCATCACTTTGAGGTTATTCGAAACGTTCACACCATTACTGTTAGCATCATTTTGAGTTCATTAGCAATTCTTACTAAATCACTGTCGCATCATTTTGAGATCTTTAGCAATTCTTCTGACATCACTGTCGCATTATTTTGAGGTTCGTAGCAACTCTTACTACATGACTGTCGCATTATTTTGAGGTTCGTAGCAACTCTTAGGACATGACTGTCAGCATCACTTTGAGGTTATTCGAAACGTTCACACCATTACTGTTAGCATCATTTTGAGTTCATTAGCAATTCTTACTAAATCACTGTCGCATCTTTTTGAGATCTTTAGCAATTCCACTGACATCACTGTCGCATTACTTTGAGGTTCGTAGCAACTCTTATGAAATGACTATCAGCATCACTTTGAGGTTGTTCGAAACACTTACTACATTACTGTAAGCATCACTGAGTTCATTAGCAACTATCACGACATTACTGTTAGCATCATTTTGAGTTCATTAGCAATTCTTCCGAAATCACTGTCGCAATATTTTGAGGTTCGTACCAACTTTTACTACATTACTGTCGCATTATTTTGAGGTTTGTAGCAACTCTTACTACATGACTTTCAGCATCACTTTGAGGTTATTCGAAACTTTCACTCCATTACTGTTAGCATCATTTTGAGTTCATGAGCAATTCTTACTACATCACTGTCCTGTCATTTCAGATCATAAGCAATTCTTGCTACATCACTATCACATCATTTTGAAGTTCGTAGTAACTCTTACGACATTACTGTTGCATTATTTTAAGGCTCGTAGCAACTCTTCCTACATGACTGTCAGCATCACTTTGAGTTTATTGGCAACTTTCACTACATTACTGTTACCATCATTTTGAGTTCATTAGCAATTCTTACGACATCATTGTCGCATCATTTTGAGATCATTAGCAATTCTTACGACATCACTGTCGCAATATTTTGAGGTTCGTAGCAACTTTTACTACATTAATGTCGCATTATTTTTAGGTTCGTAGCAACACTTACTACATGACTGTCAGCATCACTTTGAGGTTATTCGAAACATTCACTCCATTACTGCTAGCATCATTTTGAGTTCATTAACAATTCTTACTAAATCACTGTCGCATCATTTTGAGATCTTGAGCAATTCTTCTGACATCACTTTCGCATTATTTTGAGGTTCGTAGCAACTCTTACTACACGACTGTCACCATCACTTTGAGGTTGTTCGAAACACTTACTACATTCCTGCAAGCATCACTGAGTTGATTAGCAACTATCACTCCATTACTGTTAGCATCATTTTGAGTTCATTAGCAATTCTTCCGACATCACTGTCTCAATATTTTGAGGTTCGTAGCAACGTTTACTACATTACTGTCGCATGATTTTGAGGTTCGTAGCAACTCTTAGGACATGACTGTCAGCATCACTTTGAGGTTATTCGAAACGTTCACTCCATTACTGTTAGCATCATCTTGAGTTCATTAGCAATTCTTCTGACATCACTGTCGCAATATTTTGAGGTTCGTAGCAACTTTTACTACATTACTGTCGCATTATTTTGAGGTTCGTAGCAACTGTTTGTACATGACTGTCAGCATCACTTTGAGGTTATTCGAAACGTTCACTCCATTACTTTTAGCATCATTTTGAGTTCATTAGCAATTCTTACTAAATCACTGTCGCATCTTTTTGAGATCTTTAGCAATTCTACTGACATCACTGTCGCATTATTTTGAGGTTCGTAGAAGCTCTTACTACATGACTGTAAGCATCACTTTGAGGTTATTCAAAACACTTACTACATTACTGTAAGCATCACTGAGTTTATTAGCAACTATCGCTACATTACTGTTAGCATCATTTTGAGGTTTGAAGCAACTGTTACTACATGACTGACAGCATCACTTTTAGGTTGTTCGAAACACTTACTACATTACTGTAACCATCACTGAGTTAATTAGCAACTATCACTACATTACTGTTAGCATCATTTTGAGTTCATTAGCAATTCTTCCGATATCACTGTCGCAATATTTTGAGGTTCGTAGCAACACTTACTACATGACTGTCAGCATCACTTTGAGTTTATTCGAAACTTTCACTCCATTACTGTTAGCATCATTTTGAGTTCATTAGCAATTCTTACTACATCACTGTCGCATCATTTTGAGATCATTAGCAATTCTTCCGACATCACTGTCGCATTATTTTGAGGTTCGTAGCAACTCTTACTACATTACTGTCGCATGATTTTGAGGTTCGTAGCAACTCTTAGGACATGACTGTCAGCATCACTTTGAGGTTATTCGAAACGTTCACTCCATTACTGTTAGCATCATCTTGAGTTCATTAGCAATTCTTCTGACATCACTGTCGCAATATTTTGAGGTTCGTAGCAACTTTTACTACATTACTGTCGCATTATTTTGAGGTTCGTAGCAACTGTTTGTACATGACTGTCAGCATCACTTTGAGGTTATTCGAAACGTTCACTCCATTACTTTTAGCATCATTTTGAGTTCATTAGCAATTCTTACTAAATCACTGTCGCATCTTTTTGAGATCTTTAGCAATTCTACTGACATCACTGTCGCATTATTTTGAGGTTCGTAGAAGCTCTTACTACATGACTGTAAGCATCACTTTGAGGTTATTCAAAACACTTACTACATTACTGTAAGCATCACTGAGTTTATTAGCAACTATCGCTACATTACTGTTAGCATCATTTTGAGGTTTGAAGCAACTGTTACTACATGACTGACAGCATCACTTTTAGGTTGTTCGAAACACTTACTACATTACTGTAACCATCACTGAGTTAATTAGCAACTATCACTACATTACTGTTAGCATCATTTTGAGTTCATTAGCAATTCTTCCGATATCACTGTCGCAATATTTTGAGGTTCGTAGCAACACTTACTACATGACTGTCAGCATCACTTTGAGTTTATTCGAAACTTTCACTCCATTACTGTTAGCATCATTTTGAGTTCATTAGCAATTCTTACTACATCACTGTCGCATCATTTTGAGATCATTAGCAATTCTTCCGACATCACTGTCGCATTATTTTGAGGTTCGTAGCAACTCTTACTACATGACTTTCAGCATCACTTTGAGGTTATTCGAAACACTTACTACATTACTGTAAGCATCATTGAGTTGATTAACAACTATCACTACATTACTGTTAGCATCATTTTGAGTTCATTAGCAATTCTTCCGACATCACTGTCGAAATATTTTGAGGTTCGTAGCAACTTTTACTACATTACTGTCGCATTATTTTGAGGTTCGTAGCAACTCTTAGTACATGACTGTCAGCATCACTTTGAGGTTATTCGAAACACTTACTACATTACTGTAAGCATCACTGAGTTGATTAGCAACTATCACTACATTACTGTTAGCATCATTTTGAGATCATTCGCAATTCTTCCGACATCACTGTCACAATATTTTGAGGTTCGTTGCAACTCATACTATATTATTGTTGCATTATTTTAAGGTTCGTAGCAACTCTTACTACATTACTGTCAGCATCACTTTGAGTTTATTAGCAACTATCACTACATTACTGTTAGCATCCTTTTGAGTTGTTGAGCAATTCTCACGACATCACTGTAGCATTAAATTGAGTTCATTAGCAACTCTTACTAAATGACTGTCAGCATCACTTTGAGGTTGTTTCAAACTCTGACTACATTACTGTAAGCATCACTGAGTTTCTTAGCAACTATCACTACATTACTGTTAGCATCATTTTGAATTCATTTGCAATTCTTACTAAATCACTGTCGCATCTTTTTGAGATCTTTAGCAATTCTACTGACATCACTGTCGCATTATTTTGAGGTTCGTCGCAACTCTTACTATATGACTATCAGCATCACTTTGAGGTTGTTCGAAACACTTACTACATTACTGTAAGCATCACTGAGTTGATTTGCAACTATCACTACATTACTGTTAGCATCATTTTGAGTTCATTAGCAATTCTTCCGACATCACTGTCGCAATATTTTGAGGTTCGTACCAACTTTTACTACATTAATGTCGCATTTTTTTTAGGTTCGTAGCAACACTTAGTACATGACTGTCAGCATCACTTTGAGGTTATTCGAAACGTTCACTCCATTACTGCTAGCATCATTTTGAGTTCATTAGCATTTCTTACTAAATCACTGTCGCATCATTTTGAGATCTTTAGCAATTCTTCTGACATCACTGTCGCATTATTTTGAGGTTCGTAGCAACTCTTACTACATGACTGTCGCATTATTTTGAGGTTCGTAGCAACTCTTAGGACATGACTGTCAGCATCACTTTGAGGTTATTCGAAACGTTCACACCATTACTGTTAGCATCATTTTGAGTTCATTAGCAATTCTTACTAAATCACTGTCGCATCTTTTTGAGATCTTTAGCAATTCCACTGACATCACTGTCGCATTACTTTGAGGTTCGTAGCAACTCTTATTATATGACTATCAGCATCACTTTGAGGTTGTTCGAAACACTTACTACATTACTGTAAGCATCACTGAGTTCATTAGCAACTATCACGACATTACTGTTAGCATCATTTTGAGTTCATTAGCAATTCTTCCGAAATCACTGTCGCAATATTTTGAGGTTCGTACCAACTTTTACTACATTACTGTCGCATTATTTTGAGGTTTGTAGCAACTCTTACTGCATGACTTTCAGCATCACTTTGAGGTTATTCGAAACTTTCACTCCATTACTGTTAGCATCATTTTGAGTTCATTAGCAATTCTTACTACATCACTGTCGCATCATTTTGAGATCATTAGCAATTCTTCTGACATCACTGTCACATTATTTTGAGGTTCGTAGCAACTCTTACTACATTATTGTTGCATTATTTTAAGGTTTGTAGCAACTCTTACTACACGACTGTCACCATCACTTTGAGGTTGTTCGAAACACTTACTACATTCCTGCAAGCATCACTGAGTTGATTAGCAACTATCACTACATTACTGTTAGCATCATTTTGAGTTCATTAGCAATTCTTACTACATCACTGTCGCATCATTTTGAGATCATTAGCAATTCTTCTGACATCACTGTCGCATTATTTTGAGGTTCGTAGCAACTGTTACTACATGACTGTCAGCATCACTTTGAGGTTATTCGAAACACTTACTACATTACTGTAAGCATCACTTAGTTGATTAGCAACTATCACTCCATTACTGTTAGCATCATTTTGAGTTCATTAGCAATTCTTACTACATCACTGTCGCAATATTTTGAGGTACGTAGCAACTTTTAATACGTTACTGTCGCATTATTATGAGGTTAGTAGCACCTCTTAGGACATGACTGTCAGCATCACTTTGAGGTTATTCGAAACGTTCACTCCATTACTGTTAGCATCATCTTGAGTTCATTAGTAATTCTTCTGACATCACTGTCGCAATATTTTGAGGTTCGTAGCAACTTTTACTACATTACTGTCGCATTATTTTGAGGTTCGTAGCAACTGTTTGTACATGACTGTCAGCATCACTTTGAGGTTATTCGAAACGTTCACTCCATTACTGTTAGCATCATTTTGAGTTCATTAGCAATTCTTACTAAATCACTGTCGCATCTTTTTGAGATCTTTAGCAATTCTACTGACATCACTGTCGCATTATTTTGAGGTTCGTAGAAGCTCTTACTACATGACTGTAAGCATCACTTTGAGGTTATTCAAAACACTTACTACATTACTGTAAGCATCACTGAGTTCATTAGCAACTATCGCTACATTACTGTTAGCATCATTTTGAGGTTTGAAGCAACTGTTACTACATGACTGACAGCATCACTTTTAGGTTGTTCGAAACACTTACTACATTACTGTAACCATCACTGAGTTAATTAGCAACTATCACTACATTACTGTTAGCATCATTTTGAGTTCATTAGCAATTCTTCCGATATCACTGTCGCAATATTTTGAGGTTCGTAGCAACACTTACTACATGACTGTCAGCATCACTTTGAGTTTATTCGAAACTTTCACTCCATTACTATTCGCATCATTTTGAGTTCATTAGCAATTCTTACTACATCACTGTCGCATCATTTTGAGATCATTAGCAATTCTTCCGACATCACTGTCGCATTATTTTGAGGTTCGTAGAAACTCTTACTACATGACTGTCAGCATCACTTTGAGGTTATTCGAAACACTTACTACATTACTGTAAGCATCACTGAGTTGATAAGCAACTATCACTACATTACTGTTAGCTTCATTTTGAGTTCATTAGCAATTTTTCAGACATCACTGTCGCAATATTTTGAGGTTCGTAGCAACTTTTACGACATTACTGTCGCATTATTTTGAGGTTCGTCGCAACTCTTAGTACATGACTGTCAGCAACACTTTGAGGTTATTCGAAACGTTCACTCCATTACTGCTAGCATCATTTTGAGTTCATTAGCATTTCTTACTAAATCACTGTCGCATCATTTTGAGATCTTTTGCAATTCTTCTGACATCACTGTCGCATTATTTTGAGGTTCGTAGCAACTTTTACTACATTACTGTCGCATTATTTTGAGGTTTGTAGCAACTCTTACTACATGACTTTCAGCATCACTTTGAGGTTATTCGAAACTTTCACTCCATTACTGTTAGCATCATTTTGAGTTCATTAGCAATTCTTACTACATCACTGTCGCATCATTTTGAGATCATTAGCAATTCTTCTGACATCACTGTCACATTATTTTGAGGTTCGTAGCAACTCTTACTACATTATTGTTGCATTATTTTAAGGTTTGTAGCAACTCTTACTACACGACTGTCACCATCACTTTGAGGTTATTCGAAACACTTACTACATTACTGTAAGCATCACTGAGTTGATTAGCAACTATCACTACATTACTGTTAGCATCCTTTTGAGTTGTTGAGCAATTCTCACGACATCACTGCAGCATTAAATTGAGTTCATTAGCAATTCTTACTACATGACTGTCGCATTATTTTGAGGTTCGTAGCAACTCTTAGGACATGACTATCAGCATCACTTTGAGGTTATTCGAAACGTTCACTCCATTACTGTTAGCATCATTTTGAGTTCATTAGCAATTCTTTCTAAATCACTGTCGCATCTTTTTGAGATCTTTAGCAATTCCACTGACATCACTGTCGCATTACTTTGAGGTTCTTAGCAACTCTTATTATATGACTATCAGCATCACTTTGAGGTTGTTCGAAACACTTACTACATTACTGTAAGCATCACTGAGTTGATTAGGAACTATCACGACATTACTGTTAGCATCATTTTTAGTTCATTAGCAATTCTTCCGAAATCACTGTCGCAATATTTTGAGGTTCGTACCAACTTTTTCTACATTACTGTCGCATTATTTTGAGGTTTGTAGCAACTCTTACTACATGACTTTCAGCATCACTTTGAGGTTATTCGAAACTTTCACTCCATTACTGTTAGCATCATTTTGAGTTCATTAGCAATTCTTACTACATCACTGTCGCATCATTTTGAGATCATTAGCAATTCTTCTGACATCACTGTCACATTATTTTGAGGTTCGTAGCAACTCTTACTACATTATTGTTGCATTATTTTAAGGTTCGTAGCAACTCTTACTACATGACTGTCAGCATCACTTTGAGTTTATTCGCAACTATCACTACATTACTGTTAGCATCATTTTGAGTTCATTAGCAATTCTTACGACATCACTGTCCCATCAGTTTGAGATCATTAACAATTCTTTTGACATCACTGTCGCATTACTTTGAGGTTCGAAGCAACTCTTACTACATGACTGTCAGCATCACTTTGAGGTTGTTCGAAACTCTTACTACATGACTGTCAGCATCACTTTGAGGTTGTTCGAAACACTTACTACATTATTGTTGGCATCACTGAGTTTATTCGCAACTATCGCTTCATTACTGTTGGCGTCATTTTGAGTTTATTAGCAATTCATAGACATCACTGTAGCATTAAATTGAGGTTAGTAGCAACTCTTACTACATGACTGTCAGCATCACTTTGAGGTTGTTTGAAAAACTTACTACATTACTGTAAGCATCACTGAGTTTATTAGCAACTATCGCTACATTACTGTTAGCATCATTTTGAGGTTTGAAGCAACTGTTACTACATGACTGACAGCATCACTTTGAGGTTATTCGAAACACTTACTACATTACTGTAAGCATCACTGAGTTGATTAGCAACTATCACTCCATTACGTTTAGCATCATCTTGAGTTCATTAGCAATTCTTCCGACATCACTGTCGCAATATTTTGAGGTTCGTAGCAACTTTTACTACATTACTGTCGCATTATTTTGAGGTTCGTAGCAACTCTTACTACATGACTGTCAGCATCACTTTGAGGTTGTTCGAAACACTTACAACATCACTGTCAGCATCACTGAGTTGATATGCAACTATCACTACATTACTGTTAGCATCATTTTGAGGTTAGAAGCTACTTTTACTACATGACTGACAGAATTACTTTTTGGTTGTTCGAAACTCTTACTACATTACTGTAAGCATCACTGAGTTAATTAGCAACTATCACTCCATTACTGTTAGCATCATTTTGAGTTCATTAGCAATTCTTCCGACATCACTGTCGCAATATTTTGAGGTTCGTACCAACTTTTACTACATTAATGTCGCATTTTTTTTAGGTTCGTAGCAACACTTAGTACATGACTGTCAGCATCACTTTGAGGTTATTCGAAACGTTCACTCCATTACTGCTAGCATCATTTTGAGTTCATTAGCATTTCTTACTAAATCACTGTCGCATCATTTTGAGATCTTTAGCAATTCTTCTGACATCACTGTCGCATTATTTTGAGGTTCGTAGCAACTCTTACTACATGACTGTCGCATTATTTTGAGGTTCGTAGCAACTCTTAGGACATGACTGTCAGCATCACTTTGAGGTTATTCGAAACGTTCACACCATTACTGTTAGCATCATTTTGAGTTCATTAGCAATTCTTACTAAATCACTGTCGCATCTTTTTGAGATCTTTAGCAATTCCACTGACATCACTGTCGCATTACTTTGAGGTTCGTAGCAACTCTTATTATATGACTATCAGCATCACTTTGAGGTTGTTCGAAACACTTACTACATTACTGTAAGCATCACTGAGTTCATTAGCAACTATCACGACATTACTGTTAGCATCATTTTGAGTTCATTAGCAATTCTTCCGAAATCACTGTCGCAATATTTTGAGGTTCGTACCAACTTTTACTACATTACTGTCGCATTATTTTGAGGTTTGTAGCAACTCTTACTGCATGACTTTCAGCATCACTTTGAGGTTATTCGAAACTTTCACTCCATTACTGTTAGCATCATTTTGAGTTCATTAGCAATTCTTACTACATCACTGTCGCATCATTTTGAGATCATTAGCAATTCTTCTGACATCACTGTCACATTATTTTGAGGTTCGTAGCAACTCTTACTACATTATTGTTGCATTATTTTAAGGTTTGTAGCAACTCTTACTACACGACTGTCACCATCACTTTGAGGTTGTTCGAAACACTTACTACATTCCTGCAAGCATCACTGAGTTGATTAGCAACTATCACTACATTACTGTTAGCATCATTTTGAGTTCATTAGCAATTCTTACTACATCACTGTCGCATCATTTTGAGATCATTAGCAATTCTTCTGACATCACTGTCGCATTATTTTGAGGTTCGTAGCAACTGTTACTACATGACTGTCAGCATCACTTTGAGGTTATTCGAAACACTTACTACATTACTGTAAGCATCACTTAGTTGATTAGCAACTATCACTCCATTACTGTTAGCATCATTTTGAGTTCATTAGCAATTCTTACTACATCACTGTCGCAATATTTTGAGGTACGTAGCAACTTTTAATACGTTACTGTCGCATTATTATGAGGTTAGTAGCACCTCTTAGGACATGACTGTCAGCATCACTTTGAGGTTATTCGAAACGTTCACTCCATTACTGTTAGCATCATCTTGAGTTCATTAGTAATTCTTCTGACATCACTGTCGCAATATTTTGAGGTTCGTAGCAACTTTTACTACATTACTGTCGCATTATTTTGAGGTTCGTAGCAACTGTTTGTACATGACTGTCAGCATCACTTTGAGGTTATTCGAAACGTTCACTCCATTACTGTTAGCATCATTTTGAGTTCATTAGCAATTCTTACTAAATCACTGTCGCATCTTTTTGAGATCTTTAGCAATTCTACTGACATCACTGTCGCATTATTTTGAGGTTCGTAGAAGCTCTTACTACATGACTGTAAGCATCACTTTGAGGTTATTCAAAACACTTACTACATTACTGTAAGCATCACTGAGTTCATTAGCAACTATCGCTACATTACTGTTAGCATCATTTTGAGGTTTGAAGCAACTGTTACTACATGACTGACAGCATCACTTTTAGGTTGTTCGAAACACTTACTACATTACTGTAACCATCACTGAGTTAATTAGCAACTATCACTACATTACTGTTAGCATCATTTTGAGTTCATTAGCAATTCTTCCGATATCACTGTCGCAATATTTTGAGGTTCGTAGCAACACTTACTACATGACTGTCAGCATCACTTTGAGTTTATTCGAAACTTTCACTCCATTACTATTCGCATCATTTTGAGTTCATTAGCAATTCTTACTACATCACTGTCGCATCATTTTGAGATCATTAGCAATTCTTCCGACATCACTGTCGCATTATTTTGAGGTTCGTAGAAACTCTTACTACATGACTGTCAGCATCACTTTGAGGTTATTCGAAACACTTACTACATTACTGTAAGCATCACTGAGTTGATAAGCAACTATCACTACATTACTGTTAGCTTCATTTTGAGTTCATTAGCAATTTTTCAGACATCACTGTCGCAATATTTTGAGGTTCGTAGCAACTTTTACGACATTACTGTCGCATTATTTTGAGGTTCGTCGCAACTCTTAGTACATGACTGTCAGCATCACTTTGAGGTTATTCGAAACGTTCACTCCATTACTGCTAGCATCATTTTGAGTTCATTAGCATTTCTTACTAAATCACTGTCGCATCATTTTGAGATCTTTTGCAATTCTTCTGACATCACTGTCGCATTATTTTGAGGTTCGTAGCAACTTTTACTACATTACTGTCGCATTATTTTGAGGTTTGTAGCAACTCTTACTACATGACTTTCAGCATCACTTTGAGGTTATTCGAAACTTTCACTCCATTACTGTTAGCATCATTTTGAGTTCATTAGCAATTCTTACTACATCACTGTCGCATCATTTTGAGATCATTAGCAATTCTTCTGACATCACTGTCACATTATTTTGAGGTTCGTAGCAACTCTTACTACATTATTGTTGCATTATTTTAAGGTTTGTAGCAACTCTTACTACACGACTGTCACCATCACTTTGAGGTTATTCGAAACACTTACTACATTACTGTAAGCATCACTGAGTTGATTAGCAACTATCACTACATTACTGTTAGCATCCTTTTGAGTTGTTGAGCAATTCTCACGACATCACTGCAGCATTAAATTGAGTTCATTAGCAATTCTTACTACATGACTGTCGCATTATTTTGAGGTTCGTAGCAACTCTTAGGACATGACTATCAGCATCACTTTGAGGTTATTCGAAACGTTCACTCCATTACTGTTAGCATCATTTTGAGTTCATTAGCAATTCTTTCTAAATCACTGTCGCATCTTTTTGAGATCTTTAGCAATTCCACTGACATCACTGTCGCATTACTTTGAGGTTCTTAGCAACTCTTATTATATGACTATCAGCATCACTTTGAGGTTGTTCGAAACACTTACTACATTACTGTAAGCATCACTGAGTTGATTAGGAACTATCACGACATTACTGTTAGCATCATTTTTAGTTCATTAGCAATTCTTCCGAAATCACTGTCGCAATATTTTGAGGTTCGTACCAACTTTTTCTACATTACTGTCGCATTATTTTGAGGTTTGTAGCAACTCTTACTACATGACTTTCAGCATCACTTTGAGGTTATTCGAAACTTTCACTCCATTACTGTTAGCATCATTTTGAGTTCATTAGCAATTCTTACTACATCACTGTCGCATCATTTTGAGATCATTAGCAATTCTTCTGACATCACTGTCACATTATTTTGAGGTTCGTAGCAACTCTTACTACATTATTGTTGCATTATTTTAAGGTTCGTAGCAACTCTTACTACATGACTGTCAGCATCACTTTGAGTTTATTCGCAACTATCACTACATTACTGTTAGCATCATTTTGAGTTCATTAGCAATTCTTACGACATCACTGTCCCATCAGTTTGAGATCATTAACAATTCTTTTGACATCACTGTCGCATTACTTTGAGGTTCGAAGCAACTCTTACTACATGACTGTCAGCATCACTTTGAGGTTGTTCGAAACTCTTACTACATGACTGTCAGCATCACTTTGAGGTTGTTCGAAACACTTACTACATTATTGTTGGCATCACTGAGTTTATTCGCAACTATCTCTTCATTACTGTTGGCGTCATTTTGAGTTTATTAGCAATTCATAGACATCACTGTAGCATTAAATTGAGGTTAGTAGCAACTCTTACTACATGACTGTCAGCATCACTTTGAGGTTGTTTGAAAAACTTACTACATTACTGTAAGCATCACTGAGTTTATTAGCAACTATCGCTACATTACTGTTAGCATCATTTTGAGGTTTGAAGCAACTGTTACTACATGACTGACAGCATCACTTTGAGGTTATTCGAAACACTTACTACATTACTGTAAGCATCACTGAGTTGATTAGCAACTATCACTCCATTACGTTTAGCATCATCTTGAGTTCATTAGCAATTCTTCCGACATCACTGTCGCAATATTTTGAGGTTCGTAGCAACTTTTACTACATTACTGTCGCATTATTTTGAGGTTCGTAGCAACTCTTACTACATGACTGTCAGCATCACTTTGAGGTTGTTCGAAACACTTACAACATCACTGTCAGCATCACTGAGTTGATATGCAACTATCACTACATTACTGTTAGCATCATTTTGAGGTTAGAAGCAACTTTTACTACATGACTGACAGAATTACTTTTTGGTTGTTCGAAACTCTTACTACATTACTGTAAGCATCACTGAGTTAATTAGCAACTATCACTACATTACTGTTAGCATCATTTTGAGTTCATTAGCAATTCTTTCGACATCACTGTCGCAATATTTTGAGGTTCGTAGCAACACTTACTACATGACTGTCAGCATCACTTTGAAGTTATTCGAAACTTTCACTCCATTACTGTTAGCATCATTTTGAGATCATTAGCAATTCTTCCGACATCACTGTCGAATTATTTTGAGGTTCGTAGCAACTCTTACTACATGACTGTCAGCATCACTTTGAGGTTATTCGAAACACTTATTACATTACTGTAAGCATCACTGAGTTGATTAGCAACTATCACTACATTACTGTTAGCATCATTTTAAGTTCATTAGCAATTCTTCCGACATCACTGTCGCAATATTTTGAGGTTCGTAGCAACTTTTACTACATTACTGTCGCATTATATTGAGGTTCGTAGCAACTCTTACTACATGACTGTCAGCATCACTTTGAGGTTCTTCGAAACACTTACTACATTACTGTAAGCATTACTGACTTGATTAGCAACTATCACTACATTACTGTTAGCATCATTTTGAGTTCATTAGCAATTCTTCCGGCATCACTGTCGCAATATTTTGAGGTTCGTAGCAACTTTTACTACATGACTGTCAGCATCACTTTGAGGTTGTTCAAAACACTTACTACATTACTGTAAGCATCACTGACTTAATTAGCAACTATCACTACATTACAGTCGCAATATTTTGATGTTCGTAGCAACTTTTACTACATTACTGTCGCATTATTTTGAGGTTCGTAGCAACTCTTACTACATTATTGTTGCATTATTTTAAGGTTCGTAGCAACTCTTCCTACATTACTGTCAGCATCACTTTGAGTTTATTAGCAACTATCACTACATTACTGTTAGCATAATTTTGAGTTCATTAGCAATTCTTCCGACGTCACTGTCGCAATATTTTGAGGTTCGTAGCAACTCTTACTACATGACTGTCAGCATCACTTTGAAGTTATTCGAAACTTTCACTCCATTACTGTTAGCATCATTTTGAGATCATTAGCAATTCTTCCGACATCACTGTCGCATTATTTTGAGGTTCGTAGCAACTTTTACTACATGACTGTCAGCATCACTTTGAGGTTATTCGAAACACTTACTACATTACTGTAAGCATCACTGAGTTGATTAGCAACTTTCACTATATTACTGTTAACATCATTTTGAGTTCATTAGCAATTCTTCCGACATCACTGTCTCAATATTTTGAGGTTCGTAGCAACGTTTACTACATTACTGTCGCATGATTTTGAGGTTCGTAGCAACTCTTACTACATGACTGTCAGCATCACTTTGAGGTTATTCGAAACTTTCACTCCATTACTGTTAGCATCATTTTGAGTTCATTAGCAATTCTTACTAAATCACTGTCGCATCATTTTGAGATCATTAGCAATTCTTCTGACATCACTGTCACATTATTTTGAGGTTCGTAGCAACTCTTTCTACATTATTGTTGCATTATTTTAAGGTTTGTTGCAACTCTTACTACATTACTGTCAGCATCACTTTGAGTTTATTAGCAACTTTCACTACATTACTGTTAGCATCATTTTGAGTTCATGAGCAATTCTCACGACATCACTGTAGCATTGAATTGAGTTCATTAGCAACTCTTACTAAATGACTGTCAGCATCACTTTGAGGTTATTCAAAACACTTACTACATTACTGTAAGCATCACTGAGTTCATTAGCAACTATCGCTACATTACTGTTAGCATCATTTTGAGGTTTGAAGCAACTGTTACTACATGACTGACAGCATCACTTTTAGGTTGTTCGAAAAACTTACTACATTACTGTAACCATCACTGAGTTAATTAGCAACTATCACTACATTACTGTTAGCATCATTTTGAGTTCATTAGCAATTCTTCCGATATCACTGTCGCAATATTTTGAGGTTCGTAGCAACACTTACTACATGACTGTCAGCATCACTTTGAGTTTATTCGAAACTTTCACTCCATTACTGTTCGCATCATTTTGAGTTCATTAGCAATTCTTACTACATCACTGTCGCATCATTTTGAGATCATTAGCAATTCTTCCGACATCACTGTCGCATTATTTTGAGGTTCGTAGAAACTCTTACTACATGACTGTCAGCATCACTTTGAGGTTATTCGAAACACTTACTACATTACTGTAAGCATCACTGAGTTGATTAGCAACTATCACTACATTACTGTTAGCATCATTTTGAGTTCATTAGCAATTTTTCAGACATCACTGTCGCAATATTTTGAGGTTCGTAGCAACTTTTACGACATTACTGTCGCATTATTTTGAGGTTCGTCGCAACTCTTAGTACATGACTGTCAGCATCACTTTGAGGTTATTCGAAACGTTCACTCCATTACTGCTAGCATCATTTTGAGTTCATTAGCATTTCTTACTAAATCACTGTCGCATCATTTTGAGATCTTTAGCAATTCTTCTGACATCACTGTCGCATTATTTTGAGGTTCGTAGCAACTTTTACTACATTACTGTCGCATTATTTTGAGGTTCGTAGCAACACTTACTACATGACTGTCAGCATCACTTTGAGGTTATTCGAAACACTTACTACATTACTGTAAGCATCACTGAGTTGATGAGCAACTATCACTACATTACTGTTAGCATCATTTTGAGTTCATTAGAAATTCTTACTACATCACTGTCGCATCATTTTGAGATCTTCAGCAACTCTTCCTACATGACTGTCAACATCACTTTGAGGTTATTCGAAACACTTACTACATTACTGTAAGCATCACTGACTTGATTAGCAACTATCACTACATTACTGTTAGCATCATCTTGAGTTCATTCGCAATACTTCCGACATCACTGTCGCAATATTTTGAGGTTCGTAGCAACTTTTACTACATTACTGTCGCATTTTTTTTGAGGTTTCGGAGGAACTCTTAGTACATGACTGTCAGCATCACTTTGAGGTTATTCGAAACGTTCACTCCATAACTGTTAGCATCACTTTGAGTTCATTAGCAATTCTTACTAAATCACTGTCGCATCATTTTGAGATCATTAGCAATTCTTCTGACATCACTGTCACATTATTTTGAGGTTCGTAGCAACTCTTACTACATTATTGTTGCATTATTTTAAGGTTCGTAGCAAGTCTTACTACATTACTGTCAGCATCACTTTGAGTTTATGAGCAACTATCACTACATTACTGTTCACATCATTTTGAGTTATTGAGCAATTCTCACAACATCACTGTAGCATTAAATTGAGTTCATTAGCAACTCTTCCTAAATGACCTTCAGCATCACTTTGAGGTTGTTCGAAACTCTTTCTACATTACTTTAAGCATCACTGAGTTTCTTAGCAACTATCACTACATTACTTTTAGCATCATCTTGAGTTCATTAGCAATACTTCCGACATCACTGTCGCAATATATGAGGTTCGTAGCAACTTTTACTACATTACTGTCGCATTATTTTGAGGTTCGTAGCAACACTTACTACATGACTGTAAGCATCATTTTGAGGTTATTCGAAAGTTTCACTCCATTACTGTTAGCGTCATTTTGAGTTCTTTAGCAATTCCAACTACATCACTGTCGCATCATTTTGAGATCATTAGCAATTCTTCCGACATCACTGTCGCATTATATTGAGGTTCGTAGCAACTCTTACTACATGACTGTCAGCATCACTTTGAGGTTGTTCGAAACACTTACTACATTCCTGTAAGCATCACTGAGTTGATTAGCAACTATCACTACATTACTGTCAGCATCATTTTGAGTTCATTAGCATTTCTTCCGACATCATTGTCGCAATATTTTGAGGTTCGTAGCAACTTTTACTACATTACTGTCGCATTATTTTGAGGGTCGTAGCAACACTTACTACATGACTGTAAGCATCACTTTGAGGTTATTTGAAAGTTTCACTCCATTACTGTTCGCATCATTTTGAGTTCATTAGCAATTTTTACTACATCACTGTCGCATCATTTTGAGATCATTAGCAATTCTTCCGACATCACTGTCGCAATGTTTTGAGGTCCGTAGCAACTCTTACTACATTATTGTTGCATTACTTTAAGGTTCGTAGCAACTCTTTCTACATTACTGTCAGTTTCACTTTGAGTTTATTAGCACCTATCACTACATTACTGTTTGCATCATTTTGAGTTGTTGAGCAATTCTCACGACATCACTGTGGCATTAAATTGAGTTCATAAGCAACTCTTCCTAAATGACCTTCAGCATCACTTTGAGGTTGTTCGAAACTCTTTCTACATTACTTTAAGCATCACTGAGTTTCTTAGCAACTATCACTACATTATTTTTAGCATCATCTTGAGTTCATTCGCAATACTTCCGACATCACTGTCGCAATATTTTGAGGTTCGTAGCAACTTTTACTACATTACTGTCGCATTATTTTGACGTTCGTAGCAACTCTTAGTACATGACTGTCAGCATCACTTTGAGGTTATTCGAAACGTTCACTCCACTACTGTTAGCATCATTTTGAGTTCATTAGCAATTCTTACTACATCACTGTCGCATCATTTTGAGATCATTAGCAATTCTTCTGACATCACTGTCACATTATTTTGAGGTTCGTAGCAACTCTTACTACATTATTGGTGCATTATTTTAAAATTCGTAGCAACTCTTACTACATTACTGTCAGCATCACTTTGAGTTTATTAGCAACTGTCACTACATGACTGTCAGCATCACTTTGAGGTTGTTCGAAACACTTACTACATTACTGTAAGCATCACTGACTTGATTAGCAACTATCACTACATCACTGTTTGCATCATTTTAAGTTCATTAGCGATTCTTCCGACATCACTGTCGCAATATTTTGAGGTTCGTAGCAACTTTTACTGCATTACTGTCGCATTATTTTGAGGTTCGTAGCAACTCTTAGTACGTGACTTTCAGCATCACGTTGAGGTTATTCGAAACACTTACTACATTACTGTAAGCATCACTGACTTGATTAGCAACTATCACTACATTACTGTTAGCATCATTTTGAGTTGTTGAGCAATTCTCACGACATCACTGTAGCATTAAATTGAGTTCATTAGCAACTCTTAATAAATGACTGTCAGCATCACTTTGAGGTTGTTCGAAACTCTTACTACATTACTGTAAGCATCACTGAGTTTCTTAGCAACTTTAGCTACATTACTGTTAGCATCATCTTGAGTTCATTAGCAATTCTTCCAACATCACTGTCGCAATATTTTGAGGTTTGTAGCAAGTTTACTACATTACTGTCGTATTATTTTGAGGTTCGTAGCAACTCTGACTACATGACTGTCAGCATCACTTTGAGGTTATTCGAAACGTTCACTCCATTACTGTTAGCATCATTTTGAGATCAATACCAATTCTTCTGACATCACTGTCGCATCATTTTGAGATCTTTAGCAATTCTTCCGACATCACTGTCGCATTATTTTGAGGTTCGTAGCAACTCTTACTACATGACTGTCAGCATCACTTTGAGGTTATTCGAAACACTTACTACATTACTGTAAGCATCATTGACTTGATTAGCAACTATCACTACATTACTGTTAGCATCATCTTGAGTTCATTAGCAATTCTTCCGACATCACTGTCGCAATATTTTGAGGTTCGTAGCAACTCTTTCTACATTATTGTTGCATTATTTTAAAGTTCGTAGCAACTCTTTATACATTACTGTCGCATCACTTTGAGTTTATTAGCAACAATCACTACATTAGTGTTGGCATCATTTTGAGTTTTTGCGCAATTCTCACGAAATCACTGTAGCATTAAATTGAGTTCATTAGCAACTCTTACTACATGACTGTCAGCATCACTTTGAGGTTGTTCGAAACTCTTCCTACATTACTGTAAGCATCACTGAGTTTCTTAGCAACTATCACTACATTACTGTTAGCATCATCTTGAGTTCATTAGCAATTCTTCCGACATCACTTTCGCAATATTTTGAGGTTCGTAGCAACTCTTGACATCACTGTAGCATTAAATTGAGTTCATTAGCAACTCTTACTAAATGCTACGAAATGCTACTAAAGTGTACTCGACAACTCGACATCACTGTAGCATTACATTGAGTTCATTGGCAACTCTTACTAAATGACTGTCAGCATCACTTTGAGGTTGTTCGAAACTCTTACTACATTACTGTTAGCATCACTGAGTTGATTAGCAACTATCACTACATTACTGTTCGCATCATCTTGAATTCATTAGCAATTCTTCCGACATCACTGTCGCAATATTTTGAGGTTCGTAGCAACTTTTACTACATTACTGTCGCATTATTTTGAGGTTCGTAGCAACACTTACTACATGACTGTCAGCATCACTTTGAGGTTATTCGAAACACTTACTACATTACTGTAAGCATCACTGAGTTGATGAGCAACTATCACTACATTACTGTTAGCATCATTTTGAGTTCATTAGAAATTCTTACTACATCACTGTTGCATCATTTTGAGATCTTCAGCAACTCTTCCTACATGACTGTCAACATCACTTTGAGGTTATTCGAAACACTTACTACATTACTGTAAGCATCACTGACTTGATTAGCAACTATCACTACATTACTGTTAGCATCATCTTGAGTTCATTCGCAATACTTCCGACATCACTGTTGCAATATTTTGAGGTTCGTAGCAACTTTTACTACATTACTGTCGCATTTTTTTTGAGGTTTCGGAGGAACTCTTAGTACATGACTGTCAGCATCACTTTGAGGTTATTCGAAACGTTCACTCCATAACTGTTAGCATCACTTTGAGTTCATTAGCAATTCTTACTAAATCACTGTCGCATCATTTTGAGATCATTAGCAATTCTTCTGACATCACTGTCACATTATTTTGAGGTTCGTAGCAACTCTTACTACATTATTGTTGCATTATTTTAAGGTTCGTAGCAAGTCTTACTACATTACTGTCAGCATCACTTTGAGTTTATGAGCAACTATCACTACATTACTGTTCACATCATTTTGAGTTATTGAGCAATTCTCACAACATCACTGTAGCATTAAATTGAGTTCATGAGCAACTCTTCCTAAATGACCTTCAGCATCACTTTGAGGTTGTTCGAAACTCTTTCTACATTACTTTAAGCATCACTGAGTTTCTTAGCAACTGTCACTACATTACTTTAAGCATCATCTTGAGTTCATTAGCAATACTTCCGACATCACTGTCGCAATATATGAGGTTCGTAGCAACTTTTACTACATGACTGTAAGCATCATTTTGAGGTTATTCGAAAGTTTCACTCCATTACTGTTAGCGTCATTTTGAGTTCTTTAGCAATTCCAACTACATCACTGTCGCATCATTTTGAGATCATTAGCAATTCTTCCGACATCACTGTCGCATTATTTTGAGGTTCGTAGCAACTCTTAGTACAAGACTGTCAGCATCACTTTGAGGTTATTCGAAACGTTCACTCCATTACTGTTAGCATCATTTTGAGTTCATGAGCAATTCTTCTGACATCACTGTCGAATTATTTTGAGGTTCGTACCAACTCTTAGTACATTACTGTCAGCATCACTTTGAGGTTATTCGAAACTTTCACTCCATTACTGTTAGCATCATATTGAGTTCATTAGCAATTCTTACCACATCACTGTCGCATCATTTTGAGATCATGAGCAATTCTTCTTACGTCACGGTCGCATTATTTTGAGGTGCGTAGCAACTTTTACTACATGACTGTCAGCATCACTTTGAGGTTATTCAAAAAACTTACTACATCACTGTTAGCATCATTTTGAGTTCATTAGCAATTCTTACTGAATCACTGTCACATTATTTTGAGGTTCGTAGCAACTCTTACTACATTATTGTTGCATTATTTGAAAGTTCGTAGCAACTCTTACTACATTACTGTCAGCATCATTTTGAGTTCATTAGCAATTCTTCCTAAATAACTGTCGCATCATTTTGAGATCATTAGCAATTCTTCTAACACCACTGTCGCATTATATTGAGGTTCGTAGCAACTCTTACTACATGACTGTCAGCATCACTTTGAGGTTGTTCGAAACACTTACTACATTCCTGTAAGCATCACTGAGTTGATTAGCAACTATCACTACATTACTGTCAGCATCATTTTGAGTTCATTAGCATTTCTTCCGACATCATTGTCGCAATATTTTGAGGTTCGTAGCAACTTTTACTACATTACTGTCGCATTATTTTGAGGGTCGTAGCAACACTTACTACATGACTGTAAGCATCACTTTGAGTTTATTCGAAACTTTCACTCCATTACTGTTCGCATCATTTTGAGTTCATTAGCAATTCTTACTACATCACTGTCGCATCATTTTGAGATCATTAGCAATTCTTCCGACATCACTGTCGCATTATTTTGAGGTTCGTAGAAACTCTTACTACATGACTGTCAGCATCACTTTGAGGTTATTCGAAACACTTACTACATTACTGTAAGCATCACTGAGTTGATTAGCAACTATCACTACATTACTGTTAGCATCATTTTGAGTTCATTAGCAATTTTTCAGACATCACTGTCGCAATATTTCGAGGTTCGTAGCAACTTTTACGACATTACTGTCGCATTATTTTGAGGTTCGTCGCAACTCTTAGTACATGACTGTCAGCATCACTTTGAGGTTATTCGAAACGTTCACTCCATTACTGCTAGCATCATTTTGAGTTCATTAGCATTTCTTACTAAATCACTGTCGCATCATTTTGAGATCTTTAGCAATTCTTCTGACATCACTGTCGCATTATTTTGAGGTTCGTAGCAACTTTTACTACATTACTGTCGCATTATTTTGAGGTTTGTAGCAACTCTTACTACATGACTTTCAGCATCACTTTGAGGTTATTCGAAACTTTCACTCCATTACTGTTAGCATCATTTTGAGTTCATTAGCAATTCTTACTACATCACTGTCGCATCATTTTGAGATCATTAGCAATTCTTCTGACATCACTGTCACATTATTTTGAGGTTCGTAGCAACTCTTACTACATTATTGTTGCATTATTTTAAGGTTTGTAGCAACTCTTACTACACGACTGTCACCATCACTTTGAGGTTATTCGAAACACTTACTACATTACTGTAAGCATCACTGAGTTGATTAGCAACTATCACTACATTACTGTTAGCATCCTTTTGAGTTGTTGAGCAATTCTCACGACATCACTGCAGCATTAAATTGAGTTCATTAGCAATTCTTACTACATGACTGTCGCATTATTTTGAGGTTCGTAGCAACTCTTAGGACATGACTATTAGCATCACTTTGAGGTTATTCGAAACGTTCACTTCATTACTGTTAGCATCATTTTGAGTTCATTAGCAATTCTTTCTAAATCACTGTCGCATCTTTTTGAGATCTTTAGCAATTCCACTGACATCACTGTCGCATTACTTTGAGGTTCGTAGCAACTCTTATTATATGACTATCAGCATCACTTTGAGGTTGTTCGAAACACTTACTACATTACTGTAAGCATCACTGAGTTGATTAGCAACTATCACGACATTACTGTTAGCATCATTTTGAGTTCATTAGCAATTCTTCCGAAATCACTGTCGCAATATTTTGAGGTTCGTACCAACTTTTTCTACATTACTGTCGCATTATTTTGAGGTTTGTAGCAACTCTTACTACATGACTTTCAGCATCACTTTGAGGTTATTCGAAACTTTCACTCCATTACTGTTAGCATCATTTTGAGTTCATTAGCAATTCTTACTACATCACTGTCGCATCATTTTGAGATCATTAGCAATTCTTCTGACATCACTGTCACATTATTTTGAGGTTCGTAGCAACTCTTACTACATTATTGTTGCATTATTTTAAGGTTCGTAGCAACTCTTACTACATGACTGTCAGCATCACTTTGAGTTTATTCGCAACTATCACTACATTACTGTTAGCATCATTTTGAGTTCATTAGCAATTCTTACGACATCACTGTCCCATCAGTTTGAGGTCATTAACAATTCTTTTGACATCACTGTCGCATTACTTTGAGGTTCGAAGCAACTCTTACTACATGACTGTCAGCATCACTTTGAGGTTGTTCGAAACTCTTACTACATGACTGTCAGCATCACTTTGAGGTTGTTCGAAACACTTACTACATTATTGTTCGCATCACTGAGTTTATTCGCAACTATCGCTTCATTACTGTTGGCGTCATTTTGAGTTTATTAGCAATTCATAGACATCACTGTAGCATTAAATTGAGGTTAGTAGCAACTCTTACTACATGACTGTCAGCATCACTTTGAGGTTGTTTGAAAAACTTTCTACATTACTGTAAGCATCACTGAGTTTATTAGCAACTATCGCTACATTACTGTTAGCATCATTTTGAGGTTTGAAGCAACTGTTACTACATGACTGACAGCATCACTTTGAGGTTATTCGAAACACTTACTACATTACTGTAAGCATCACTGAGTTGATTAGCAACTATCACTCCATTACGTTTAGCATCATCTTGAGTTCATTAGCAATTCTTCCGACATCACTGTCGCAATATTTTGAGGTTCGTAGCAACTTTTACTACATTACTGTCGCATTATTTTGAGGTTCGTAGCAACTCTTACTACATGACTGTCAGCATCACTTTGAGGTTGTTCGAAACACTTACAACATCACTGTCAGCATCACTGAGTTGATATGCAACTATCACTACATTACTGTTAGCATCATTTTGAGGTTAGAAGCAACTTTTACTACATGACTGACAGAATCACTTTTTGGTTGTTCGAAACTCTTACTACATTACTGTAAGCATCACTGAGTTAATTAGCAACTATCACTACATTACTGTTAGCATCATTTTGAGATCATTAGCAATTCTTCCGACATCACTGTCGAATTATTTTGAGGTTCGTAGCAACTCTTACTACATGACTGTCAGCATCACTTTGAGGTTATTCGAAACACTTATTACATTACTGTAAGCATCACTGAGTTGATTAGCAACTATCACTACATTACTGTTAGCATCATTTTAAGTTCATTAGCAATTCTTCCGACATCACTGTCGCAATATTTTGAGGTTCGTAGCAACTTTTACTACATTACTGTCGCATTATATTGAGGTTCGTAGCAACTCTTACTACATGACTGTCAGCATCACTTTGAGGTTCTTCGAAACACTTACTACATTACTGTAAGCATTACTGACTTGATTAGCAACTATCACTACATTACTGTTAGCATCATTTTGAGTTCATTAGCAATTCTTCCGGCATCACTGTCGCAATATTTTGAGGTTTGTAGCAACTTTTACTACATTACTGTCGCATTATTTTGAGGTTCGTAGCAACTCTTAGTACAAGACTGTCAGTATCACTTTGAGGTTATTCGAAACGTTCACTCCATTACCGTTAGCATCATTTTGAGTTTATGAGCAATTCTTTCGAAATAACTGTCGCATCATTTTGATATCATTAGCAATTCTTCCGACATCACTGTTGCATTATTTTGAGGTTCGTACCAACTCTTGCTACATGACTGTCAACATCACTTTGAGGTTATTCGAAACACTTACTACATTACTGCAAGCATCACTGAGTTGGTTAGCAACTATCACCACATTACTGTTCGCATCTTTTTAAGTTCATGAGCAATTCTTCCGAATTCACTGTCGCAATATTTTGAGGTTCGTAGCAATTTTTACTACATTATTGTCGCATTATTTTGAGGTTCGTAGCAACTCTTAGTACATCACTGTCAGCATCACTTTGAGGTTATTCGAAACGTTCACTCCATTACTGTTAGCATCATTTTGAGATCATTACCAATTCTTCTGACATCACTGTCGCATCATTTTGAGATCTTTAGCAATTCTTCTGACATCACTGTCGCATTATTTTGAGGTTCGTAGCAACTTTTACTACATGACTGTCAGCATCACTTTGAGGTTGTTCAAAACACTTACTACATTACTGTAAGCATCACTGACTTAATTAGCAACTATCACTACATTACAGTCGCAATATTTTGATGTTCGTAGCAACTTTTACTACATTACTGTCGCATTATTTTGAGGTTCGTAGCAACTCTTACTACATTATTGTTGCATTATTTTAAGGTTCGTAGCAACTCTTCCTACATTACTGTCAGCATCACTTTGAGTTTATTAGCAACTATCACTACATTACTGTTAGCATAATTTTGAGTTCATTAGCAATTCTTCCGACGTCACTGTCGCAATATTTTGAGGTTCGTAGCAACTCTTACTACATGACTGTCAGCATCACTTTGAAGTTATTCGAAACTTTCACTCCATTACTGTTAGCATCATTTTGAGATCATTAGCAATTCTTCCGACATCACTGTCGCATTATTTTGAGGTTCGTAGCAACTTTTACTACATGACTGTCAGCATCACTTTGAGGTTATTCGAAACACTTACTACATTACTGTAAGCATCACTGAGTTGATTAGCAACTTTCACTATATTACTGTTAACATCATTTTGAGTTCATTAGCAATTCTTCCGACATCACTGTCTCAATATTTTGAGGTTCGTAGCAACGTTTACTACATTACTGTCGCATGATTTTGAGGTTCGTAGCAACTCTTACTACATGACTGTCAGCATCACTTTGAGGTTATTCGAAACTTTCACTCCATTACTGTTAGCATCATTTTGAGTTCATTAGCAATTCTTACTAAATCACTGTCGCATCATTTTGAGATCATTAGCAATTCTTCTGACATCACTGTCACATTATTTTGAGGTTCGTAGCAACTCTTTCTACATTATTGTTGCATTATTTTAAGGTTTGTTGCAACTCTTACTACATTACTGTCAGCATCACTTTGAGTTTATTAGCAACTTTCACTACATTACTGTTAGCATCATTTTGAGTTCATGAGCAATTCTCACGACATCACTGTAGCATTGAATTGAGTTCATTAGCAACTCTTACTAAATGACTGTCAGCATCACTTTGAGGTTGTTCAAAACTCTTACTACATTCCTGTAAGCATCACTGAGTTTCTTAGCAACTATCACCACATTACTGTTAGCCTCATCTTGAGTTCATTAGCAATTCTTCCGACATCACTGTCGCAATATTTTGAGGTTCGTAGCAACTTTTACTACATTACTGTCGCATTATTTTGAGGTTTGTAGCAACACTTACGACATGACTGTCAGCATCACTTTGAGGTTATTCGAAAGTTTCACTCCATTACTTTTAGCATCATTTTGAGTTCATTAGCAATTCTTACGACATCACTGTCGCATCATTTTGAGATCATTAGCAATTCTTCCGACATCACTGTCGCATTATTTTGAGGTTCGTAGCAACTCTTAGTACAAGACTGTCAGCATCACTTTGAGGTTATTCAAAACGTTCTCTCCATTACTGTTAGCATCATTTTGAGTTCATGAGCAATTCTTTCTAAATCACTGTCGCATCATTTTGAGATCTTTAGCAATTCTTCCGTCATCACTGTCGCATTATTTTGAGGTTCGTAGCAACTCTTACGACATGACTGTCACCATCATTTTGAGGTTATTCGAAACACTTATTACATTACTGTAAGCATCACTGAGTTGATTAGCAACTATCACTACATTACTGTTAGCATCATTTTAAGTTCATTAGCAATTCTTCCGACATCACTGTCGCAATATTTTGAGGTTCGTAGCAACTTTTACTACATTACTGTCGCATTATATTGAGGTTCGTAGCAACTCTTACTACATGACTGTCAGCATCACTTTGAGGTTCTTCGAAACACTTACTACATTACTGTAAGCATTACTTACTTGATTAGCAACTATCACTACATCACTGTTAGCATCATTTTGAGTTCATTAGCAATTCTTCCGGCATCACTGTCGCAATATTTTGAGGTTCGTAGCAACTTTTACTACATTACTGTCGCATTATTTTGAGGTTCGTAGCAACTCTTAGTACAAGACTGTCAGCATCACTTTGAGGTTATTCGAAACGTTCACTCCATTACCGTTCGCATCATTTTGAGTTTATGAGCAATTCTTTCTAAATAACTGTCGCATCATTTTGATGTCATTAGCAATTCTTCCGACATCACTGTTGCATTATTTTTAGGTTCGTAGCAACTCTTGCTATATGACTGTCAACATCACTTTGAGGTTATTCGAAACACTTACTACATTACTGCAAGCATCACTGAGTTGATTAGCAACTACCACTACATTACTGTTAGCATCATTTTAAGTTCATTAGCAATTCTTCCGAATTCACTGTCGCAATATTTTGAGGTTCGTAGCAACTTTTACTACATTACTGTCGCATTATTTTGAGGTTCGTAGCAACTCTTAGTACATCACTGTCAGCATCACTTTGAGGTTATTCGAAACGTTCACTCCATTACTGTTAGCATCATTTTGAGTTCATTAGCAATTCTTACTACATCACTGTTGCATCATTTTGAGATCATGAGCAATTCTTCCAACATCACTGTCGCATTATTTTGAGGTTCGTAGCAACTCTTCGTACAAGACTGTCAGCATCACTTTGAGGTTATTCGAAACTTTCACTCCATTACTATTAGCATCATTTTGAGTTCATTAGCAATTCTTACTACATCACTGTCGCATCATTTTGAGATCATCAGATATTCTTCCGACATCACTGTCGCATTGTTTTGAGGTTCGTAGCAACTCTTACGACATGACTATCAGCATCACTTTGAGGTTATTCGAAACTTTCACTCCATTACTGTTTGCATCATTTTTTGTTCATTACCAATTCTTCTGACATCACTGTCGCATCATTTTGAGATCATTAGCAATTCTTCTGACATCACTGTCGCATTATTTTGAGGTTTGTCGCAACTCTTACTACATGACTTTCAGCATCACTTTGAGGTTATTCGAAACGTTCACTCCATTACTGTTGCATCATTTTGAGTTCATTAGCAATTCTTCCGACATCACTGTCGCAATATTTTGAGGTTCGTAGCAACTTTTACTCCATTACTGTCGCATTATTTTGAGGTTCGTAGCAACTCTTACAACATGACTGTCAGCATCACTTTGAGGTTATTCGAAAGTTTCACTCCATTACTGTTAGCATCATTTTGAGTTCATTAGCAATTCTTACTACATCACTGTCGCATCATTTTGAGATCATTAGCAATTCTTCCGACATCACTGTCGCAATATTTTGAGGTTTGTAGCAACTTTTACTACATTACTGTCGCATTATTTTGAGGTTCGTAGCAACTCTTACTACATGACTTTCAGCATCACTTTGAGGTTATTCGAAAGTTTCACTCCTTTACTGTTAGCATCATTTTGAGTTCATTAGCAATTCTTACTACATCACTGTCGCATCATTTTGAGATCATTTGCAATTCTTCCGACATCACTGTCGCAATATTTTGAGGTTCGTAGCAACTCTTATTACATTATTGTCAGCATCACTTTGAGTTTATTAGCAACTATCACTACATTACTGTTAGCATCATTTTGAGTAATTGAGCAATTCTCACGACATCACTGTCGCATTATTTTGAGGTTCGTAGCAACTCTTACTACATGACTTTCAGCATCACTTTGAGGTTGTTCGAAACACTTACTACATTACTGAAAGCATCACTGACTTGATTAGCAACTACCACTACATTACTGTTAGCATCATTTTAAGTTCATGAGCAATTCTTCCGACATCACTGTCGCAATATTTTGAGGTTCGTAGCAACTCTTCCTACATTACTGTCAGCATCACTTTGAGTTTATTAGCAACTATCACTACATTACTGTTAGCATAATTTTGAGTTCATTCGCAATTCTTCCGACGTCACTGTCGCAATATTTTGAGGTTCGTAGCAACTCTTACTACATGACTGTCAGCATCACTTTGAAGTTATTCGAAACTTTCACTCCATTACTGTTAGCATCATTTTGAGATCATTAGCAATTCTTCCGACATCACTGTCGCAATATTTTGAGGTTCGTAGCAACTCTTACTACATGACTGTCAGCATCACTTTGAGGTTATTCGAAACACTTACTACATTACTGTAAGCATCACTGAGTTGATTAGCAACTTTCACTATATTACTGTTAACATCATTTTGAGTTCATTAGCAATTCTTCCGACATCACTGTCGCAATATTTTGAGGTTCGTAGCAACTTTTACTACATTACTGTCGCATGATTTTGAGGTTCGTAGCAACTCTTACTACATGACTGTCAGCATCACTTTGAGGTTATTCGAAACTTTCACTCCATTACTGTTAGCATCATTTTGAGTTCATTAGCAATTCTTACTAAATCACTGTCGCATCATTTTGAGATCATTAGCAATTCTTCTGACATCACTGTCACATTATTTTGAGGTTCGTAGCAACTCTTAGTACAAGACTGTCAGCATCACTTTGAGGTTATTCGAAACGTTCACTCCATTACCGTTAGCATCATTTTGAGTTTATGAGCAATTCTTTCTAAATAACTGTCGCATCATTTTGATGTCATTAGCAATTCTTCCGACATCACTGTTGCATTATTTTTAGGTTCGTAGCAACTCTTACTACATCACTGTCGCAATATTTTGAGGTTCGTAGCAACTCTTAGTACATGACTGTCAGCATCACTTTGAGGTTATTCGAAAGTTTCACTCCATTACTGTTAGCATCATTTTGAGTTCATTAGCAATTCTTCTGACATTACTGTCGCATTATTTTGAGGTTCGTAGCAACTCTTACTACATTACTGTCAGCATCACTTTGAGTTTATTAGCAACTATCACTACATTACTGTTAGCATCATTTTGAGTTTATGAGCAATTCTCACGACATCACTGTAGCATTGAAATGAGTTCATTGGCAACTCTTACTAAATTACTGTCAGCATCACTTTGAGGTTGTTCGAAACTCTTACTACATTACTGTAAGCATCACTGAGTTTCTTAGCAACTATCACTACATTACTGTTAGCATCATCTTGAGTTCATTTGCAATTCTTCCGACATCACTGTCGCAATATTTTGAGGTTCGTAGCAACTTTTACTACATTACTGTTGCATTATTTTGAGGTTCGTAGCAACTTTTACTACATTACTGTTGCATTATTTTGAGGTTCGTAGCAACACTTACTACATGACTGTCAGCATCACTTTGAGGTTATTCGAAAGTTTCAATCCATTACTGTTGGCATCATCTTGAGTTCATTAGCAATTCTTACTACATCACTGTCGCATCATTTTGAGATCATTAGCAATTCTTCTGACATCACTGTTGCATTATTTTGATGTTCGTAGCAACTTTTACTACATTACTGTGAGCATCACTTTGACGTTATTCGAAAGTTTCAATCCATTACTGTTAGCATCATTTTGAGTTCATTAGCAATTCTTACTAAATCACTGTCGCATCATTTTGAGATCATTAGCAATTCTTCTGACATCACTGTCGCAATATTTTGAGGTTCGTCGCAACTTTTACTACATTACTGTCGCATTATTTTGAGGTTCGTAGCAACACTTACTACATGACTGTCAGCATCACTTTGAGGTTATTCAAAAGTTTCACTCCATTACTGTTAGCATCATCTTGTGTTCATTAGCAATTCTTCCGACATCACTGTCGCAATATTTTGAGGTTCGTAGCAACTCTTACTACATTATTGTTGCATTATTTTAAGGTTCGTAGCAACTCTTACTACATTACTGTTAGCATCATCTTGAGTTCATTAGCAATTCTTCCGACATCACTGTCGCAATATTTTGAGGTTCGTAGCAACTTTTACTACATTACTGTCGCATGATTTTGAGTTCATTAGCAACTCTTACTACATGACTGTCAGCATCACTTTGAGGTTATTCGAAACGTTCACTCCATTACTGTGAGCATCATTTTAAGTTCATGAGCAATTCTTTCTGAATCACTGTCGCATCATTTTGAGATCTTTAGCAATTCTTCTCACATCACTGTCGCAATATTTTCAGGTTCGTAGCGACTTTTATTACATTACTGTCGCATTATTTTGAGGTTCGTAGCAACTCTTGCTACATGACTGTCAGCATCACTTTGAGGTTGTTCGAAACTCTTACTACATTACTTTAAGCATCAATGAGTTTCTTAGCAACTATCACTACATTACTGTTAGCATCATCTTGAGTTCATTAGCAATTCTTACTACATCACTGTCGCATCATTTTGAGATCAATAGCAATTCTTCCGACATCACTGTCGCAATATTTTGAGGTTCGTAGCAACTCTTACTACATTACTGTTGCATTATTTTAAGGTTGGTAGCAACTCTTACTACATTACTGTCAGCATCACATTGAGTTTATTAGCAACTATCACTACATTACTGTTAGCATCATTTTGAGTTGTTGAGCAATTCTCACGACATCACTGTAGCATTAAATTGAGTTCATTCGCAACTCTTACTAAATGACTGTCAGCATCACTTTGAGGTTGTTCGAATCTCTTACTACATTACTTTAAGCATCACTGAGTTTCTTAGCAACTATCACTACATTACTGTTAGCATCATCTTGAGTTCATTAGCAATTCTTCCGACATCACTGTCGCAATATTTTGAGGTTCGTAGCAACTTTTACTACATTACTGTCGCATTATTTTGAGGTTCGTAGCAACACTTACTACATGACTGTCAGCATTACTTTGAGGTTATTCGAAAGTTTCACTCCATTACTGTTAGCATCATCTTGAGTTCATTAGCAATTCTTCCGACATCATTGTCGCAATATTTTGAGGTTCGTAGCAACTCTTACTAAATTATTGTTGCATTATTTTAAGGTTCGTAGCAACTCTTACTACATTACATTCAGCATCACTTTGAGTTTATTCGCAACTATCACTCCATTACTGTTAGCATCATTTTGAGTTGTAGAGCAATTCTTACTACATCACTGTCGCATCATTTTGAGATCATTAGCAATTCTTCTGACATCACTGTCGCATTATTTTGATGTTCGTAGCAACTCTTAGTACAAGCCTGTCAGCATCACTTTGAGGTTATTCGAAACGTTCACTCCATTACTGTTAGCATCATTTTAAGTTCATGAGCAATTCTTTCTGAATCACTGTCGCATCATTTTGAGATCTTTAGCAATTCTTCCGACATCACTGTCGCAATATTTTGAGGTTCGTAGCGACTTTTACTACATTACTGTCGCATTATATAGAGGTTCGGAGCAACTCTTACTACATGACTGTCAGCATCACTTTGAGGTTATTCGAAACTCTTACTACATTACTGTAAGCATCACTGAGTTTCTTAGCAACTATCACTACATTACTGTTTGCATCATCTTGAGTTCATTAGCAATTCTTCCGACATCACTGTCGCAATATTTTGAGGTTCGTAGCAACTTTTACTACATTACTGTTGCATTATTTTGAGGTTCGTAGCAACACTTACTACATGACTGTCAGCATCACTTTGAGGTTATTCGAAAGTTTCAATCCATTACTGTTGGCATCATCTTGAGTTCATTAGCAATTCTTACGACATCACTGTCGCATCATTTTGAGATCATTAGCAATTCTTCTGACATCACTGTCGCATTATTTTGATGTTCGTAGCAACTTTTACTACATTACTGTGAGCATCACTTTGACGTTATTCGAAAGTTTCAATCCATTACTGTTAGCATCATTTTGAGTTCATTAGCAATTCTTACTAAATCACTGTCGCATCATTTTGAGATCATTAGCAATTCTTCTGACATCACTGTCGCAATATTTTGAGGTTCGTAGCAACTTTTACTACATTACTGTCGCATTATTTTGAGGTTCGTAGCAACACTTACTACATGACTGTCAGCATCACTTTGAGGTTATTCAAAAGTTTCACTCCATTACTGTTAGCATCATCTTGTGTTCATTAGCAATTCTTCCGACATCACTGTCGCAATATTTTGAGGTTCGTAGCAACTCTTACTACATTATTGTTGCATTATTTTAAGGTTCGTTGCAACTCTTACTACATTACTGTCAGCATCACTTTGAGTTTATTTGCAACTATCACTACATTACTGTTAGCATCATTTTGAGTTGTTGAGCAATTCTCACGACATCACTGTAGCATTAAATTGAGTTCATTAGCAACTCTTACTACATGACTGTCAGCATCACTTTGAGGTTTTTCGAAACGTTCACTCCATTACTGTGAGCATCATTTTAAGTTCATGAGCAATTCTTTCTGAATCACTGTCGCATCATTTTGAGATCTTTAGCAATTCTTCTCACATCACTGTCGCAATATTTTCAGGTTCGTAGCGACTTTTACTACATTACTGTCGCATTATTTTGAGGTTCGTAGCAACTCTTACTACATTATTGTTGCATTATTTTAAGGTTCGTTGCAACTCTTACTACATTACTGTCAGCATCACTTTGAGTTTATTTGCAACTATCACTACATTACTGTTAGCATCATTTTGAGTTGTTGAGCAATTCTCACGACATCACTGTAGCATTAAATTGAGTTCATTAGCAACTCTTACTACATGACTGTCAGCATCACTTTGAGGTTTTTCGAAACGTTCACTCCATTACTGTGAGCATCATTTTAAGTTCATGAGCAATTCTTTCTGAATCACTGTCGCATCATTTTGAGATCTTTAGCAATTCTTCTCACATCACTGTCGCAATATTTTCAGGTTCGTAGCGACTTTTACTACATTACTGTCGCATTATTTTGAGGTTCGTAGCAACTCTTGCTACATGACTGTCAGCATCACTTTGAGGTTGTTCGAAACTCTTACTACATTACTTTAAGCATCAATGAGTTTCTTAGCAACTATCACTACATTACTGTTAGCATCATCTTGAGTTCATTAGCAATTCTTACTACATCACTGTCGCATCATTTTGAGATCATTAGCAATTCTTCCGACATCACTGTCGCAATATTTTGAGTTCATTAGCATTTCTTCTGACATCACTGTCGCAATATTTTGAGGTTCGTAACAACTCTTCCTACATTCATGTCAGCATCACTTTGAGTTTATTAGCAACTATCACTACATTACTGTTAGCATCATTTTGAGTTCATGAGCAAGTCTCACGACATCACTGTAGCATTGAATTGAGTTCATTACCAATTCAAAGTAGCAACTCTTAGTACATGACTTTCAGCATCACTTTGAGTTTATTAGAAACTTTCACTCCATTACTGTTAGCATCATTTTGAGTTCATTTGCAATTCTTACTAAATCACTGTCGCAATATTTTGAGTTGTTGAGCAATTCTCACGACATCACTGTAGCATTAAATTGAGTTCATTCGCAACTCTTACTAAATGACTGTCAGCATCACTTTGAGGTTGTTCGAATCTCTTACTACATTACTGTAAGCATCACTGAGTTTATTTGCAACTATCACTACATTACTGTTAGCATCATCTTGAGTTCATTAGCAATTCTTCCGACATCACTGTCGCAATATTTTGAGGTTCGTAGCAACTTTTACTACATTACTGTCGCATTATTTTGAGGTTCGTAGCAACACTTACTACATGACTGTCAGCATTACTTTGAGGTTATTCGAAAGTTTCACTCCATTACTGTTAGCATCATCTTGAGTTCATTAGCAATTCTTCCGACATCATTGTCGCAATATTTTGAGGTTCGTAGCAACTCTTACTACATTATTGTTGCATTATTTTAAGGTTCGTAGCAACTCTTACTACATTACATTCAGCATCACTTTGAGTTTATTCGCAACTATCACTCCATTACTGTTTGCATCATTTTGAGTTGTAGAGCAATTCTTACTACATCACTGTCGCATCATTTTGAGATCATTAGCAATTCTTCTGACATCACTGTCGCATTATTTTGATGTTCGTAGCAACTCCTAGTACAAGCCTGTCAGCATCACTTTGAGGTTATTCGAAACGTTCACTCCATTACTGTTAGCATCATTTTAAGTTCATGAGCAATTCTTTCTGAATCACTGTCGCATCATTTTGAGATCTTTCGCAATTCTTCTGACATCACTGTCGCAATATTTTCAGGTTCGTAGCGACTTTTACTACATTACTGTCGCATTATATAGAGGTTCGTAGCAACTCTTACTACATGACTGTCAGCATCACTTTGAGGTTATTCGAAAGTTTCACTCCATTACTGTCAGCATCATTTTGAGATCATTAGCAATTCTTCCGACATCACTGTCGCAATATTTTGAGGTTCGTAGCAACTCTTACTACATTATTGTCAGCATCACTTTGAGTTTATTAGCAACTATCACTACATTACTGTTAGCATAATTTTGAGTAATTGAGCAATTCTCACGACATCACTGTAGCATTAAATTGAGTTCATTAGCAACTCTTACTAAATGACTGTCAGCATCACTTTGAGGTTGTTCGAAACTCTTTCTACATTACTGTAAGCATCACTGAGTTTCTTAGCAACTATCACTACATTACTGTTAGCATCATCTTGAGTTCATTAGCAATTCTTCCGACATCACTGTCGCAATATTTTGAGGTTCGTAGCAACTTTTACTACATTACTGTCACATCATTTTGAGATCATGAGCAATTCTTCCGAAATCACTGTCGCATTATTTTGAGGATCATAACAACTCTTACTACATTACTGTCAGCATCACTTTGAGTTTATTAGCAACTTTCACTCCATTAATGTTAGCATCATTTTGAGTTCATTAGCAATTCTTACTAAATCACTGTAGCATCATTTTGAGATCATTAGCAATTCTTCTGACATCACTGTCGCATTATTTTGAGGTTCGTAGCAACTCTTACTACATGACTGTCAGCACAACTTTGAGGTTATTCGAAACGTTCCCTCCATTACTGTTAGCATCATTTTGAGTTAATTAGCAATTCTTACTAAATCACTGTCGCATCATTTTGAGATCTTTAGCAATTCTTCTGACATCACTGTCGCATTATTTTGAGGTTCGTAGCAACTCTTACTGCATGACTGTCAGCATCACTTTGAGGTAGTTCGAAACACTTAGTACATGACTGTAAGCATCACTGAGTTGATTAGCAACCATCACTACATTACTGTCAGCATCACTTTGAGTTTATTAGCAACTATCACTACATTACTGTTAGCATCATTTTGAGTTGTTGAGCAATTCTCACGACATCACTGTAGCATTAAATTGAGTTCATTAGCAACTCTTACTACATGACTGTCAGCATCACTTTTAGGTTGTTCGAAACTCTTACTACATTACTTTAAGCATCACTGAGTTTCTTAGCAACTATCACTACATTACTGTTAGCATCATCTTGAGTTCATTAGCAATTCTTACTACATCACTGTCGCATCATTTTGAGATCATTAGCAATTCTTCCGACATCACTGTCGCATTATTTTGAGGTTCGTAGCAACTCTTACTACATGACTGTCAGCATCACTTTGAGGTTATTCGAAAGTTTCACTCCATTACTGTTAGCATCATTTTGAGTTCATTAGCAATTCTGACTACATCACTGTCGCATCGTTTTGAGATCATTAGCAATTCTTCCGACATCACTGTCGCAATATTTTGAGGTTCGTAGCAACTTTTACTATATTACTGTCGCATTATTTTGAGGTTCGTAGCAACACTTACTGCATGACTGTCAGCATCACTTTGAGGTTATTCGAAAGTTTCACTCCATTACTGTTAGCATCATCTTGAGTTCATTAGCAATTCTTCCGACATCACTGTCGCATTATATTGAGGTTCGTAGCAACTCTTACTACATGACTGTCACATTATTTTGAGGTTCGTAGCAACTCTTACAACATGACTGTCAGCATCACTTTGAGGTTGTTCGAAACACTTACTACATTACTGTAAGCATCACTGACTTGATTAGCAACTATCACTACATTTCTGTTAGCATCATTTTGAGTTCATTAGCAAATCTTCTGACATCACTGTCGCAATATTTTGAGTTTCGCAGCAACTCTTACTACATGACTGTTAGCATCACTTTGAGGTTATTCGAAACTTTCACTCCATTACTTTTAGCATCATTTTGAGTTCATTAGCAATTCTTACTACATCACTGTCGCATCATTTTCAGATCATTAGCAACTCTACTCACATCACTGTCACATTATTTTTAGGTTTGTAGCAACTCTTTCTACATTATTGTTGCATTATTTTAAGGTTCGTAGCAACTGTCACTACATTACTGTTAGCATCATTTTGAGTTTTTTAGCACTTCTTACTAAATCACTGTCGCATCATTTTGAGATCTTTAGCAATTCTTCTGACATCACTGTCGCATTATTTTGAGGTTCGTAGCATCTCTTACTACATGACTGTCACCATCCCTTTGAGGTTATTCGAAACACTTACTACATTACTGTTAGCATCATTATAAGTTCATTAGCAATTCTTCCGACATCACTGTCGCAATATTTTGAGGTTCGTAGCAACTTTTACTACATTACTGTCGCATTATATTGAGTTTCGTAGCAAGTCTTACTACATTATTGTTGCATTATTTTAAGGTTCGTAGCAACTCTTACTACATTACTGTCAGCATCACTGAGTTTCTTAGCAACTATCACTACATTACTGTTAGCATCATCTTGAGTTCATTAGCAGTTCTTCTGACATCACTGTCGCAATATTTTTAGGTTCGTAGCAACTTTTATTACATTACTGTCGCATTATTTTGAGGTTCGTAGCAACTCTTAGTACATGACTGTCAGCATCACTTTGAGGTTATTCGAAACGTTCACTCCATTACTGTTAGCATCATTTTGAGTTCATTAGCAATTCTTCCTAAATCACTGTCACATCATTTTGAGGTTCGTAGCAACTCTTACTACATGACTGTCAGCATCACTTTGAGGTTATTCGAAACACGTACTGCATTACTGTAAGCATCACCGATTTGATTAGCAACTTTAAGTACATCACTGTTAGCGTCATTTTGACTTCATTAGCAATTCTTACTACATCACTGTCGCATCATTTTGAGATCATTAGCAATTCTTCCGACATCACTGTCGCATTATTTTGAGGTTCGTAGCAACTCTTACTACATTACTGTCAGCATCACTTTGAGTTTATTAGCAACTATCACTACATTAATGTTAGCATCATTTTGAGTTCATTAGCAATTCTTCCCACATCACTGTAGCATTATTTTGAGGTTTTGAGGTACCTTTGTTTGTAACCGATCTGCTGACCAGCGAGACGCCACCACGCACGGCTGTCGGCTCCGTAAAGGAGGGAGAGGAATCGGAAAGGACGGAGAAGGGTCGGACCAGGTCTATTTCTAGGTGACCACTCACTATCGTCTGCCACACTGCCCCTCATGGTGGGGAGTGTAGCGCTATCCTGCCACAGTACATTTGTTTCATTCTTTTGCTCTTGCACTTTAATTAAAATGGACTTGACTTGAGAATGTTTTGTTTCAAAATATAGATGAATTCCCAGATTTATAGGTAGCATGAGTATGAAGTTGCACTTGCACCAGGTGGGAAAATGTCCTCTGCATTTGACTCTAACTATGTAGGAGCAGTGGTAGCAGTGTCAGCCTGGGGGCTTGGTCAAGATCAATGACAGGAGTAGCAGACAGGTAATATCCATAGCATGCTTGTTGTTTTAGAGGAGTAAGGGTACACTGTTGGTCTCTCACCTGATGCGCTGTCATCAGCACAAATGATCTGTTCCTAAACATCAAAATCTACCATCCCCCCGATTGTTTTTTACAACTGGAGTACTGGTTAACACTTTAGAAAGCCTTCATTCAGAGCTGTGAAGAACCTTGAACCTGATATCCCAGACATCAAAGTGGGCCACTAACTGGCCAGATGAAGCTATGCTAGGCTGCTGTACTCTGAAGAGCTAAAGTAGCAGCTTCTGAGAGGGATGCTAACCTGGATGTGTTCATCTCCTACTTTAATATGGCCCTTCAAATAAGAGCCCTGTGTCTCTGTCTCAAAGTTTTCAACCGTATTTGTTTGTTAAATTAAAACCAGACGACCACTGTGGTCCTTTTTACACGGTAAGTAAAGCACAGATGCCCTGGTGGACCTGTTGGCACCCTGGACTTTGAATCCAGTGACCTGAGTCCAAGTCTCAGTTCCAGCAGGTTTCCTGCAGCCTTCAGCAGAGCTGCCATGTTTCTCTGTAGAGAACTAAGTGATGCTCTCAGCAGGTTGAGGGCACCACCAACAAGTGAGGTATGAACCTCTGACTTCCTTCTTGTCAAACAGGAAACTCCTAATACCTCATTTGAGTAAAGTACTTCATATTCCTGACATCCAAGTAGTAGTGAAGTGGAGGAAGAAGGGAGGAGATCTCCAACAGGATCCTTCTTTTCTCTGTCCTCCTTGATCTCATGGATCACCACAGTCAAGGGGAGACCCAAGCTCCCGGATGGATCTGGCACTCAGGAACTGCTGAGTTTTCCAGTGGACTTTGTTCCATCCATGGTTCAGGAACAGGACTCCTCCTGGTTAACCTGGTATCTTTCCACCCAACTGTGGGTTCTTGGAGAATTTTTCATGTCGTGTCAAGAAATCAGGCTGGTGGGTTTTTCAATGAGAGAAATTCTGGTAACTTAATTAAGTGGCATATTTGTTGAAGCAGTAATTAACTGATAAATTAAGGAAGGCCTGGCCAGTCTTTGATCCCAGGTCATACGATGTCGTTAGAAAGTCCTGAATAAATCTGGAGTTCCATGATTTCCTTGTGGTTCATGATCCTTTTGCCAATGTAGTCTGGAACAAGAGCAAGATGAACCTCCAAATAGCAACAGGTTGATTGCAGGTGATGTCAAGTGGTATTTAGAGGATCCTCCACCTTGTGTTTGGTTCCATGGTGGAATGGTGAGCCCTCTGGACTCTGGATCCAGTGATCCCAGTTCAAGTCTCAGAATGACCTTCCTGTCTGGAATGTGTCCCATGTAACAAACTGATCAAGAGATGTTACGTGGTTCAAATGTTCTGGTTCATTTCTTACTGCCATGAACACAGACTGTGTGTTTAATGTTAACAATAAATGTAACAACTAAGGAGCCAGTAGCTCCTGTGGAAAAAATTCTACTTTGTCAGTGAATGAATTCATTTGATATTGAAGTCGGCAACTTTCAGTGTCTGTCAGGATGGCCGAGCGGTCTAAGGCGCTGCGTTCAGGTCGCAGTCTCTCCTGGAGGCGTGGGTTCGAATCCCACTTCTGACAAAGGACATTTTCTCCACATTCCTATGCATCCACAATGGTACATTCCAAACCCAGTTGAAGCTGCTCTCCACTGATGGGAGTGAGTGGTTGAACTGGCAGCAGAGGAGGCAAAGGAGCTTCCCTGTGACGGTCCAACATCGCCTGGTTTCCTCCAACATGGAGCAGCCACCAAACTCTAACTTCAATGTTGGATCAAAGTCTGCTGAAGAAATGTGTTTTCTTTCAATTCACATTTTGTCCATTAACTTCATAATCAGAGTCTCCATTTCATCACATGACTAAAGTCTGGGTTCTGTATTGGTGGTAAAATATCCTTCAATGCCCCTCACTAGTTTGCACACAGAAAAGCATATTTTACTGGTTTCAGATCTCTTAGCTTGTTCTCTCTCTTAAAGCAGCTGAGGCAGCTTTCATTGTGTGATTCATTTTAAAATATAAATATGGAACAGAACCATTGGAATCAGATGTCAGGACATTTGAAGGAATGTCAATCTCCTGTTGAAATGTTGCAGTGTGCAGCTGAGGCTCTCTGGCAGTGGCACAAGGAACCACAATGGCAGAACCTGGACCCTCCTGGAGGAGAACCACAGGTGAGGGCCTTCTTGGCTCCAGATTGATGGAAATCAAGTGTCTGAGGCTGTTAGCAGCCATGAAGTTGATCTGGTTGGCACTGGTATTTGTTCTTGCTGCAGCTCAGGAGTGATTCAGGAGAAGAGTTTCAGAACAGCCAAGGTTGGGGACTGGAATTTTAGAATTTCCCCTGGAACCAAACAACCTTGGAGGGTAAAACCTCCAATCCTAGCCAATCAGATGCAGCAGAAGAAGAAGCTGACATCTACCCTGACAGTCAGAGCATCAAGTCAAGGAAACATCACCATCTTGTAGTTCCAAACCTTCACCTGTCAGATTCAGCTACTTCTTATTGTGGGACTTTAAATTTGAACACAATGGAATTGTTACAATCTTATTGTAAACAACAAAAACAGAGTAAAAGTCTCTGGCAACATATTTGTTTCCTGTAGGGTTTCTTCATGTATGTGTGGTGTACCTGCTTTCCCAGAGGACTGCCATCTTTGTTCTGTGGGCTGACATGTTTTAGTGTCAGCACAGGTCATAGCGCTGAGACTGAACTCTCATTCTCCTCCAAGTAGTATTTCCACCTCACACTCCTGCAGATATTCAAGTGAACAGGGAACACAAATTTATGCTCAACTTCTCCTGTGTATTCATCCACAGTCACTAAACAACAACCAAACCAAACAAAAGGGGTTTGCTAGCATGGCGATCAGCTGTAGTTCACCATCTTATCCAGGTCACATGACTCAGGAGTGGCGTGGCCGTCTGGCAAACAAAGGGTGGCTGGTTTGATCCTCACTTTCTCCAGTGACCATGTCAAAGTGTCCTTGAGTGAGATACTGAACCCCTCAATACTTCTGATGAGTAGGTTGGCTCCTTGCATGGCAGCCTTCAGCATCAGTGTGTGAGTGTGTGTGAATGAGAGGACATTGTTCAGCTCCTTGAGTGCTGCTGAGGTAGAAAGGCTCTGTACAAACTGAGTCCTTTTACCATTTCTTTCCTGCTTCTAGCGGTGCTGTCGTCACTTCCTGTGACCGTGGAGGAAAGGGGTCCCCCTTCAGAATAAGTTTGATATCATTGTTACTTCCTCTTCAACATGCCTTTAGCAGACCAACTCAGAGAACAGCTCAGTGAGGTAGTGTGGCCGAGCGGTCTAAGGCGCTGGATTAAGGCTCCAGTCTCTGAGGAGGCGTGGGTTCAAATCCCACCACTGCCATCATGTCCCAGGTCACTGGAGAGGTGTGGCAGGTCTCTTACTGCCTCTCTCGTCCACTGAGGTCTTCAAACCTGTGACCAAAAGAAGAACCCTCCTCTGAGTCCACAGACCTGAGCATCGCTGCTCTGACTACCAGGTTACCTCCTGGTTATCAGGGTGAAGTCATGGGGAGGTAGTCAGTTGTTCCTTTGTTTTTTGACAGAGGCTTCATTGTGAATGAAATCATTTTAATTCTTTACTTGAAGTTTCACGCTGTTTCGACCGAAAAAGGCGAGTTCCTGGAGAAGATCTTCCAGGGGTCCAGGTTAAAGCGGTGCCCCAGCTGGCACCAGGCGCTGACCCAGGTCCTGCATGGGAGATACTGTCAGTTCTGTTCTGCCCTGCTCACAACCACAGGCTGGTGTTGAGGCCTGCAGCAACCAGGGCCCCAGTCACCAAGAGTATAAAGGCTGGTCATTGTGGCAGTGGGAGGAGTCAAAATGAAGACAGACCAATGTGAGCAGGACGTTCCTGGAGAAGTCAGAAGAACTTGACCATGTTTCCTACAGTACCCAGGAGGCCTGGTAGTTGTTGAAGGAAGCTCCAAAAGCAAAGAGCAGACAGCAGGATATCAAAAGAAAAGATCCAGACACTAAAACTACAAGTAGAAACAAGAAGAAATACTAAAAGCTTTGGAAAGATACTACAAGGTTGGATATACATTATTATATACACTACTATTCTCATTGACTCCTAAAGAGGGACAGGAAACATTAGAATGTGGATCAGATCAGCTGATTTCAGTGTTGAGTCCATCCCTCCATCCACTTTCTATTCTTATCCTTTAAGGGTCATGGGGGGGGGGGGGGCGATCCCAGGTGACATTGTTCAAGAGGCAGGGTTCACCCTGGACAGGTCAGAATTCCTGATGATGTCATCAGGGCTTTGACAGTAACTAGAATTCTGTCTTTGATCTCAGGAGGACATGAAAGAAACACAACTGAGGAAAGTAGAAGAGAACATTCAGCTTCATTAGAAACACTTGAACTGATGAACAGTAGAATTTGTTAGAAACAGTTTACAACACTGAGGGACAGGATTGAAGAGGGAAGGTTTTCTACTTTAAATTTAATTCTAACTTTAAACTGGAGATGAACATTTTTAGTCGTTCATATTCTCACATACAGAGGAAGTCATGACATTCCCTTTTTTAAAAAAGAAAAAACATGTGAAGCTCCTCCCCCCAGCTCCAGATGGACAGACAGACATGAGAGTGGCCAGGAAGCAAAGAAGTGTTGTGCTCCTCTCCAGTGCTCTGGTGTTGTTGTGTTCTTCTCAGCTCCATCATGTAGACCTGCTGGCACTGGGCGCTGGTGGAAGTTTGCAGCTCTCACTGGAAAGTCCTGAGGCTCCTCCCACTCTGAAGCAGGCAGTTGCTCCCAGCCAGCCCTCACTTTCACTCTCTGGTGTAGGAGTGAAGAACAAAATCAGAATCAAGAACCATCACTCTTTCATTGGGGCTCCTTCCTCCTTGTTCTGATCCAGAAATTCAACAGCTTCTATCATTGATTTGACAGGAAATGTTGATGACACACTGGGATTTTTGTTCTCCTGCTGTCACTGTCAAGTGCAGCTTAACATGAGAGGTAGCAGGATCATTCATGTGTTCATGTTTCCAGCAGACAAGGAGGAAACCTGGGAGGACTTCAGTGACTTTGATCAGTGGTTCTCACTTCATCTTCTCAGTATGAAGTTCAAAGCGAGCTGGCCAGGAGTTGAACCTAGAATCTTCTGATCCGTAGTCAGACTCGTTATCCATTGCGCCACCAGCCCTGTGAAGAAGCTGCTATGTTCATGTGTGCTTGCTTTTACAGAAAAGCCCAACAAGGTGGTGGCATTTTCAGGGGACACAATGGTGCAGTGGTCAGCACTGTGGCCTCACAGCAAGAAGGTTCAGCTCTCCTCCTATTTGGTTGCTAGGAACCTGAATCAGTCCTCAGTGGAGCCGTGCTGCTGAGGCTGAGTGAGGCTGAGTGAGGGACTGAGCAGGAGCCAGCAGGTCCAAGCAGGTTCAGGCAAACTCCCCTCGGTCCACCAACATCAAAGCAGAGGAACAGAGTTCATCTAACAAAATGGATTCATATCATCTCCTCTTGGAATGTTCTGGAACTACAAGTACACTTAAAATGGCTGACTTATGACAACAGAAGGAACTTTGAAGTAGATTTGATTTATTTAAGTCAGTGACAGTCATTTTTTCAAGAACTTAGTTCAGGTAACTTGATTGTTTTACTAAGATGAGCTTTAATGTTATACCATTGAAACAAGACCTTCATGTATTTATGATGACATCACCAATAGGAGCCTTCAGTCTGTCAGGGGGTAGAGTTCAGTCACCACCAATGACATCAGAGTCAGAGTTAGAGATCAAAGACAGACATTAAAGTCTCACATTAAACTCTCTTATTAAAAAAATTAAAGTGTTATATCTTTGAAAATATACTGCAATACATGAAATATTATATTTCCATGGATGGTAACCTCGTTCTTATATTCTTTAATATACTGCAATAGTAATGGACCCTCTATGACACTGTAGTGATGAATCTATCAAGGAGTACAAATGATTATAATCAGAGAATTTTGAAGTCAAGTTTGAGATCAGTTTGATCCTCTCTCTCTCTCTCTGTCTCTCTCTCTCTCTCTCTCCCTCTGTCTCTCTCTCCCCCCTCTCTCTCCCTGTCTCCCCCCCTCTCTCCCTCTCTCTGTCTCCCCCCTCTCTCCCCCTCTCTCTGTCTACCCCCCTCTCCCTCTCTCTCTCTGTCTCCCCCCTCCCTCTATCTCTCTCTCTCCCTCTCTCTCTCTCTCTCTCTGTCTCCCCCCCCCCTCTCTCTCTCTCTCAGGAGCTTTTAAATGAATATTTTAATAAAACAGAACAGGAGACTGAAGAGTGATCACTCAAACCCACAGGCTGAATGGGACATCTCTTAAAAATATTGAACCACTGAGTAAAACCATAGAAGCGCTCCTGTCTTGTCGGTGCTAACAAGTTAGCTGTTGAGTGAGTCCAGCTGTGCTGTCTAGGAATCCTGGTCAAAAGCCTCCACTCATCAAACAGCTGGTGTGTTGGTGGATCTGTGGATCCTGCTGGAAGAAGCAGGGTGGAGCTCTGAATGGTTCCTGTCTCAAAGAGCTTCTCTGTGCAGCTCCCATCAGCTCCTAAAAACAGGAAACCAGCAGATTCACTGTTGAACGGTGGCATTAAAATTTTTCCAAAGCTGTCCTGTCCACCATTTGTTGGTGCAAAGACATTTAAAAACACCAGTTGAACATTTTCCAAAGTTGCTCTCACCTTCTTTCAAACACCTGGAATGATTTCCTCCAAACCAAAAGAAACTGGTGAAAAAAACAACAACAAAAACCTCCTGGAGAATCAAACTCCACCCTCTGCTCCAACTGGACTTGGGACTTCAAATGACCTCCATTAAAAGCCTGCCTGCATCCCCATTCACTGACTGTTGTGCTGTGGGTCTCCTGGACAAACATGGCAGGATCCTCTTGATCTCCAGGAGTTTAAAAGAGCAGCTCTTTTAGAATGGGTTCTGGCTCCATTCAGGTTTAGAGAGCTGAGACTAAAATCACACATGAATGAAAGAGGGAACCCAACAAAACAAGTCAGCGTGAAAGAGGAGCAGATTTTAAAACTCCTCACCATTTCCACCTCCAGGAGTGAAGCCTCCCAGGACCCAAGAGGCTCCAGCTGGCAGAGCTCTCACTGGTTTCTCCACCACCTCGCTAACCTGAGCTGGAGCATCTGAGAACCAAACAGTGACCCCCTTCACTCCAGAGCCGACTCCACAAACTCTGAGCCCCCACTTTACCCACAGCCAGCAGGACTCCTCAACAGTGCATGACACACGACGACTAAATTTAACACTGAAGCGTCTCATCCAGAGATCTGTGACATGAGTCTGCTGTGGAGGGTCAATCTGTCCATCCACATTCAGATCATTAACACAGCGACTCCTAAGCACCAGCAGAGCCTGTTCATCGTCCCTGGGTGGGCTCGAACCACCAGCCTCTCGATTAACAGCCGAGCGCGCTGACCGATTGCGCCACAGAGACTCTGAGTCACCTGCTTTTCATGAAGAGTTTTCAGGCTAAATTCAGTGTGTGAGGTCCACACTGCACATTTGAGGGACCATGAAGGACAGAGGAGAGTCTGACTGTCATGGTGAAAGCCTTCAGCACTAGAACTGAAACAGCCCCACCATCTGAACCCCCCCAGACCAAACAGGCTTCATCAGAAACAGACACACCTCCTAGAACATCCAGAGATCATCAGTCTGATTAATAGAACATGACAAACAATCAAGAACATGTTATTGTTTGATCAGAAGCTGAAACAATGTTTCTATGTTTGTCTGTTCTGGTCTGAATGAAAGAGGAGGTTTTCTTGGTCATGTGACGTGGGTGAGAGTTCAACTAGAACTTCCTGATTCAACAGGATTTGAGTTTGTTGGGATTTTGTCAAAGACACCAACCAAACCTCTGAGTGGTGCAGATGTCTGCTGCCTCCTCAGAGCAGACTGGAGCTCAGCCTCACTCACCTGTGGGAGCCCCAGCAGAGCCACGGTGTGATGGAGTTTCAGTTTAGGATCCAAGATGCTGGGTTTCATTGGTGTTTTGTGTTTTTAGGCCTCCTGGCACCATCAATGGTAGAGCAGAGTGGCGCAGAGGAAGCGTGCTGGGCCCAGAGGTCGATGGATCGAAACCATCCTCTGCTAAAAGAAGAAAAATAAAATGAACCAGTGTCTTTAGAAATGTGTGTCTGTTAAAAAGAGGTTCATAAGGATTTTGTCTTCCTCCACAATCACCAACCATTGTGAGAGTTAACAACAGTCCACTTTCTGACTGAAGCAAAAGTAGACTTCAAAAGGTTTTTCTGATTCAACATAGCAGCTAAATTTCCATTTCCATTTCCTGAACAGGACAGGTTAAAAAAAAGGGAATGTCATGACTTCCTCTGTATGTTAGAATATGAACGACTAAAAATGTTCATGCCCAGTTTTAAGTTAGAATTAAACTGAAAATACAAAACTCTCCCCTCTTCAGTCCTGTCACTCAGTGTTGTAAACTGTTTCAAACAAATTCTACTGTTCAACAGTTCAAGTGTTTCTAATGAAGCTGAATGTTCTCCTCTACTTTCCTCAATTGGGTTTCTTTCATGTCCTCCTGAGATCAAAGACAGAATTCTAGGTACAAATAAAGACACTATCAAAGCCCTGATGACATCATCATCAATTCTGTCTTTGATCTGTGTCTGTCCAGCCTGTCCTGAGTGGATCCAACAGTTTCCCATGGGTGACTCTGTCGTGGTCTCTCTCTCCTGCTGTCTCCAACTCTCAGAGTGCTTCTACTGGTTTCTCCCCATCGTCCCTGTTGCTAGGCAGAGCACTGGTGAGGACTGAGGCCAGTGATGTCATCACCTCCAGCTGAGACCTGCCAGGTGGTCCTGCTTCATTCAACTCTGCTGCCTCTGCCACTGCCCTGACTGGTGAGGCTGACAGCAGGTTCTCTCTCATCTAAACTCTCTGTTTACAATGGAGGCTGAAATCCTTGTGATTGGTGGTTCAATCATCAGGTCTGTTGAACTCCCAGGTGCCATCACCTGCTGTCTTCCTGGTGCCAAAGTTGTGGACATTATTGAACGTCTCCAGGACTCATCGACCTCCACCCCTCCTGCAGGTTCTCCCTGTCTCTGTGGTGGTTCTCTCTGGTACTCCAGCTTCCTCCCAAAGTCCAAAGACATCAAGAGGGTAGTGGTTACCTGGACACTCTAAATGACTGTGAGTGTGAATGGTTGTCTGTCTGTGTGTGTTGGTCCTGGGATGGACTGGTGACCCATCAAGGGTGAACCCAGGGCTGGACTGGCCACCTGGCCGATGCACATCTTTGGGCCGGCCCATAACTGTCATAATTTGTTTTTCAAAAGTGTATAGTTTTTAATCGACCGTAACGGTATCGGAGACGCGAAACGCGGCCCATTGGTTGATTTTCTTGAAGGACATTGGGCTCGTCCAATGAAATCTCTCAGCTCTCTCTCTTTCTCTTAGTCAAGCCATGCTGCTGCAATGGAAGTGGAGGAGTCAGATCAGACAGTTGGAGACTATTTTAGTCGCCCTTCTTCCACACAGAGGACTGATTTTTTAAAGTTTCATCCTCAACAAGATTCCATAAACCCTGTTGTCCAGAGGCTCTTCATTAGAACGGACGGCACGACGTGGAAATGGCTGACTTATTGTGGTCAACGTCATGCTTTGTTTTGTTTTGTTTGCCCTGCTTTTAGCAAGCCCAGTGATCCAAGTGTCTTCATTAGAGGCCTGACAGACTGGAGGCATGTGCACCAAAGAGTAGAGGAGCATGAGAGAGGCATGGCACAGAGGCAGTGTGCTGAGGCCTATTTTTGAAACTGCTCCAGAGCAAGACTGGCCACCTCCTTGAGGGAAGACAGCTGACAGGACACCGTGAGCAGGTTAAGAAGCAGGGCTGGACTGGGACCAAAAAATGGCCCTGGCATTTCTCATCCCTGGCAGCCCTCCATGGTTATTTACACGATATGTGTAAGCACACGCCATACCAGAGGATGTATGCGCACATTTTGAAGTTTCAAAAATTAAAATAAAGTGCAGTATTCTACATGGAAGACAGTAACCATGTTAAAAGAGTGATACTCTTTCACTACTCAGAGACCTTCTTCTTCCACTACACGTTCCAACACCTGACGTCTCTTCTTCCCAGTCCAGCCCTGGAAAGAACGCGTCGAATTTTGGAAATTCGTCTGCTTTTCTTCTCCGGTGTCTCTCTTTTTCGGCTCCTCCTTTCTCCTTCCTCTTACTGGGCAACATTCTTCATGGCTTCTGACTGCAAGGCGGCCGCTGAGTGGTGGCACTACAACTGGATGGGTCTGTTTCTCATTTTAACACAAAAACAAACTAACCGCTGTTTCTGCGTTTTTACCAGAAATATATATTTTGAAATGCCTGCTCACACCGGCCCATCCGGCTACATCCACCAAACTTTACACACATAATATAATATAATATAATAATATAATACCCCTAAACACAAGCCCCAAAGCAGTAGTTGTTTTGTTTTTCTTCATAAAGGAGGTGCACAGTCATGACTACGATATCTCTGGCAACAAACTTGGAAGGGGCTTTGGGGTCTTGTGTTTCAGCTCTGTAACTTCTGGATGGCTGAAAATGTCAGAATCAGTCCTCTCACTGACATCAACCATTGGTGTGACTTTTGGTGGCTTCAGCTCAAATGAAACCAGGGAAGAGGGGCCAGACTTTGAGGAGCCCATTCGGGTTAGTGGATGCCCCGGGACCGTGCTTGGGCCCCTTAGCACCTAGATGGCTGAAATTCCCAGCACATGCTACTCTGGGGCATCACACTATGTGTGTAAAGTTTGGTGGATGTAGCCCAAGCAGAAACACCAGAACCCAGATTTGATCCTCAATTCTGCTCCAAAAGGCTCTCGGAGTGCAGAAGTCCCAGACCCTGATTTTGCCCAGTTTCACAAGGGGATAGTTTTTTCTCTTTGAACCTAGGAAGTTGAAATTTTAGTGTGTTGTTCTGTTCTCGAAGGATCGCATCTGTGGTGGTTTGACCCCCCTAAGTCCTTTCTGCTGTCCGTAAAGGGCGTGGCAAAGTCCAGTAAAGTCTTTAACTTAAGCATCATAACTGGTCAAAGTTGCTCCAAATGAGATGAGCTTTCTGGGAGGAGTTCACACCTCTGCCAGAAACCAATATTTAAAACTTTGAAGCCCCACCTCCTTCCTGAAGCCACTTCCTGTTTGGGAGGGGGTCCTAGAATTATTCCACCAGATTAGGATTTCATAAAGTTTCAGGTCTGTATCCACTGGAGAGGCCAATGAGAGCAAAAGAGCAACAGGGTCAAAGGTCAACAGGCCTCGTGTCTCAGCCAGGCCTCAAAGGGTTAAGTGAGCCTTTTGGAGCTCCTTTGAAAAAAGGCCTGTCACCAATCTTGTTCAGGACCAACATGAAGAAGGATCTTTGGAACATTTTCACATCTTTAAGACCGCCTTGACTCCTTTTTATAGCAGGAGTCACTGAACAGCACAAAGCTGCTATTGCAGCCATCAGGCCTCATTTCTGATCAGTTATTATTGTTGAAACAAAGCTGAATATCAATTATTGATTTTTATTGTCATCATTTTGAACACCTGATGAGAGAAACACAATAAAAACATTTGAAAAGGAAGGATCAGAGTGTTGTTGTACTGCAATACTACAGTACAGCACCAGAGACACTCAGTTATTGATTGCCTGAATGATTGATTTACCCAGAAGAGGAACAGCTTTGTTGGAGCAGTAAAAATACACACATCAGAACGACAAAGTTACACTGGAAAAGAAACTACATGACATTACCAGCACAACATCTGAAGAACAGTTAGGATCAATTTAACTGGCCAGATAGTTAGGATTTCTTTAATGATATCCTTGATGAACCCAGACATCAGAGTGGTTTGTTCCCCTCAATCATAAATCTGTAAATACAGCGTGAAGTGATGGAACTAAAAGGCCACCTCTGAGTGCAGGAGTGAGCCTCTGTGACGGATGTGACGTCAGCAGACCGCCATTAGTTTGAGTCATTGTTTATATTCTTAATGCTGATTGGTCGATCTATAATGGTGACAAATGGACTTCGTAGGTAGAATAAACATCCAGAAATTAAATGAATTTGTAGATTGTCTTATTAATCAAAAGATGAAGTATTAAAAATATTTGGTTTTTTTTCTCGGAGTGAGCGACAACTACCGGATTTTCTCACAGAAGAACGGGGGCCGACTTCCACGGAAGCAGATGTTTGTAATTCCTGGGGCACTAAAATCCATTTCATATTATTCTTTATTGAACAGCGAACATTATGGAAATAAAATTTATATTTCTCGCCAGAAATGTCCTTGAAATGCTTTTTAAAAATCAAACCTATCTTGAAATGACACTTGTCCGTAATGGCGTCCTTAGCAACCAACATAGCAACAGTAGAAATGTGACACTGTAACGACTCTCTTCCGAGAGGTGAAAGATTCATCGTAATAACGAACAAACCAAAGATTAAACACAAGAACTGAGCAAAGATTATGAAAACAAAATGCATATTTCTCTCTAGAAATGTCATCAGAATGCTTTATTAAATCAAAACTATCTTGGAAGAAGGCACTTTCCTCCGAAAATGACAGGAGCGGCGGCCATGTTTTTGTTTTGAGAGGCCCGCATGAAAGAGTCACATGAGGGAAGGGGGTATGGGGTCATGGGGGGGGGGGGGGGGCGATCCCCAGGTGACGTTGTTCAAGAGGCAGGGTTCACCCTGGACAGGTCACCAGTCCATCAGGAGAAATGAGGTGGTCGGTATCATGCAACCTAAAGTAAAACATTAGTCAGGTCAAATTCAGATTAAAGCAAGAGTCTCCAGATCAAAGTCAGAATTCCTGATGATGTCATCAGGGCTTTGACAGTAGCTAGAATTCTGTCTTTGATCTCAGGAGGACATGAAAGAAACACAATTTAGAAAAGTATATGAGACCACGGCAGCATGATGGTTTAGGGGTCAGCACTGTGGCCTCACAGCAAGAAGGTTCTGGGTTTGAGTCCAGGCTCGGGTGCAGAATCTGCATGTTCTCCCCGTGCATGCGTGGGTTCTCTCTGGGTACTCCGGCTTCTTCCGACCGTCCAAAGACATGTAATTTGGGATGAGGCTGATTGGACACTCTAAATTGACTGTAGATGTGAGTGTGAATGGTTTTGGTGACCTGTCCAGGGTGAACCCCGCCTCTGGCCTGTAGATGCTGGGATAGGCTCCAGCCCCCTCGACCATCAATGTAGGTCTTTTGTTAATTGCATGCCACATGAAATTATTAGTGGTCACTTTTCTAGCAACAGTCTCACAGTGGCAAGACAAGAACACTTCTACTTTTGATGATGACAGTTTGTTCAACACTAAACTTCATCCAGTACCATGTTGTCAAACACTGGAACCTCCACAGCACCTGAACAGGAACTTGAACCCTGGACCCTCACATTAAAAGTCTGATGCTCTACCGTCTGAGCTCCTCAGGCTCTTTCTACAGCATTGAGACAGGAACAGAAACACCTGTGAAGGTCAAACTGATGCTTTCTTGACTTGTTCAGTCCTCCATGTTGAAGTCCACCATGCTTTTGATTGGCTCTGATTCTCTGTGGCAAAATCCAACAAGAGGCTCCAAAAATGTCCTGAATGTCACAAGAATGCACAGGACAAGATGTTAGTTTCCTTCATGTCTGCAGTTCCTCCACTGGAAAGTAAAGTCAATGCTGCTCCTCTGCTGAAACCTGGGATCGGACCAGGGACCTTTAGATCTTCAGTCTAAGGCTCTCCCAACTGAGCTGGTTCAGTTCTGAGTGAGGGCCCTGCTTCTCTCATTTATAATCTCTTCCACTCTCACTGGACCTTAGAGAGGATTGGAGCTTCTGAAGTCCTGACACATTGAACAGTTCTCCAGGACCATTTTTGATGGATGTCTGGATCACACCAGCCTTTTTTGTTTGTCTTCTTGCACCACCGTGCCGCCCCTACTAGTCGTCTACATATCAGTGTTCTCAGTATTGCACGAACATTCACATCAGTATTGTGCTAATATTTTATTTCCTGGCTCTTCAATCCTCCTATTATGAAGTTGATTGCTTCAGCGACCAGGAGACGTTATCATTGGCAGCTAGTTTACTATTATTGTTGCTGCTGCTGTTGTTGGTTGTGTGTCTGTCTTCCATCCCCCTGTCCCTCTGTCTTTCTCTCTGCTTGTCTTTCACCCTCATTTTGTTCCCATCTTTTTGTCATTCTCTCCCTCCTTTCTCTCTGTCTTTTGTCTTTCCTTCTCTATATTTGTCTTCTGCTGTCTGTCCTGTCCTGCTCTCTTTCAACAACCAACCAGTCAAAGCAGACGTCCGGTTAAAAAAATATGATAAAAGAACTCTTGGTTTGATTTGGCTTGAGACATGAAGAAGATAGGATTGTTTTCCTTTCATTTTAGAAGCTTTTCCAGATTCATGAAAAGATCATCAATCAGAGCAGTATTTCAGACAGACTTCTGGTCCGTGAGGACGAGGAATCCAGCACAGATCCACAGAACTCCAACTGCCATCTTTGATGGTTCCTTTACAGTCTGTAGGGTGGAGAGATCCTCCTGAGTCTGGCTTGGAATGTTTGTCTGTGGATGTGTTGGCCCTGTGATGGACTGGTGACCTGTCCAGGGTGAACACGGCCTGTCGCCCAAAAGCTGCTGGGATAGGCTCCACCCCCTCATGACCCTGAACAGGATAAGCAGAAGACAATGGACAGAAGTCCTGACACATTGAACAGTTCTCCAGGACCATCTTTGATGAAGGTCTGGATCACACCAGCCTTTTTTGTTTGTCTTCTTCCAGTGTCCTCAACATTGTGTGAGCCAATAATTCCACATCTGTACCAGACACACCTCTGGTTGGTGGGTTGATGGATCTTTCTGTTCTAACAGTGTCTTTTATCTTGCTTTTATCTTTTCTATCTTTTCTTTGTATCTGCATTCTGTGGTGCACGGTGGCTCTGGAAGAGCGCTCTAACTTTTGTCACTGTACCCCCCCCCCCCATACAACGAAAATAAAAGATTCTGATTCTGAGTCTGACACACACACACACACACACACACACACACACACACACACACACACACACGTGTATCAACATGATGTTCCGAATGTTTCACTGTCTGTGGTTGTCCAGCTCTCCTTGTCTCTTCACTGTCATTGTCAGAACTCGGAGCAGTCTTCCTCTCCAGGTGATGTCTCTGAGTGATGATGATTGCTGTCTGTTCAACCAGCTTCATTTGTTGATATCTGAGAAGGACTGAAGACAGCAAAGTGTGCTGATTGGCCAACAACCCCTCACAGGTCAAAGGTCACTGCTCTGAGGCGGACCAGTTTACTGTAACAGTGGTGGCACCATCCACTGCTGGCGCTCTCTTCAGTGCTTCTTGTTTCTGCCCTTTGTGTGTGAGCTCCTAGAGCAGCTGGTCCGGCTCCTCCCCCTTTTCTTTTCTATTCCTCTAATTTATTTTTTTGATTTTCTGTTTTTGTAATTCATCATCGATCTCGGCTCACGGTCGCTACACTCTTGACCTCCTGTGAGCCTTGAAGAGAGAGAAGCCACCTTTGTGTTGGAGAAGAGCAGCTTAGTCCAGGCAGCCAGCAGCCTGAGACCAGAGGGTCGCCCATCAACGCGCTTCCCTTCTTCATCGAGCAAATCTCAGCGGGAGCCACGGTCGATGAGGTGGAGGCTTTGGAGGCCGTCCTCCCACCAGTTCGTTGGAGAGGCGTCGTACATCGATGGGAGAATCCAGCTGAGAACGTAAGCCGGTTACGTTGGTTTTCACCGATTCAGGCCTGGACTCCTGTCTCGCTGCCAAACTCCGCCTGACTCCGTAGAGCTGGTCAGCCTCCACTCAGTCCTCTTCATTTGGTTGGAGGTCACCATCGTTCATCCTACACACCTTTCCACCTGCCTCTTAGCCGTCTACTTGAAGCTCAGATAAATCCAGGCTAATTCATACCTGCTACTCAATATGGGCCTTAATTACTCTGCTGGAATTATCACTCTGTCTTAAGTGTTTTCTTAATTGTATTAAATCCTCTTTAATTTCCAAGAAGTCTTCCAACTCATTCATTCATGCAAGCCACTGATCCACAAGACCTCATTGATGAGCTTCAACCTGAGACTGAGTGTTTCTCGTTGGACGAGACACCCATTCAATGAGACTCATTGTCAGTCCATTGAAATCTACTGGTGTTCCTGGTGAGTTGATTTAACAACATGAGCTGACAGAATCTACGTTCAGGTAGGAACCACCACATCCAGGGGTCTGGACCTTTGAGCAGGCAGAGCCATCAAAGTAGCAGACTAAGCTAGCAGACATTAGCATTGAGAAGAAACTGATACCTGAGCCTACTTTTGGGTCTGGTCAAGTGATGACACAATAATACGAGATCATTGTCAGACTGACGCCTGCTCAACACTGACCAAACGCCACCCTATTGCATTATGGGAAATTTCTGCTTGGCTCGCGTCCATCAAAACACACAAAGAAATTTGTCCAGAATCAGTATTGACAGTGGATACAATTGAGTCCACACTGGTTTTTCATTCTGAGTCGGGTGCAGGTGTGGAACTTCAGACACAGTCTGTGTTTGTGTTGTTCATTCAGTGATTTTTCTTACAATTCCCAATCACAGCTGCAGAAAGTGAGAGGACAAGCAGGGATTTTCAAGATGAACGCCCAACGTGGGGCTTGAACCCACGACCCTGAGATTAAGAGTCTCATGCTCTTCATCAGACTCACAGTCACATGAGCCATCACATGATTGATGAATGACCACAAACACCTTCATCTTTGACAAAGAAGTCAAATAAAAGGTGAACCACAGATGAGACACCAGTGGTAAAAACACTAAAGTGCTGTCAAGGAGAAACAGGATACGAGCAAACACACACACAAGTTACAGAGAGAGAACTCTCCCAGAGGGAACCACTCAAAGGAGAACCTCGAGATCATCAGGCTGGATGACCTCATCAACATGAGAAAGGTGGATCAGTAGACTTTGATCCAACATTTGAAGATCAGTTTTGGTGGCTCCTCCATGTTGGAGGAAACCAGGCAATGTTGGACCCTCACAGGGAAGCTCCTTTGCCTCCTCTGCTGCCAGTTCAACCACTCACTCCCATCAGTGGAGAGCAGCTTCAACTGGTTTCCATTGTGGATGCACAGGAATGTGGAGAAAACATCCTTTGTCAGAAGTGGGATTCCAACCCACACCTCCAGGAGAGACTGCGACCTGAACGCAGCGCCTTAGACCGCTCAGCCATCCTGACAGACACTGAAAGGTGCAGACTTCAATATCAAATGAATTAATTCATTGACAAAGTAGAATTTTTTAAAATGTTAACATTAAACACACAGTCTGAGTTCATGACAGTAAGAAATTAATTTCATTTTTCTAAAGGACAAGAAATGAACCAGAACATTAGAACCACATTGATCAGTTTGTTACATGGGACACCTTCCAGACAGTGATGTAGTAAGAATTGCTAATGAACTCAAAATGATGTGAACAGAAATGGAGTGAAAGTTTCGAATAACCTCAAAGTGATGCTGACAGTAATGTAGTAAGAGTTGCTACGAACCTCAAAATAATGCAACAGTGATGTCGGAAGAATTGATAATGAACTCAAAATGATGCTAACAGTAATGTAGTGATAGTTGCTAATCAAGTCAGTGATGCTTACAGTAATGTAGTAAGTGTTTCGAACAACCTCAAAGTGATGCTGACAGTCATGTAGGAAGAGTTGCTACGAACCTCAAAATAATGCGACAGTGATGTCGGAAGAATTGCTAATGAACTCAAGATGATGCTAAAAGTAATGTAGTAAGAGTTTCAAACACCCTCAAAGTGATGCTGACAGTCATTTAGTAAGAGTTGCTAATGAACTCAATTCAATGCAACAGTGATGTCGTGAGAATTGCTCATTAACTCAAAATGATGCTAACAGTAATGTAGTGATAGTTGCTAAAAAACTCAAAGTGATGCTGACAGTAATGTAGTAAGAGTTGCTACGAACCTCAAAATAATGTGACAGTGATGTCAGAAGAATTGCTAATGATCTCAATATGATGCGACAGTGATTTAGTAAGAATTGCTAATGAACTCAAAATGATGCTAACAGTAATGGAGTGAACGTTTCGAATAACCTCAAAGTGATGCTAACAGTCATGTACTAAGAGTTGCTCCGAACCTCAAAATAATGCGACAGTAATGTCAGAAGAATTGCTAATGATCTCAAAATGATGCGACAGTGATGTAGTAAGAATTGCTAATGAACTCAAAATGATGCTAACAGTAATGGAGTGAAACTTTCGAATACCCTCAAAGTGATGCTAACAGTCATGTAGTAAGTGTTGCTACGAACCTTAAAATAATGCAACAATAATGTAGTAAGAGTTGCTACGAACCTCAAAATATTGCGACAGTGATGTTGGAAGAATTGCTAATGAACTCAAGATGATGCGACAGTGATGTAGAAAGAATTGCTAATGAACTCAAAATGATGCTAACAGTAATGGAGTGAAACTTTCGAATAACCTCAAAGTGATGCTCACAGTCATGTAGTAAGTGTTGCTACGAACCTCAAAATAATGCGACAGTAATGTAGTAAAAGTTGCTACGAACCTCAAAATATTGCGACAGTGATGTCGGAAGAATTGCTCATGAACGTAAAATGATGCTAACAGTAATGTAGTGGTAGTTGCTAATCAAGTCAGTGATGCTTACAGTAATGTAGTAAGTGTTTCGAACAACCTCAAAGTGATGCTGACAGTCATATAGTAAGAGTTGCTATGAACCTCAAAATAATGCGACAGTGATGTCGGAAGAACTGCTTAAGATCTAAAAATGATGCGACAGTGATGTCGGCAGAAATGCTAATGAACTTAAAATGATGCTAACAGTAATGTAGTGGTAGTTGCTAATCAAGTCAGTGATGCTTACAGTAATGTAGTAAGTGTTTCGAATAACCTCAAAGTGATGGCGACAGTCATGTAGGAAGAGTTGCTACGAACCTCAAAATAATGCGACAGTAATGTAGTAAGAGTTGCTACGAACCTCAAAATAATGCGACAGTGATGTCAGAAGAATTGCTAAAGATCTCAAAATGATGCGACAGTGATTTAGTAAGAATTGCTCATGAACTCAAAATGATGCTAACAGTAATGGAGTGAACGTTTCGAAAAACCTCAAAGTGATGCTGACAGTCTTGTACTAAGAGTTGCTACGGACCTCAAAATAATGCGACAGTGATGTCGGAGGAATTGCTAATGATCTCAAAATGATGCAACAGTGATGTAATAAGAATTGCTAATGAACTCAAAAAGATGCTAACAGTAATGGAGTGAAAGTTTCGAATAACCTCAAAGTGATGCTGACAGTCATGTAGTAAGAGTTGCTACAAACCTCAAAATAATGCGAAAGTAATGTCGTAAAAGTTGCTATGAACCTCAAAATATTGCGACAGTGATGTCGGAAGAATTGCTAATGAACTCAAGATGATGCTAACAGTAATGTAGTGGTAGTTGCTAATCAAGTCAGTGATGCTTACAGTAATGTAGTAAGTGTTTCGAACAACCTCAAAGTGATGCTGACAGTCATGTAGTAAGACTTGCTACGAACCTCAAAATAATGCGACAGTGATGTCGGAAGAATTGCTAATGATCTCAAAATGATGCGACAGTGATGTAGTAAGAATTGCTAATGAACTCAAAATGATGCTAAAAGTAATGGAGTGAAACTTTCGAATAACCTCAAAGTGATGCTTACAGTCATGTAGTAAGTGTTGCTATGAACCTCAAAATAATGCGACAGTAATGTAGAAAAAGTTGCTACGAACCTCAAAATATTGCGACAGTGATGTTGGAAGAATTGCTCATAAACTCAAAATGATGCTAACAGTAATGTAGTGATAGTTGCTAATCAACTCAGTGATGCTTACAGTAATGTAGTAAGTGTTTCGAATAACCTCAAAGTGATGCTGACAGTCATGTATTAAGACTTGCTACGAACCTCAAAATAACGCGACAGTAATGTAGTAAAAGTTGCTACGAACCTCAAAATATTGCGACAGTGATGTCGGAAGAATTGCTCATGAACTTAAAATGATGCGAAAGTAATGTAGTGGTAGTTGCTAATCAAGTCAGTGATGCTTACAGTAATGTAGTAAGTGTTTCGAATAACCTCAAAGTGATGCTGACAGTCATGTATTAAGACTTGCTACGAACCTCAAAATAATGCGACAGTAATGTAGTAAGAGTTGCTACGAACCTCAAAATAATGCGACAGTGATGTCAGAAGAATTGCGAAAGATCTCAAAATGATGCGACAGTGATGTAGTAAGAATTGCTAATGAACTCAAAATGATGCTAACAGTAATGGAGTGAAACTTTCGAATAACCTCAAAGTGATGCTTACAGTCATGTAGTAAGTGTTGCTACGAACCTCAAATAATGCGACAGTAATGTAGTAAATGTTGCTACGAACCTCAAAATATTGCGACAGTGATGTCGGAAGAATTGCTAATGAACTCAAAATGATGCTAACAGTAATGTAGTGATAGTTGCTAATCGACTCAGTGACGCTTACAGTTATGTAGTAAGTGTTTCGAATAACCTCAAAGTGATGCTGACAGTCATGTACTAAGAGTTGCTACGAACCTCAAAATAATGCGACAGAAATGTAGTAAAAGTTGCTACGAACCTCAAAATATTGCGACAGTGATGTCGGAAGAATTGCTCATGAACTTAAAATGATGCTAACAGTAATGTAGTGGTAGTTGCTAATCAAGTCAGTGATGCTTACAGTAATGTAGTAAGTGTTTCGAACAACCTCAAAGTGATGCTGACAGTCATATAGTAAGAGCTGCTACGAACCTCAAAATAATGCGACAGTGATGTCGGAAGAATTGCTTCAGATCTCAAAATGATGCGACAGTGATGTCGGCAGAAATGCTAATGAATTTAAAATGATGCAAACAGTAATGTAGTGGTAGTTGCTAATCAAGTCAGTGATGCTTACAGTAATGTAGTAAGTGTTTCAAATAACCTCAAAATGATGGTGACAGTCATGTAGGAAGAGTTGCTACGAACCTCAAAATAATGCGACAGTAATGTAGTAAGAGTTGCTACGAACCTCAAAATAATGCGACAGTGATGTCAGAAGAATTGCTAATGAACTCAAGATGATGCAAACAGTAATGTAGTGGTAGTTGCTAATCAAGTCAGTGATGCTTACAGTAATGTAGTAAGTGTTTCGAACAACCTCAAAGTGATGCTGACAGTCATGTAGTAAGACTTGCTACGAACCTCAAAATAATGCGACAGTGATGTCGGAAGAATTGCTAATGAACTCAAGATGATGCTAACAGTAATGTAGTAAGAGTTTCGAACACCCTCAAAGTGATGCTGACAGTCATTTAGTAAGAGTTGCTAATGAACTCAATTCAATGCTACAGTGATGTCGTGAGAATTGCTCATAAACTCAAAATGATGCTAACAGTAATGTAGTGATAGTTGCTAAAAAACTCAAAGTGATGCTGACAGTAATGTAGCAAGAGTTGCTCTGAACCTCAAAATAATGTGACAGTGATGTCAGAAGAATTGCTAATGATCTAAAAATGATGCAACAGTGATTTAGTAAGAATTGCGAATGAACTCAAAATGATGCTAACAGTAATGGAGTGAACGTTTCGAATAACCTCAAAGTGATGCTGACAGTCATGTACTAAGAGTTGCTACGAACCTCAAAATAATGCGACAGTAATGTAGTAAAAGTTGCTATGAACCTCAAAATATTGCGACAGTGATGTCGGAATAATTGCTCATGAACTTAAAATGATGCTAACAGTAATGTAGTGGTAGTTGCTAATCAAGTCAGTGATGCTTCCAGTAATGTAGTAAGTGTTTCGAACAACCTCAAAGTGATGCTGACAGTCATATAGTAAGAGTTGCTACGAACCTCAAAATAATGTGACAGTGATGTCGGAAGAATTGCTTAAGATCTCAAAATGATGCGACAGTGATGTCAGCAGAAATGCTAATGAACTTAAAATGATGCAAACAGTAATGTAGTGGTAGTTGCTAATCAAGTCAGTGATGCTTAAAGTAATGTAGTAAGTGTTTCGAATAACCTCAAAGTGATGGTGACAGTCATGTAGGAAGAGTTGCTACGAACCTCAAAATAATGCGACAGTAATGTAGTAAGAGTTGCTACGAACCTCAAAATAATGCGACAGTGATGTCAGAAGAATTGCTAAAGATCTCAAAATGATGCGACAGTGATTTAGTAAGAAATTCTCATGAACTCAAAATGATGCTAACAGTAATGGAGTGAACGTTTCGAATAACCTCAAAGTGATGCTGACAGTCATGTAGTAAGTGTTGCTACGAACCTTAAAATAATGCAACAACAATGTAGTAAGAGTTGCTACAAACCTCAAAATAATGCGAAAGTAATGTAGTAAAAGTTGCTACGAACCTCAAAATATTGCGACAGTGATGTCGGAATAATTGCTCATGAACTTAAAATGATGCTAACAGTAATGTAGTGGTAGTTGCTAATCAAGTCAGTGATGCTTACAGTAATGTAGTAAGTGTTTCGAATAACCTCAAAGTGATGGCGACAGTCATGTAGGAAGAGTTGCTACGAACCTCAAAATAATGCAACAGTAATGTAGTAAGAGTTGCTACGAACCTCAAAATAATGCAACAGTGATGTCAGAAGAATTGCTAATGAACTCAAAAAGATGATAACAGTAATGGAGTGAAAGTTTCGAATAACCTCAAAGTGATGCTGACAGTCATGTAGTAAGAGTTGCCACAAACCTCAAAATAATGCGAAAGTAATGTAGTAAAAGTTGCTACGATCCTCAAAATATTGCGACAGTGATGTCGGAAGAATTGCTCATGAACTCAAGATGATGCTAACAGTAATGTAGTGGTAGTTGCTAATCAAGTCAGTGATGCTTACAGTAATGTAGTAAGTGTTTCGAACAACCTCAAAGTGATGCTGACAGTCATGTAGTAAGAGTTGCCACGAAACTCAATAAAATGCGACAGTAATGTAGTAAAAGTTGCTACGAACCTCAAAATATTACAACAGTGATGTCGGAAGAATTGCTAATGAACTTAAAATGATGCTAACAGTAATGTAGTAAGTGTTTCGAATAACCTCAAAGTGATGGTGACAGTCATGTAGTAAGAGTTGCTACGAACCTCAAAATAATGCGACAGTGATGTCAGAAGAATTGCTAAAGATCTGAAAAAGATGCGACAGTGATGTAGTAAGAATTGCTAATGAACGCAAAATGATTCTAACAGTAATGGAGTGAAAGTTTCGAATAACCTCAAAGTGATGCTGATAGTCAAGTAGAAAGAATTGCTGCGAAACTCTAAATATTGCGACAGTGATGTCGGAAGAATTGCTAATGAACTAAAAATGATGCTAAAAGTAATGTAGTGATAGTTGCTAATCAACTCAGTGATGCTTACAGTAATGTAGTAAGTGTTTCGAAGAACCTCAAAGTGATGCTGACAGTCATATAGTAAGAGTTGCTACGAACTTCAAAATAATGCCACAGTGATGTCAGAAGAATTGCTAAAGATCTCAAAAATGCGACAGTGATTTAGTAAGAATTGCTAATGAACTCAAAATGATGCTAACAGTAATGCAGTGATCGTTTCGAATAACCTCAAAGTGATGCTGACAGTCATGTACTAAGAGTTCCTACAAACCTCAAAATAATGCGACAGTGATGTCAGAAGAATTGCTAATGATCTCAAAATGATGCGACATTGATGTCGTAAGAATTGCTAATGAACTCAAAATGATGCTAACAGTAATGGAGTAAGAGTTTCCAACAACCTCAAAGTGATGCTGACAGTCATTTAGTAAGAGTTGCTACGAACCTCAAAATAATGTGACAGCGATGTCAGAAGAATTGCTAATGATCTGAAAATGATGCGACAGTGATGTAGTAAGAATTGCTAATGAACTCAAAATGATGCTAACAGTAATGGAGTGAAAGTTTCGAATAACCTCAAAGTGATGCTGACAGTCATGTACTAAGAGTTGCTACGAACCTCAAAATAATGCGACAGTAATGTAGTAAGAGTTGTTACGAACCTCAAAATATTGCGACAGTGATGTCGGAAGAATTGCTAATGAACTCAAAATGATGCTAACAGTAATGTAGTGATAGTTGCTAATAAACTCAGTGATGCTTACAGTAATGTAGTAAGTGTTTTGAACAACCTCAAAGTGATGATGTGACAGTCATGTAGTAAGAGTGGCTTTGAACCTCAAAATAATGCGACAGTGATGTCAGAAGAATTGGTAATGATCTCAAACTGATGGGACAGTGATTTAGTAAGAATTGCTAATGAACTCAAAATGATGCTACAGTGATGTTGTGAGAATTGCTCATAAACTCAAAATGATGCTAACAGTAATGTAGTGATAGTTGCTAATAAACTCAGTGATGCTGACAGTAATGAAGTAAGAGTTGCTATGAACCTTAAAATAATGCAACAATAATGTAGTAAGAGTTGCTACGAACCTCAAAATAATGTGACAGTGATGTCAGAAGAATTGCTAATGATCTCAAAATGATTCGACAGTGATTTAGTAAGAATTGCTAATGAACTCAAAATGATGCTAACAGTAATGGAGTGAACGTTTCGAATAACCTCAAAGTGATGCTGACAGTCATGTACTAAGAGTTGCTACGAACCTCAAAATAATGCGACAGTAATGGAGTAAAAGTTGCTACGAACCTCAAAATATTGCGACAGTGATGTCGGAGGAATTGCGAATGAACTCAAAATGATGCTAACAGTAATGTAGTGATAGTTGCTAATAAACTCAGTGATGCTTACAGTAATGTAGTAAGAGTTGCTACGAACCTTAAAATAATGCAACAATAATGTAGTAAGAGTTGTTACGAACCTCAAAATAATGCGACAGTAATGTAGTAAAAGTTGCTACGAACCTCAAAATATTGCGACAGTGATGTCGGAAGAATTGCTAATGAACTCAAGATGATGCTAACAGTAATGGAGTGAAACTTTCGAATAACCTCAAAGTGATGCTGACAGTCATGTAGTAAGTATTGCTACGAACCTCAAAATAATGCGACAGTAATGTAGTAAAAGTTTCTTCGAACCTCAAAATATTGCGACAGTGATGTCGGAAGAATTGCTAATGAACTCAAGATGATGCTAACAGTAATGTAGTGATAGTTGCTAATAAACTCAGTGATGCTTACAGTAATGTAGTAAGAGTTTCGAACAACCTCAAAGTGATGCTGACAGTCATGTAGTAAGAGTTGCTACGAACCTGAAAATAATGCGACAGTGATGTCGGAAGAATTCCTAATGATCTCAAAATGATGCGACAGTGATGTAGTAAGAATTGCTAATGAACTCAAAATGATGCTAACAGTAATGGAGTGAACGTTTCGAATAACCTCAAAGTGATGCTGACAGTCATGTCGTAAGAGTTGCTACGAACCTCAAAATAATGCGACAGTGATGTCAAAAGAATTGCTAATGATCTCAAAATGATGCGACAGTGATGTAGTAAGAATTGCAAATGAACTCAAAATGATGCTAACAGTAATGGAGTGAAAGTTTCGAATAACCTCAAAGTGATGCTGACAGTCATGTCGTAAGTGTTGCTAAAAACCTCTAAATAATGCGACAGTAATGTAGTACAAGTTGCTTCGAACCTCAAAATATTGCGACAGTGATGTCGGAAGAATTGCTAATGAACTCAAGATGATGCTAAAAGTAATGTAGTGAGAGTTGCTAAGAAACTCAGTGATGCTTACAGTAATTTAGTGATACTTGCTAATAAAATCAAAGAGATGCTGACAGTAATGTAGTAAGAGTTGCTACGAACCTTAAAATAATGCGACAGTAATGTTGTAAAAGTTGCTTCGAACCTCAAAATATTGCGACAGTGATGTCGGAAGAATTGCTAATTAACTCAAAATGATGCTAACAGTAATGTAGTGAAAGTTGCTAATCAACTCAGTGATGCTTACAGTAATGTAGGAAGTGTTTCGAATAACCTCAAAATGATGCTAACAGTAATGTAGTGATAGTTGCTAATAAACTTAGTGATGCTGACAGTAATGTAGTAAGTGTTTCGAATAACCTCAAAGTGATGCTGACAGTCATGTAGTAAGAGTTTCTACGAACCTCAATATAATGCGACAGTAATGTCGTAAAAGTTGCTACGAACCTCAAAATATTGCGAGAGTGATGTCGGAAGAATTGCTAATGAACTCAAAATGATGCTAACAGTAATGTAGTGATAGTTACTAATCAACTCGGTGATGCTTACAGTAATGTAGTAAGTGTTTCGAATAACCTCAAAGTGATGGTGACAGTCATGTAGTAAGAGTTGCGACGAACCTCAAAATAATGCGACAGTGATGTCAGAAAATTGCTAAAGATTTCAAAATGATGCGACAGTGATTTAGTAAGAATTGCTCATGAACTCAAAATGATGCTAACAGTAATGGAGTGAACGTTTCGAATAACCTCAAAGTGATGCTGACAGTCTTGTACTAAGAGTTGCTATGAACCTCAAAAAAATGTGTCAGTGATGTCGGAAGAATTGCTAATGATCTCAAAATGATGCGACAGTGATGTATTAAGAATTGCTAATGAACTCAAAATGATGCTACAGTGATGTCGTGAGAATTGCTCATAAACTCAAATAATGCAAACACTAATGTAGTGATAGTTGCTAAAAAACTCAAAGTGATGCTAACAGTAATGTAGTAAGAGTTGCTACGAACCTTAAAATAATTCAACAATAATGTAGTAAGAGTTGCTACGAACCTCAAAAAAATGCGACAGTATTGTAGGAAAAGTTGCTAGGAACCTCAAAATATTGCGACAGTGATGTCGGAAGAAATGCTAATGAACTCAAAATGATGTTAACAGTAATGTAGTGATAGTTGCTAATCAACTCAGTGATGCTTACAGTAATGTAGTAAGTGTTTCGAATAACCTCAAAGTGATGCTTACAGTCATGTAGTAAGTGTTGCTACAAACCTCAAAATATTGCGACAGTGATGTCGGAAGAATTGCTAATGAACTCAAAATGATGCTAACAGTAATGGAGTGAAACTTTCGAACAACCTCAAAGTGATGCTGACAGTCATGTAGTAAGTGTTGCTACAAACCTCAAAATAATGCGACAGTAATGTAGTAAAAGTTGCTACGAACCTCAAAATATTGCGACAGTGATGTCGGAAGAATTGCTAATGAACTCAAGATGATGCTAACAGTAATGTAGTGATAGTTGCTAAGACACTCAGTAATGCTTACAGTAATGTAGGAAGAGTTTCGAACAACCTCAAAGTGATGCTGACAGTCATGTAGTTAGAATTGCTAATGAACTCAAAATGATCCTAACAGTGATGGAGTGAAAGTTTCGAATAACCTCAAAGTGATGCTGACAGTCATGTAGTAAGAGTTTCTACGAACCTCAAAATAATGCGACAGTGATGTCGGAAGAATTGCTAATGAACTCAAAATAATGCGACAGTGATGTCGTGAGAATTGCTCAACAACGCAAAATGATGCTAACAGTAATGTAGTGATAGTTGCTAATAAACTCAAAGCGATGCTGACAGTAATGTAGAAAGAGTTGCTAGGAACCTTAAAATAATGAAACAATAATGTAGTAAGAGTTGCTACGAACCTCAAAATAATGTGACAGTGATGTCGGAAGAATTGCTAATGATGTCAAAATGATGCGACAGTGATGTAGTTAGAATTGCTAATGAACTCAAGATGATGCTAACAGTAATGGAGTGAAACTTTCGAATAACCTCAAAGTGATGCTGACAGTCATGTAGTAAGTGTTGCTACGAACCTCAAAATAATGCGACAGTAATGTAGTAAAAGTTGCTACGAACCTCAAAATATTGCGACGGTGATGTCGGAAGAATTGCTAATGAACTCAAGATGATGCTAAAAGTAATTTAGTGATAGTTGCTAAGAAACTCAGTGATGCTGACAGTAATGTAGTAAGAGTTTCGAACAACCTCAAAGTGATGCTGACAGTCATTTAGTAAGAGTTGCTCATGAACTCAATTTAATGCTACAGTGATGTCGTGAGAATTGCTACACAACTCAAAATGATGCTAACAGTAATGTAGTGATAGCTGCTAATAAACTCAAAGTGATGCTGACAGTAATGTAGTAAGAGTTGCTACGAACCTTAAAATAATGCAACAATAATGTAGTAAGAGTTGCTACGAACCTCAAAATATTGTCACAGTGATGTCGGAAGAATTGCTAATGATCTCAAAATGATGCGACAGTGATGTAGTAAGAATTGCTAATGAACTCAAAATGATGCTAGCAGTAATGGAGTGAAAGTTTCGAATAACCTCAAAGTGATGCTGACAGTCATGTAGTAAGAGTTGCTACGAACCTCAAAATAATGCGACAGTGATGTCGGAAGAATTGCTAATGATCTCAAAATGACGCGACAGTGATGTAGTAAAAATTGCTAATGAACTAGAAGTGATGCTAACAGTAATGGAGTGAAACTTTCAAATAACCTCAAAGTGATACTTACAGTTATGTAGTAAGTGTTGCTACGAACCTCAAAATAATGCGACAGTAATGTAGTAAAAGTTGCTACGAACCTCAAAATATTGCGACAGTGATGTCGGAAGAATTGCTAATGAACTCAAAATGATACTAACAGTAATGTAGTGATAGTTGCTAATCAACTCAGTGATGCTTACAGTAATGTAGGAAGAGTTTCGAACAACCTCAAAGTGATGCTGACAGTCATTTAGTAAGAGTTGCTAATGAACTCAATTTAATGCTACAGTGATGTCGTGAGAATTGCTCATAAACTCAAAATGATGCGACAGTAATGTAGTGATAGTTGCTAATAAACTTCAAGTGATGCTGACAGTAATGTAGTAAGAGTTTCTACGAACCTCAAAATAATGTGACAGTGATGTCGGAAGAATTGCTAATGATGTCAAAATGGTGCGACAGTGATGTAGTAAAAGTTGCTACGGACCTCAAAATATTGCAACAGTGATGTCGGAAGAATTGCTAATGAACTCAAGATGATGCTAACAGTAATGTAGTGATAGTTGCTAAGAAACTAAGTGATGCTTCCAGTAATGTAGTAAGAGTTTCGAACAACCTCAAAGTGATGCTGACAGTAATTTAGTAAGAGTTGCTAATGAACTCAATTTAATGCTACAGTGATGTCGTGAGAATTGCTCAACAACTCAAAATGATGCTAACAGTAATGTAGTGATAGTTGCAAATAAACTCAAGGTGATGCTGACAGTAATGTAGTAAGAGTTGCTACGAACTTTAAAATAATGCAACAATAATGTAGTAAGAGTTGCTACGAACCTCAAAATATTGCGACAGTGATGTCGGAAGAATTGCTAATGATCTCAAAATGATGCGACAGTGATGTCGTGAGAATTGCTCAACAACTCAAAATGATGCTAACAGTAATGGAGTGATAGTTGCTAATAAACTCAAAGTGATGCTGAGAGTAATGTAGTAAGAGTTGCTACGAACCTCAAAATATTGCGACAGTGATGTCGGAAGAATTGCTAATGAACTCAAGATGATGCTAACAGTAATGGAGTGAAACTTTCAAATAACCTCAAAGTGATACTGACAGTCATGTAGTAAGTGTTGCTACAATCCTCAAAATAATGCGACAGTAATGTAGTAAAAGTTGCTACGAACCTCAAAATATTGCGACAGTAATGTCGGAAGAATTGCTAATGAACTCAAGATGATGCTAACAGTAATGTAGTGATTGTTGCTAAGAAACTCAGTGATGCTTACAGTAATGTAGAAAGTGTTTCGAACAACCTCAAAGTGATGCTGACAGTCATGTAGTAAGAGTTGCTACGAACCTCAAAATAATGCGACAGTGATGTCAGAAGAATTGCTAAAGATCTCAAAATGATGCGACAGTGATGTCAGAAGAATTGGTAATTATCTCAAAATGATGCTAAAAGTAATGGAGTGAACGTTTCGAATAACCTCAAAGTGATGCTGACAGTCATGTAGTAAGAGTTGCTACGAACCTCAAAAAAATGCGACAGTAATGTAGTAAAAGTTGCTACGAACCTCAAAATACTGCGACAGTGATGTCGGAAGAATTGCTAATGAACTCAAAATGATGCTAAACGTAATGTAGTGATAGTTGCTAATCAAGTCAGTAATGCTTTCAGTCATGTAGTAAGTGTTTCGAAGAACCTCAAAGTGATGCTGACAGTCTTGTAGTAAGAGTTGCTCCGAACCTCAAAATACTGCGACAGTGATGTCGGAAGAATTGCTAATGAACTCAAAATGATGCTAAAAGTAATGTAGTGAACGTTTCGAATAACCTTAAAGAGATGCTGAAGGTCATGTAGAAAGAGTTGCTACGAACATCAAAATAATGCGACAGTGATGTCAGAAGAATTGCTAATGATCTCAAAATGATGCGACAGTGATGTAGTAAGAATTGCTAATGAACTCAAAATGATCCTAACAGTAATGGAGTGAAAGTTTCGAATAACCTCAAAGTGATGCTCACAGTCATGTAGTAAGTGTTGCAACGAACCTCAAAATAATGCGACAGTAATGTAGTAAAAGTTGCTACGAACTTCAAAATATTGCGACAGTGATGTCGGAAGAATTTCTAATGAACTCAAGATGATGCTAACAGTATTGTAGTGATAGTTGCTAATGAACTCAATGATGCTTACAGTAATGTAGTAAGTGTTTCGAACAACCTCAAAGTGATGCTGACAGTAATGTAGTAAGAGTTGCTATGAACCTCAAAATAATGCGACAGTGATGTCTGAAGAATTGCTAAAGATCTCAAAATGATTCGACAGTGATTTAGTAAGAATTGCTAATGAACTCAAAATGATGCTAACAGTAATGGAGTGAAAGTTTCGAATAACCTCAAAGTGATGCTCACTGTCATGAAGTAAGTGTTTCTACGAACCTCAAAATATTGCGACAGTGATGTCAGAAGAATTGGTAATGATCTCAAACTGATGGGACAGTGATGTCGGAAGAATTGCTAATGAACTCAAGATGATCTAACAGTAATGTAGTGATAGTTGCTAATAAACTCAGTGATGCTTACTGTAATGTAGTAAGAGTTTCGAATAACCTCAAAGTGATGCTGACAGTCATGTAGTAAGAGTTGCTACGAACCTCAATTTAATGCTACTGTGATGTCTATGAATTGCTCATAAACTCAAAATGATGCTAACAGTAATGTAGTAAAAGTTGATATGAACCTCAAAATAATGCGACAGTGATGTCAGAAGAATTGCTAATGATCTCAAAATGATGCGACAGTGATGTAGTAAGTGTTTCGAACAACCTCAAAGTGATGCTGACAGTCATGTAGTAAGAGTTGCTACGAACCTCAATTTAATGCTACAGTGATGTCTATGAATTGCTAATAAACTCAAAATGATGCTAACAGTAATTTGTTGTGATAGTTGCTAATAAACTCAAAGTGATTCTGACAGTAATGTAGAAAGAGTTGCTACGAACCTTTAAATAATGCAACAGTAATGTAGTAAAAATTGATACGAACCTCAAAATAATGCGACAGTGATGTCAGAAGAATTGCTAATGATCTCAAAATGATGCGACAGTGATGTAGTAAGAATTGCTAATGAACTCAAAATGATGCTAACAGTAATGGAGTGAAAGTTTCGAATAACCTCAAACTGATGCTGACGGTCATGTAGTAAGAGTTGCTACGAACCTCAAAATAATGCGACAGTGATGTCGGAAGAATTGCTAATGAACTCAAAATGATGCTAACAGTAATGGAGTGAAAGTTTCGAATAACCTCAAAGTGATGCTGACAGTCATGTGGTTTGAGTTGCGAGTTAATTAAAAATGATGCTGACAGTGATGTCGTAAGAATTGCTAATGAACTCAAAGTGATGCTGACAGTAATGGAGTGATAGTTGCTAATCAACTCAGTGATGCTTACAGTCATGTAGTAAGAGTTGCTACGAACATCAAAATAATGCGACAGTGATGTCAGAAGAATTGCTAATGATCTCAAAATGATGCGACAGTGATGTAGTAAGAATTGCTAATGAACTCAAAATGATGCTAACAGTAATGGAGTGAAAGTTTCGAATAACCTCAAAGTGATGCTGACGGTGATGTAGTAAGAGTTGCTACGAACCTCAAAATAATGCGACAGTAATGTAGTAAAAGTTGCTACGAACCTAAAAATATTGCGACAGTGATGTCAGAAGATTTGCTAATGAACTCAAAATGATGCTAACAGTAATGTAGTGATAGTTGCGATAAACTCAGTGATGCTTACAGTAATGTAATAAGTGTTTCGAAAAACCTCAAAGTGACGCTGACAGTCATGTAGTAAGAGTTGCTACGAACCTCAAAATAAAACGACAGTGATGTCAAAAGAATTGATAATGATCTCAAACTGATGGGACAATGATGTTGTAAGAATTGCTAATGAACTCAAAATGATGCTAACAGTAATGTAGTGATAGTTGCTATAAACTCAAGTGATGCTGACAGTCATGTAGAAAGAGTTGCTACTAACCTCAATTTAATGCTACAGTGATGTCTATGAATTGCTAATAAACTCAAAATGATGCTAACAGTAATGTACTGATAGTTGCTAATAAACTCAAAGTGATGATGACAGTAATGTAGTAAGTGTTGCTACGAACCTTTAAATAATGCAACAGTAATGTAGTAAGAGTTGCTACGAACCTCAAAATAATGCGACAGTGATGTCAGAAGAATTGCTAATGATCTCAAAATGATGCGACAGTGATGTAGTAAGATTTGCTAATGAACTCAAAATGATGCTAATAGTAATGGAGTGAAAGTTTTGAATAACCTCAAAGTGATGCTGACGGTCATGTAGTAAGAGTTGCTACGAACCTCAAAATATTGCGACAGTGATGTCGGAACAATTGCGAATGAACTCAAAATGATGCTAACAGTAATGTAGTGATCGTTGCTAACAAACTCAGTGATGCTTACAGTAATGTAGTAAGTGTTTCGAACAACCTATAAGTGATGCTGACAGTCATGTAGTAAGAGTTGCTACTAACCTCAAAATGATGCTAACAGTTATGTAGTGATAGTTGCTAATGAACTCAAAGTGATGCTGACAGTAATGTCGTAAGTGTTTCGAACAACCTCAAAGTGATGCTGACAGTCATGTAGTAAGAGTTGCTACGAACCTTAAAATAATGCAACAGTAAAGTAGTAAGAGTTGCTTCGAACCTCAAAATAAAACGACAGTGATGTCAAAAGAATTGTTAATAATCTCAAACTGATGGGACAGTGATGTTGTAAGAATTGCAAATGAACTCAAAATGATGCTAACAGTAATGTAGTGATAGTTGCTATAAACTAAAGTGATGCTGACAGTCATGTAGTAAGAGTTGCTACGAACCTCAATTTAATGCTACAGTGATGTCTATGAATTGCTAATGAACTCAAAATGATGCTAACAGTAATGTAGAAAGACTGGCTACGAACCTTTAAATAATGCAACAGTAATGCAGTTAAAGTTGATACGAACCTCAAAATAATGCGACAGTGATGTCAGAAGAATTGCTAATGATCTCAAAATGATGCGACAGTGATGTAGTGATAGTTTCGAACAACCTCAAAGTGATGCTGACAGTCATGTAGCAAGAGTTGCTACGAACCGCAAAATATTGCGACAGTGATGTCGGAAGAATTGCTTATAAGCTCAAAATGAAGCTAACAGTAATGGAGTGAAAGTTTCGAATAACCTCAAAATGATGCTCTTGTGATGGATTTAGAGTTGCTAGAAACCTAAAAAATGATGTTACAGTAATATTGTAAGAGTTGCTACGAACCTCAAAATGATGCGACAGTGATTTAGTAAGAATTGCTAATGAACTCAAAATGATGCTAATGGTAATGTAGTGATAATTGCTAATAACCTCAAAGTGATGCTGACAGTTATGTAGTAAGAGTTGAAACTAGAACAACAAACTGTCCTCTGATGGTTGGACAGGTTGGTTTGGTCCGTCCTCTCACTCATCATTAAAGCCCTTATTACTCATCATTCATCCAATCTGACACTCACGTCTGCAGAGGGGAATCCCCAGCAGCCCGCGGCCCACATGGAGCAGTCTCGGCCAATCACGTGGGGCCTGCAGCGGCACCGACCACCAAATGGCTCGCAGGTGTCACTCTCAGCTCCAACCTCATGGCAGGCACAAGGCAGGGCGCCGTTGGTGAAGAGAGCCCAAGAGACACAGCTGAGCTGAGACAGAATGGAGACGAAGGACAGGAGGGACGACAGAGAAAAAGGAAACGTTAGCGAGACATTTTAGGAAAATTAGTTCAGTGGGGAAAAGGTTCTTAGCCAAACTTGCTAAATGGAAGGACAACAAAAAAACAAAGATCTTAACAAGAAAATTTGCACAAAATGAAACCCTGCAAGAGAAAGTAAATCAAGAACTAAATATTCTTGAGGCTCAGGTCTTTAGTTCCAATGCTTGTAAATGACATCTGAATGCATTCACAACCCAAATCTGAGCAGACAGAAGCGTCCCAGTCAGGCCCAGTTTAGTTCCTCTAGAACATTCAGGGATACAGAACAGGGACCAACTCAGGCTGAGAGACACCGACTTGACATGAAAGCTGTTGAGGCCACAGTTGCTGATGAAGTGGTCAGATTTCTCCAGTGGTTCTTGGTTCAGGGAGCTGGAGCTGGAGCTGCTCTCAGGCACCACCAGGACGTGATCCTGGAGAGACAGAAGGAAGAAGTCCAGGCCTGACAGAGGAGAAGGAGGCACAGAGTAGAAACAGCAGATACGTGTGGGGAAAGGGAGAGGGTATCAGTCCAGCAGAGGAGCAGGAAACCTACCACCACAGTGCTCTGCCTGCACGAACCTGCAGGTGAGGAGGACCTGGTGGTCCGGCACATCCAGAATGATCTGGTTTTCAGACACCGGCACGTTTCGGCAGCCGTAAGCGTGGGGACAGAAGGAGGCGTTGGCGTGGCCTGAAAGACACAAACAACCATCTCCATTTGAATGTTTCTCAAACAGCCGGAGCAGGAAAGCTAAGATGAATCAAAGATCCTCCACCCTGCCAGATCCGACCCTGGTAATGTAGACCTACACAGGGTGGGTGGGGTGGAGCGGCTGGTGGTGGTGGAGGATGAAGACGTATCTGCCCAAAGCCTGGACACGGTGGAGTCTACCGCAGCGTTCTGAGTAGAAGGATGAGAGCGATGTTCAATGGTACATGTTTTCTTTCCTGAACCGCCGATGTTTCCAATCACGAATCTCAGTCATGAGATTTGAACATCATGAAGGAGTTCAAAAGTGTCAAACTGGGCCGGTCTCCATTTTATGAGTCCGGAGACCGAGGATAAAACTACAAGTCCCTGGTTCAGATTTGACTCGTCTGAATCCAAACACAGCAGCGTTCTTCCACCAGGCCAGATTAGTTGATCATGATAACAAGATATCTTCATGCTACTACAACACACAAACTCATCACCAGAAAAGACTTCATGGTGGAACAACAAATCTCCTCCCAATGGGAAAAACATTGGGAGGAGAAACAAGAGCGCTGAGGGGACACAGGAGGAGCTACAGGGGGAGGGAAGGTGGATCAGAACCATTCTAACACCACCTGCATGGAGACTGAGGACTTCAACAGATGCAGATGTTGACCCAGAATAAATCTAAATATTCCAGATGTGTTAAATCAATCCAGCAGCAGTGGTGGGAGCGTCGTAAACTCACTCACTCAGCAGCCGTCAGCCTCCGTACCTGCACGGAGTCCAGCCTGATGTGGTCTCTGTTGTCTGCTCCCAGAGGTGGTCTGTCACCTCTGAACCAGGGGGCTCATCTCTCTGGTGGGAGGTCAGAGGAGGAGCTGCAGCGGGGGAGGCCAGGATGGGCTCCTGTAGGAGGAGCTCTGGCCCTCCTTCAGCACCAGCCAGTGGGAGGGAGTTTGGAAACGTGAGGGGACACAGGAGGAGCTTCAGGGGGAGGGAAGGTGGATCAGAACCGTTCTAACAAGAGCGCTGAGGGGACACAGGAGGAGCTACAGGGGGAGGGAAGGTGGATCAGAAACGTTCTAACAAGAGCATTGAGGGGACACAGGAGGAGCTACAGGGGGAGGGAAGGTGGATCAGAACCGTTCTAACAAGAGCACTGAGGGGACACAGGAGGAGCTACAGGGGGAGGGAAGGTGGATCAGAACCGTTCTAACAAGAGCGCTGAGGGGACACAGGAGGAGCTACAGGGGGGGGGGGAGGTGGATCAGAACCGTTCTAACAAGAGCGCTGAGGGGACACAGGAGGAGCTACAGGGGGAGGGAAGGTGGATCAGAACCGTTCTAACAAGAGCGCTGAGGGGACACAGGAGGAGCTACAGGGGGAGGGAAGGTGGATCAGAACCGTTCTAACAAGAGCGCTGTCCCACTAATGTTCCTCACCAGAATCCACCTGTCAGGGGGGAACCGTCCATGGGTGCTGATGCAGCGGACTGAAGGTTCAACGTAGTCCATGCTGAACTGGTCTTTAGGCACCAGGTGGTCTTTGTGCTAAAAACAGCAGAAAAAAAGAAAAAAAGGGGAGAATTTTAACAAAAGTATGCAAATGAGCTGAAGATCAAAATACAAAAAGTAAATCAAGGTTTTTTTTTCAAATGATTGTCAGCTATTTAGCTAAGAGAAGGACAAATGTCAATCAAGATGTCAGAATGGAACGATCCCACTGGCTTCTGGTCAAGGGAACCATGGAGATGCTAACTTCCTGTTGGACTATCAGGGTGTCTCATCCATGACATGCTAACTTCCTGTTGGACGATAAGTGTGTCTCATCCCTGACATGCTAACTTCCTGTTGGACTATCAGGGTGTCTCATCCCTGACATGCTAACTTACTGTTGGACGATAAGCGTGTCTCATCCCTGACATGCTAACTTCCTGTTGGACTATCAGGGTGTCTCATCCCTGACATGCTAACTTCCTGTTGGACGATCAGGGTGTCTCATCCCTGACATGCTAACTTCCTGTTGGACGATAAGCGTGTCTCATCCCCGACATGCTAACTTCCTGTTGGACGATAAGCGTGTCTCATCCCTGACATGCTAACTTCCTTTTGGACTATCAGGGTGTCTCATCCCTGACATGCTAACTTCCTGTTGGACTATAAAGCCTGATTTATGCTTCTGTGTCGAGTAGTATTCATACCTCCGCCGTAGCCTGAAACGCGCCTCCAAAAAATCCTGCTTACGCATCGCGTCGACGCGTGGTGACGTCAACGTCGAGGACTGTGATGGGTCCGCTCAGAACGTTATTTCCGGTTCAGTCGCAGCACAACACCGCCATTTTCAAAGTTTCTGTGGTGAAGGCTCCAAGAAAAAATGGACCAAGCTGAAGAAAGGATTATCGAGGAGGTGCTCAAGTACGACCACCTCTACAACGCCTCTTCGCGGCACAACAAAGACTGACAAATGGCCAACAATTGTTGTCTGTGACCGGAAGAAAACCAAGGAATCCGACAAGAGCCCCGTAAACAATACAAAGACAAAGCCACACCCCCTAGCGGCTTGGCGGTGAATTGCAGAGCAACGCGTTCCCTCGACGCAGAATAAACCAGGCTTTCCAGTCGCACCAGTTTTACGCCCCCGTGCCAGATAAGGACCCCCATCGGGCTGTGCCACTCTGGAGGGAGCGCGTCTCACAGTCAGTCAGCGGAACCATGCGGATCCGGGCCGGAGCTGTGGGAAGGAGCGCCAATTGTATCGGGTTGTTGTTTTCTGGACTGCAGCAGAACAGGAGCAGCCGGGACTGGAATGTAGAAGTAGGTTATCTTGAAGTTGAAGTTATGGTGAACGATATTGTGGTTCAACACTTTAATGAGCTTTAAGGCAAACATATTTCATGAGGAAACAACGCCGCAATTGGACGGATTTCAGCGGCACACAACAACGTATCCGATACACCTCATTGGAAACCTGGTGGTCTAAGACTAAGAAACACCAGTCACCATGAAGAAAGGAACTTTTAGCTGAGCACTCATGTTCTTTTCTGCAGGTTGAATGTGGCATTTGTTGGACTGAAGCGTCTCATCTCAACAAAAGCACCTCTTCAGTGCTGAGGCATGATGGGGCCAGGCATGAGAATGAAGTCCCAGATCCACCAGGATGAACTCAGGTATACAGCCACTCTCCAACTGACTCACAGTTGCTTCATTGATCATTAATTCCTATTCATTTCTTCTCTCCTTCATCTTTAACCATCCAGCTTCCAGGAAGCAGATGCTGGATGAGGCTCTGCTGAATTTCATCCTGAAGGACTGCCAGCCCCTCAGCACTGTTGAGAGGGAAGGGTTCAGGGAACTGGTTCAGGTCCTTGAGCCTCATATGTTTGCCAACCAGAAAGGTTTGTGTGGAAATGATCTAAAGCAGTCGTTGATATCTCCAGTTTATTTCATCTTGAATTTCAATGTATTGATTTACTCTGGGTGTCATTTTCAGACCATCAAACAAACGGTGGCCAAAAAGTACCAGGAGGAACGGGAAGGAGTGAAAAAGGAAGTCCAGCTGCCATGTGGACATCTGTGGACATGGAGGCTCCCTTGGCTCTGACCTGTCACTGCATTCGTGAGAATGAATGTGTTGGGAGTGCAAGACTTTCCACAAAGTCACCCTGCTGACAGTTTGGCCCCAGTCCAAAGAGGCATGATGGAGGACTGGGCCATCACCAACAAAGTGAAGTGTCTTTTGAGCGACGCAGCACCAAACATGACAGCATCCACTAGACAGCTCCAAATTCACCACTCAGTCTGCACTGCACATCGTCTGAATCTAGGAGTCAGAAAATCCTGTGATCAGATCCCCACTTCCATCATCAGACACAAAGCCAGGAACACTGTCACATCCTTCAGATCAGCACTACAGCCAAGGAGAAGCTGGCTCAGGTGCAGCAACAGATGGGAGGGCCAACCCTGAAACTCATCAGTGAGGTGCCAACACGCTGGAACAGCACACACAGCTGTCAGGGCTGCATGATGAGAGGGAACCAGTGTGGGAACCTCTGGCCTCTCTAAGACAGATTTGACTCCACTGACAGCTGAGGAGTTCACCACCATAGGAGAAGCACTTCTAGTAAACAGAGGTCATTCTAGTAGCCTGGTCCCTCTGTGGTTGAGCTATAATTTTAGGAAATATGGTCATTATTCAATGGTGACATCTCTCTGCTGAATAATGTAGAACTGAACGGATCCACTGGACCTTCTTTTTACAAACAGCAGCATGCAGCAGCTGTCCTGAGTGGAAAACTGCACATTTCTGTTGGTGAGAGTTAATCAAGCGATGGACTTTGTCTCTCAACAAAAGCTGTGTGGAAAAACCCTGCAGCTACGAGCGCTTCAGATTCTGAGAGTGATTCTTACGCCATTGGCTGGTTTAACCTGGCGTCTGACCGTGGAGGTGGCCGAGAGGAGCGTGACATGGCTGCACAGGTAAATCAACTAAAGCAGTGTTAGTCTTTGGCAGCAGGCCAGGCCGACAAATGCTAATGTCTCTGACTGACTGACTGATGAAGTTGGACCATTGGTCAGCCACAATGATGCATGACCACAAATAGTGGCCTGGGTCTTGATGGAGCTCACAAGACTGTTAGCATCATTTTGATGTCATGAGCAACTCTCACGACATCACTGTCAGCATCATTTTGAGATTAGTAGCAACTCTCATTACATCACTTTCGCATCATTTTGAGGTTCGTAGCAACTCTCACTACATGACTTGTCACCATCATTTTGAGGTTAGTAGCAACTCTCACCACATCACTGTAGCATCATTTCTTAGGTTCATAGCAACTCTCATTACATCACTTCAGCATCATTTCTTAGGTTCATAGCAACTCTCATTACATCACTGTCAGCATCATTTTCAGGTTTTTAGCAAGGATACTACATTACTGTCAGTATCCTTTTGAGGTTTTTAGCAACTCTCACTACATGACGGTCACCATCATTTATTAGGTTTGTAGCAACTCTCATTACATCACTGTAGCATCATTTTGAGGATAGTAGCAACTCTCACAACATCACTGGAGCCTCATTTTTAGGTTAGTAGCAACTCTCATTACATCACTGTTGCATCATTTTGAGGTTCGTCGAAACTCTCATTACATCACTGTCACCATCATTTTTAATTTAGTTGTAACTCTCACTACATTACTGTAGCATCATTTCTTAGGTTAGTAGCAACTCTCATTACATCAGTGGAGCATCATTTCTTAGGTTAGTAGCAACTCTCACCACATCACTTTAGCATCATTTTGAGGTCGGTAACAACTCTCACGACATCAATGTTAGCATCATTTTGAGGATTTTCGCAACTCACACTACATTACTGTCAGCATAATTTTTAGGTTCATTGCAACTCTCACGACATCACTGTCAGCATAATTTTAAGGTTAGTAGCAACTCTCACTACATTACTGAAGCATCATTTTGGAGGATAGGATCAACTCTAACGACATCACTGTAAGGATCATTTTTCGGTTAGTAGCAACTCTCACAACATCACCTTAGCATCATTTTGAGATTAGTAGCAACTATCACTACATCACTGTGGCATCATTTCTTAGGTTTGTAGCAACTCTCATTACATCTCTGTAGCATCATTTTGATGTTCGAAGCAACTCTCATTACATCACTGTCAGCATCATTTTCAGGTTTTTAGCAACTCTCACTACATTACTGTCAGCATCCTTTTGAGGTTTTTAGTAACTCTCACTACATGACTGTCACCATCATTTTGAGGTTTGTAGCAACTCTCACTTCATCACTTTCAGCATCATTTTGAGGATAGTAGCAACTCTTACGACATTACTGTAAGCATCATTTTTAGGTTAGTGGCAACTCTCACCACATCACTCTAGCATCATTTTGAGATTAGTAGCAACTCTCACAACATCACTGTAGCATCATTTTGAGGTTCGTAGAAACTCTGACGACATCACTGTAGCATCATTTTGAGATTAGTAGCAACTCTCACCATAGTACTTTAGCATCATTTTGAGGATAGTAGAAACTCTCACCATAGTACTTTAGCATCATTTTTAGGTTAGTAGCAACTCTCATTACATCACTGTAGCATCATTTTGAGGTTCAAAGAAACTCTCACGACATCACTGTCAGCATCATTTTAAGGTTAGCAGCAAGTCTCACTACATGACTGTCACCATCATTTTGAGGTTAGTAGCAACTCTCACCACATCACTGTAGCATCATTTCTTAGGTTAGTAGCAACTCTCATTACATCACTTTAGCATCATTTTGAGATTAGTAGCAACTCTCACCACATCACTGTAGCATCATTTCTTAGGTTAGTAGCAACTCTCATTACATCACTGTAGCATCATTTTGAGGTTCGTAGCAACTCTTACTACATCACTGGAGCATCATTTTGAGTTTTTTGAAACTATTACCACATCACTGTCACATCATTTTGAGATTTTTAGCAACTCTCACGAAATCACTGTAGCATCATTTGGAGGATAGTAGCAACTCTCATTACATGACTGTCAGCATCATTTTTAAAGGTTTTAAGCAACTCTTACTGCATCACTGGAGCATCATTTTGAGGTTTTTAGTCAACCTAATACATTACTGTAGCATCATTTTGAGGATCGTAGCAACTCTCACTACATCACTGTAGAATCATTTTGAGGTTCGTAGCAACTCTCACCACATTACTGTAGCATCATTTTGAGGTTTGTAGCAACTCTCACCACATCACTTTGGCATGATTTTGAGGTTCTTAACAACTCTCACTACATTACTGTCAGCATCATTTTGAGGTTTTAAGCAACTCTTACTGCATCACTGGAGCATCATTTTGAGGTCCGTAGCAACTCTCACTACATCACTGTAGCATCATTTGAGATTTTAAGCAACTCTCACTACATCACTGTAGCATCATTTGGAGGATAGAAGCAACTCTCACTATATCACTTTAGCATCATTTTGAGATTTTTAGCAACTCTCACCACATTACTGTCAGCATCATTTTGAGGTTCGTAGCAACTCTCACTAAATTACTGTTGCATCATTTTTAGGATTTTAGCAACTCTCACCACATCACTTCAGCATCATTTTGAAATTTTTTCGCAACTCTTACCACATTACTGTAGCATCATTTTGAGATTCGTAGCAACTCTCACTACATTATTGTCAGCATCATTTTGAGGTTTTTAGCAACTCTCACTACATCACTTTAGCATCATTTTTTAGATTAGTAGCAACTCTCACTATATCACTTTAGCATCATTTTGAGATTTTTAGCAACTCTCACCACATAACTGTCAGCATCATTTTGAGGTCTTTCACAACTCTTACCACATCACTGTCGCATCATTTTGAGATTTTAAGAAACTCTCACCACATCACTGTGGCATCATTTTGAGGTTTTAAGCAACTCTTACTGCATCACTGGAGCATCATTTTCAGGTCCGTAGCAACTCTCACTACATCACTGTAGCATCATTTTGAGGTTTTAAGCAACTCTCACTACATTACTGTTGCATCATTTTTAGGATTTTAGCAACTCTCACCACATCACTTCAGCATCATTTTGAGATTTTTCGCAACTCTTACCACATTACTGTAGCATCATTTTGAGATTCGTAGCAACTCTCACTACATCACTGTAGCATCATTTTGAGGTTTTAAGCAACTCTTACCACATTACTGTAGCATCATTTTCAGGTCCGTAGCAACTCTCACTACATCACTGTAGCATCATTTGGAGGATAGTAGCAACTCTCACCACATCACTGTCGCATCATTTTGAGATTTTAAGCAACTCTCACTACATGACTGTCAGCATCATTTTAAGGTTTTAAGCAACTCTTACTGCATCACTGGAGCATCATTTTGAGATTTGAAGCAACTCTCACTACACCACTTTAGCATCATTTTTTAGATTAGTAGAAACTCTCACTACATCACTGGAGCATCATTTTGAGGTTTTTAGCAACTCTCACCACATTACTTTCAGCATCATTTTGAGGTTTTTCGCAACTCTCACTACATCACTGTCACATCATTTTGAGATTTTAAGCAACTCTCACTACATCATTGTAGCATCATTTGAAGGATAGTAGCAACTCTCACCACATCACTGTCGCATCATTTTGAAATTTTAAGCAACTCTCACTACATGACTGTCAGCATCATTTTAAGGTTTTAAGCAACTCTTACCACATCACTTTAGCATCATTTTAAGATTAGTAGCAACTCTCACCCCTTCACTGTGGCATCATTTTAAGGTTTTAAGCAACTCTTACTACATCACTGGAGCATCATTTTGAGATTTGAAGCAACTCTCACCACATCACTTTAGCATCATTTCTTAGATTAGTAGCAACTCTCACTACATCACTGCAGCATCATTTTGAGGTTTTTAGCAACTCTTCCTACATCACTGTAGCATCATTTTGAGGATAGTAGCAAATCTCACGACATCACTGTAGCATCATTTGGAGGATAGTAGCAACTCTCATTACATGACTGTCAGCATCATTTTTAAAGGTTTCAAGCAACTCTTACTGCATCACTGGAGCATCATTTTGAGGTTTTTAGTCAACCTAATACATCACTGTAGCATCATTTTGAGGATCGTAGCAACTCTCACTACATCACTGTCACATCATTTTGAGATTTTTAGCAACTCTCACGACATCACTGTAGCATCATTTGGAGGATAGTAGCAACTCTCATTTCATGACTGTCAGCATCATTTTTAAAGGTTTCAAGCAACTCTTACTGCATCACTGGAGCATCATTTTGAGGTTTTTAGTCAACCTAATACATTACTGTAGCATCATTTTGAGGATCGTAGCAACTCTCACTACATCACTGTAGCATCATTTTGAGGTTTTTAGCAACCTAATACATTACTGTAGCATCATTTTGAGGATCGTAGCAACTCTCACTACATCACTGTAGAATCATTTTGAGGTTCGTAGCAACTCTCACCACATTACTGTAGCATCATTTTGAGGTTCGTAGCAACTCTCACCACATCACTGTAGCATCATTTCTTAAGTAAGTAGCCACTCTCATTACATCACTTTGGCATGATTTTGAAATTACGATCAACTCTCGCCACATCACTGTAGCATCATTTTGATGTCATGAGCAACTCTTACTACATCACTGTAGCATCATTTTGAGGTTCTTAGCAACTCTCATTACATCACATTAGCATCATTTTGAAATTCGTAGCTACTCACACTACATTACTCTCAGTATCATTTTGAGCTTTGTAGAAACTCTCACCACATCACTGTTGCATCATTTCTTTGGTAAATAGCAAACCTCATTATATGACTGAAGCATCATTTTGCGGTTCGTAGCAACTCTCACTACATCACTGTCGCATCATTTCTTAGGGAAGTCGCAACTCTCATTACACTGCTTTAGCATTATTTTGAAATTACTATCAACTCTCACCATATCACTGTAGCATCACTTCTTAGGTTTGTAGCAACTCTCATTACATCACTTTCAGCATCATTTTGAGGATAGTAGCAACTCTCACGACATCACTGTAGCATCATTTCTTAGGTTAGTAGCAACTCTCATTACATCACTGTAGCATCATTTTGAGGTTCGTAGCAACTCTCACAACATCACTTTCGCATCATTTTGAGGTTCGTAGCAACTCTCACTACATGACTTGTCACCATCATTTTGAGGTTAGTAGCAACTCTCACCACATCACTGTAGCATCATTTCTTAGGTTCATAGCAACTCTCATTACATCACTGTCAGCATCATTTTCAGGTTTTTAGCAAGGATACTACATTACTGTTAGTATCCTTTTGAGGTTTTTAGCAACTCTCACTACATGACGGTCACCATCATTTATTAGGTTTGTAGCAACTCTCATTACATCACTGTAGCATCATTTTGAGGATAGTAGCAACTCTCACGACATCACTGGAGCCTCATTTTTAGGTTAGTAGCAACTCTCATTACATCACTGTTGCATCATTTTGAGGTTCGTAGAAACTCTCACGACATCACTGTCAGCATCATTTTAAGGTTAGTAGCAAGTCTCACGACATGGCTGTCACCATCATTTTTAATTTAGTAGTAACTCTCACTACATTACTGTAGCATCATTTCTTAGGTTAGTAGCAACTCTCATTACATCAGTGGAGCATCATTTCTTAGGTTAGTAGCAACTCTCACCACATCACTTTAGCATCATTTTGAGGTCGGTAACAACTCTCACGACATCAATGTTAGCATCATTTTGAGGATTTTTGCAACTCACACTACATTACTCTCAGCATAATTTTTAGGTTCATTGCAACTCTCACAACATCACCTTAGCATCATTTTGAGATTAGTAGCAACTATCACTACATCACTGTGGCATCATTTCTTAGGTTTGTAGCAACTCTCATGACATCAGTGGAGCCTCATTTTGAAATAAGTAGCAACTCTCATTACATCACTGTTGCATCATTTCTTAGGTTTTTAGCAACTCTCATTACATCTCTGTAGCATCATTTTGATGTTCGAAGCAACTCTCTTTACATCACTGTCAGCATCATTTTCAGGTTTTTAGCAACTCTCACTACATTACTGTCAGCATCCTTTTGAGGTTTTTAGTAACTCTCACTACATGACTGTCACCATCATTTTGAGGTTTGTAGCAACTCTCACTTCATCACTTTCAGCATCATTTTGAGGATAGTAGCAACTCTCACGACATTACTGAAGCATCATTTTGGAGGATAGTAGCAACTCCAACGACATCACTGTAAGCATCATTTTTAGGTTAGTAGCAACTCTCACCACATCACTCTAGCATCATTTTGAGATTAGTAGCAACTCTCACCACATCACTCTAGCATCATTTTGAGGTCGGTAACAACTCTCACCACATCACTGGAGCATCATTTCTTAGGTACATAGCAACTCTCACAACATCACTTTAGCATCATTTTGAGATTAGTAGCAACTATCACCACATCACAGTGGCATCATTTCTTCGGTTTGTAGCAACTCTCATTACATCACTGTAGCATCATTTTGAGGTTCGTAGAAACTCTGACGACATCACTTTCAGCATCATTTTGAGATTAGTAGCAACTCTCACCATAGTACTTTAGCATCATTTTGAGGATAGTAGCAACTCTCACGACATTACTGGAGCCTCATTTTTAGGTTTTTAGCAACTATCACTACAACACTGTTAGCATCATTTCTTAGGTTTGTCGCAACTCTCATTACATCACTGTAGCATAATTTTGAGGTTCAAAGAAACTCTCACGACATCACTGTCAGCATCATTTTAAGGTTAGCATCAAGTCTCACTACATGACTGTCACCATCATTTTGAGGTTAGTAGCAACTCTCACCACATCACTGTAGCATCATTTCTTAGGTTAGTAGCAACTCTCATTACATCACTTTAGCATCATTTTGAGATTAGTAGCAACTCTCACCCCATCACTGTGGCATCATTCCTTAGGTTAGTAGTAACTCTCATTACATCACTGTCAGCATCATTTTGAGGTTTTTAGCAACTCTCACCACATCACTGTGGCATCATTTTAAGGTTTTAAGCAACTCTTACTGCATCACTGGAGCATCATTTTGAGATTTGAAGCAACTCTCACCACATCACTTTAGCATCATTTCTTAGATTAGTAGCAACTGTCACTACATCACTGCAGCATCATTTTGAGGTTTTTAGCAACTCTTCCGACATCACTTTTAGTTTTTTGAAACTACTACCACATCACTGTCACATCATTTTGAGATTTTTAGCAACTCTCACGAAATCACTGTAGCATCATTTGGAGGATAGTAGCAACTCTCATTACATGACTGTCAGCATCATTTTTAAAGGTTTTAAGCAACTCTCACTGCATCACTGGAGCATCATTTTGAGGTTTTTAGTCAACCTAATACATTACTGTAGCATCATTTTGAGGATCGTAGCAACTCTCACTACATCACTGTAGAATCATTTTGAGGTTCGTAGCAACTCTCACCACATTACTGTAGCATGATTTTGAGGTTCGTAGCAACTCTCACCACCACATCACTGTAGCATCATTTCTTAAGTAAGTAGCAACTCTCATTAAATCACTTTGGCATGATTTTGAGGTTCTTAACAACTCTCACTACATTACTGTCAGCATCATTTTGAGGTTTTAAGCAACTCTTACTGCATCACTGGAGGATCATTTTGAGGTCCGTAGCAACTCTCACTACATCACTGTAGCATCATTTGAGATTTTAAGCAACTCTCACTACATCACTGTAGCATCATTTGGAGGATAGAAGCAACTCTCACTATATCACTTTAGCATCATTTTGAGATTTTTAGCAACTCTCACCACATTACTGTCAGCATCATTTTGAGGTTCGGAGCAACTCTCACTACATTACTGTTGCATCATTTTTAGGATTTTAGCAACTCTCACCACATCACTTCAGCATCATTTTGAGATTTTTCGCAACTCTTACCACATTACTGTAGCATCATTTTGAGATTCGTAGCAACTCTCACTACATTACTGTCAGCATCATTTTGAGGTTCGTAGCAACTCTCACTACATCACTGTAGCATCATTTTTAGGTTCTTAGCAACTCTCACTACATGACTGTCAGACTCATTTTGAGGTTTTAAGCAACTCTTACTGCATCACTGGAGCATCAATCTTCAGGTCCGTAGCAACTCTCACTACATCACTGTAGCATCATTTGGAGGATAGTAGCAACTCTCACCACATCACTGTCGCATCATTTTGAGATTTTAAGCAACTCTCACTACATGACTGTCAGCATCATTTTAAGGTTTTAAGCAACTCTTACTGCATCACTGGAGCATCATTTTGAGATTTGAAGCAACTCTCACTACATCACTTTAGCATCATTTTTTAGATTAGTAGCAACTCTCACTACATCACTGGAGCATCATTTTGAGGTTTTTAGCAACTCTCACCACATTACTGTCAGCATCATTTTGAGGTTTTTAGCAACTCTCACTACATAACTGTCACATCATTTTGAGATTTTAAGCAACTCTCACTACATCATTGTTGCATCATTTGAAGGATAGTAGCAACTCTCACCACATCACTGTCGCATCATTTTGAGATTTTAAGCAACTCTCACTACATGACTGTCAGCATCATTTTAAGGTTTTAAGCAACTCTTACTGCATCACTTTAGCATCATTTTGAGATTAGTAGCAACTCTCACCCCATCACTGTGGCATCATTTTAAGGTTTTAAGCAACTCTTACTGCATCACTGGAGCATCATTTTGAGATTTGAAGCAACTCTTCCTACATCACTGTAGCATCATTTTGAGTTTTTTGAAACTATTACCACATCACTGTCACATCATTTTGAGATTTTTAGCAACTCTCACTACATCACTGTAGCATCATTTGAGATTTTAAGCAAATCTCACTACATCACTGTAGCATCATTTGGAGGATAGAAGCAACTCTCACTATATCACTTTAGCATCATTTTGAGATTTTTAGCAACTCTCACCACATTACTTTCAGCATCATTTTGAGATTTGAAGCTACTGTCACTGCATCACTTTTGCATCAATTCTTAGATGAGTAGCAACTCTCACTGTATCACTGTAGCATCATTTTGAGGTTTCTAGCAACTCTCACTACATCACTGTAGCATCATTTTGAGGGTCGTAGCAACTCTCACTACATTACTGACAGCATCATTTTGATTTTTTTTTCAACTCTCAACACATCACTTTAGCATCATTAAGAGGTTTTTAGCAACTCTTACCACATTACTGTCGCATCATTTGGAGGATAGTTGCAACTCTCACCACATCACTGGAGCATCATTTTGAGGTTCGTAGCAACTCTCACTATATCACTTTAGCATCATTTTGAGATTTTTAGCAACTCTCACCACATTACTGTCAGCATCATTTTGAGGTCTTTCGCAACTCTTACCACATCACTGTCGCATCATTTTGAGATTTTAAGAAACTCTCACCACATCACTGTAGCATCAATTTGAGGTTTTAAGCAACTCTTACTGCATCACTGGAGCATCATTTTCAGGTCCGGAGCAACTCTCACTACATCACTGTAGCATCATTTTGAGGTTTTAGCAACCTAATACATTACTGTAGCATCATTTTGAGGATCGTAGCAACTCTCACTACATCACTGTTGCATCATTTGAGATTTTAAGCAACTCTCACTACATCACTGTAGCATCATTTGGAGGATAGTAGCAACTCTCACCACATCACTGTAGCATCATTTTTAGGTTCTTAGCAACTCTCACTACATGACTGTCAGACTCATTTTGAGGTTTTAAGCAACTCTTACTGCATCACTGGAGCATCATTTTCAGGTCCGTAGCAACTCTCACTACATCACTGTAGCATCATTTGGAGGATAGTAGCAACTCTCACCACATCACTGTAGCATCATTTTGAGATTTTAAGCAACTCTCACTAAATGACTGTCAGCATCATTTTAAGGTTTTAAGCAACTCTTACTGCATCACTGGAGCATCATTTTGAGATTTGAAGCAACTCTCACTACATCACTTTAGCATCATTTTTTAGATTAGTAGCAACTCTCACTACATCACTGGAGCATCATTTTGAGGTTTTTAGCAACTCTCACCACATTACTGTCAGCATCATTTTGAGATTTGAAGCAACTCTCACTACATCACTTTAGCATCATTTCTTAGATGAGTAGCAACTCTCACTGTATCACTGTAGCATCATTAAGAGGTTTTTATCAACTCTCACTACATCACTGTAGCATCATTTTGAGGGTCGTAGCAACTCTCACTGCATTACTGACAGCATCATTTTGATTTTTTTTTCAATCTCAACACATCACTTTAGCATCATTTTGAGATTTTTAGCAACTCTTACCACATTACTGTCGCATCATTTGGAGGATAGTAGCAACTCTCACCACATCACTGGAGCATCATTTTGAGGTTCGTAGCAACTCTCACTATATCACTCTAGCATCATTTTGAGATTTTTAGCAACTCTCACCACATTACTGTCAGCATCATTTTGAGGTCTTTCGCAACTCTTACCACATTACTGTCGAATCATTTTGAGATTTTAAGAAACTCTCACCACATCACTGTAGCATCATTTTGAGGTTTTAAGCAACTCTTTCTGCATCACTGGAGCATCATTTTCAGGTCCATAGCAACTCTCACTACATCACTGTAGCATCATTTTGAGGTTTTAAGCAACTCTCACCACATTACTGTAGCATCATTTTGAGGTTCGTAGCAACTCTCACTACATTACTGTTGCATCATTTTTAGGATTTTAGCAACTCTCACCACATCACTTCAGCATCATTTTGAGATTTTTCGCAACTCTTAAAACATTACTGTAGCATCATTTTGAGATTCGTAGCAACTCTCACTACATTACTGTCAGCATCATTTTGAGGTTTTTAGCAACTCTCACTACATCACTGTAGCATCATTTTTAGGTTCTTAACAACTCTCACTACATGACTGTCAGACTCATTTTGAGGTTTTAAGCAACTCTTACTGCATCACTGGAGCATCATTTTCAGGTCCGTAGCAACTCTCACTACATCACTGTAGCATCATGTGGAGGATAGTAGCAACTCTCACCACATCACTGTAGCATCATTTTTTAGATTTTAAGCAACTCTCACTAAATGACTGTCAGCATCATTTTAAGGTTTTCAGCAACTCTTACTGATTCACTGGAGCATCATTTTGAGATTTGAAGCAACTCTCACTACATCACTTTAGCATCATTTTTTAGATTAGTAGCAACTCTCACTACATCACTGGAGCATCATTTTGAGGTTTTTAGCAACTCTCACCACATTACTGTCAGCATCATTTTGAGATTTGAAGCAACTCTCACTACATCACTTTAGCATCATTTCTTAGATGAGTAGCAACTCTCACTGTATCACTGTAGCATCATTAAGAGGTTTTTATCAACTCTCACTACATCACTGTAGCATCATTTTGAGGGTCGTAGCAACTCTCACTGCATTACTGACAGCATCATTTTGATTTTTTTTTTCAATCTCAACACATCACTTTAGCATCATTTTGAGATTTTTAGCAACTCTTACCACATTACTGTCGCATCATTTGGAGGATAGTAGCAACTCTCACCACATCACTGGAGCATCATTTTGAGGTTCGTAGCAACTCTCACTATATCACTCTAGCATCATTTTGAGATTTTTAGCAACTCTCACCACATTACTGTCAGCATCATTTTGAGGTCTTTCGCAACTCTTACCACATCACTGTCGAATCATTTTGAGATTTTAAGAAACTCTCACCACATAACTGTAGCATCATTTTGAGGTTTTAAGCAACTCTTTCTGCATCACTGGAGCATCATTTTCAGGTCCATAGCAACTCTCACTACATCACTGTAGCATCATTTTGAGGTTTTAAGCAACTCTCACCACATTACTGTAGCATCATTTTGAGGTTCGTAGCAACTCTCACTACATTACTGTTGCATCATTTTTAGGATTTTAGCAACTCTCACCACATCACTTCAGCATCATTTTTAAAATTTTTCGCAACTCTTACCACATTACTGTAGCATCATTTTGAGATTTGTAGCAACTCTCACCTCATTACTGTCAGCATCATTTTGAGGTTTTTAGCAACTCTCACTACATCACTGTAGCATCATTTTTAGGTTCTTAGCAACTCTCACTACATGACTGGAGCATCATTTTCAGGTCCGTAGCAACTCTCACTACATCACTGTAGCATCATTTGGAGGATAGTAGCAACTCTCACCACATCACTGTCACATCATTTTGAAATTTTAAGCAACTCTCACTACATGACTGTCAGCATCATTTTAAGGTTTTAAGCAACTCTTACTGCATCACTGGAGCATCATTTTGAGATTTGAAGCAACTCTCACTACATCACTTTAGCATCATTTTTTAGATTAGTAGCAACTCTCACTACATCACTGGAGCATCATTTTGAGGTTTTTAGCAACTCTCACCACATTACTGTCAGCATCATTTTGAGGTTTTTAGCAACTCTCACTACATCACTGTCAAATCATTTTGAGATTTTAAGCAACTCTCACTACATCATTGTAGCATCATTTGAAGGATAGTAGCAACTCTCACCACATCACTGTCGCATCATTTTGAGATTTTAAGCAACTCTCACTACATGACTGTCAGCATCATTTTAAGGTTTTAAGCAACTCTTACTGCATCACTTTAGCATCATTTTGAGATTAGTAGCAACTCTCACTACATCACTGCAGCATCATTTTGAGGTTTTTAGCAACACTTCCTACATCACTGTCAGCATCATTTTGAGGTTCGTAGCAACTCTTACTACATCACTGGAGCATCATTTTGAGTTTTTTGAAACTATTACCACATCACTGTCACATCATTTTGAGATTTTTAGCAACTCTCACGACATCACTGTAGCATCATTTGGAGGATAGTAGCAACTCTCACGACATGACTGTCAGCATCATTTTTAAAGGTTTTAAGCAACTCTTACTGCATCACTGGAGCATCATTTTGAGGTTTTTAGTCAACCTAATACATTACTGTAGCATCATTTTTAGGATCGTAGCAACTCTCACTACATCACTGTAGCATCATTTTGAGGTTTTTAGCAACCTAATACATCACTGTAGCATCATTTTGATGTCATGAGCAACTCTTACTACATCACTGTAGCATCATTTTGAGGTTATTAGCAACTCTCATTACATCACTTTAGCATCATTTTGAAATTCGTAGCAACTCACACTACATTACTCTCAGTATCATTTTGAGCTTTGTAGAAACTCTCACCACATCACTGTAGCATCATTTCTTTGGTAAATATCAAACCTCATTATATTACTGTAGCATCATTTTACGGTTCGTAGCAACTCTCACTACATCACTGTCGCATCATTTCTTAGGGAAGTCGCAACTCTCATTACACTGCTTTAGCATTATTTTGAAATTACTATCAACTCTCACCACATCACTGTAGCATCACTTCTTAGGTTTGTAGCAACTCTCATTACATCACTTTAGCATCATTTTGAGGATCGTAGCAACTCTCACGACATCACTGTCAGCATCATTTTCAGATTCGTAGCAACTCTCACTACATCACTGTAGCATCATTTTGAGGATAGTCGCAACTCTCACGACATCACTGTAGCATTATTTTTAGGTTCGTAGCAAATCTCACCTCATCACTGTAGCATCATTTCTTAGGTAAGTAGCAACTCTCACCACATCACTGTAGCATCATTTCTTAAGTTTGTAGCAGCTCTCATTACATCACTCTAGCATCATTTGGACATTTGTAGCAACTCTCATTACATCACTGGAGCATCATTTTGAGATTCGTAGCAACTCTCACTACATTACTGTAGCATCATTTTGTGTATCTTAGCAACTCTCACCACATCACTGTAGCATCATTTCTTAGGTAAGTAGCAACTCTCACTACATCACTGTAGCATCATTTCTTAGGAAAGTAGCAACTCTCATGACATCACTTTAGCGTGATTTTGAAATTACTATCAACTCTCACCACATCACTGTCAGCTTCATTTTGAGATTAGGATCAACTCTTACTACATCACTGCCACCTCATTTTAAGGATCGTAGCAACTCTCACCACATCACTGTCGCATCATTTTGAGATTTTAAGAAACTCTCACCACATCACTGTAGCATCATTTTCAGGTCCGTAGCAACTCTCACTACATCACTGTAGCATCATTTTTAGGATTTTAGCAACTCTCATTACATCACTGTAGCATCATTTTGAGATTTTTCGCAACTCTTACTACATTACTGTAGCATCATTTTGAGATTCGTAGCAACTCTCACTACATTACTGTCAGCATCATTTTGAGGTTTTTAGCAACTCTCACTACATCACTGTAGCATCATTTTTAGGTTCTTAGCAACTCTCACTACATGACTGTAGCATCATTTGGAGGATAGTAGCAACTCTCACCACATCACTGTCGCATCATTTTGAGATTTTAAGCAACTCTTACTGCATCACTGGAGCATCATTTTGAGATTTAAAGCAACTCTCACTACATCACTTTGGCATTATTTTTTAGATTAGTAGCAACTCTCACTACATCACTGGAGCATCATTTTGAGGTTTTTAGCAACTCTCACCACATTACTGTCAGCATCATTTTGAGGTTTTTAGCAACTCTCACTACATCACTGTCACATCATTTTGAGATTTTAAGCAACTCTCACTGCATCATTGTAGCATCATTTGAAGGATAGTAGCAACTCTCACCACATCACTGTCGCATTATTTTGAGATTTTAAGCAACTCTCACTACATGACTGTCAGCATCATTTTAAGGTTTTAAGCAACTCTTACTGCATCACTTTAGCATCATTTTGAGATTAGTAGCAACTCTCACCCCATCACTGTGGCATCATTTTAAGGTTTTAAGCAACTCTTACTGCATCACTGGAGCATCATTTTGAGATTTGAAGCAACTCGCACCACATCACTGTAGCATCATTTGGAGGATAGTAGCAACTCTTACTACATCACTGAAGCATCATTTTGAGGATAGTAGTAACTCTGACTACACCACTGTCGAATCATTTAAAGGTTCGTAGCAATTCTCACTACATTACTGTCAGCATCATTTTGAGGTTCGTAGAATTCTCACCACATCACTGTAGCATCATTTCTTAGGTCAGTAGCAACTCTCATTACATCACTTCAGCATCATTTTGAGGTTCATAGAAACTCTCATGACATCACTATCAGCATCATTTTGAGGTTCGTCGCAACTCTCACTACATTATTGTTGCATCATTTTGAGGTTTTTCGCAACTCTCACTACATCACTGTAGCATCATTTGTTTGGTTCGTGGCAATTCTTATTACATCACTGTAGCATCATTTGAGCATCGTAGCAACTCTGGCGACATTAGTGTTGCATCATCTTGCGGTTTTTAGCAACTCTCACGACATCACTGGAGCATCATTTCTTAGGTTAGTAGCAACTCTCATTACATCACTGTAGCATCATTTTGAGGTTCGTAGCAACTCTCACTACATCACTGTAGCATCAGTTTGAGGTTTTTAGCAACTGTCACAACATTACTGATAGCATCATTTTGAGATTTTTAGCAACTCTCACTTCATCACTATCAGCATCATTTTGAGGTTGGTAGCAACTCTCACTACATCACTGTAGCATCATTTTGAGGTTATTAGCAACTCTCATTTCATCACTTTAGCATCATTTTGAAATTCGTAGCAACTCACTACATTACTCTCAGTATCATTTTGAGCTTTGTAGAAACTCTCACCACATCACTGTAGCATCATTTCTTAGGTAAATAGCAAACCTCATTATATCACTGTAGCATCATTTTGCGGTTCGTAGCAACTCTCACTACATCACTGTAGCATCATTTCTTAGGGAAGTAGCAACTCTCATTACACTGCTTTAGCATTATTTTGAAATTACTATCAACTCTCACCACATCACTGTAGCATCACTTCTTAGGTTTTTAGCAACTCTCATTACATCACTTTAGCATCATTTTGAGGATCGTAGCAACTCTCACGACATCACTGTCAGCATCATTTTGAGATTCGTAGCAACTCTCACTACATCACTGTAGCATCATTTTGAGGTTCCTCGCAACTCTCACCACATCACTGTCGCATCATTTTGAGGATAGTCGCAACTCTCACGACATCACTGTAGCATTATTTTGAGGTTCGTAGCAAATCTCACCTCATCACTGTAGCATCATTTCTTCGGTAAGTAGCAACTCTCACCACATCACTGTAGCATCATTTTGAGGATAGTTGCAACTCTCACCACATCACTGTAGCATCATTTCTTAGGTAAGTAGCAACTCTCACCACATCACTGTAGCATCATTTCTTAGGTTAGTAGCAACTCTCATTACATCACTCTAGCATCATTTGGACATTTGTAGCAACTCTCACCACATCACTGTAGCATCATTTCTTAGGTAAATAGCATCCCTCAGTACGTCACTGTCGCATAATTATGAGGATAGTCGCAACTCTCGCGACATTACTGTAGCATCATTTTGGGATTCGTAGCAACTCTCACCACATCACTGTAGCATCATTTCTTAGGAAAGTAGCAACTCTCATTACATCACTTAAGCGTGATTTTGAAATTACTATCAACTCTCACCACATCACTGTAGCATCATTTTGAGCTTTGTAGCAACTCTCACTACATCACTGTCAGCATCATTTTAAGGTTTTAAGCAACTCTCACTACATCACTGTAGCATCATTTTGAGGTTCGTAGCAACTCTTACTACAAGACTGTCAGCATCACTTTGAGGTTATTCGAAACTTTCACTACATTACTGTCAGCATCACTTTGACTTTGTTAGCAACTATCACTACATTACTGTTAGCATCATTTTGAGTTTATTAGCAATCCTTAGAACATCACTGTAGCATCATTTTGAGTTCATTAGGAATTCTTACGACATTATTGTAATCATCATATTGAGGTTTTTCGCAACTCTCACAACATTACCATCAGCATCATTCTTTAATTAACAATTCTTCCTACATCACTGTAGCATCATTTTGAGTTTATTAGCAATCTTTACGACCTCACTGTAGCATCATTTTGAGGTTCGTAGCAACTATTACTACAATAATGTCAGTATTATTTTGACTTTATTAGCAATTCTTACGACATCACATTCGCATTATTTTGAGTTTTTTTAGCAACTCTTACTAGATTACCGTCAGCATCATTTTGAGTTCATTTGAAATTCTTAGAATATCACTGTCGCATTATTTTGAGGTTCGTAGCAACTCTTCCTTCATCACTGTAGCATCATTTTGAGGTTCGTAGCAACTCTCACTTCATGACCGTCAGCATCATTTTGAGTTCATTTGCAATTCTTCTGACATCACTGTCGCATCATTTTGAGTTCATTAGCAATTCTTACGACATCACTGTCGCATCATTTTGAGGTTATTAGCAACTATTGCTACATTACTGTCAGCATCACTGATTTTATTAGCAACTATCACCACGTTACTGTTAGCATCGTTTTGAGTTCAATAGCAATTCTTACGACATCACTGTCATCATCATTTTTAGGTTACTCGCAGCTCTAACCACATGACTGTCAGCATCACTTCGAGGTTATTCGAAACTTTCACTACATTACTGTTAGTATCATTTTGAGTTTATTAGCAATTCTTACGACATCACTGTCGCATCATTTTGAGATCATTATCAATTCTTACGACATCACTGTCGCATTATTTTGAGTTTCGTAGCAACTCTTACTACATGACTGTCAGCATTACTTTGAGGTTATTCGAAACTTTCACAACATTACTTTTAGCATCATTTTGAGTTCATTAGCAATTCTAATGCGGTTCGAGGCCACGCTGGTTCCCCGAGCGAGAAGGTGAGCCTTGAAAACGGCATCGGCCGAGCTTCCCGGGCTTTGGATACCCTTGTGAATTCCCCAAATGTGGGAATCTCAACTGCATAATTTCTGTCAGTGGGGGACTGCGTCCGCGCTCTCCCCTGTGATCGTGTGAAAAAACGAAAGAAAGAAAGAAAGGCCGACGACGGCGGCAACAACAACGGTGACTGCCTGTCCCGGCCAGTTGGCGGTCTCCTCTTATGCTGACCAGCCTGAGGAGACCGCGGAGGACGTAGCCTCGATGAGCTCCCAGTATCTCTCACACCTTCCAGCCCTAAATGAAGAGGGCAGGGTTTCTGCCACATTTAGTTGAGGGTCATGGTGTCCGACAAGCCCTGGGCTCAGGACAATACATCCACGGCTCGTCTTCGCAGTAAGTGGAATGATACCAGAGAATTCATGCATGGGAGGAGATCAACTTGGAAAACCCCGAGTCCAGGATGAGTCGCTGGCTTGTGGCTTTGAACACTGCTTTGTTTTACTTTGAGTCGCCCCACTAGCATAGCAGGGTGAAGGCACCGATTGCCTTTGCTTTGGATAGCAGTGGGGACAACCAGTGTGCCAGATGTAGTGTTTATGGCACTGCATTTTGTGTCGCCACCCAAAATGTTGCAGTTCCTGCCCACAGCCGCGGCCGGGATTGGCTGTACCGGGGGTGCTGGCTCTCACGTCGGGTGGCTGACAGGCATCGCTTCTCGGCCTTTTGGCTAAGATCAAGTGTAGTATCTGTTCTTATCAGTTTAATATCTGGTACGTTCCCTATCCGGGAACCATATATTAAATTGCTTTTTGGAACAGGGAGATGGAACGGGAGCTTGCTCCGTCCTTTCCACGCATCAACCTGGTGTTGCAGTATTTCCAGGAGTGGTGCAATGCCCCGCATTTCTTGTCGGAAATAAAACAAGCCTCCGCCAGGCACTCGCTCACCTGCTCCACCCAAAACCGGACCAGGGTTCTCCTCCTGCCCTGCAGCTTTTTCTCAACCTGCGGCCGCAATGGCCTTCCAGGAACAGTGCGGGCCCCTCCCCTTTTGTCAGGAGAAAATCCCGTGCTCTTCAGGCCAACTCTCGAGTGCTGCACATGAGGCCGGGGCTGGATTTCCGCCCGCGCTGCCGCTGGGCGTCAAGTTGTGGCTCCGTTTGCACTCCAGATAAGGATGGAGGTCCGCTGACGGCACTGCTCTCGGAGCCTTTCCCAAAAGGCTTTGGAATGCACTCTGAAAGACCTGAACCTTCAATGTGCGTGTTTTGCCCAGAGATGGGTTGTGAACTTGATGTTGAAATGTGAAACCCCAGCTTGCTGCCTTCAGTCTTTCGGAATTGGGCCGCTTGCGTTGACAGCTCTCATGGTCGCGACGCTCCATCCAAGGGTGAAAGCGGACGGAGATTGTTTTTTTTTACTGCGGGGCACGATGCGTGCGGTTAGAGGCCACGCTGGTGCCCCCAGCGAGAAGGTCAGCCTTGAAAACGGCATCGGTCGAGCTTCCCGGGCTTGGGATATCCGACATCTGGCATCGTTGTGAGAAACAAAGGGGGCTGCGCACGCAACAGATTGGCACAAGGTAGGAAAGATCAGGCGCTGTGTCGGCCTCCCTGCCTGTCAGTCAGAAGGCTGTGTCCCTGGAGCTCATGTCTGTTCCTAAGCTCAGCGAGTCATACTTACCTGGCAGGGGAGATACCATGATCAGCAAGGTGGTTCTCCCCGGGTGAGGCTCAGCCATTGCACTGGGGCTGTGCTGACCCTGGTGAATTCCCCAAATGTGGGAATCTCAACTGCATAATTTCTGTCAGTGGGGGACTGCGTCCGCGCTCTCCCCTGTGATCGTGTGAAAAAACGAAAGAAAGAAAGAAAGGCCGACGACGGCAGCAACAACAACGGTGACTGCCTGTCCCGGCCAGTTGGCAGTCTCCTCTTGTGCTGGCCAGCCTGAGGAGACCGCGGAGGACGTAGCCTCGATGAGCTCCCAGTATCTCTCACACCTTCCAGCCCTAAATGAAGAGGGCAGGGTTTCTGCCACATTTAGTTGAAGGTCATGGTATCTGACAAGCCCTGGGCTCAGGACAATACATCCACGGCTCGTCTTCGCAGTAAGTGGAATGATACCAGAGAATTCATGCGTGGGAGGAGATCAACTTGGAAAACCCGGACTCTCAATTCTTACGACATCACTGTCGCATCATTTTGAGATCATTAGCAATTCTTCTTACATCACTGTCGCATTATTTTTAGTTTCATAGCAACTCTTACTACATTACTGTGTCATTATTTTAAGGTTTGTAGCAACTCTTAATAAATTACTGTCAGCATCACTTTGAGTTTATTAGCAACTATCACTGCATTACTGTCAGCATCATTCTTGAATTCATTAACAATTCTTCCGGCATCACTGTTAGCATCATTTTGAGATCATTAGCAATTCTTACGACATCACTGTAGCATTATTTTGAGGTTAGTAGCAACTCTTACTACATGACTGTCAGCTTCACTTTGAGGTTATTCGAAACACTTACTACGTTACTGTAAGCATCACTGAGTTTATTAGCAACTATCACTACATGACTGTCAGCATCATTTTGAGTTTATTAGCAATTCTTATGACATCAGTGTAGCATCATTTTAACGTTAGTTTCAACTCTTCCTACATTACCGTCAGCATCATTCTTAGTTTTTTAGCATCTCTTACTACATCACTGTAGCATCATTTTGACTTCATTACCAACTCTTCTGACATCACTGTCGCATTATTTTGAGTTTAGTAGCAACTCTTACTACATGACTGTCAGCATCATTTTGAGGGAGTTCGAAACACTTACTACATTATTGTAAGTATCACTGAGTTTATTAGCAACTATCACTACATTACTGTTAGCATCATTTTGAGTTCATTAGCAATTCTTCTAAAATCACTGTCGCATTATTTTGAGGTTATTAGCAACTCTTAATACATTACTGTCCGCATCATTTTTAGGTTACTCGAAACTCTTACTACATGACTGTCAGCATCATTTTGAGGTTGTTCGAAACACTTACTACATGACTGTAAGCATCACTGAGTTTATTAGCAACTATCACTACATTACTGTTTGCATCGTTTTGAGTTTATTAGCAATTCTTACGACATCACTGTCGCATCATTTTGAGATCATTAGCAATTCTTCTGAAATCACTGTCGCATTACTTTGAGGTTAATCGAAACTCTAACCACATGACTGTCAGCATCACTTAGTTTATTAGCAACTATCACTACATTACTGTTAGCATCATTTTGAGTTCATCAGCAATGTGGGGCTTTGATTGGGAATTGTAAGAAAAATCACTGAATGAACAACACAAACACAGACTGTGTCTGAAATTCCACACCTGCACCCGACTCAGAATGAAAAACCAGTGTGGACTCAATTGTATCCACTGTCAATCCTGATTCTGGAGAAATTTCTTTGTGTGTTTTGATGGACGCGAGCCAAGCAGAAATTTCCCACAATGCAATAGGGCGGCGTTTGGTCAGTGTTGAGCAGGCGTCAGTCTGACAATGATGTCATATTATTGTGTCATCACCTGACCAGACCCAAAAGTAGGCTCAGGTATCAGTTTCTTCTCAATGCTAATGTCTGCTAGCTTAGTCTGCTACTTTGATGGCTCTGCCTGCTCAAAGGTCCAGACCCCTGGATGTGGTGGTTCCTACCTGAACGTAGATTCTGTCAGCTCATGTTGTTAAATCAACTCACCAGGAACACCAGTAGATTTCAATGGACTGACAATGAGTCTCATTGAATGGGTGTCTCGTCCAACGAGAAACAATCAGTCTCAGGTTGAAGCTCATCAATGAGTTCTTGTGGATCAGTGGCTTGCATGAATGAATGAGTTGGAAGACTTCTTGGAAATTAAAGAGGATTTAATACAATTAAGAAAACCCTTAAGACAGAGTGATAATTCCAGCAGAGTAATTAAGGCCCATATTGAGTAGCAGGTATGAATTAGCCTGGATTTATCTGAGCTTCAAGTAGACGGCTAAGAGGCAGGTGGAAAGGTGTGTAGGATGAACGATGGTGACCTCCAACCAAATGAAGAGGACTGAGTGGAGGCTGACCAGCTCTACGGAGTCAGGCGGAGTTTGGCAGCGAGACAGGAGTCCAGGCCTGAATCGGTGAAAACCAACGTAACCGGCTGACGTTCTCAGCTGGATTCTCCCATCGATGTACGACGCCTCTCCAACGAACTGGTGGGAGGACGGCCTCCAAAGCCTCCACCTCGTCGACCGTGGCTCCCGCTGAGATTCGCTCGATGAAGAAGGGAAGCGCGTTGATGGGCGACCCTCTGGTCTCAGGCTGCTGGCTGCCTGGACTAAGCTGCTCTTCTCCAACACAAAGGTGGCTTCTCTCTCTTCAAGGCTCACAGGAGGTCAAGAGTGTAGCGACCGTGAGCCGAGATCGATGATGAATTACAAAAACAGAAAATCAAAAAAATAAATTTGTGGAATAGAAAAGAAAAGGGGAGGAGCCGGACCAGCTGCTCTAGGAGCTCACACACAAAGGGCAGAAACAAGAAGCACTGAAGAGAGCGCCAGCAGTGGATGGTGCCACCACTGTTACAGTAAACTGGTCCGCCTCAGAGCAGTGACCTTTGACCTGTGAGGGGTTGTTGGCCAATCAGCACACTTTGCTGTCTTCAGTCCTTCTCAGATATCAACAAATGAAGCTGGTTGAACAGACAGCAATCATCATCACTCAGAGACATCACCTGGAGAGGAAGACTGCTCCGAGTTCTGACAATGACAGTGAAGAGACAAGGAGAGCTGGACAACCACAGACAGTGAAACATTCGGAACATCATGTTGATACACGCGTGTGTGTGTGTGTGTGTGTGTGTGTGTGTGTGTGTGTGTGTGTGTGTTCGTGTGTGTCAGAATCGGAATCAGAATCTTTTATTTTCGTTGTACGGGGGGGGGGGGGTACAATGACAATAGTGAGATAGAGCGCTCTTCCAGAGCCACTGTGCACCACAGAATGCAGATACAAAGAAAAGATAGAAAAGATAAAAGCAAGATAAAAGACACTGTTAGAACAGAAAGATCCATCAACCCACCAACCAGAGGTGTGTCTGGTACAGATGTGGAATTATTGGCTCACACAATGTTGAGGCAACTGGAAGAAGTCAAACAAAAAAGGCTGGTGTGATCCAGACCTTCATCAAAAATGGTGCTGGAGAACTGTTCAATGTGTCAGGACTTCAGAAGCTCCAATCCTCTCTAAGGTCCAGTGAGAGTGGAAGAGATTATAAATGAGAGAAGCAGGGCCCTCACTCAGAACTGAACCAGCTCAGTTGGGAGAGCCTTAGACTGAAGATCTAAAGGTCCCTGGTCCGATCCCAGGTTTCAGCAGAGGAGCAGCATTGACTTTACTTTCCAGTGGAGGAACTGCAGACATGAAGGAAACTAACATCTTGTCCTGTGCATTCTTGTGACATTCAGGACATTTTGGAGCCTCTTGTTGGATTTTGCCACAGAGAATCAGAGCCAATCAAAAGCATGGTGGACTTCAACATGGAGGACTGAACAAGTCAAGAAAGCATCAGTTTGACCTTCACAGGTGTTTCTGTTCCTGTCTCAATGCTGTAGAAAGAGCCTGAGGAGCTCAGACGGTAGAGCATCAGACTTTTAATGTGAGGGTCCAGGGTTCAAGTCCCTGTTCAGGTGCTGTGGAGGTTCCAGTGTTTGACAACATGGTACTAGATGAAGTTTAGTGTTGAACAAACTGTCATCATCAAAAGTAGAAGTGTTCTTGTCTTGCCACTGTGAGACAGTCGCTAGAAAAGTGACCAACAATAATTTCATGTGGCATGAAATTAACAAAAGACCTACATTGATGGTCGAGGGGGCTGGAGCCTATCCCAGCATCTATGGGCCAGAGGCGGGGTTCACCCTGGACAGGTCACCAGTCCATCACAGGGTCAGCATACAGAGACGAACAACCATTCACACTCACATTCATACCTACGGTCAATTTAGAGTGTCCAATCAGCCTCGTCCCCAATTACATGTCTTTGGACGGTGGGAAGAAGCTGGAGTACCTGGAAAGAACCCATGCATTCATGGGGAGAACATGCAGGCTCTACACAGAAAGATTCCCCACCCGAGCCTGGACTCAAACCCAGAACCTTCTTGCTGTGAGGCCACAGTGCTCACCACTGCACCATCATGCTGCCATGCTCTCTTCTACTTTCCTCAATTGTCTTTCTTTCATGTCCTCCTGAGATCAAAGACAGAATTCTAGCTACTGTCAAAGCCCTGATGACATCATCATTCATATCTGACCATTACAGCTCACTACATTAGCGACTGGATCCTCGCATGCCATGTTCTTCAAACCAGAGCCGTGGAAACCAGCCACACAGTGAGAAAACTCAGCAGCAAATATTGTCCGCGCTGCGGAGATGACTGGCTTGTTGCACATTGGTTGCTTTGCACACCTTCTTAATTTAAGTCCCTACAGCTGCACGCTTGCTCGGCAGAGTCAGACGCATCGCTGCATTTTTTCATCGTAGCTCTACGGCGAGCCGCATCCTCAGTGAGAAGCAAAGGGTGCTGGAGCTTCCTGAGCACAAGATGGTGATTGACGTGGTGACACGTTGGAATAGCTCACTGGAGATCCTGGACCGTTTCCTCCAGCAGCAACCAGCCATCTCAGCAGCTCTGCTGTCACCTGAAGTACGCAGAAACGAGAAAGATGTCTGCACGTTGACAGAAGTGGACGTAAGAGTAGCAGAGGAAATAGTCTCTGAGAATCCAGCTTGAACCCACACCCTCCTTGTCCTTCAAAAACCCAAACAGAGACCATCAGTCTCCCTCCAATCCTGTACTTGGTTCAATGTTGCTGTTCCATTTTGCAGCAACAGGTGTCGCTGTGATACCAGGTTCAGTTCAAGATTCCCAACTCCAGCTCATGTTGGGGACCTCAGTGGCAGGGCTTATACAAAAAGAGTCAACACGTTCATTTGTATAACAGAAAATTTCAATGATGTGGTGGCATTTTCTTTTTTTGTGCTGTCTGATTTTCTAAATATCAGGTTTAGATCCTCAAATTAACACTGGGACACCAAAAGAGAACACAGTAATTCTCCAGTGCTCTGGTGTTGTTGTGTTCTTCTCAGCTCCATCATGAAGACCTGCTGGCACTGGGCGCTGGTGGAAGTTTGCAGCTCTCACTGGAAAGTCCTGAGGCTCCTCCCACTCTGAAGCAGGCAGTTGCTCCCAGCCAGCCCACACTTTCACTCTCTGGTGTAGGAGTGAAGAACAAAATCAGAATCAAGAACCATCACTCTTTCATTGGGGCTCCTTTCTCCTTGTTCTGATCCAGAAACTCAACAGCTTCTATCATTGATTTGACAGGAAATGTTGATGACACTCTGGGATTTTTGTTCTCCTGCTGTCACTGTCAAGTGCAGCTTAACATGAGAGGTAGCAGGATCATTCATGTGTTCATCTTTCCAGCAGACAAGGAGGGAACCTGGGAGGACTTCAGTGACTTTGATCACTGGTTCTCACTTCAGGTGTGAAAGCTTTTGTTTATGAAGTTTGAACTGAGCCAGGAGTTGAACCTAGAATCTTCTGATCCGAAGTCAGACGCATTATCCATTGCGCCACCAGCCCTACAGAGGGGAGTGGCTTCAACAAACTCCTCATCATTTCCACCTCCAGGAGTGAAGCCTCCCGTGACCCAAGAGGCTCCAACTGGCAGAGCTCTCACTCATTTCTCCACCACCTCGCTAACCTGAGCTGGAGCATCTGAGAACCAAACAGTGACCCCCTTCATTCCAGAGCTCCCACCACTTTAACCACAGCCGGCCGGCCTCCTCCACACTGCTACTAAAACTGAAGACTGAAGCGTCTCATCAAGAGATCTGTCACAGGCGTCTGCTGTGGAGGGTCAGTCTGTCCGTCCACATTCAGATCATTGATGCAGCGACTCTGCTAGGATCAAACTACTCAGGATGAAACAGACCAATGTTGACATCAAGTAGCAACTCAGCAGCTGATCAACAGAGTCCTCAGCACCAGTAGAGCCTGGTCCTGGTCCCTGGGGGGCTCCAACCACCAGCCTCTCTGTTAACAGCCGAGCGCCACAGAGACTCACATTCACACTCACATTCATACCTACAGTCAATTTAGAGTATCAATCAGCCTCGTCCCAAATTACATGTCTTTGGACGGTGGGAAGAAGCCGGAGTACCAGAGAGAACCCACACATGGACGGGGAGGCAAGGCAATTTTCTTTGTAGAGCCCGTTTTCACAAACAGTTTGTCTCAAAGGGCTTCATGGCATCATAACAACATCCTCTGCCCTTAGACCCTCACATCGACTGAGGAAAAACTCCATAGAAAACCCTTTTAACAGGAAAAAATCTGAGAAACCTCAGGGTGAGCAACAGAGGAGGATCCCTCACCCAGGACAGACAGACGTGCAGTAGATGTTGTTACAGACAAGAAAACAGTTTACAATGCAGAATGTGAGAAACACGGAAATGTTAATAACAGCTGAAGAAGGAAGCTTCTGGTAGGGGAGGCAGGGAGAGCAAGCCAGCTTGATGGGGGACTGGATGGCAGACTGGTTCATGGAAGGGGAGCGCAGGCTGGTGTAACAGTAGGGAATAAGAGGGGGGGGGGCGATGCAGGCGGCGGTTGGGGCTCTGGTGGATCTGTGGAAAAACAGAGAGACTGCGAGACACCAAGGCCAAACTACAAAGTGCAACAAGTAATGGTGATGACAGTTCCAAAAATGTGCAGGGAGGAGAGGAGGAGAGAGGAGGGAAGGGCTCCATGTAACCTGATGTGTCCCCCAGCAGTCTCAGCCTGTAGCAGCATAGAGGAGGGGAGAACATGCAGGCTCTACACAGAAAGATTCTGCACCCGAGCCTGGACTCAAACCCAGAACCTTCTTGCTGTGAGGCCACAGTGCTCACCACTGCACCATCATGCAGCCATGCTCTCTTCTACTTTTCTCAATTGTGTTTTTTTTCATGTCCTCCTGAGCTCAAAGACAGAATTCTAGTTACTGTCAAAGCCCTGATGACATCATCAGGAATTCTGACTTTGATCTGGAGACTCTTGCTTTAATCTGAATTTGATCCGGCTAATGTTTTAGTTTAGGTTGCATGATACCGACCACCTCATTTCTCCTGATGGACTGGTGACCTGTCCAGGGTGAACCCTGCCTCTTGAACAATGTCTCCTGGGATCCCCCCCCCCCCCCCGTGACCCTGAAAGGACAAGAATAGAAAGTGGATGGAGGGATGGACTCAACACTGAAATCAGCTGATCTGATCCACATTCCAATGTTTCCTGTCCCTCTTTAGGAGTCAATGAGAATAGTAGTGTATATAATAATGTATATCCAACCTTGTAGTATCTTTCCAAAACTTTTAGTATTTCTTCTTGTTTCTACTTGTAGTTTTAGTGTCTGGATCTTTTCTTTTGATGTCCTGCTGTCTGCTCTTTGCTTTTGGAGCTTCCTTCAACAACTACCAGGCCTCCTGGGTACTGTAGGAAACATGGTCAAGTTCTTCTGACTTCTCCAGGAACGTCCTGCTCACATTGGTCTGTCTTCATTTTGACTCCTCCCACTGCCACAATGACCAGCCTTTATACTCTTGGTGACTGGGGCCCTGGTTGCTGCAGGCCTCAACACCAGCCTGTGGTTGTGAGCAGTGCAGAACAGAACTGACAGTATCTCCCATGCAGGACCTGGGTCAGCGCCTGGTGCCAGCTGGGGCACCGCTTTAACCTGGACCCCTAGAAGATCTTCTCCAGGAACTGGCCTTTTTGGTTCCATCAAGGCCTGAGAGGATGGTGAAGAGTGATCCTCCACCAGGCAACACAGTCAGCAGCAGCCATTTTGTTCCACTAGAATCAAGTATGATAGTGACAGACTGGTGAGTACTTGCTAACTGACACTTCCTGTTTTTACTGCTATTCTTCCATGAATGTGCTCATGTTGGCTGCTCCCCAACCACAGTTTCAAAGCCATGATGACATCTTTCATCAACAATCAGACTTATTTTTTCTCTATTTGGACAAAAAAGGTTTCAACTGACACGGCTGGCCAACGTCCTGGAGTTCCTTCAGCCTGGAGAACCAGGTGCTGGTTCCTTCTTTTACCAGGCAGGAACGGGCAGCAGATCCAAGATCAGTAGGTGCAGATGTCTGCTTTGACTGGTAGGAGGAAAGAGAGCAGGAGAGCTGGTCAGAGACAAAGACAGATCATGAAGAAGGAGTGCTGTATTCTGCTAGCACATGCTAGTGACAGTCAGAGATCAGGAGTCTCAGCAGGGAAAGATTCATGTCTTATTTCAGAGGACAATTGGACGTTCACTGGAAGACTGTGAATGTTTGAGGGTCAGAGGAGAAAAGAGGACAAGTGCACCTGTTGTGTGTGATGGGGCACCAGCATGGAGGAAGTTGTCAAACATTTTGAGCGAAAAAGCGTGAATCTTCAAGTAAAGAATTAAAATGATTTAGTTAACAATGAGGTCTCTGTCATAAAACAAAAGGAACAACTGACTCCCTCACCATTTCCACCTTCTTCAACAGATTCACATTTCAAAACAACCAGGTTTATTTTGTTCCCTTCTTTTAGCAGAGGATGGTTTTGATCCATCCAACTCTGGGTTCTGGGCCCAGCACGCTTCCTCTGTAAGTCCATATTTTGGGTTCTGGCTTGTTCTGCTTTTCATTTTGTGTTTGTATTAAAGTTCTGTTGCTTAAAAAAAGAGTTTTTTGCCTTTTTAAAAACACACACACACACACACACACACACACACTACAGCCAAGCATATAGAATGATACAGTCTGAGGTGGTTTTGACTGGTCGGCACCAATGTGCACTGTTTGGCACTGAAGTCACGTGACTGAAGTCATCCAGTCATGTGACTGAAGTCATCCAGTCACGTGACTGAAGTCATCCAGTCACGTGACTGAAGTCATCCATTCATGTCAGTGATGTCACTCTGCAGGACTGTCACTGCCGTCTCATTCTAGAAAAGAATCCAGACTCCACCTGTGGCTCCATGATAACTGATGGACCTCTGGTTGGAGGCTGGACGATGATGTTTGGTCTGGGGGGGTTAAGATGGTGGGGCTGTTTCAGTTCTAGTGCTGAAGGCTTTCACCATGACAGTCAGACTCTCCTCTGTCCTTCATGGTCCCTCAAATGTGCAGTGTGGACCTCACACACTGAATTTAGCCTGAAAACTCTTCATGAACAGCAGGAGACTCAGAGTCTCTGTGGCGCTCGGCTGTTAACAGAGAGGCTGGTGGTTGGAGCCCCCCAGGGACCAGGACCAGGCTCTACTGGTGCTGAGGACTCTGTTGATCAGCTGCTGAGTTGCTACTTGATGTCCACATTGGTCTGTTTCATCCTGAGTAGTTTGATCCTAGCAGAGTCGCTGCATCGATGATCTGAATGTGGACGGACAGATTGACCCTCCACAGCAGACGCCTGTCACAGATCTCTGGATGAGACACTTTGAGGTAAAGCCAGGTTCTGCCAGTCCCACTCACATGTTTCAATCACATGTTCAGAGATGGGTTTGTTGTTCCTGAATCCATTTCTTATTTTCTGATCACCTTGTGGATTGTTCATCATTCTCCTCATCACCATACTTTAGGTTGCAGTACGAACACCTGAGTTAGTCTGGGGTTGCAGGAATCATACAGCATCCAGATAATAGCAGGTTGAAACATTTATTTAAAAGAGTTTAACATGGTTACACACACACACACACACACACACACACACACACACGTGAATCAACATGATGTTCCGAATGTTTCACTGTCTGTGGTTGTCCAGCTCTCCTTGCCTCTTCACTGTCATTGTCAGAACTCTGAGCAGTCTTCCTCTCCAGGTGATGTCTCTGAGTGATGATGATTGCTGTCTGTTCAACCAGCTTCATTTGTTGATATCTGAGAAGGACTGAAGACAGCAAAGTGTGCTGATTGGCCAACAACCCCTCACAGGTCAAAGGTCACTGCTCTGAGGCGGACCAGTTTACTGTAACAGTGGTGGCACCATCCACTGCTGGCGCTCTCTTCAGTACTTCTTGTTTCTGCCCTTTGTGTGTGAGCTCCTAGAGCAGCTGGTCCGGCTCCTCCCACTTTTCTTTTCTATTCCTCTAATTTATTTTTTGATTTTCTATTTTTGTAATTCATCATCGATCTCGGCTCACGGTCGCTACACTCTTGACCTCCTGTGAGCCTTGAAGAGAGAGAAGCCACCTTTGTGTCGGAGAAGAGCAGCTTAGTCCAGGCAGCCAGCAGCCTGAGACCAGAGGGTCGCCCATCAACGCGCTTCCCTTCTTCATCGAGCGAATCTCAGCGGGAGCCACGGTCAACGAGGTGGAGGCTTTGGAGGCCGTCCTCCCACCAGTTCGTTGGAGAGGCGTCGTACATCGATGGGAGAATCCAGCTGAGAACGTAAGCCGGTTACGTTGGTTTTCACCGATTCAGGCCTGGACTCCTGTCTCGCTGCCAAACTCCGCCTGACTCCGTAGAGCTGGTCAGCCTCCACTCAGTCCTCTTCATTTGGTTGGAGGTCACCATCGTTCATCCTACACACCTTTCCACCTGCCTCTTAGCCGTCTACTTGAAGCTCAGATAAATCCAGGCTAATTCATACCTGCTACTCAATATGGGCCTTAATTACTCTGCTGGAATTATCACTCTGTCTTAAGGGTTTTCTTAATTGTATTAAATCCTCTTTAATTTCCAAGAAGTCTTCCAACTCATTCATTCATGCAAGCCACTGATCCACAAGACCTCATTGATGAGCTTCAACCTGAGACTGATTGTTTCTCGTTGGACGAGACACCCATTCAATGAGACTCATTGTCAGTCCATTGAAATCTACTGGTGTTCCTGGTGAGTTGATTTAACAACATGAGCTGACAGAATCTACGTTCAGGTAGGAACCACCACATCCAGGGGTCTGGACCTTTGAGCAGGCAGAGCCATCAAAGTAGCAGACTAAGCTAGCAGACGTTAGCATTGAGAAGAAACTGATACCTGAGCCTACTTTTGGGTCTGGTCAAGTGATGACACAATAATATGACATCATTGTCAGACTGACGCCTGCTCAACACTGACCAAACGCCGCCCTATTGCATTGTGGGAAATTTCTGCTTGGCTCCCGTCCATCAAAACACACAAAGAAATTTCTCCAGAATCAGTATGGATAGTGGATACAATTGAGTCCACACTGGTTTTTCATTCTGAGTCGGGTGCAGGTGTGGAATTTCAGACACAGTCTGTGTTTGTGTTGTTCATTCAGTGATTTTTCTTACAATTCCCAATCAAAGCCCCACATTGCTAAAGAACTCAAAATGATGCTAACAGTAATGTAGTGATAGTTGCTAATAAACTAAGTGATGCTGACAGTAATGTAGTAAGAGTTTCAAGTAACCTAAAAATGATGCAGACAGTAATGTAGTAAGAGTTGCTAATAACCTCAAAGTAATGCGACAGTGATTTCAGAAGAATTGCTAATGATCTCAAAATGATGCGACAGTGATGTAGTAAGAATTGCTAATGAACTCAAAATGATGCTAACATTGATGGAGTGAAAGTTTCGAAAAACCTCAAAGTGATGCTTACAGTCATGTAGTAAGTGTTGCTACGAACCTCAAAATAATGCGACAGTCATGTAGTAAGTGTTGCTACGAACCTCAAAATATTGCGAAAGTGATGTCGGAAGAATTGCTAATGAACTCAAAATAATGCTAACAGTAATGCAGTGATAGTTGCTAATGAACTCAGTGATGCTGACAGTGATGTAGTAAGTGTTTCGAACAACTTCAAAGTGATGCTGACAGTCATGTAGTAAGAGTTGCTACGAACCTCAAAATAATGCGACAGTGATGTCAGAAGAATTGCTAAAGATCTCAAAATGATGCGACAGTGATTTAGTAAGAATTGCTAATGAACTCAAAATGATGCTAAGAGTAATGGAGTGAACGTTTCGAATAACCTCAAAGAGATGCTGACAGTCATGTAGTAAGAGTTGCTCCGAACCTCAAAATAATGCGACAGTAATGTAGTAAAAGTTGCAACGAACCTCAAAATATTGCGACAGTGATGTTGGAAGAATTGCTAATGAACTCAAGATGATGCTAACAGTAATGTAGTGATAGTTGCTAAGAAACTCAGTGATGCTTAAAGTAATGTAGAAAGAGTTTCGAACAACCTCAAAGTGATGCTGACAGTCATTTAGTAAGAGTTGCTAATGAACTCAATTTAATGCTACAGTGATGTCGTGAGAATTGCTCAAAAACTCAAAATGATGCTTACAGTAATGTATTGATAGTTGCTAATAAACTCAAAGTGATGCTGACAGTCATGTAGTAAGAGTTGCTACGAACCTTAAAATAATGCAACAATAATGTAGTAAGAGTTGCTACGAACCTTAAAATATTGCGACAGTGATGTCGGAAGAATTGCTAATGAACTCAAAATGATGCTAACAGTAATGTAGTGATAGTTGCTAATCATCTCAGTGATGCTGACAGTGATGTAGTAAGTGTTTCGAACAACCTCAAAGTGATGCTGACAGTCATGAAGTAAGAGTTGCTACGAACCTCAAAATATTGCGACAGTGATGTAGTAAGAATTGCTAGTGAACTCAAAATGATGCTAACAGTAATGGAGTGAAAGTTTCGAATAACCTCAAAGTGATGCTGACAGTCATGTGGTAAGAGTTGCTACGAACCTCAAAATAATGCGATAGTATTGTAGTAAAAGTTGCTACGAACCTCAAAATATTGCGACAGTGATGTTGGAAGAATTGCTAATGAACTCAAGATGATGCTAACAGTAATGTAGTGATAGTTGCTAAGAAACTCAGTGATGCTTAAAGTAATGTAGAAAGAGTTTCGAACAACCTCAAAGTGATGCTGACAGTCATTTAGTAAGAGTTGCTAATGAACTCAATTTAATGCTACAGTGATGTCGTGAGAATTGCTCAAAAACTCAAAATGATGCTAACAGTAATGTAGTGATAGTTGCTTATAAACTCAAAGTGATACTGACAGTCATGTCGTAAGAGTTGCTACGAACCTCAAAATAATGCGACAGTAATGTAGTAAAAGTTGCAACGAACCTCAAAATAATGCGACAGTAATGTCGGAAGAATTGCTCATGAACTCAAGATGATGCTAACAGTAATGGAGTGAAACTTTCGAATAACCTCAAAGTGATGCTGACAGTCATGTAGTAAGTGTTGCTACGAACCTCAAAATAATGCGACAGTAATGTAGTAAAAGTTGCTACGAACCTCAAAATATTGCGACAGTGATGTCGGAAGAATTGCTAATGAACTCAAAATGATGCTAACAGTAATGTAGTGATAGTTGCTAATGAACTCAGTGATGCTGACAGTGATGTAGTAAGTGTTTCGAACAACTTCAAAGTGATGCTGACAGTCATGTAGTAAGAGTTGCTACGAACCTCAAAATAATGCGACAGTGATGTCAGAAGAATTGCTAAAGATCTCAAAATGATGCGACAGTGATTTAGTAAGAATTGCTAATGAACTCAAAATGATGCTAAGAGTAATGGAGTGAACGTTTCGAATAACCTCAAAGAGATGCTGACAGTCATGTAGTAAGAGTTGCTACGAACCTCAAAATAATGCGACAGTAATGTAGTAAAAGTTGCAACGAACCTCAAAATATTGCGACAGTGATGTTGGAAGAATTGCTAATGAACTCAAGATGATGCTAACAGTAATGTAGTGATAGTTGCTAAGAAACTCAGTGATGCTTAAAGTAATGTAGAAAGAGTTTCGAACAACCTCAAAGTGATGCTGACAGTCATTTAGTAAGAGTTGCTAATGAACTCAATTTAATGCTACAGTGATGTCGTGAGAATTGCTCAAAAACTCAAAATGATGCTAACAGTAATGTAGTGATAGTTGCTAATAAACTCAAAGTGATGCTGACAGTAATGTGGTAAGAGTTGCTACGAACCTTAAAATAATGCAACAATAATGTAGTAAGAGTTGCTACGAACCTTAAAATATTGCGACAGTGATGTCGGAAGAATTGCTAATGAACTCAAAATGATGCTAACAGTAATGTAGTGATAGTTGCTAATCATCTCAGTGATGCTGACAGTGATGTAGTCAGTGTTTCGAACAGCCTCAAAGTGATGCTGACAGTCATGTAGTAAGAGTTGCTACAAACCTCAAAATAATGCGACAGTAATGTAGTAAAAGTTGCTACGAACCTCAAAATATTGCGACAGTGTTGTTGGAAGAATTGCTAATGAACTCAAGATGATGCTAAAAGTAATGTAGTGATAGTTGCTAAGAAACTCAGTGATGCTTAAAGTAATGTAGAAAGAGTTTCGAACAACCTCAAAGTGATGCTGACAGTCATTTAGTAAGAGTTGCTAATGAACTCAATTTAATGCTACAGTGATGTCGTGAGAATTGCTCAAAAACTCAAAATGATGCTAACAGTTATGTAGTGATAGTTGCTAAAAAACTCAAAGTGATGCTGACAGTAATGTGGTAAGAGTTGCTACGAACCTTAAAATAATGCAACAATAATGTAGTAAGAGTTGCTACGAACCTCAAAATATTGCGACAGTGATGTCGGAAGAATTGCTAATGAACTTAAAATGATGCTAACAGTAATGTAGTGAAGGTTTCGAATAACCTCAAAGTGATGCTGACAGTCATGTAGTAAGAGTTGCTACGAACCTCAAAATAATGCGACAGTGATGTCGGAAGAATTGGTCAAGATCTCAAAATGATGCGACAGTGATTTAGGAAGAATTGCTCATGAATTCAAAATGATGCAACAGTAATTTAGTAAGAGTTGCTACGAACCTCAAAATAATGCGACAGTAATGTCGTAAAAGTTGCTACGAACCTCAAAATATTGCGACAGTGATGTAGTAAGAATTGCGAATGAACTTAAAATGATGCTAACAGTGATGTAGTGATAGTTGCTAATCAACTCAGTGATGCTTGAAGTAATGTAGTAAGTGTTTCGAATAACCTCAAAGTGATGCTGACAGTCATGTAGTAAGAGTTGCGACGAACCTCAAAATAATGCGACAGTGATGTCGGAAGAATTGCTAATGATCTCAAAATGATGTGACAGTGATGTCGGAAGAATTGCTAATGAACTCAAGATGATGCGAACAGTAATGGAGTGAAACTTTCGAATAACCTCAAAGTGATGCTGAAAGTCATGTAGTAAGTGTTGCTACGAACCTCAAAATAATGCGACAGTAATGTAGTAAAAGTTGCTACGAACCTCAAAATATTGCGACAGTGATGTCGGAAGAATTGCTCATGAACTCAAGATGATGCTAACAGGAATGTAGTGATAGTTGCTCAGAAACTCAGTGATGCTTACAGTAATGTAGTAAGAGTTTCGAACAACCTCAAAGTGATGCTGACAGTCATTTAGAAAGAGTTGCTCATGAACTCAATTTAACGCTACAGTGATGTCGTGAGAATTGCTCATTAACTCAAAATGATGCGAACAGTAATTAATAAACTGAAAGTGATGCTGACAGTAATGTAGGAAGAGTTGCTACGAACCTTAAAATAATGCAAAAATAATGTAGTTGGAGTTGCTTCGAACCTCAAAATATTGCGACAGTGATGTCGGAAGAATTGCTAAAGATCTCAAAATGATGCGACAGTGATTTGGTAAGAATTGCTAATGAACTCAAAATGATGCTAACAGTAATGGAGTGAATGTTTCGAATAACCTCAAAGAGATGCTGACAGTCATGTAGTAAGAGTTGCTACGAACCTCAAAATAATGCGACAGTATTGTAGTAAAACTTGCTACGAACCTCAAAATATTGCGACAGTGATGTTGGAAGAATTGCTAATGAACTCAAGATGATGCTAACAGTAATGTAGTGATAGTTGCTAAGAAACTCAGTGATGCTTAAAGTAATGTAGAAAGAGTTTCGAACAACCTCAAAGTGATGCTGACAGTCATTTAGTAACAGTTGCGAATGAACTCATTTTAATGCTACAGTGATGTCGTGATAATTGCTCAAAAACTCAAAATGATGCTAACAGTAATGTAGTGATAGTTGCTTATAAACTGAAAGTGATGCTGACAGTAATGCAGTAAGAGTTGCTACGAACCTTAAAATAATGCAAAAATAATGTAGTTAGAGTTGCTACGAACCTCAAAATATTGCGACAGTGATGTCGGAAGAACTGCTAATGATCTCAAAATGATGTGAAAGTGATGTAGTAAGAATTGCTAATGAACTCAAAATGATGCTAACAGTAATGTGGTGATAGTTGCTAATAAACTCAAAGTGACGCTGACAGTAATGTAGTAAGAGTTGCTACGAACCTCAAAGTAATGCGACAGTGATGTCAAAAGAATTGTTAATGATCTCAAACTGATGCGACAGTGATGTAGTAAGAATTGCTAATGAACTCAAAATGATGCTAACAGTAATGGAGTGAAAGTTTCGATTAACCTCAAAGTGATGCTGACAGTCATGTAGTAAGTGTTGCTACGAACCTCAAAATATTGCGAAAGTGATGTCGTAAGAATTGCTAATGAACTTAAAATGATGCTAACAGTAATGTAGTGATAGTTGCTAAGAAACTCAGTGATGCTTACAGTAATGTAGTAAGAGTTTCGAACAACCTCAATGTGATGCTGACAGTCATTTAGTAAGAGTTGCTAATGAACTCAATTTAATGCTACAGTGATGTCGTGAGAATTGCTCAACAACTCAAAATGATGCTAACAGTAATGTAGTGATAGTTGCTAATAAACTCAAAGTGATGCTGACAGTTATGTTGTAAGAGTTTCTACGAACCTTAAAATAATGCAACAATAATGTAGTAAGAGTTGCAACGAACCTCAAAATATTGCGACAGTGATGTCGGAAGAACTGCTAATGAACTCAAAATGATGCTAACAGTAATGTAGTGATAGTTGCTAATCAACTCAGTGATGCTTACAGTAATGTAGTAAGCGTTTCGAATAACCTCAAAGTGATGCTGACAGTCATGTACTAAGAGTTGCTACGAACCTCAAAATAATGCGACAGTGATGTCGGAAGAACTGCTAATGATCTCAAAATGATGCGACAGTGATGTAGTAAGAATTGCGAATGAACTCAAAATGATGCTAACAGTAATGGAGTGAAAGTTTCGAATAACGTCAAAGTGATGCTGACAATCATGTAGTAAGTGTTGCTACGAACCTCAAAATAATGCGACAGTGATGTCGGAAGAATTGCTAATGAACTCAAGATGATGCTAACAGTAATGGAGTGAAAGTTTCGAATAACCTCAAAGTGATGCTGACTGTCATGTAGTAAGTGTTGCTACGAACCTCAAAATATTGCGACAGTAATGTAGTAAAAGATGCTACGAACCTAAAAATATTGCGACAGTGATGTCGGAAGAATTGCTAATGAACTTAAAATGATGCTAACAGTAATGTAGTTATAGTTGCTAATCAACTCAGTGATAATTACAGTAATGTACTAAGTGTTTCGAATAACCTCAAAGTGATGCTGACAGTCATGTAGTAAGAGTTGCTACGAACCTCAAAATAATGCGACAGTGATGTCGGAAGAATCGCTAATGACCTCAAGATGATGCTAACAGTAATGTAGTGATAGTTGCTAAGAAACTCAGTGATGCTTACAGTAATGTAGAAAGAGTTTCGAACAACCTCAAAGTGATGCTGACAGTCATTTAGTAAGAGTTGCTAATGAACTCAATTCAATGCTACAGTGATGTCATGAGAATTGCTCATAAACTCAAAATGATGCGAACAGTAATGTAGTGATAGTTGCTAATAAACTCAAAGTGATGCTGACAGTAATGTAGTAAGAGTTGCTACGAACCTTAAAATAATGCAACAATAATGTAGTGAGAGTTGCTACGAACCTTAAAATAATGTGACAGTGATGTCGGAAGAATTGCTAATGATCTCAAAATGATGCGACAGTGATGTAGTAAGAATTGCTAATGAAATCAAAATGATGCTAACAGTAATGGAGTGAACATTTCGAATAACCTCAAAGTGATGCTGACAGTCATGGAGTAAGAGTTGCTACGGACCTCAAAATAATGCGACAGTGATGTCGGAAGAATTGCGAATGAACTCAAAATGATGCTAACAGTAATGTAGTGATAGTTGCTAATCAACTCAGTGATGCTTACAGTAATGTAGTAAGAGTTCCGAATAACCTCAAAGTGATGCTTACAGTCATGTAGTAAGAGTTGCTACGAACCTCAAAATAATGCGACAGTGATGTCAGTAGAATTGCTAAAGATCTCAAAATGATGCGACAGTGATTTAGTAAGAATTGCTAATGAACTCAAAATGATGCTAACAGTAATGGAGTGAAACTTCCAAAATAACCTCAAAGTGATGCTGACAGTCATGTAGTAAGAGTTGCTACGAACCTCAAAATAATGCTACAGTGATGTAGTAAGAGTTGGTAGTAAACTCAAAATGATGCTAACAGTCTTGTGAGCTCCATCAAGACCCAGGCCACTATTTGTGGTCATGCATCATTGTGGCTGACCAATGGTCCAACTTCATCAGTCAGTCAGTCAGAGACATTAGCATTTGTCGGTCTGGCCTGCTGCCAAAGACTAACACTGCTTTAGTTGATTTACCTGTGCAGCCATGTCACGCTCCTCTCTGCCGCCTCCACGGTCAGACGCCAGGTTAAACCAGCCAATGGCGTAAGAATCACTCTCAGAATCTGAAGCGCTCGTAGCTGCAGGGTTTTTCCACACAGCTTCTGTTGAGAGACAAAGTCCATCGCTTGATTAACTCTCACCAACAGAAATGTGCAGTTTTCCACTCAGGACAGCTGCTGCATGCTGCTGTTTGTAAAAAGAAGGTCCAGTGGATCCGTTCAGTTCTACATTATTCAGCAGAGAGATGTCACCATTGAATAATGACCATATTTCCTACAATTATAGCTCAACCACAGAGGGACCAGGCTACTAGAATGACCTCTGTTTACTAGAAGTGCTTCTCCTATGGTGGTGAACTCCTCAGCTGTCAGTGGAGTCAAATCTGTCTTAGAGAGGCCAGAGGTTCCCACACTGGTTCCCTCTCATCATGCAGCCCTGACAGCTGTGTGTGCTGTTCCAGCGTGTTGGCACCTCACTGATGAGTTTCAGGGTTGGCCCTCCCATCTGTTGCTGCACCTGAGCCAGCTTCTCCTTGGCTGTAGTGCTGATCTGAAGGATGTGACAGTGTTCCTGGCTTTGTGTCTGATGATGGAAGTGGGGATCTGATCACAGGATTTTCTGACTCCTAGATTCAGACGATGTGCAGTGCAGACTGAGTGGTGAATTTGGAGCTGTCTAGTGGATGCTGTCATGTTTGGTGCTGCGTCGCTCACAAGACACTTGACTTTGTTGGTGATGGCCCAGTCCTCCATCATGCCTCTTTGGACTGGGGCCAAACTGTCAGCAGGGTGACTTTGTGGAAAGTCTTGCACTCCCAACACATTCATTCTCACGAATGCAGTGACAGGTCAGAGCCAAGGGAGCCTCCATGTCCACAGATGTCCTCATGGCAGCTGGACTTCCTTTTTCACTCCTTCCCGTTCCTCCTGGTACTTTTTGGCCACCGTTTGTTTGATGGTCTGAAAATGACACCCAGAGTAAATCAATACATTGAAATTAGAGATGAAATAAACTGGAGATATCAACGACTGCTTTAGATCATTTCCACACAAACCTTTCTGGTTGGCAAACATATGAGGCTCAAGGACCTGAACCAGTTCCCTGAACCCTTCCCTCTCAACAGTGCTGAGGGGCTGGCAGTCCTTCAGGATCAAATTCAGCAGAGCCTCATCCAGCATCTGCTTCCTGGAAGCTGGATGGTTAAAGATGAAGGAGAGAAGAAATGAAGAGGAATTAATGATCAATGAAGCAACTGTGAGTCAGTTGGAGAGTGGCTGTATACCTGAGTTCATCCTGGTGGATCTGGGACTTCATTCTCATGCCTGGCCCCATCATGCCTCAGCACTGAAGAGGTGCTTTTGTTGAGATGAGACGCTTCTGTCCAACAAATGAGACATTCAACCTGCAGAAAAGAACATGAGTGCTCAGCTAAAAGTTCCTTTCTTCATGGTGACTGGTGTTTCTTAGTCTGAGACCACCAGGTTTCCAATGAGGTGTATCGGATACGTTGTTGTGTGCCGCTGAAATCCGTCCAATTCCGGCGTTGTTTCCTCATGAAATATGTTTGCCTTAAAGCTCATTAAAGTGTTGAACCACAATATCGTTCACCATAACTGAGTCAACTTCAAGATAACCTACTTCTACATTCCAGTCCCGGCTGCTCCTGTTCTGCTGCAGTCCAGAAAACAACAACCCGATACAATTGGCGCTCCTTCCCACAGCTCCGGCCCGGATCCGCATGGTTCCGCTGACTGACTGTGAGACGCGCTCCCTCCAGAGTGGCACAGCCCGATGGGGGTCCTTATCTGGCACGGGGGCGTAAAACAGGTGCGACTGGAAAGCCTGGTTTATTCTGCGTCGAGGGAACGCGTTGCTCTGCAATTCACCGCCAAGCCGCTAGGGGGTGTGGCTTTGTCTTTGTATTGTTTACGGGGCTCTTGTCGGAATCCTTGGTTTTCTTCCGGTCACAGACAACAATTGTTGGCCATTTGTCAGTCTTTGTAGTGCCGCGAATAATCCTTTCTTCGGCTTGGTCCATTTTTTCTTGAAGCTTTCACCACAGAAACTTTGAAAATGGCGGTGTTGTTGTGCTGCGACTGAACCGGAAATGACGTTCTGAGCGGACCAATTACAGTCCTCGACGTTGACGTCACCACGCGTTGACGCGACACGGAGGCAGGATTTTGTTGGGGTTTGCGTGGACGCGACGCAGAAGCATAAATCAGGATTTAGTGGTTTCGAATCTCACGCCAAGCCGGAGAACCAGGTCTTGAATCAGTCACGTGGTCACTGCCGGTCGGCGAGGCTTTGGACGTCACTAAATACGTCATCGATAATCGTTTTTCAAAACGAAATCCTGGATCACTCCACTCATCACTACCGCTGCTACCAGGTTAGCGAGTCTGGAGTGGCACAGAGAACAGAGCTTGGACTCTGCTCGTTTTGAAGAAGACGAAGAAGAAAAGAAGCGGAAGGCCTCGGTCTTTGTCTCCGGAAGGCTGAGTGGCGCCGGTAGAACCTCAACATGTGCGCCGCGCAGCTGCTGCGGGTGTCGGTCCAGGAGCGGATCCTCGCCGCCGCTGAAGACTTCCTGCTGCAGCTGGGAGAAGGAGACTCAGCGGCTGGAGTCCCGGTGCTGAGAGCGCTGCTCACCGAGCGGCTGGCGGCGGCCGCGGAGCAGATCGTGGCTCTGCTGGAGGAAACCGTGGCGGAGTACGAGCGGGAGAACCGCCGGCAGAGGTTGCTGCTCGATGCCGTGGTGAAGCCCCGAGTCAGGCTGGACAGAGCAGGTGAGTCCCCCCACACTGACCAGGAGAACCGAGAGACCGCAGTCCTGCCAGCAAGTGTCTCCGGTCTGGTTGTGTCCGTAATCCGGGTCATTGTGCTCAGACCGTCTGAGCAGGAGTGGAACAACGTAGAAGTGTTTCGTAGTTGACGGCTATTCAGTGTTGGTGGAGCCTTAAAACCTCACCTGGCTCGGGACACGCTGGGCGCCATCTTGGCTGCCTCCTGACCAACATGTAGATGGCGCTGTTTGGTTTCCAGGCTGCGTCCTTCCCGCCGTAGTTCTACTGCTTTTTGTATTTGTATGGAAGAAAAAAACAAAACTAAGAAACACGGAGAAACATCTCATAGGTTACATGTTACAAATTTTGTCCCAGCCAGAGTTTTCCTCAATTACTGGAAAGGAAAGGGACATTTCCTGATTATTTTTAATAAACTAATCTTCGACCTTGGCTGACTGCATGTTGCTGTGTTTGGGTGGGCTGACATTCTTAGCATCAGTACAGGTCACAGTGGTCCAGCACTCACCTCTCATTCTAGAAATGAACATTCTGACTAGCAGATGTGATGATGAATGGACAAAACCATTCAGCAGAGGGGACCAGTGACCTTTGACCTGGGTGACCCAACGTTGATCCAAGCATCTGAAGCCAGCGTTTCTATTCCCAGTTTGCTGACTGGTCGTCAGTAGCAGGACGTCTCTTTTCATTGAGTTGATTTCTGTTTCTGTCTGTTGCTCCGCTGTTTCAGAGTCAAATGAAGAGATTTCTGATGTTGCTGTTTGTGTCCTGCAGATGTGGAGCAGCTGCTGGTGATTAAAGAAGAGGTTCCCCCTGAGCTGCAGGACCCAGAGCCCCCCCACATTAAAGAGGAGTGGGAGGAGCTCTGGACCAGTGAGGAGGGAGGGCAGCTTCAAGGGCAGGAGGAGGCTGATATCACCACGTTCCCCTTCACTCTGGTTCCTGTGAAGAGTGAAGGGAACGAAGAGAAACCTCAGTTCCCACATCTTCATCAGAGTCTAACTGAGGAGAACTTGAAAGAAGAGTCTCTGAGCAGCAGCCCAGTTCATCCTCTGAAAACAGAAGCTGATGGAGAAGAGTGTGGAGGACCAGAACCAGAACCAGCCAGCAAGGTAGATCCAGATCCACTTGTACAACCCCAGACTGAAGACCAGATGTCAGACTCTTCTGAAGCTGAGACTGAAGTCAGTGAGGATGATTGGGTCAGACCTGATAACACGGCCACTTCTGAGCACAAGGAACCCTTTGGCTCAAGGAGGAATATGCTTCAGAAATTGAGCCCAGGACAGGAAGCGAGCCATTGCAGCTCAAAAGAACAAAAACTAAAGACTGGAAGAGAATCAGAGATCATCAGGAACGTGACCTTTGGTCCTTCTGAATCTGAGACAGAAGTCAGTGAGGATGAGCGTCCCTTTAGGTGCTCAAAGTGCAGTAAAGGTTTTAGTTACAGAAGGAATTTGGATGTACACATGAAAACACACACTGGAGAAAAACCATACCCGTGCTCAGTTTGCGGCACAGGGTTTTCAGAAAATGGATATCTAAAAAGACACATGAAGAGAACACATACTGGAGAGAAACCATTCCCATGCTCAGTTTGTGGCACCACATTTGCAGAAAAGGCAAGTGTGAAAAGACACATGACGAGAACACATACTGGAGAGAAACCATTCCCATGCTCAGTTTGCAGCACAAGATTTTCAGAAAGGGGTTGTCTGAAAAGACACATTAGGAGAGCCCATACTGGAGAGAAACCATTCCCCTGCTCAGTTTGCGGCACAAGATTTTCAGAAAGGGGTTGTCTGAATAGACATATGAGAAGACATACTGGAGAGAAACCATTCGGCTGCTCAGTGTGTGGCAAAACATTCTCAGAACAGGGACATCTGAAAAGGCACCTGAACGTGCACACTGGGGAGAAACCATTTCCCTGTGCACTTTGTGGCAAAAGATTCTCACAAAAGGGAAATCTGGGAAAGCACATGAAAACGCACACTGGGGAGAAACCATTCCCCTGTGCATTTTGTTGCAAAAGATTTTCAGAAAAAGGATGTCTGAAAAGACACATGAGGAGAACACACACTTGAGAGACATTTGTCTTGCTGAATTAGTTGCAAAAACTTCCTAGATGAGGAAAACATGAAACAACACAACAGAAAAATGTCCTTTGTCCATTCTGTGTTGGTGTGACTCAAACTGAGTAGACAATGCAATTTATCATGGTCGTTCAGACCCAACTTGGAGGTTCTGGTTTAAGAAAGCGTTTTTGAGATAATGCAGCAGGAAATAAACTCAGTTAACCTGACATAATGGAGCCATCATTGGATATGACGGTGAGGGGGCTGATCTTATTTTCTCTGAGGTCACCATGGAAAGATCCACCTGGTACCACTTACTGATCTTTGTATTGACGTATTGATCACTGATCAAACACTGAATTATCTTTGAGTGTCTTCAGACTATCTTACATGAGTGTATGTTATTGTTACGATGGTTTCTCTTCCTGGTTCCTGTCAATACATGTGCAGCTGTCAAGTCTTTCATCACTTGTTGGTGCAGCCTGATAATAAAGAATTACAAAAGTCCAGCCTAGATGGAACTCATACATGGAGTTTTAGACAACTGCTGGCCTTCATCCAGCTTTATTGATAAATATAATTGAGTATCATCTGTGTAACAATGGAAATTTATGAACTGTTTCCCAATAATATGACCTAAAGGAAGCATACATAAAGTGAAGAGTATTGGCCCCAGCACTGAACCTTGAGGAACACCGTGTTTAACTTTGGTTTGTATAGAAGATTTATCATTAACGTCTACAAACTGAAATCAACCTGATGAATACGATTGAAACCACTTTAATGTTCCCTGAATGCACAGTTTAATCGTAATAATGGTACACTTCAGAATTAACGACAGCACATATACATTTGTTGTGTATGTACGCTGAACTTGAACAGTCCGTTGTCCCAATGGAGGCAAGTGAGAGTGAGGCCTGCAGCCAGACTACAAGGTTGGTGCTGCCACCCCAAGGGAGGTGGAGAGGGCAGAGGCAGGGGTCAGGAACACACGGGGGAAGGGGAGGGGAGGATAGTACGCGCCATTTACGTCACCAAGGCAGAAGGAGTTCTCCTGGAGGATAAACAATGGGGCAGCCGATAAGGAAGCTGTGGGTTTGGGCGGAGGAGCACACATTCCAATCTGTCTTCTCTTTCAGTCCAATCCAAATTGTAAAGTTAAATTTCTGGTCTTCAACATCACTCTCCTCTTCGCAGAGCGGCCAACTGCTCCGAGATGGTTTCCATCCTGGGTTTCAGTTGAAGAGTCTGTTGTTGCCCCGCTCTGCCAACCTCAGTCATTGCGTTGTCAATGACTGAGGTTGTGTGAGCTGCACATCACATCAAGTGTTGATGCCCACCAAGGGGTGTCTTTTTAAAAAGAGGAATATTACGCCTCCATTTCACACAGACGAGACGGCAAATTTGGCACATTTTCTGTCTAAAAAGGGCTGGAGAGAGATGGAGGTGAGGGAGGAGAGGAGACAGAGAGGTGGGGAAGAGAAGAGAGAGAGACCAGACATTATGTTTGCTGCTCCATTTTGATTGTTGCTCTCCAGCTTCAGCTCAATAAAAACCTCTTCATCACATCAGTCCCATGTGGAGCTGCGTTGTTCCAACAACACTGAGCTCTCAGCTCATAGCAGTTCTACAATAAAGGTTCCAACACAACGTTCCATTGATCCATGAACAAAGCAGGCAGTGAGACCATGATGATGTCACATCTGTCCACTGTCCAGATGTCAGAGCTGAAAATGATAGGATGCCATGTTCCCTTCAACAACAGTCCAGCAGAAAGCCACCATGAAGACCTGAGGAGAAGCAAGGCAGCTCACCACAGTCAGGAACTCCCAGTCACCTCAACAAGGTTTCTGTCCACTCACGTTCAACCAGACCAGCAGATCACCTGCATCCCCACTGCCTCACCACCAGAGGGCAGTAGAACATCAACCATAGAGGCTCCCACTGAGGAATGAACACCACCAGCAGCAGACAGCTCTCCCTCCCTGACAGCATTTAAAGGAGATGAATGATGGATCATCAAACTCCACCATTCACTGTGACTCAGGGCCACTCCCTCTGCTTTGACTCTCTTTGATTGTTTGTCTTTGTTTTATTCAAACAAGTTGTTCCTCCTCTCTCTCTTCTTGCTGCTCTACCCCCCCCCATGTGATGTCTACTACCTCCTCCTCCTTGATGACACTCATTGTGAGGTCTCTTCATCAGCCCTCCTCTGCTTTCTGAGCCACAAACAGTTTTTCTGAGTCGCTAAAACCCCGAACTCCATCTTGAACCCAGACTCTCAGAAGCCTGACCACATTTACTGAACTGGTCCCTCTTTGGTGAAACCATCACCACGTTTCTGAAGGCTCTGAATGTCCTGATGCTGATGTCATTCTGCTTCCTCTGACACAGGCAGGTTTGGTCCGTTCTGGCACTGTGACATCAAAGACTAAATTCTGAGATCAAGAAGAACATTTACAAAACATGAACAAAACTTGATGACAGAATTCTTTGTCCTCCTCCATCACCACGATGCCATCGATGGTCCGTTACTGTTGCAGTGCAGTAACATCATGAGTTGTGTCAAACCATCTCTGTCAGCTCTGCGAGTGTCTGGAGTGATGTCTCCAAGGACACTTGCTGCCAGGACTACAGAGGAAACATCAACATCTGTTTGCATCTGGCTTCAACTGTACTTTTCCTCTAGGTTCAACTTTGCTAGGTTACAGTGACTTGTGTACAGAGTAGTGACTTGATCAGCTGGTGGTGATGATGTAGCTTTAGGATGCTAACACAGTTGTTACTCAGGGCACCGCTGGTTGTGATTTAGAGTCCAATGAGAAACGCTCAGTCTCAGGTTCCAGCTTGTCAGTGAGTTCTTTGAGGGTCAGAGGCTTACATACAAATATAAAAACCAGTTGAAACACTTCCTGGAATTTTAAGAGGATTGAATACAAACAAGGAAGCACGTAAGACAGAGGAATAATACCAGTAAAGCAATGAAGGCACATGGAGGATCAGACATGAATCATAAGATTTATCTGAGACTCAAGTGGACGGCAAAGGTAGCAGGTGAGAAGGTGTTCAGGATGAAGGGTCAGTGACCTCCAAACAAAGAAAACTCCTGAATGGAGGTTGAGCAGAGTCTGAGGAGTCAGGTGGAGCTGGCAGTGAGACAGGAGTTGAGGCCTGAACAGATGCAGCACTGGTCTTTGTTACTGTGACAGCACGACAACCAACAGGACCTGCTCACGTTCTCAGCTGGATTGTTCTCATCAATGTACGGAACCTCTCCAACGACCTGGTGGGGGGACGGCCTACCAAGCCTCCAGCTCAACGACCGTGGCTCCCACTGGGATCCGCGATGCTCTTCTCAGGCACAAGGGGGCTTCTCTCCGCTGGTCAGGATGGAGATTCAAGGCTCACGGGAGGTCAACAGTATTGTGACCGTGAAAAGGGGGAGAGGAGAAGTTCTGTTTAAAGTTAAAGAACAAAGAAACAAAAAAGTAAGCAGAAGAGAAAGAAAAGAGGAGAGACGGACCAGCAGCTGGAGGAGCTCACGGAAAAATAAGAAGCGCTGAAGAGCCTGAACCCAACCCAACTGTAACGGATGGTGTCGTGACTATTATAATAAACTGGTCCGCCGTGGGGGTGACCTTTGACCTGTGTGGGGCTGCTGGCCAATCAGCACCCTTTGCCGTCCTCAGTACTTCTCAGATATTCCTGTATTAAACGGGTCAACAGAGGGCAGTCATGCATCCCTCAGATCCTCTAGAGCAGGGGTTTTCAGTTAAAATTCTCCTGGGTCCAGTTTTCAAACCTCTTCAAGCTTGGGTCTGGAGGCCGAGCACAGTTTTTCATGACTGCTGATTTCAGTGATGGGCCCACGCCTGCATGTTAGCCAGCAGTCGAGCTGTGCTTTATGATCCAGGGGCATCTTTAGCCGATGGAGGTAGACTTTAAGCCTGTTGTATCAGTGTCTGTTTGGTCAACAATGAACTTTCAGATCGAATGAAGTCGCCGACATTTCAATAATAGTTCAGTCGTATTTATTGTCTGCTTTTTTTCCACATGAAAAATTGTCCAGCAGGGGGCAACATAAAGAGAAGAGTGTATATGACGATGTGAGTGTGTGTGTGTGTGTGTGTGTGTGTGTGTGTGTGTGTGTGTGTGTGTGTGTGTTTTGAAGACGACTTCTTGACTCCATTTTTGTTGTCACTCTTCTCTTAATTTTAAGTTTCACTCATTAAAATGAAGCAGCTTTGACGTGTTTACTTCTCTTGTACGTCAACAACTTTGGTCTTTAAGCTGACAAACACACCACACGTCACTCACTCTATAGATTAAATCTGCTGATAACACAAAACACGTGACCTTGTGACCCTGCATGACGTTTTGCTCCAACTTTCCAGAACTAATAGGAGGAACAGCATGGATCGTTCTGAGCAAGAACTCTGACATCACCATCGTCATGAACAAGAAGGCAGTCGGACTCAACTTCAACAAATCTGAAATGTCCCCTTAAGCTCCTGCTACTTTGAACTGATGCCTAAACCATCAGTTTCCATTCATCACTCAGAACCTCTCACAACCACAGAAGAACAAGCAAAGGTTTGGAGCAGTAAAGCCTTTAATAATGACATCATCATGTTTGAGGGTTTCCTTCCCTCAAACTGTTTCTACCAACACAACAGAATCCTGGAAATATTTCAGGTGTTGACCTCCCAGCAGCCTGAAGGTCAACCTGCATTATCTGTTATGTTGCTGAGCAGAGGAGGGAGCTCAATGGTAGAGCGCTAGCTTAGCATGTGAGAGGTGGTGGGATCGGTGCCCTCGTTCTCCAGAAGACTTCAGCTTGTTCTGTTGTTGAGCTCTGGTGAAACCACTGACTTTGAACCACACACAAAGTGAAGGAGTGACTTAAGATTGATGGCACCTCAGGAACTTCTAGGTTTCCTAAAATCAACTGGAAATTCATTCACCAGTTAAACAGTGACTCTACCAGAGGGGGTGTAGCTCAGTGGTAGAGCGCATGCTGAGCATGTGTGAGGCCCTGGGTACAATCCCTGGCATCTCCAGCTGGTCCTTTGTAGCCTTCATCTTGTCAGCTAAAGTGATCCTTAAATGTGACAACAGTCGATTCACTATCAGAAGACATCTTCTACATGTTCAAGGTGGGCGAACTGTCCACAAATGTTCAAAATTACTTTTGAAAATGAAAACATAGATCAAACCTGCCCTGTCAATCACCCACAATGGGCGGATCGTCCCACTCCCTATCAGGTTCCCCTCTCCGCGACCCAGGAGGCTCCCTCTCCCTATCAGGACTAGAAGTCCATTGGGGTCTCCCTGCTCAGGTAGGAGTCCTGCCCACAACGTTAAGCTGTTGATGTTCTAGAGGAGACAACATCTGATCTTTGTTAGATCCACCAGTCAAAGGTTTTCTTTAAAGGCTGTAGCAGCTGAGAATGAGGGATTAATAACCATCTTAGTGAGGACATTTTGAAACATGATGACATTTTATTGACTTGTAGCACTGCAAAAATCATCTCCCCTCCAAAAACCCTCTTCTCCAACTCTGTACTCAAGTTGTCTCCTCATCAGGCACCACAGGATCCAGGACGTTCAGTCAAAAAAATCATTAGTGATTTTAAAAATGGCCATCAGACACAAAATAAGACTTCAAACAGGTTTACAATTTTATTTTATGTTAACACATTTTGTCCATTTTGCCTCCACACTGTCCTTCATCACAGCATTTAACATCAGGACTGCTCCCAGATCAGCTCCATGACCTCATCCCTGCACCAGAGTACCGCCCAAGTTTATCAAGGATGGCCAACATGAGAGGGTCTAGATTCACCTCCATCTTTGGAGGCTGTTGAATTTCCTCCTGAGGACCGTCAGGCTGTTTCCTTACTTTGCTGTGACCCAACAGCAGACAGCAACAAGGACTGTGGTGCACTTGGTAAAACCACCATCTGGAGTCTGGACCAAGATGCTGATGTGATCCTTTGATGAGTTTAGAATCAGTCAAAGATCAAAGACTGAAGCAGGAGATCAATGCTCAGAGCCCAGAGATCAAAGACAGAATTCAGAGATCAAAGACAGAATTCCGACATCAAACACAGAATTCAGACATCAAACACAGAATTCAACTAT